>NC_133509.1:127995909-128629545 GCF_049354715.1 Callithrix jacchus | reverse complement strand
ATAACTTGAGCCCAAGAGTTCCAGAGCAGCCTAAGCAACATAGTGAGACCCTGTCTCTAAAAAATAAAAAGTACAAATAGATAACATTTCTGGAGAGTTCTTCCAAGTGCCCAGACCTCACATGGATCATTTTGTATAATCTTCATAGCAACTTTGTGGAACAGAGATAGCTACCCCCATTCTGCCGATAAGAAAATGGAAGCAAGAGTGTCAATCATTTGCCTGTGGTTGCCCAGCTATCCAATGGCAGGACCATGATTCAAACATAGGTCTGATTCCAAATCCCAAGGTCTCACCAGGAGGAATGCATCTCCTTCTATGGTGGGTCGGGCATGGATGTGGACAGCTGGAGAGTGGGAACACAGCTGTAAGAGCAGGCGGGGGTTAGATCACAGGCTGCAACAAACCAGGAGAGTTTCAATCAGGGAACAACAGGCTCAGATTTGGTATTTGCCAAAGCTAATTCTGAGCACTGTGAACAAGATTCCATTCTGTGTTAACAGAGTCTGAGAGTGCCTTGGTCCATCCTGGGGCCAGAGGAGTATGGAGCAAGCAGCGCCCCCGTGAGTCTGGAGTGGGGCCAGCCATGATTAACCCCAATTCCTCCCAGCAGGTGTTCCGAGAGAACCTTCCCGCTAAGAAATTACCCTCCATACTCACCTTCCAGAGTCTGAGATTTTATTAAGCAAAGTGACACTTTTCTTTTAGGTTTTTCCCCCTTGGAAAGCCTAATAAACATCGCCCAGTGAGCAAGGAGGGCCTCCAGAGTGCAATGGTATACACTATGACTATTTTTGACCCACCCTGCTTTTTTTCCAGAACAATCTTAATTAAGTGGAAGGTGCCAGCAGCTCTAGAAGAATTTACCAACTGCCTCTCAAACTAACTCTGATTAATAGCAGAGGCACAAAAGTGTCACCATAACCAGGTCACATGACATAATACAAATGACTGTCTATTGCTATTTTTAAGTAATGTTTATTAGAATCCCTTGGCGAGTAATAAATTTAATTTACAGCTGCCTGCAGCCCAACTTACACATGGTCTCCTGCAGCTCAGCTCATTAACACACTCAGGGAAGGATGAGTTTTCTCTTTAATTCTCCCATTCCATTTCTCCTTTCTAATGAGGCCAGATTGTGAAACTCTTCAGGAGAGAAGTTCTCCATCGTCTCCAATACAAATCGTCTTAAACACTCAAATTTTTTAATTATCACAGAGGCACACAGCACAGATTCATGTGAGATGGCTTGGGGCAGAGCTGGAGAAAGACACGGTGAATCATCCACGCTCACATGAGTGAGAACTCTCCAAAGGGAGACGAGGAGGAGGCCTTTGGATCCAAGAACTCTCCAGTTGGGTATCTGGAGGCCTTTAGACAGATCCAGCTGTTATCAGACTCTTAGAGAGCAGCAGAAGAGCTGGAGGCCAACAGACCAATGGCCTGGGGTCGAATTCTGCTTCTGAGTTTGGTTTGGAAGACCTCCAAGGGCCTTTCCAGCTCTTAACAGCCTGATTCTTTCCATTTCTCAGCTTGAGGACAAAATTCAAAGACCAAATATCTCCATCAAAAAGAGCAGGAGTCAGCATACCTGTTCTGTAGAGGACCAGACCAGATAGTAAATATTTTAGGCAGTGCAGGCCAAGAGGCAGAATCAAGGATGTTATGTAGATACTTACATAACAAGAAAGTACAAATTTCCATAAATTATTATAAATTTAAAACATAACTAAGTACAATCTTTGTTATATAGGTCTACTAATGAGAAGAATGGAATTCTTTTTTTTAATGGGATAGCATTGTGCCTAATTGTGGTTTAAAGTTAATGTTCTCCATCATCAAACTGAAGAATATCCATCTGTCATAACCCTTCTTAGCTATGAGCTATATAAAACTGGTCATAAGCCAGATTTGGCCCACAGGTCATGGGTCGCCAACTCCTAACATAGAATAGTGTCTACCAGCATGGGCTCTGCAGTCGGACTGCCTGGGTTGAGATCATGGAGTACCAATGATAGCTGGAAGGTCATGTCACCTCTTGCATCTGTGATCTACTGCCACAACCATACTGCGAAACCGCAGTGGTGTACGAAGAGACGCACTTACTAAGTTCGCAAGTAGGTGGGATCCCCTTGGTCTGGGCAGGCTCTGCTGGTCCAGGTGGGCTTGGTTGTGCACCTGCAGCCGGTTGCAGGTTGGCTAAGCAGCTTTACTGATCTTGGCTGGGCTCATCCACAGGCCTGAGGTTCTGCTGGTGCTTGGCTGAGCCAGGGTGTCCTCAACTGGGATGACCCAAGCAACTCGACTCTGTTCCTTGCATCTTTCACCTCTGGTGGGCTGGCTGGGGCACGTTCTTCACATGGCCACGAACAGAGAAGCAAAAGCAAGCAAACCCAGCTCCCAAGCACACCCCAGCTCCATGTGCCTCACACCTACCAACATGCCATCGGTCCAGCACAGGGTCCAGGGGCCCACAGTCAAGGCACAGGAGGGGGGCAATGCCAAGTCACGTGGCAAAGGGGTGGATGCAGCAAGGGAGCAAACACTGGGCCTGCCACCCCGCCTCGCCTCCCTTGGCCTGTTTCCTTATGGATAAAATTGTGCCATAATAATAGGTTCCTTCTAAGGTTGCCATGAAGATGTAAGGCGTTAATACTGTGATATCTTTAGAACAGAACCTGGTACTTAGTAAACAGCCAATAAATATGAGTCTTTATTATCAGCTGATTTACTTTCTCTGGGTATCAGCATCTTAATTCTATCTCCTGGTGGGACCTATGCATTATAAGAACCTGGAAATAAATGTACCTAGATGGAATTATTTGCTCTGGGACTCTTTAAAAACATTCTCTATGCTCAGGTGTGGACCATGGGTGCAAGGGAGATCTAGAGTGTATGGTCCCAGCCTTCTATTCCATCCATGAAGGATCTGCAAAAGACTGAGAGAAAGGCTCTGGTCTTCCAAGGAGACATCCCTGTGCGTCCTGAGTCATCTGGTCCCACACTGACTGCATGGGATGGCTGCTTCTTGATTAGAGGTTTATTCTGCCGTCTCTCAGAGCTCAACATCCTCATCAGAAGGCTGGTATAAAGCCTTTGCTTCTCTCCCAGTGGTCCACCCTGGCCAGTTTCTGCTGTGGGGCCCTCAGCCTCCTGCCTCTCTGACCTAAACTCCACCAGGCTGCTCTCTGTCTTTGCTCATCACGATTTTGTCAGCAGGAGGGGGCTTTTTAAAACTCCCCCTAAGGAGGAAAGTGTCTCTGTTTGGAATATGACTGAAACACCACAATACCAATCATTAAAAATGCAACAGAAATTGCTAGGTGTCTGGCTGTCCCCAGCATCTATCTCTCTCTAATTCATTAGGAATGGGACTCCTGATTTTAAGCTGGACATGTGGCTGCCCTGAATAAGAAATGTGTTTCACAGCCTCCCTCGTAGCTTGGTGTCATCGTGTGATTATGCCCAGGCCAATAGGATGTGAGCAAAAGTGTCATTTCGGACTTCCAGAAAGTGCTCTTTAAGGAGGGAATGGACCTCCCTTTCTCTCTTTCTTTTTTTGTGCCAGCTGGAATGTGGATATGATGGCTGGAGTTTGAGCAGCTATGTTGGACCATGAGGTGTAAAGAACCCTATGTGGTGAGGATGGCAGATCAACAAGCTAGAAAGAGGCTGAACCCTGTTCTATGGAGCACCACACTAGTCACGGACTTCCTTTTACCAGAGAGAGAAATAAACATCTACCATGTTTAAGCCTCTTTTCTAGGCATTATGGATCATGTCTGGTATTTACATGGTATTGCAGACTTTACAAAACCCATTCCTATTTATGATCTCTTGTGATCTTCGCAGGCACAACAAGTAACATTATCCCCATTTTACAGATGAAGAAACTGAGGCTCAGGAGATTTAAGTAGATTGCCCAAGATCGTATGGCTAGAAAGAAGCTGTCTTTTTGTGGTGATTCCTCAAGGGCCTAGAAATAGAAATTCCATTTGACCCGGCAATCCCATTACTAGGTATATATCCAAAAGATTATAAATCGTTCTACTGTAAGGACACATGCACACGAATGTTCATTGCAGCACAGTTTACAATAGCAAAGACCTGGAACCAACGTAAATGCCCATCAATGATAGACTGGACAGGGAAAATGTGGCACATATACACCATGGAATATTATGCAGCCATCAAAAACGATGAGTTCGTGTCCTTTGTAGGGACATGGATGAACCTGGAAACCATCATTCTCAGCAAACTGACACAAGAACAGAAAATCAAACATTGCATGTTCTAACTCATAGGCAGGTGTTGAACAATGAGAATACATGGACACAGGGAGGGGAGCATCACACACTGGGGTCTGTCAGGGGAAAATAGGGGAGGGACAGCGAGTGGGGAGTTGGGGAGAGATAGCATGGGGAGAAATGCCAGATATAGGTGATGGGGAGGAAGGCAGCAAATCACACTGCCACGTGTGTACCTATGCAACTATCTTGCATGTTCTTCACATGTACCCCAAAACCTAAAATGCAATAAAAAAGAAGAAAGAAAAAGAAAAAAAGAAAGAAAGAGAGAGAGAGAAAGAAAGAAAGAAAGAAGCTGTCTTTCAAACCTAGACTGTGCGACTCCTAGTCCAGGGTCTCAGCCCAAACTCAGTGCCCCTACCTTCTATCTACCACATGCCTTTCACCCTACCCTCCTTCCCAACATGCTTCCTCACTGCCAGCATGGTCTTTATAAAACCCAAATACTCAACACCAATCTCTTGCTTAAGGCTGTTTGGTACTTCTCCTCTGCCCCCAGAATCATTCCAAATGTCTTCTGAGGATGCCTCCCAAGGCCCACCACAGTGGAGTCTTTCCCTCCGCAGCCTCTGTTCTCCAAGGGGGCCCTGCTCTGTCCTCCAAGGGGGCCCAAAAACAGGAAATATCAGTACCGGGAGGACTCAGACCCAGCTCCGTTTGACACCAGAGTCGACATATTTTTCTCTTAAATCATCAGCCTTCCAATTCCCCATTGATTTCATAATCACACAGAAGGTTGAAAGGAGCTATATGAGTGCCTGGACACAGACTGCTCCCAGAGCAGAGAAGACAGGGCTGGCTTGGTGTGGGGCTGGGTTAGGGGAGGGGGTGCTTCCTGGGCAGAGTGACTTGAGCCAGATTTGAAGGATGACTAGGACTTGACCAAGAAGGCAGAGGGCAAAGTCTTCCAGGCAGAGGAAACTGTACGTGCAAAGGCAGGTGGTGGAAACTGCAAAATGTGTGGTTTGGTCAACCTCATGCAGAAAGTACGATCGCGCCAGGACACAGAAAGCATCAGGCTCTTCTGCTATGCTTGTAACCTGCTCTCACTTCTGTCCCACACCATACATATTATAAGCAGCTCTTTTCTTCTCGGTCTTCCCCACCAGACCAGGGCTAGTGAAAAGAGGGCAGGGCCCCTGTTTCAGGCAATTCTGACCCCGGTACCCACAGCCCGGCAAAGAATCTGCATTCTCTCCATGTTTGTTGAGTGCCTAGATAAGCAAATTATTGCAACTATAAATCAGGGACTATCCAGCCAAGTGAGTCCTTCTACATCAGGTGCTGAGAAAGGTGTGCTCCTGGAAAAGTTGCGAAGAACAGCTGTGTGCTGAGCTGCTCAGTGCTGGTGGGAGCAGCAGATCTTCAAGTTCCTGGATGCTTCTGACATTTCTGACTAAAGTAAATGGCAAAACCCTCATTCCCTGAAATATCTGCAAAGCTCAGAGCCAGACAGGTTTCCGGGCAGCGGCCATTCAGTGAAAATCCCATTGTAAACAAAAAGACACGGAGTTCAGCAAGGTCTCCCTATGATGAAAAAGCCACTCAAACATGTAATCATAAGGCAAGACACAAAATGTAGAACTTTGTAAATTACCCTATTTCCATTCATTCCTTTAACAAATCTGTACCAGGCCACCGTAGGTCAGGCGCTGCCCTAGGCTTCTGGAGTACGGTGGTTGGCCTTTTTGGTTGGGTTCTCCCGACAGCAGAGCATGAGACAGGGATTTTGGTGCAGGATTTGTTTGGGAGGTGAGCCCAGAAGCAGGAGGAAGGAAGAAGGGAGAAGAAGCCAGAGCAGGGGAGGCCAGGTCAGCTCGTGTAAAGGAGACAGTTACGGCTGTAAGTGATGGGATCTCAGTCCCCTTTGGGGAACCCCCCAAAGAACTGTGTAGAATGAGGTGCAGAAATGCCCCTTGATCCCACCCTATTATTCAGGTCACTCTGGAGGTGTCACCTCCTACACTTCTGCTTTCACCTGCTAAGTGGGTTCCTCTGCTCTCAGGCAGAAGAGCAGAGAGAAGCCACAGCAGGAGGTTGGGGTCAGGGACTCCAGAGGAACTGCCCAGCATGGCTGCCACCAACACCAGAGGTGGGCGGATGGCAAGTGCCGCGGAATGCAAAGCATCTGCTCCAGGCAATGAACAAAGGGGCCTGAAACCCCTGCCTTCATGGAGCTTACATTCTAGTGAAGGCAGACACATAATAACCAAAGGAAAAAAGTAAAATTAAGTGTAATTGGGAAGCAGTAAGGAGTAGAGAGAAAAATGAAATAAAGTAAGGAGAATGGGGAGACCCAGTGGTGTGGGCCAAGATTTTAAATAGGATGGTCAGGGTGGGTCCTGTTGAAAAAGTGACATGTGTGCCAAGGCTTGAAAGAGAGAGGGAGTGGGCTCTGCTGATCGGTGGGGAAAAGCATTCGAGGAGGAGGGAACAGCCAGGCCAAGGCCCCAAGGCAGACTCAGGCTTGAGGGTTTGGGAAACAGCAAGGAGCCCAGAGGAGGAGTAATCGCAGATACGGAGCAGGGCGGGTTTGGGAGGTGAGGGGAGGTCCTTCCCTAGAGGTCCGGTAGCACTGGGCTTATTCATTTCATAACATGGTAGCAGTCACTCATGATTCTTCACGGAGCTCCTAGTACACGTTGGGCACTGCCAGATGTCTGAACTCAGATAAATTAAAAAGCCACTGCCCCAAGGATCTCACAGTTAGGAAAGGAAACGGAAGTGCAAGTAGATAAAGTGGACATGATTTCCCCTGACCTGCTGGGCTCAAAGCTGGACATCCATTACTTCTTCTTTTTTTTTTTTAAGATGGAGTTTCACCTTGTTGCCCATTCTGGAGTGCAATGGCACGATCTTGGCTCACCACAACCTCCACCTCCTGGATTCAAGCGATTCTCCTGCCTCAGCCTGGCAAGCAGCTGGAATTACAGGCATGAACCATCATGCTCCGCTAATTTTTGTATTTTAGTAGAGACAGAGTTTCTCCATGTTGGTCAGGCTGGTCTAGAACTCCCAACCTCAGGTGATCCGCCCACCTCGGCCTCCCAAAGTGCTGGGATTATAGGCGTGAGCCATCCTGCCCGGCCGACATCCATTGCTTCTAATATTTCCTACTACAGCCCAGCAAGGCGCATATCAGCAGCCTCGTTTTACAGTCAGGGACACTGAGTCTCAGGGAGGTTAAGGGAACATTCCAGATTGGACACAGATTCAAGCAACATCTAAATCAGCGAGGTACCAGGGGGGAACTGCAGGTCAGTGTCGACAGGGGCAATGGGCGGAGTACAAGGGTTGGGTGCTCGTGTGCTGTGTTAGGGAGTCTTCTGGGAAGATTTATTTTTAATTAAATTTTTTTGAGACAGGGTCTCATTCTGTCATTCAGGCTGGAGCACAGGCATGACTGTAGCTCACTGCAGCCTTGAGCTCCCAGGCTCAAGCTATCCTCCTGCCTCAGCCTCCCAAGCACACACCACTGCACTTGGCTAAGTTTTTTATTTTTATTTTTTGTAGAGATGGGGTCTCGCCGTGTTGCCCAGGCTGAGACTTCTGGGGAATTATCAGCAAGAAAGAGAAATGGCCCTATTTGCAGTTTCTGAGTTAGGTCTATTTCTCCTTCCTCCATTAGAAGGTGAGGTCTTGGAGAGCTGGACCCATCTCCTTCCTCCACGGCTTCTGCGTGGCCCAGCGTGTGTTGGTGCTCAGCAGAATCCAGGAGACATAGCTGGCTCTCCCAGCTGGGCTGGCATTTGGACCTGACTGTTCCACCAAAGGGGCGGCTAGCCAAGCAGTTCCCCCAAGTGGTCTCTTGGATCAGAGCTGTCTGGATTCTCTTTCGACGTAGGAAAATGGCAACGAGCCAGGCTGTGGCCACGAAGCAAGCCCAGACTTGACGGGTTTTTTCAAAATGTTGGTCCTTTTTTTAGGGTTTCAGGAAGGATGACAAGAGAGAGGAGACACGGGTAGTTTTAAAGGGAAATTAAAAATCTGGGCTTCTTTCTGACTCCCCCTGCCTGCAACTTCCCTGTCCAAATTCAGAGATTTGGACCAAAGTATTCTTGGGGAAAGAACTAACTCACAGTCTGGGGCAAGGCAGATCTGTCCACACAACCCTGGGTGATGTATCCTGCTCAGCCCTCAGAATACTGATGAAGGTGAGGGACAAACCTCAGGACAAGTGACGTCTTGGATGAATCCCAGAAGAGACTTGGGGTTCCCCCTCCCCCACATCTGGTCAATCAGGAAAGCACCCTCTCTGCACAGACTCACAGCTGGACTCCAAAATGTGGCACTGACAAGAAGCTTTAACCCAAGTTCAGGTACTGAGCAATTGGATAATACCAATGTCTTTTAAAATAACTGTTTATTTGCAGCATTTAAAAAAAATAATTACCCTTCATAATTTTAAGGTTTAATAATAAGTGTCCCTTTACTGGTCATTTTCTTCATTTTCTTTGTGTCTTGCTCTTCAAGAGCCTTGAGGCCAGTTAGCACTCTTGCAAAAGAGAGGCGTCTTTGCCCCTCTATCCTTCAAAATATTTAGAGATAGACTTTTTGGTTTTTCTGTGAGCAGTTACGTTGTGCCAGACTAACTGTTTATATGAAATATCTCAGCTAATCCTTCCAGAAACTCTGTGATCTAATTATATCTAATAAATACTATTCTAATCCCTGATAGAAAGGGGAAAAGAGTCAGGCCTGAAAGTTTAGCAAATTCCCTGAAGACTGTATAGTTAGTGAGAGCCAAGCAGTCTGACTCCAGAGTCCATGCTCCAGACCAGCATGAAACTCTCCCCACCTAGAACCCACCCGTATTCACGGAAAAGTGGAGGCCAAGGAAAATCCTCTAGATTCTTAAGGAGCCTCCCCTTTCAATTGTCCACAGTTATACAGATGTTTCGGGTATACAATATCCCGGTTGCCATGGTGTTCCACTTCATCTCATGCATGTGGAGCCCAGGAAACCTCAAGGAAGCTGTCTACATTTGGGTTCCCCAGAAAAGGGAGCCTGAAGCAAAGCTTATGTAGCAGCACATTTTAGGGGGTGCAATCCCAGGTTAGAAAGAGCAGGGGAACTTGGGAAAGAAGGCAGGGAAAGAAGGAAAGCAAATCATGTGCGGTGCTGAAGTGGCTACAGTTTTGCCATGGAACACAGACAGTTGTTCCGTGACACAAGACATGCAAATAAGCCACATGAATGGAGAAAGGAAGATAAATTATCCACCAGGTCTTTTCACATCCTGTCTGCCATTGATCAAAGTACATCCCACAGGAAGTTAACCCTCCACCACTTTCAGGTCATGGTCCTTGTTCCTCACTGACCAGCTACTGGGCAAGCCAGACCCCCTCTCCAAGGTGTGGGATCTAATGAGTATAGGATTGGTGGTAGGTCCTAGGTCAGGACCCTGTGACACTCGGGTCACAGTCATAGCTTCTTCCAGTTTAGCGGAATCTTTACTGTGTTCATTAGTGGAAGTTTTACTCTCTATAAGCCAGAACCTCTGACTCTTCTAAGTCTAAGGTTGCAGAGATAAGCACAGATGCTGCAGGTTCTCCATGACTCCAGTCAGCTGGGCCTGGCCCTGCTGCTGCTGTGGCCCCTTCCATGGTGTACGTGATGGAGGCCAGGCTGAAGCTCAGCTCTCACCTGGGGGAGGCTGTGACAGACAGTAGCATCAGGAGATGGGACAGTGGTGGTGCTGGCTGCCCTCTCTGTTGAGAGGAAGAGGAAGCAGGTAAGGCAAGTGAATCCAAGAAGCACATAGATGGGGCCCAGTACAGTTCACCACTGGTGCTATTCAGAGATCCTCACCCCATCCTCCTGTGATACTTGAATCTAACTTGAGAACAAAATCCCATCTATTTGAGAGTGAAGGTGCAAGTCCAGTTTTTGAAGTGATCAATCGCAACTTCCTACAAAGACACAAAAGGATTAGCAAAGGAAGCTAGAGTCCCACTGCTGTGGCTGGTCCTAGGGCCACAATTGTCACTCATCATCTTCCACTCACTCCTGCCTTCCATTCTAGATTTCTAGGGCCAGCTCTTCAGTGAGTGTCTGGGGTTCTCACCTGGAGGGTCTGTGGATGTTGTAATTGCCTGTTCATGGTTATCTCTAAGCAGAGAAACCCCCATGAACACCAGATGACCAGATGTATTTGTCACCTCAGGCTCCTGCAACAAAACACCTCAAGCTGGGTAGCTTGACCAACAGAAATTAATCTTCTCACAGTTCTGGGGACTGGGCATCCCAGATGAAGGTTCAGCATGGCCAGCTTCTGGTGAGGACTCTGCTGCTGGCTTGTGGACAGCCACTTTGTCCTCACATGGCTTTTCCTCTGGATACACAAAGAGAGGAAGAGAGCTCTGCTCTCTCTTCCTCTTCTAAGAGGGACAACAATCCTAGTGGAGAAGGCACCATACTTATGACCTCATTTAACCTCAAGTACCCCCTAAAGACCCCATCTCTAAGTATCCCCTAATGTTGGGGGTAGGACTGCAACAGATGCATTTTGGGGACACACTTCAGTCAAGAGCACAAGACATACTCTTCTCTGCACCCACTGTGCACCAGCAGCCCTTGCTCCTGAAGGCAATGAAGGACTCTCATGCATCAGCCTGGCAAATCCTCCTTTCTCTTTTGCTCCACTGGCAAGAGAATCCCAAGGCACCCAGGTCACAGTCACAGGTTCCAGTCTCATGGAACCCTTGCTGTGTTCATTAGTGGAAGTTTTACCCTCTATAAGCCAGGAGCTCTGACTCTTTTAAGTCTAAGGTTGCCAGATCAAGAAGCACAGATTCGGCAGGTTTCTTGCTGGCAGTCAGACAGAGAAGCCAACCCTACTTCCACTCCTGGGTTCCTGGACTTGCATATTCTAGCTACCAGAGATGCATCTACTGACTCACACTATATCCAGAAGAGCAGTGCTCCAACCCCACAAGCTGTTGTCTCTAAGCTGATGTCACAGCTGAGCCTTCAATAGTCCATCCCATCATTCAGGGAAGCCCTAGGATGGCCAAAGAGGGTCTGGGTCATCCTGTCCGGCTGACTGTAGGAGCCTCCTTGGCAACAGATGCTCTCTGGAGAGTGAAGCACGAGGCAGAAAGTCCCATCCATCCCCCTTGTGCTCATTCGCATGAGTTCACCACTTACTGTTAACTTGACCTCCATGCCCCTGGCTTTTCATTTTTGTTCTTTTCATGTCCCTAAATGATTAGCCCAGCCATTTGCCCCTGTGCAGGAGAGGGTATGTTTGCACTTTGGGCCACCTCTCCTACCCTTCAGTGGGAGGTAACACAGCAGTCATCTGTTCCCATCTAGCACCAATACACCATGTTGACCTGAGTTTAAATGAGGCCCTGGTGTTTTCCTCCTCCATGAGATTATCACATGGAACTGTTGGGATTCACTCAGGGTGGCTGGCAAAATATTAAGGGAAATACTACGGAAGTTATAAGATTACAGTCTTAAACCTTTAGAAAGCTGAAAGGTTTTTAATGAGACTGGCTGAAGGCAGCCAGTTCTTATGTTAGAGCATTAAGTCACAGGGTGAAGATCAAGGAGAATAAAAGCTTCCCCAGTTAAGTCTATTTTCCCCACATCTCTTTGTCTCTACTGTGTTTACTCAAGTAAACTTTGTGCTGGATGGTCCTCTCAGGGGAAGGTCGAAGGGGAATTACCTGTTAATGCTGTTTACTCTGGGCCCTGGAACTAAAAGGCTTTACGATTCATAAAACCACTTTTTTAACCATGTTAATTTTCCACAAGCATGTTGACTTAGAACCTTTCTTATTAAATCTATACCGAATAAATGTGAGGGGGAACAAGGAGCGGTGGTCAGTTAGCTGCAGTCGCCCTCTGAGAGCAGCTGACAACCATCCCTAGCCCACTCAATTCACTGTATTCTGGTGTAAGTGAGTGCATTTATTCATCCATCACTGAGTCAGGGTCTGCAGGACAGATCCCCGCAGGTGGTGATCAACATCACAGGTGGTGACCCCGACATGACCAATGCCACATGGAACTCCCATCTGGGGCTAAACATACAAGTTGAGGAAGAGCTTCAACAGAGGTGGGTGACATGAGAATCTGGACCAGCTATTTAGCCAATTTACCTGTTCCTTCTAGACCTGTTCTAGCCTGGGCTGTCCATATCACCTCTATCATACTTTGTTACCATTGTTCATGGGCGACCTAATGCCTCAGAAATCCAGCCTCCCCTTTAATCATAGGTTCTGGGCTTTGAACAATCTTAGATAATTTTCATTGCAGTAGATATCATCTTTCTGCTGTTACACTCTTGATTTTAAATATATATATTTATACAAATCAAGCAATATCGCTGTTAGCTCGCCATTTGTCTCTCCCCGCATTACGTGATGATCTGTTGGCCATTAGCATAGGTTCCTATGGCTCCAGGCACCGTGGCTGCCACTCTGGCCTGCTGCCCATTATGGCAATTATGCCCACTTTGGCTGGCATGACAGTATCCCACCTGGTTTTCACCATGACATTGATTGCTACTGATCCCTTGAAAAGAGTCCATTTCCCCACCACCTCCCATCCTCAAGCCCAGCCTGCAGAAGAGAACCACCGCTGAATTTCACAAAGGTGCTGATGTGCTCACCAGGACTTCTTTTTTTCTGTTTCAATGAAGGGAAGATTCTCTGGAATGTAGATAAGTGGTGGGTTCTCAGGTCTTATGATTCGAAGCCTCTGAAACTTCTGGTCCTTTTCTTCTTTTCGTGCCAGAAAAAAGTTCTGGCATCTCATGTATTTTCTGAAGGCTGTTGTCATTAGAGCAAGTACTACCTTGCAAGGTTCCTGCTTCAATGAGGCCATTGTCACCCCAGGCCAACAGGAGCTATTCTTTTCTAACAAGTGGAAGAGAGTTGCTTCTATGTGCCAGAGCATTCGAGGAGATCGGGGTCCATGATTTTCAGATTTGTTTACCCAAAAGTTTCCATTCCAGGTCATCAGTTCCAACCCCCCCCTTTTTTTTTCATCAAAGCTGTGACTTGGACAGAAGACATCTACGTGGCTGCATATTTAGTCCCTTCTTTAGCTCTGCCACCCTTATAATCAGGCCCCAGGCTAATTTTCAGTGCAATCTATCTTGTAGATGTCAAAAGCGTCCTTAAAGCTTTCATTTCAAAGCATGCCTTATGCCGGTGGAGAACTTCCCTGAGTCTATAATTTTCTCTTTGCAAGAGAAAATTATACCATCAGATAAAGCCACTTACCCCCAAATGCAATGGCCATTTGATCTCATAAAGCCTTATTGTCTACCTGCATCTCATTCCAATTAGCCGCAGGTGAAGCTTTAGAAATTGTCCTATCACTGTATGTCACCAATGGCCCAGCAGTGGGGCCCCTATTATAGATAAAAGAGAAATCCAACTCTAACATTCCATCCTGAAGATCTACTTTTTAGGACCATTTGTGGTAATTGTCCCTGTTCCTTAGGAGACAGAGTACTAAGCAATCATGCTGCTTGCTAATACTTCATTGAGGGATAAAATCCTAGGGCAACAGACACAAGGGGAACAGGAAGTGGAGCAGGGAAGGAGGGAAGCTAATAGAAAGTTGTGCATTTTTGTGGGATAGGGTCTCATGGTGTTGCCCAGGCCATTCTTGAACTCCTGGACTCAGAGGGTCCTCCTGCCTCAGCCTCCCAAGTAGCTAGGACTATAGATGTGCGTCACCAGGTTGTACATTATTAAGCTGGTCACATCCTCAGAAGCAAACACAGCCAGTTGCTCAATTGCACCTACTGGACATTTCTTGATGGACCAAATGGAACCAGTGCACTCCATATGCTGGGTCCCTTCCAGCTCTTGTCCTTCCTTGGTCAAAATGGTGCCCCAAGCTTTAACTCCTCTGTATTTCTGAGTAGAGGTATCAGGCCCCTGTAGGCAGACCTCATGTGCCATGGTGTGGGTTACCATCTGATTAAAAAAGGGTGAGAGGAGCCATGTCCTTCCTAGGCCTCCCATGGCATGAAGAGGCCTGTGAGGGAGGTGACAGGAGGGTCAGGAGGATGTGGGGCCAGATGACCCTCTAGAGATACATAGATTAGGTCCACTACAGCAATACTGAAGATTGGACAATGTAAGTTTTCCAACACACGAAACTACCTAAGTTCTCCCAACGTTATGAGTTGGGGGGTTAGTGTTTCCGAACACCCGGTGAGCCACTGTGTGATTGTGGCTCAGGCACAAAGGTCTCTGAACTGCTCACACAGGGCAATCACACTTACACCACAGAGTTGTGAGAACTGAATTAACATGTGGTGTAAATACCATTTGTAAGTGGCAAAGAGCTCCATGGATAAATGTCAGGGGCTGTTGTCAAATGTAAAGATCATGCTGAGCAAAATTCCACGACTGGTTTCAGCTGGACAGGCATTCAAATAGCCAGTGTTATCTTGACCTCAGCTGACCAATAACCGCTCCATTTCTCCAAACTGTTGATGAGTCACCTAGGAAGCCCCTACCCCGTCATCTTCTTCCCATCCTCCTCCCATCCTATCCCACCCCCAGTGAGATATCCTCTTGCTCCCTTTTCTACCCAGCATCCAGTGTTCTCTCTGGCTCCTGCTGGTGTGCATGGAAGCTACATATGGAATGAAGGAATGAAGGATTGAACAAATGTCTCCATTTCTTTGCACAGGGTTACCGTGCTTGAGATGTTCCTACTCCCAGGAAGCCGCCCTCTCCTAGGAGCCTTTACTCAACCCGCCCTCCATTCCTCAGTCTTCCCCTTTCTCAGGGCAGCGGGAGTGACATGGCAGATCACAGTGGAATGGTGGGTTTTATCCGTCTCCCTGAATTCTTGAGGTAAAAGGGACAGGGTCTCATTCACATTCGTCCCTGCATCTTGCTGGTTGAGGTGGAATCTGCAGCATTTATGTGGCAAAGAGCCTTGGGGCAGCGCCCTGGCATGAGGGAAGCCGCTAAGACATTGTTCTGAAAGCTGATTTGCAAGGTGCTTTGTACTCTGCAAACCAGCAGTGTATAGCATGTTTACAGGAGTGGCTTAAGGGTGTCCAAATACTGGGAAAAGGTGCTCAGTAAATGGTTCTTCCATGCATGCGCTGCAGTGTCTGACCCTCTGCTCTGTGTCTTAAGCCCCTGGTTCTCTCACTCAACCTTAAAATAGGATCGTCCAGGCCTTGAGGGCCTTCTGGAAGGCGCTCCCCATCCATCAACGCGCTTCCGCAGAGCGGCCGCCTGCCTGGGATGCTGCTAGGCGCAGCTTGTTTGAAAGAGGTGTAACCAGGCTACTTCCCGAAGAACGGACTTGTTGATAATCTTGCCTCAAACAGAGGAGTCTGCAGATGGTTGAGGAAAAGCAGTGGTAGAAATGTTCTCCCCAGGGCCGTCACAACTCCTTCCAGCCGCAGCCTAGTGTTGCAAGAGAGTTCCTGCTGCTGTACTACAAAGGAGAGGACAAGGCCCTCGGCCCGGAGAGGGGCGGCCTGCACCTTCCAGCCCTGGCGCCCAGGAGAGCCTGCCGGGAGTGCGGCGGGGAGAGTCCGCAGGGATCGAGCGCGGAAAGGGGTCTCAAGTCAGAATTCACCACCTTTCCGCAGCCTCGGGAGAGGCTTGGGGGAAGGGCAGGCAAGGGGCAAGACCCCTTGGAACTGGGAATCCTCGGCCTCCAGGGTGAATAAATAATTAAGCGCCCAATACACAATAGCCTCGCTAGATGGAGACGAGGAATCACTGCAGCGGCGCTGGCGGCGGCAGCGGCGAGGAGGTGGGGGGAGCGCGGGCGGGAGCGCAGTCCGGGGCGGGAGGCGGTAGAGGCTCTGGCTCCGCTCACGTCTGTTTTCCTTTTTCGTGCATTATTTATTTCGCCTCCGCCTGCGGCTTTGCTGCCCCAGCTGGCGCTCCCTGGCGGCGCCTACCGCCGCTGCCTCTCTCGGGCCGGCGTGAGGGTCGCAGAGAGCTTGGGCACCCCCGTGCCCCGGGCAGCCGCGCGGCGCCACGGGGAAGGGCCGGGAGCCAACGCGGGCCAAGGGAGGGCTCGCGCGGCCGGCTCCTGGCGGCTTGAAGGAGACTTTCCCCGCCCTCTGCCTCCGCCTAGGCTGCCCGCCCCGGCCCTGGGCAAGGGGTGCCGCCCCTCCCGCCCCGCGCGCGGCCAGGCGCAGCCCGGATCCACCGCGCCCTGCGCCCCGTGCGAGGACGCCGCTCCTGGTCCTCTGCTCAGCCGCCGGGGAGGCCCAACCGGCGCGCAAACTTTTGCTCCAACGCCGGGAGCTCCTCCCCGGCATGTGAAGCCCCCGGGCGCCCGCGCAGCCGCCAGGGTGAGGACCGAGGCCCCGCCTAGAGGGCGGGGGACTGGGGAGGCGGCTGGCTTTAAATGGGGGCTGTCCGGCGGCTTGGCAACAGAGCTGCCGCGGGGGAAACGCGGACCTCTCTTTCCCGAGCCGAAGATCGGCTGGGGCCGCCGCTAGGCAAGGTGGCGTGAGGCTTTGCAAGGGTGCGGGCGGAGATGGAGGCGTGGGGGTAACCCACGCCCGGGAATGGGAGATCGGGGCTGGGCGGGGGCGTGCAGAGGGGCAGCGCACAGAGGTGCCTCTGTTGCAGTGTGCGCAATGAGGCCGGCCGGGCAGTGAGGGTGCACGCAGCGTGTGATTTCTTGGTGCCGTGCATGCAGGGTCAGCGAGGGTACGGGCAGGGGTCGGCGGTGTGCACAGCTGTTTCTGTGGGTGTGCGCGCAGGGTGAGTAGTGCCCGCTGGGTTTGAAGTGTGCTCACAGTGAGAGTGAGTTGTACATGGCTGCTTCTGGGGGTTCATGGGGCTCAGTAAGTGTGCTTGGCTGTTTCTGGAGGTATTCATGGGGCCAAGGTATGCACGCAGTATTCTGGAGCTGTGTGCGGAGCTAAAGTCTACACGCGGGCTTCTGGGGATGTGCATAGGAAAAGGGTGTGAATTCTGGGATGCACGAAGAGTCAGTGAAGGTGTAAGGCGGAGTGTAAGTGCAGGCTTGGTTTACTAGCGTGCCCCAGGGTGCGGGGCGTGCCCACCCGACCCGGGCTGGAAGGTGTGTTGGTGCGCGGCGCGGAAAGTGTTCGCGCGGTATCCGCCTGACCCGAGCCTTGCTCTCCTGACAGTTCGCCCCAGGAGCGGGCGCCGCGGGCCGAGATGCTCCTCCGGGACTTGGTGCTGCGCCGTGGCTGCTGCTGGTCCTCGCTGCTGCTGCACTGCGCGCTCCACCCGCTCTGGGGCTTCGTGCAGGTGAGACGCGCCGGCTGCGCACTAGCTGGGAGGGCCTCCTGGGTGAGGGGCAAGCTGTCCCTTCCCTCCTGAGACCCTGGCTTCCTGCAGCCGCACCACTGATTGGTCCTCAGGAGAGCATGGGAAAAGAAAAGCTGCTAGGGTCCCTGAAAAGAAAGAAACTCCAAAGAGAGGCTTCAGTTGTGGCCTAAAGCCTGCAGGACATGGCCTTGGAAGGGAAAAGGGCTCAGAATACCTTCCGATGATGCACATTCTAGGGCAGACATTCAGCAAAGAAACAAACTTACAAAGAAAAATGATCCCAAGGGTATATATATATTATTTCTTTCCCACCAGAATCACTGATGAACTTTAGCTTTCTTAAACTGGTCTTCAACACAGGAGAGGGCCGGGTTCTTGTAGGTAGCGGAGTTGAGGATGAGGACAGATAATGCGTGGTGGCCCATCTGTCAGGACCACCCAGGGATGCCTCTCTCTGCTGGGGTCCCTTAGATCCCAGCGCAGAGGCCAGGCAGCCATCAACTGGAGTTACCTCTTAGAGTCAGAGAGGGGGTTCAAGGAGATGGTCCCTATTCCCTCCACTACCCCTCCCCCCCCAGAATGTGCATGGTCACTGGTACAGTGGAGAGGTGACAAGGTGGACTTTGATGTCAGCTCTGGAATTTTAGCTTCAGCTCTGTCCCTTACCAGCTAGGAGACCTTAGGCAACCTACTTGCCCTCTCTGAGTTAGTGTCTTCTTCTGACTATTCTAGTATAAGAACTTGATAATGCCAGTAAGGATTACTTCGTGCAGTGCCTGGACCATGACAACACTACCTGGCAGTGTTTGCTGCCATTGTCGGTGGGAGTAATAGTAATGCGGGTCTTCTGCCTGGCGGGCCAGGTAACTCTGTTGATCATTGTGTGGTCTGTTTGACATTTTTGAATTGTTAGAGTTTCTGCTGGCTCTGGAGGACATTTTTATTGTTTTGGGCACTGAAGATCCACTCTGGGGTATTTGCAGCCTCGTGTTCTCCTAGTGGCATTTTGGGGGTTGGGGACCATTCATATGGTTGCTCTGAGTACAGGTGATAGATCAAGAAAAAAAGGGATGGGGCAAGACCACTTGCCAGTCTACTGAGCTGCCCCAGATGTTGAGACCTTGCCGGGAACTTGCTCAGTCCTTTGGATGACGGCCTGGGTGACTGCCCATCGAGAGCCGGGGTCAGATGCTGCTCAGCGCCCCCGACTCCCAGCCCCGTCTTCTGCTCTCTTCTCTGGCTTGCCTCCATCTCACTTAGAATTATTTTCCTTTTGGAATTGACAGCTTTGTCTAATGTGTGAAACAGCAGTTATTAAACTCAGCTGTGCCTCCTCAGGAACCAGGATTTTGTCACTTCTAAACACTTCAGTGGCTTGGGACCAGCTTGCCTTGTTCAACTTTCAGCTGAACCTCAGATATTGAGTTCACTAAGTTTTTATATTTGTTTGTTTACAGTTTTCTCTCTTCCGTAAGACTTCTTCAGCTGGGGTGGAGAGCAACGTAATGAGTTTTTCAGTCTCCAAGACTAGAATTCTACTGTGTGAGCTCGTAGGATCTAAACAGAAAACCCACTAGCACCCCGCACCCCACCAGAAGAAATAATTTTGTGAAAGCAGTTCAGTTTTTTAAGTGTCCGTCAGCCAGGCAGTACTTACACAAGCAGGTGTGTGTGTGTGTATTTCAGATGCTCTTACTCAGTACAAATCAATTTTCATAAAAATCAATTAAGAAAGGAGTCCTCCAGACAAGTAGAATGGGTAAAATCTTGGCTTGAGGCTCTGGAAAATTAATTTACAAATGATAGGGACAGAGAAATCAAGGGAAATGGGGTTTTGGAATGAATGGATTTGGCTTTGAGCAGAGGAGCTGAATCCAGGGGAACGTAGGAGAGAAGAAAAAAAAAATGGAAATGCATGAAGCCATGTGTTTCTCTTTAAGTGGAGAAAATAAAATCTGTCATGTCATAGGAGTTTCTCTAATCTAGAGAAAGAACTCAGAGCTATCTGCCCTTCCATGAGCATTTTGCCAGGAGAACATTTGGAAGGACAAGGCCAACATAACAAAGTTCTGTGATTAATGGGATTGTGGATGAGGCAAGAGACCTGGGGTCCCCCAAAGCATCAGGTTCTTAACTTGAAATCAGCCTTAAGCCTCTGGCTGCTGCTAGTTGATAAGAAACTTAATCATTAAAGTCAGACGATATTTAAATTGCCAGAAGGGTTAGTGGGAGCATTCCTTAACCTTTCCACCCTATTTAATGTGTCTGGAATCGAGATTTTTGAGCTTCTGTGATTTAGGTTCTTCTAAGTTCACTTCCAGATGATTCTTTTTTTTTTGCAAGGGAAGAGGATGACAGGCTGGCAAATTTATTAGGTGTGACAGGAGTGTGTCTCATCAAGTTACAGTGGTGCTGGCCTGTCTCCATGAAAGATGCCAGAAGCCATCATCTTTGTGGCTGCCCTCCTAAAGCAATAGTTAGAGAGACAGCCTCTTATCTGGCCTCTGTGTGCTGATGCGAAACTACCCCAGACCCAAATGATGTTGAACTCTTTCTACGGTAGTCAGTGATTCAGCAGCATTTATTGGACACCTACTGTATGCGAGGCCCTTTGTTAAGTGCAAGAGCTTAGTGGTCTGCCCTTGCGCACTCATAGTTTGGCACTGTAGAGCTAATTAAACAAGTCATTATCTTCAAGAGAGCTCAGCAAGAACAAATAGCTTGGACCTGGGGCAAGAGTCAGAGAAGTCTCACAGGCCTGGTGCTTCAGTTGAGATAGGAAGGATAAGAAATTAGGGTGAGGTGTCCAGGCAGAGGGCACAGCCCAAGGCCAGAGGAGAGAGGGACTTTGGAAGACCCAGGGGAAAGAAGCACTGGGTAAGGCCACTGTTGCAAGCCACTAACATAGTGTCCTGCAGTTTGGACTTGATCCTGAGGGCTATGGACATTGTTTTAAGGAAAGGGTTTTAAGTAAGAGATGACACACTCAGGTTGGTATTTTAGAAATCTCAGTCCAGTCTGGTTGCAGTGCTTCATGCCTGTAATCCCAACACTTTGGGAGGCCGAGGTGGGAGGACTACTTGAGCCCAGGAATTGTAGACCAGCCTAGGCAACATTACGAAACCCTGTCACAAAAAAAAGAGAGCCAAATCTCAGTACAGTTCCTGCATAAAGGATGGATGCAGGGAGGATGCAAGCCAGGGGCAAAGAGGTGGGTAAGGGGAGACTGGCCAGATTTAGCAAAGAAAATACAGGACATCCAATTAACTTTGAATTTCAAATAAACTACAAATTGGATTTTTATTATATATATATATTTTTTTTTTTTTGAGACGAAGTTTCGCTCTTGTTACCCAGGCTGGAGTGCAATGGCGCGATCTTGGCTCACGGCAACCTCCGCCTCCTGGGTTCAGGCAATTCTCCTGCCTCAGCCTCCTGAGTATCTGGGATTACAGGCACGCGCCACCATGCCCAGCTAATTTTTTGTATTTTTAGTAGAGACGGGGTTTCACCATGTTGACCAGGATGGCCTCGATCTCTTGACCTCATGATCCACCCGCCTCGGCCTCCCAAAGTGCTGGGATTACAGGCGTGAGCCACGGCGCCCGGCCTCAAATTGGATTTTTTTAAGCATATCTCCCATATAATATTGAGGATATACTTTAAAATTATTTGTGGTTTATCTGAAATTCAAATGTCATAGGGTGTCTTATATTTTATCTGGCAAATAGAGAGAGGTGGGTGCTGCCCACTGGAGACCTGGTGGACTTGTTCAGGTGGCAGCAGAGGAAACGGAGAGGAGTAGATGGATTCAAGGATGGTTTAGGAGGCAACGTCTGCTTGACCCAAAACTGCACCAGTTGACCAGGAGTAGGATGGTGGCTGGAGAAGAGGGAACTGATGCTGGGAGCACTGTGTGCCTCAGACCCCTGCTCCAGGCACCAAATCAAGGAGACTCCAGGATGTACCTGTGGCTCAGCCCACTCTCAAAACTACAGCATTTACAGGATTCTGGCTGTAGGAGAGCACTGCAGAGCAGGGCCTGGAAGGCAGGTGATGGTGAAACTGGAATAAGAAGTGGTCCCAGGAAGAACCGATACCAGCCTGCGTTCTGTGGGCTTCAGGCAAGTCACTGAACTTTCTGGGCCTCTGCTCTTTCTTAATGAAGTCCAGCTAAGAGCAGCTTATTTCAGGGGGCAAGTTCCTTCCCCTTTTGAAATTCCCCAAGATAGAAACCAACCACGCCAGGTGCTGAGACAAGCTGCGGACACCTGAGGCTTCCTCTCTGTTAGTCTAAATACAACACTGCCAATCAACAGAACCCCCAGGTGGAACCAGCAATGGGGAACAGGACAGATCCACGTTTCTCCACTGGTGGGCAGTGCACCTTTTCACTGAGCACCGACTGCTGGCCCCAGGCAACTGTGGCGCACCATTTAGCTTCGCTGAGCCTGCGGGCCAGGTGTTAAGAGTGAATAGTATCACTTACCTCTCCCAGTTATGCCCAGGGAGAAATGGGAGCGTGAACCCATGAGGAACACATAGTAGGGCTCAAAAAGTCATGATTGTTCAGGATTAATAAAGTACTCATCTACCTGCCTGCCTAAGACGCAGCTTAGTGTAGAGAGACACGCAATACAAAACAGCAAGGAAATGCCCCAGGCAGAAGGGTTTGCAGAATTAAGCAGCAGCACTGAGCAGGTGAGTCTAATTTGGGTGGGGGAGGATTTAGGATGGCTTTGCCCAAGAAGAAGGATTGCTTGAGCCCAGGAATTTGAGATCAGTCTAGTCAACATAGTGAAACCCTGTCTCAAAAAAAAAAAAAAAAGAGAGAAAAGAAAAAATATCAGTCCAGTTCTTGCATGAACACCCAAGAAGGCTGTTCAAGAGATGGGTTTGAAGGATGGAGAGAAGTTGGCAAGTGGATATGGGGTTCAAGTAACCCAGAGTTGAGGCAGGCTCAGATGCCACAGGCTTGGACTGAACCAAACTATCAGGACACTGCAGTGAGGACCCAGCGCTCAGGCATAAGGACGGACCAGACTTGATGCTTCAGTGAGAACAGTTGACTAAGCAATTGTGCCTGCTCATGTTTCAGAGATGCCTTTATACAAGAGACTGAGAACCACGACTTTTTTTTTTTTTTGAAGCAGGGTCTCACTCTGTTGCCCAGGCTGGAGGGTGGTGGGCTGCAATAGTTCACTGCAGCCTCAACCTCCTGGCTCAAGCAATCCACCCACCTCAGCCCCTGGAGTAGCTGGGTCTACAGGTGTGTGTCTACCCCAGCTAATTAAAAAAAAAATTTGTAGAGATGAGGGCTTACTCTATTGCCCAGACTGATATTGAACCCCTGGGCTCAAACAATCTGCCCACCTCAGTCTCCCAAAGTGCTGAGGTTATAGTTGTGAGCCACCACACCTAGCCAGAGCTATCAATTTTATTTATTTACTTATTTATTTATTTATTTATTGAGACTGGAGTCTCCCTCTGTCACCCAGGCTGGAGTGTAGTAGCATGATCTTGGTTCCCTGCAGTCTTGACCTTTGGGTTCAAGTGATTCTCCTACCTCAACCTCCTGAGTAGATGGGACTACAGGTGTGCATCACCACACCTGGCTAATTTTTGTATTTTTTTTAGTAGAGACAGGGTTTCACCAGTTTGGCCAGGCTGGTCTCGAACTCCTGACCTCATATGATCCGCCCGCCTCAGCCTCCCGAAGTGCTGAGATTACAGGCGAGAGCTATCAATTTTTTTTTTTTTATAAGATGGAGTCTTGCTCAGTGTCCAGGCTGGAGTGCAGTGGCACAATCTCGGCTCACTGCAACCTTCGCCTCCCAGGTTCAAGCAATTCTTCTGCCTCAGCCTCCCGAGTAGCTGGGACTACATGCATATGCCACCACGCCCAGCTAATTTTTGTATTTTTAGTAGAGATGGGGTTTCACCATGTTGGCCAGGTTGGTCTCAATCTCTTGACCTAGTGGTCCGCCTGCCTCAGCCTCCCAAAGTGCTAGGATTACAGGTGTGAGCCACCGCGCCCGGCCGAGCTATCAATTTTTTAAATGCCGTGTGCTCCTTCACTCCTCCTGCAGCCTTCAAATTTGGCCCCGATTTTTCTGCCTAGAACTTCATCACATTAAACACTCTTATACATCTGTGCCTTCATATCCTCTCACAAAAATAGGTCATTGTGTCGGGCCAGGTTAAACAAACGTGCTCTTCTTGAACTCTCTCTCATAAATTGCACCTTGGAGAGTGAGAAAATAATTGCACTGGCAATGGTATTGCTTGAAGTTCACACACTTGGTAGAGTGCATTGGAGATGTGGTCTCAGATGCCAGCTGTTAGGAGAATGAAGCTTTCTAGCAAACCCCGGGGTCTCAGAAGGTCAGAATTTAGAGGCGCACAGGCTCAATGACGGGACATCTAACAATGGCACAGGTCTAGAAGCTGGTGGATTTCCCACTGACATGTAAGGAGTTAATCGTTTCTGTAAAATAATTGAGCAGAGGCCACCATCTGACGGTATGCTCTTCCCAGTGGGAGAGAAGATTGCTTTCCAGGGTTTGAAATGCAGTCAATGGCCCTTTAAAAACATTAAAAGGTGATGTGCAGGAGCCTCTTAGCCTCCTGGATATGAAGCCAGGGCTGTAAATCAGCCCACTTCCTGCTACCACCCCAGCTGATATTACCCACATTACTTATTCACATCTTCCCAGGTGTGATGGGAACGCCCAGCCCCAGGGGCTCTCCCAGCCATGAGGCAGAGGGGCTGCATCAGCATTCCGAGGCAGGCCACACAGGGCTAGTAGCAGGGAAAGTGGAGTTCTGGTTTCTAGTGGCTCAAAGATGATACAGAAATTAACTGTGGCCGTCCGGGAGGTGGAGGGTGACTGGCAACTCTTTGTGCTTTTAAACCAGCTTGTTCCCTGGGACAGGCATGAAACATCAGATTCATGGATTTATGGCACTCTGTAGAGCCAGGGACACTGGCAGTCAGTCTAATCCATCCACCCAGTTCCCATGCTGGCTCTGCATAAGAAGTTTAACCTGGGAAGCTTAAGCAAAATCCCCAGGCCCAGCTCCACCTGCAAAATTCTGATTTAATCCGTGTGGGTGAGGCTCACAGTGCCGTGGTGAAGATACGTATGAATCAGGTAACATCCAAATAAGATTTCTGCCCCTAGAGAGGAACCTGGTGCCAGGACAGCCCATACAAAAGAATCTGGCTGGATAAAGAGGTCAGAGACTCGCGAAGCTGAGTCAGGGGTGCAGCAGGGATAGGGATGGGAGAACATTACCACCACTGGAGCAGCAATTGCAGAGGCCAGGGGCCTGGAACTGAAAGGAGAGAATGAGGACAGAGAGATGGAGAGAGGTTGTAGGGATTGCCTCTTGCAGAATTTGCAGGCCATGTGAACCCACGAGGAGTGTGGGCAGCATCTGGGGCTTGCTGGGGGGGATGCAGATTGTTTGGTGGGGTGCCCTTCTCACAAGACCACTGGGACACTGAGTGGAGAGCATCAAGCAGGTTGCTCTGCTCCCTTTGGTCACGTGGGACACAGGAGCAGAGGCCTCACAGGGTGAGGTTTCTCCCCAAGATTGGGGGGCCTTGCCTCAGTGTAGACACAAAAAGGCCATCAGGAATAAGGGCTGGAGAGAAGGCCAGGGCTTGGTCTTGGGCTGTAGCAAGGAAGACAGGAGAAGTGGTTGGGCTTAGAGCACAGAGGACGTAAAGTGTTTCATTCGCCAAGTGTGAGACTCTTGGGCAGCTACTTCTGCGTGGGCCTCAGTTTACTCATTTGTATCATGGAGAAATTCTACCAGTCAACCTTCCAGCTCTTGTCTACTTCTTATTCATAACCAGGTCACCGGCCGAGGGTCCCATAGCTGGTCCCTGGCAGAGCTAGGAAGGAAACCTTGGTCTCCAAACTAGCCAGGCTAGCACCCAACAGCACCGTCCCCTTTGAACCAATCCAACTTCTGTCAATTCTTCCTACCTTTGTCTTGGAGAGGAATCCCAAGTCCTAGGCTGGCAGGGGACAGGGTGGCCTGGGCTCATTTAAGCTTCTAGTTGCCTTACTGTCTTCTCCCTCTCTTGGGTATGTGTGCCCATGTCCACAGGTGACGCACGGTGAGCCCCAGAAGTCCTGCTCCAAGGTGACTGACAGCTGCCGACACATCTGCCAGTGCCGGCCCCCTCCCCCGCTGCCCCCGCCGCCCCCGCCCCCGCCACCTCCCAGACTCCTCTCCGCCCCAGGTAGGTAATGGCTCACTCCATTTTGGGGTTTCTCTTTGTGTTTTCCTGGGCCCACGAAGATCCAGTGAGCGTGGCCGAGGGCAGCCCTGCCTCCTTTGTAATTTTCCACTGGCCGAGCAGGAGGGAAGCCAAGGCCCAACTTTTCCCTGCAGTCTGCAAAATGCCGTTCCCACAGAATGCTCCTGCAGGATGGAGAAGGATGTTTCTCCACCAGTTAATCAGATAAAAGTCAATCTCCATTTGATGAGTGACTTGGCCTGGATTGTTCCGAAGGCCAGATCTTTAAAGGGGGCAGCTGCTGGGGACTGGTCTTAAATAACCCCCCTCCCTCAACACACAGTTCTGTTTCTCTATTATAATTAACATTTAGGGAGGCAGTTAGGGTAGAACCAAAGTCAACGCTCTGGGAGCAAAGTTACAAGATGCCTTTCAGCCATGTGCACCGAATTCTGCTAAAACCTCTCTTTGACTTGTTTGCCTTGGACGATTCCATCTCTGAACAATTTGATTGCACGGTCATTCAAACAAAGGAGCGTTTCTTTAGCCAGAAATGGCCTCAGCCCTGACCTCTACATGGTGAAATTCCCTGTTTACAATTGCTACTTGATAAGGTCTCTCCAAAGGAGGCTCTGTATTTCACACGGCTCCTTCATCCCGCCTGAAGGATGTCTGTGATCATGTTCTCACCTATCTCATTAAACACGTCTCCATGGAATTATTTGGGATGCGTTTTAAATAACCTTGGCACAAAGCTTGTTCTCTGGGAGGCTGCGTTTCTGGCCTCTTAGTATCCAGTCAGTGATGCAGGGTTCTGGAGGATCTTTGCAATTGATGTGAATTTCTGCATTTTGACGATGAGGCCCCTACATATCTCCATCCTTCCCTGACAGCCTGTGACCCAGTGCGTCTCAAAGCCTGGCCCTCAAATGACCTGCTTCAGCATAACCCGAAGCATTTGTTTTAAAATGCATCTTCATGGGCCCACTTCAAACTGACTAAGCCAGAGCTTTTGGGGTGGGATTTAGGAATTGTCACAATAACAAGTCCTGAGATGGTTCAAATGCAAGTTACAGTTGAGAACCTACTCCTGGCAGGCCCTCTGTTCCAGGCCTCTGCCAGATCCTTCTGTCCCGGGATGCTCACTGGCCTTCTCACTCCGGAAAGAATCCCTGGGTCCGCGCTGTGGGGCCCGGCCTCAGGCACCTACCCTTGGAGATCACTCCCTTCCCTTCCTTTGGAACTCCTCACTCTCCCACATTTTGGGTCCCGGGGACGTAGTCTCCCAGTGGTTTGTATTTGATGATCCACATTCCCCAGCTGGATCCCTTGAGGTTATCTTGTGCTCACTGAGCATCTGTGTCAGACAGGAGAAGGACTGTCCCGGCCTTCTGGAATCTCAGCTCTCCCAGGGAAGGCCATCCTGTCAGCAACCCACAGAGAGGGGCCTGAGAGAACACAGAGATGGTTTGCCAGGTGCACTGGGAATTCCCCAGTAGTTAAGCAAAACACTAGCCCGGTAAACAGTAACACTGACAGGAGACTTTAAGAATAGATGGGATTTTCCCAGGTTGCTAAGGAGGTTGGGGGAAAAGGGCATCCAGGCAGAAGGAACAGAGTGGACAGAAGCCTGGAAGTTTGGCTCCATGAGACTTCTTGGGAGTCACAAGCCCTTCCGTGGCTTGAAAGAGTGGCCAAGGAGGAGGACCTGGAAGGGCCTCGTGTGCCTGGCTGAGCAGATCGCATTTCATCCTATGGGTCATTGTTTGCCTAACAATGAACTGCATTCACGGGTACCCAAGTACCATCTCTTATTCGCCTTATTTTTTCCCTTAAATAAACTCACTTTTGTGTTTATACAAGTTAATTTCCTTATCTTTATAAAACTACTGTAAACGAGAAACCAGTACCACTCGCATAAATAGAAGGTGACCATAAAAATAAACGCAATGGAAGCAAACTGAGGTTTTAAAATGTCAGCCTTCCTTGGAAGGTTCTGAGCTTGAGGCTTTCTCTCTGTTTGTTACAGAGGGAGAGAAGCAAGTGGTAGAGAGATGCCAAAGCCACAGCGGCACAGTGCTGAGACCCTCTCTGTACAGTAATTGCGAAGTCTGTGAGAGAATCAAAAGGAGCTTAAGTTTCTTGTTACAGGTTTCAGTGTGTTCAAGTGCTGGGTTCATGTACCATCTAAGATCAGCTCTCATAGCTGCAGGGACATGGTCCTGATGCCTCAGGAAACTGCTTTGGGCAGGGACGAGCCTACAAAGGTGTTAAGTGGGGAAGTGACATGCGCCTGTATTGTCTGTTTCAGAAAGATCAACTGTTTTGACAGTGTGGGTTGGATTGGAGTGGATTGGGGTTGAGCGGGCAGACTGCAGTCAGTTGGGGGTCTCTTGAGATCATTCAGACCCCAGGTCATCCAAGAGGGCCTGAAGCTAGGTCGGGGGCTACAGAAATGGGAAGAGGCTAGAGGAGAGTGCTTGCTGGAGTAGAGGGGAGAGAACTCATGTTGAGTTTTGGGACTGAAGCTGCTTCTTGGGAGACGAGAGTAAGAGAGGAGAGCTCTGTATGGCAGGACTTTCTCAGTTTCAAGTAGCAAAAACACACTTTGAAGTAGCTTAAGCAATACAAAAAATACGGAGAAAGATGTCAGCTTGTGGGCTCATGTATCAGGATATACAGGCAGCAGAGCTGCTGAATCCATGGTCTAAATGGTGACAGTATTGGATTTCTGTCTCTGTTGCTCTCTTCTGATTTCTCTGGGTTGCCTTTTCTCTCAGGCTGGCTCAGTCCCTGTAGCTCCAGGCTCCAGCATTCCATCAGCCTTAGAGTCAGTAGTCTCCCTAGGAAGAGACCTTCTCTTTCTCAGTGGTCCACAGGAAGTCCTGAGGCTGACTTTCACCGGACCAGCTTGGGTCTTGTGCTCACCCGTGGGCCAATATGGTGACTTCTGGCAAAGAATATGCTGGTTGGTCAGGCCTGGGCCGTGTGACCACCCCTGGAGCTGGGATGTGCAGATAGGGCTTCAGGGAGAGATAGTTTCTTTCCCAAAGGAAAATCTGGATGGAAAGGCTATAACCAAAAACGAGATCATGGCTACCGGGCGGGAGGGCATGTAAGGTGGATTAGACCAGCGGTGGAGAATGTGATTTATTCATTCTCTTGGTCCTCCCTGAGCTCAGCCCAGAACCCTGCACACAAGTAGTGCCCAATGAATGTCAGAGCTGCGGCTACATTCACAACTTCTGCCAGTCATAAAATACAACCCTGAAATGGTTCATGTCTCCCAGAGGGTACAGGGCTTCAATGCCTTGGAGCCTCTACTGTCTCTCAACAGGTATGCACTGAGCTCCAAGTGTGGGGCATGGTGCCAGGGCCAGGGAGCCAGCAGTGAGCAGCAGACAGCTCCTGCCTTCATGGAGTTCATGGGCCAGTGGGCTGTCATTTGCAGAAGGTATTCATAGGAGTGTCCTTTCCTGACCTCTCTCTGGATTCACTGGCTCCAGGCATGTGCTAGTCCCTGTCCCATTTGCTCATCTGATATCCTTTGCTTTCTTGCCACTCACACAGGCCTCTCATTCAGCTGGCAAGCATCTGCCAGGCGTCTGTTCTATGTCCAGCCCTGTGCTGGGCACCCTGAGGGATACAGTCACACACGGACTTGTCTACATCAGCAGAGCCCAGGTCAAGAAAGACCAAGGACATGGCATAAGAGGCTGATTCCATGAGCCTTTCTTGAGCCTGTGTTAGCATGCTAGCCCTGCTCTTTCCTTTTCGTGATTTTAAGAGAGCTGGTTAACATAAGCCTCCATTTCTTCCTCTATAAAATAGGTTCATGGGCTACACCCACATCATGGTTCATGACTTGAGGGTTCCTGAAACTACTTCTGAACACTAGACAGGCATCCATTGCTGTAGTCATCCTGTGGAAAGCATTCTGAGGAAGAGCAGCCTATGAGTGCAAGCCAGACTTACGGAATAAAGGGGTGCTATTGGGACAGGGATACGTAATTCCAAAAGGGGCAGGGAGGGTGGATCCAGAAAGACAGGAGAGAATTCTTATTCACTCCCAGCGCAGGCCCGGGCCCTGTCACTTCCTCTCAGAGCCTCAGTTTTCTCATATGATTCCTACCTGCGGTGGAACTGTCGCAGGTAGGTAGGAGAAGGGGGAGGCTGGACAGGCCACGAAGAAGAGGGAGGGGCCAAAGCAGAGGCCCAGAATTCACAGCCCAAGTATCAGGCAGGTGGTCCCCTGCTGAAGTGACATTGATCCACAGGCATATTGAGCTTTGGCATGTGTCTCTGGGATAAAGAGAGAAAGCGGGGAGAGAGAAACACCTATTCGCGCACACCTGTGAAGTCCCCGCTATAAGTAATGACCAGGAACATTTGCAGGGCATTCTTCACATGGCCAGGCAGGCCTTGCTCTTCATCCAGACAGCACCTGCTGCTGCCCCACCCCTCGGGGTGACTGCTTGTCCTGGCTGGCCCAGGCCTCTCTAGATTTTTAGCCCTGAAGATCCCATGCCCCAGGAAGCCCCTCAGGCCTGTACAAACTGGAACACTGGGTTTACAGCTGGTCACCCTACTGCCAGACCACTTTCTTCTGGCGAAGGCAGCAGTGGATTTTCATGTTATTTTTTGTTATGTTTATTTGGGGGTGTTGGTTTTGTTTTCTTTTGCCATGAATTTTTTTTTTCTTTTTTTGAGATGGAGTCTCACTCTGTCACCCAGGCTGAAGTACAGTGGTGCGATCTCGGCTCACTGCGACCTCTGCCTCCTGGGTTCAAGTGATTCTCCTGCCTCAGCCTCCTGAGTAGCTGGGATTACAGGTGTGAGCCACCACAACTGGCTAATTTTTGTATTTTTAGTAGAGACAGGATTTCACCATGTTGGGCAGGCTGGTCTCAAACTCCTGACCTCAGGTGATCCCCCTGCCTTGGCCTCCCAAAGTGCTGGGATGACAGGCGTGCGCCACCGTGCCTGGCAACCATTAATCTTTTGAGAGCCCAGACTTCCCTCCCCTGCCTCATGGCTGGTGGGGCAGCTTGGCCTCCTGTTCCTCTGTGGTGGGCCCAGCTCTCTGCTCTGCTCCCAGGAGCCCTGCCCTGAGCCCTGCCTGCCATGGAGAAGGAGGTGGAGAGGGTTCTAGTGAGGCAGAAGGTTCTGGAGCAGCATCTCCACTTTCTGCTCTTGTGTTTTTCAGGCTCTGCCTACAACGCTCACTTTGAGTCTGGGCATTCGACCAGAGGTTCTCCAACTTGAACTTGTATCCGAAGCGCCTGGAGAGCTCATTTAGTAACAGATCACTGGGGCACATCCCCAGAATTCCTGACTCAGTGGGTCTGGGGTGGGGCCCGAGGACCTGCAGTTCAGTTACATTCTCAGGTGATGCTGACGTGTCGGTCGTGGGAGCACATTGAGAACCTGTGCCCTGGAGAATGACAGTCCCAGGAAGGGGCTCTGGGGTCAGCCCAGCCCTTTCACTCCTAGCGCAGACCCTGGCCCTGTCACATCCTCTCAGAGCCTCCATTTTCTCATACGATTCCTACCTGCGGAGGAATTGTCGTGATTAGATATTAACCAGGCCATCCTGGGCAGAAACTTAAAGGTGGTGTTATAGCATGGTGGCTCAGAGCCTGGCTTCCTGCCCTCTAGACCTGGGGTCCAACCCTTGTTCATTAGCTAAGTGATTTGGGCAAGGAATCCTTAACTGCTTGGAGCCTCAGTGTGCAAATCTGTGGAATGGGGTTAACAACCCCACCTGCTGCACATGGGTGGTGGGGAGCATTCGAGGCCATAAAACTAACACAGCACAGAGCCTGGAATGCAGTTATGATGCAATAAATGGGAGCTCAGAAGTAATTCTAATGCAAGCAGTAGGCACGAGAATAGGTTACTAACCTTCAGATTGGGAGTGGCTTCAGCAGGGTTCCAGCATCTCTCTTCTGAGATAGGATCATCAGATTCAACACCCTGAGGATGGTATGGGCTCTCAAAGGAGGTGTAGATGCTCCTGGGTCTTCAACAGGATAAAGGTTTTCGAGAGTCCCACCTGTGTCTCTTCCGGGGCAGCCCTTGCCAGGTGTGTAATCCTATGTCAGGTGCCCCTGGTGAAGTATTTCTGGGAGGCGTGGGTAGGAGTGAATGAACCCTGGCAGAGGCAAAGGCCTGCTTGTGGCCTGAACAAAAAGCCTTCAGCAGCTGCCAGAGCCCAGGACCTGGGTTGCTTTGTAAATGTCAGCCATGGCCCACCCGTCCCCGCCTGTGAATCAGATGGCGGAGGCCATGGAAGGAGATGTATATCAGCCCTCAAGCAAAGCACGTACACCCCCTCTGTGAGACCTGCTTTCAAGGCTGATGGGACCAAAAATAGCTGTGGCAGAACAGAGGCGTGAGCCTGCATTTCCATAGTGCCTGTCTTGAAGGAGTTCAAAGCGCTGATAGAGATTTTACTGGGGCGTTTATTTTGTTCTTGGAAAAATCGGAAGGAGGTTAAGTGACTCCTCAAAGGTCACACAACGGTGGGGGAGCCAGGAATAGGGTCACCTGGTTCCTATGTGTCAAAGGACGAGTTTCAACAGAGAAAGAGACACGCTGGACTGAGGAAGTTCGAAGATGCTTCCTTTTTACTCACCCAGGATGCTAGAAAGAAACCAGTACTGAGTTCCCGGGACTGTTGGAGAGCCACTCTGCTCTCCTCATCTCATTTAATCCTCAAACCCTTCTTTGTAATAGGTGGTATTATTGGCAATTTTTATGAGGAGCTCAGAGGTTCAGAGAGGGTGAGTCACTTATTCCAGGCTGCCCAGCTGGAGAGGAAGGGAGGTTATTCAAGGCTATCTGATTAGTTCCTGCTGTGGTCCTTGCCTAACTCTCCCCTCCACTGCTGAGAGGCAGTTTCAGAGATCTCCTTTCCTTTTCTTCCCTGGGCCTCACTCCTTCCCATCTTGAAGCCTTTACACATATAGTCCTTCTGTCTGCCAGCCTCTCCCTCGAAGTAGAACCTTAACTCATACTGATCTCAGCTCAGATTCCCGTTCTTTCTTCAGGAAGACCTTCCATGACTTTCACACTAGTCCCTGTTCTGGTATTTACGGCTGCAGAACAAACTACTCCAAAAGCTACAACACCGACGTATTTTCTTTCTCTCGCTGCTACAGGAGTTGACTGGCTCCACCTGGAGGTTCTTGCTTGGGGTCTTTCATGCAACTGTAGCCAGGGCTGGGGCCACCTGAAGGCTTCCTCTGTCATGTCTGGTGGTCGATGCTGGCTGTCGGTCGGGTCCTGAGCTGGAGCTGTTCACTCTAACATCTCCACGTAATGCCGCCTTATGGACTGGGCTTCCTTACAACATGGCAGCTGCATTTCAAGGTTGAGAGGCTGATGGGAGCTGTCTCCCTTTTGATGAGGCAGTTGAGGAAGTCACCCAGCATTACATCCACTGCATTCTGTTTTTTTAGAATCAAGCAACGACGGCTGGCTCATATTCAAACAGTGGGGAATTAGGGAGTGACACTCCCTGATGGAGGAGTGTCAGAGGATTTGCTTACATTTACAAACCATCTGCTTCCACGTACACACACACATACATGCACACACTCTTTGAATTTTTCATTTTCCTTTGTAGCAGTTATTCCACCTTTTAAACATGTAACTGATAACTTGACCAATGCTTGTTCTTTTGCTAGATGCACACAATTGTCCAGTGTCTGCTGGGTCCTCAGTGATAACCCTGGATCTTTAGCACATGCCTGGCACACCATGAGTCCTCAGCAGCTACTGAGTCACTTACCTTACAGATATTGCTGAATATCTACTATATGCCAGGCACTAGGTACTAGGTTCTGGGAATAGAGTGGTGGACAGGATGGAAGGGCCCTGCAGTCACAGAGCTTGTAGATTGATTGCTCTGTGTATACATAGGAGGGAGCACGGGGTAGTGGTATAAGAAATAAGCAAAACAGAAACATCACAGGAAAAATGGAAGATAACATGCTACAAAGACAGAGAAAATTATGTGATTTGATGGGGTAACTGGGTAGCGGCCTAGGTTATGTGGACAAGAGCTGGCATGTAAGCTGAGAGCTGACCTAAAGGGAGGAGCTGGTGGAGGGAGATCTGGGGGAAGAGCGTTCATGTGCAAGGCCCTCGTGTGGAGAAGCACTCAGGGTGTGTGAAGGGCCAGCATGGCTGCTGCCTGCTGCGAGGGAAGACCACAGGAGGTGAGCCCACAGGGAGGCAGTTCCCAGAGTCCACAAGGCCATGGAGGCTAGAGAAGGAGTTTGGATTTTATCTGAAGTGCAGCCAGAAGCCAGTGGGTTTTGTGTAGGGGGCGTGGCCCGCCCTCACATGTACTTTACGGAAACTGGCTCTGGAGAATGGAAGGAAGGGGAAGAGTGGAGGTTGGGAGCCCAGTGAGGAGGCTGTTGCCATGGGCCAGGCGAGTGACAGTGCAGGGAGAGATGCTGGTGGTGGCCTGGACCCCAGGTGGAGGCAGGTGGAGGTGTGACACCCTGGTCTGAGTTAAGATTATTCTGCAGTAGGAACTCAGTGATGTCTGTGGTTGTAGTGGGAGAGCCGAAGCAAGAAGGCTGCTAGGTTTTGAGGAATGACTGTGTGGAAGAAGCCACCAGATGTCACTCAGCACTCCTTCTCCTTGGTCCTCTTGACGTCTGTGATCTCATGAATGGGATGATGAAGCGGACTCAGGTGGTGCTGGGAAGGTGGTGGCTCAATCCCCACCCCCTCGTCCCACCACCACCAGGGTGTTAGCTGCTGCCCCCGGTAGGACCCAGGCTCTGGGATATTCGCATGAATCCATGGTTTAACTAGGCTTCATCGCCATAAAATGAAGTCCCTACTGCTTGTGCAAACCAGATTTTCCTCCAAGTTGTGATGAGTTTCTGACAAGCAAAAGAGGAGGTCCAGGCCTGGTGGGACACAAAGCTGAGCAATAGGCACAGCAGGTGAAGCCAGTCCTCATGACCCGCCTTCCCTACAGACAGCAGGCTCCTTATAAAACCTCATGAATGCCACTGCCCTAGCCCTTGGCTGGACACAGTGTGAGCCTGTGACGAGGGACTGTGGGCATCAAACACGGGCCATGTCACTTTGAATGTCTCCTGCTTCAAGGGCTGGGTTCGTGCCCAGCTCACTGTTGCTATTGATTCCGGCCTCGGGGTGTGGGATGCTCATCTCTTGCTGGAGCAGGGTTTGCGCCCTGTGATCCGCGTGCCTGGTCTGTGAGCAGGAGGGCCTGGAGGCTAGGCCAGGCTCTCGCTCTTTCCAGATGTGTGCTGGTCGCTGAGCTTCTCTGTACTTCATTTTCCTGTCCACCAAAGGGGGTTGTCCCACTCACACATGCGAGGGCCTGGCCCAGCCCTGGAACGGTGTCCACTCATAGTAAATGCAATCTCTCATCACTGTATAACCCTTGCTTGAGCAAAGTTCTTATCCAAACTGGCTCAGCTTCCTCATCCATAAAATGGGCTGACTCTGCCTTGCATTCCCCTCTGTACAAAGCACAATGCAGGTGTGAATATGACTCCTGTCTCCAGACAAGTCTGAGATCCATAAGAGCCTCTAGAATCACTGGCCTTTTAAAAAAGTGATCTTTAGCTGGTCATGGTGGTGCACACCTGTAATCCCAGCTACTCGGGAGACTGAGGCAGGAGAATCACTTGAACCCTGGAGGTGGAGGTTGCAGTGAGCCGAGATTGCAGCACTGCACTCCAGCCTGGGCAACAGAGTGAGACTTCATCTCAAATGCAAAAAAGCGATTATATCTTTTTTAAGCACTGAATTTTCCTCTCCCCATGCAGTAAATGGAATTGTTTCAGTCTTCTGTTTATTTATTTGTGTCCAGCAAATAATCAAAGCTTGCAAGTTTATACACATTTTAATTTACCCGACAAACCTTTACCTACCGATTTATTGAACATTTACCGAGGTTGTGCCATGGCAGGTTCTGGGGCTGCGAAGGTGGGCTCAGTACAGCTCTGCCCTCAGAGCCCTGCCTCCTGTTGGACACCTGAGCCATGCTTGCATGTTGGCAACACCTGGGGGCTTTAGAATACCTGATACCCAGGCCCACCCTAGAGGGGAGTTTAAAGCTGCTCATGTGTATCGAGGTTGATACCTTTGGCTAAAACCAGTGGCACAAAGCGACCTGTGTCAAAATAGGAACAGGTGAAGTGTGATGGAACTTGGACCCAAAAGGCTGGGGAGTTGCAGGCAGAGAGGTGGGGAAGACAGTGCACCTTCTCCGCGGCCCCCTGCTGCCACCACTGGCACTAGGATGTTTGCAGGGTTTAGGCCAAACTCAGTCCTGCCCTCCAGGAATTCCATGTCTTATGTGGAATCTGGACTCAACACTGAGGTGGAAAAAAGGGAAACAAGTCTCCTCAAGCGGATGCATCCAGGCCCGGCATAGGTGCTTTTTAAAAAAGTATTAGGCTGAGGTGAGTGGATCATGAAGTCAGGAATTCGAGACCCGCCTGGCCAATATGGTGAAACCTCATCTCTGCTAAAAATACTAAAAATGCTCTACTAAAAAATTAGCCAGGCATGGTGGTGTGCGCCCGTAGTCCCAGCTCTTAGGAGGCAGAGGCAGGAGAATTGCTTGAATCTGGGAGGCAGAGGTTGCAGTGAGCTGAGATTGCACCACTGCACTCCAGTCTGGGCAACGGAGTCTGTCTCACAAAAAAATGATGTTTTTGTTGAGGTAAAATTCATATAATGTAGAATTCACCATTTTGACTATTTAAAAACATACAGTGTAAAGGGTCTTTAGTATATTCACAGTGTTTGCAGCCATCACCACCATGTAACTCCAGACCGTGTTTAGTACATTCACAGTGTCTGCAGCCATCACCACCATGTAACTCCAGATCACGTTTAGTACATTCACAGTGTCTGCAGCCATCACCACCATGTAACTCCAGACCACGTTTAGTACATTCACAGTGTCTGCAGCTATCACCACCATGTAACTCCAGACCGTGTTTAGTACATTCACAGTGTCTGCAGCCATCACTACCATGTAACTCCAGATCACGTTTAGTACATTCACAGTGTTTTCAGCCATCACCACCATGTAACTCCAGACCATGTTTAGTATATTCACAGTGTCTGCAGCCATCACCACCATGTAACTCCAGACCGTGTTTAGTACATTCACAGTGTCTGCAGCCATCACCACCATGTAACTCCAGATCACGTTTAGTACATTCACAGTGTCTGCAGCCATCACCACCATGTAACTCCAGACCGTGTTTAGTACATTCACAGTGTCTGCAGCCATCACCACCATGTAACTCCAGATCACGTTTAGTACATTCACAGTGTTTTCAGCCATCACCACCATGTAACTCCAGACCGTGTTTAGTATATTCACAGTGTCTGCAGCCATCACCACCATGTAACTCCAGACCGTGTTTAGTACATTCACAGTGTCTGCAGCCATCACCACCATGTAACTCCAGACCGTGTTTAGTACATTCACAGTGTCTGCAGCCATCACCACCATGTAACTCCAGACCGTTTTTAGTACATTCACAGTGTCTGCAGCCATCACCATCATGTAACTCGCAATCACGTTTAGTACATTCACAGTGTCTGCAGCCATCACCACCATGTAACTCCAGACCGTGTTTAGTACATTCACAGTGTCTGCAGCCATCACCACCATGTAACTCCAGATCACGTTTAGTACATTCACAGTGTCTGCAGCCATCACCACCATGTAACTCCAGACCGTTTTTAGTACATTCACATTGTCTACAGCCATCACCACCATGTAACTCCAGACCATGTTCATCACCCCTCAAAGAACCCCAGGCCTACCATCCCCTACAACCACTGATCTTCTGCCTGCCTTCATGGATTTGCCCATTCTATACATTTCGTAGGAACCTGAGTGTAGGTAGGTGAGCTAGGCAGTCCAAGCCTCAGTTTCCTGATCTGCTAGTGGGGATGATGGCTCCTTCCTTGCTGTTTCCAGGCAGAATGGGGGGAGGGTGTGTGCATAGGGTCATCAGCCCCCTGCCTAGCATGAGGCAGGTGCTCGGAGGGTGTGGCCCCATAATGGTTGGAGATTCTGCAGGATGGGAAATGTGATCCTGGCTGAAAGCCCCCGCCTTGGGGTTTCAGGGCTAGCTCTGGCACCCTGGAACTCTGGCCTCAGGATGGCATTTTTCTACAATTCCTAGCGTCAGCTGTGATGCAGGAACAGGGAGTTGATATTCACCTTGGAATGAGTTTGCTGAAGGGTCAGCCAACCCTTTGCTCCTGGCCAGGGCCCCATCCCCTGGTTCTGGGCCCTGGGACCTGACAGAGAGACCATTCGCTAACTTCCCATACCTTTCCCTGCTCCTCCTCTCTCCAGCAGCAGGGTCCACAGTGAGACTCCCCTAGTTAGAACCTTGTGACCTTGGGAAAGCCTCTTAATTTGACTAACCTCGACTTCCTGATCTGTAAAATGGGAATCAGCCTACCACTTTCTCAGTGGGGTAGTTTTGAATATTCAATGAGATACAGATATTAGTTAGCCAACGGCTTGGCATACATCGTTCTTAATAAATATAGCTGTTGTGACGTTTGCTATTTCTGATTAGCATCACCTTCTTATAGTCTGGCCATCCCCTCTCTCTTTGGCACAACTTTCTCTGCCCAGAGGATTTTGTCAATTATTGCAGAAGTTGATCGTGGCAACATGAGGATGTTTCAAATCTTGTAGGCCACTCTGCCCATCAGTGGGCTCCAGGACTCGGTGCCCTGTCATTTGTTCAGTCTCTCTGCCATGTCCCAGGCACTGGGTAGAGATGAAAATAAAGACGATATGGTCCTTATCAGTTAATCAGTCTCTATCTTATTTTCCTTCTTCACTTCTTCTTGGGTTGCAGAACTTGACTTGGCCATAAGCACTGAGGGCATGAAACCCAGTCACTGGTTTTGATTGTTCTGGTTTTGCTCTTCATGGGAAAAATTAACATGGATGTCTGCAAGGGATCTTTGCTAGGTGTGGGGATGTAGGTGAACTCATTCACCTTCAGGGCTGAGGAGCATCTGCAATTTGTTTAACAAAGGTTTGTTGAATTCTCTGTGTCGTGCTGCATGTGAGGCTCCAGGATACAGCAATGACCTGAGCGAGGCTCCTGCTGTTGCTGCACCCAACTCTGTCTGTGGTTGAAATCACCAGTGCGTCGGCAGCGGGCAGTGGCAAACTCCCTTGGGTGGGAGAGATGCTAGCCTTGAGGGGAACCAGGAACTCTTTGGTGCTGAGGTACATCCCACAGACCCCAGCTGCATGACAGATGAATAAATGCACTCAGACACAAATTTCCAATGACCGAGTGGGCCTAGGGGTCATGAGCCACTCACAGAGAGAGATTGCAGCTACACGACACTGACTGGTTCACCCTTTCCTCATTTATTCAGTATAGATTTAATAACAGAAAACTTAAGTCAACACATTTGCAGAGAAAAATTAAAGGCCAGGTTGTGTTGCCCAAAGCCAACACCATTAGAGGGTAATCTCCCTGGTCAACCTCCCCCCAAGAGGGTCATCAGGCTCAAAGTTTAGTTTTAAGACCACATGAGTAAACAAGCTAGCTAGGTAAACTGCTCACATTCTTTGTATTTGTGCCATAATCTCTCTGGCTCCTGCAAAGAGACTCTGGCTGCCTTCAGCCAAGAACTATTAAAAAAAAAAAAAAAAACCTTTAAGCCTTCCAAAAGGGTTTGAGACTATATTCTATAACTTTCTCTAATAATTTTCCCTTAATATTTTTCCACCACCCTGAGTGAATTTCCACACTTTGGGTATCACCTGATGCTGGCTCCTGGAGGCTAGAGTCTGGTTTCTTGTCATCCAATCATTGAGATGACTCACACTCAGAAGCACCAAATGACTTTCTCAAGGTTACCACCAAGGGAAGTCTCTGGGACCCAGACCCAAGTCTTTGGAATCTGGGTCTTGTTCTCTTTGCCTCTGCTGTTACCCAAGCACATGTCAGGCAAGGATGCTTTGAGGACATGTTCATTTCATTGAACCATGAGGAAGCATTGGTTTACTACCTTAGCATTAAGAATAGATGAGCATCTTCTGAAAATCTGGTCTTAAAAAATCTATAGCCACTGTGCCTTGTCAAGTGGCCTGGTTCCCTCTTTGGAGGCTATCTGGAAAGGTGGAGAAACATGTGGGCCTGGCTGCAAAGGACTTTTTGCTTCTCCTTTTCTTAGCAGCTTCATGTTGGTTCTGTTTTAGGTCACTACCCTCATTTTATATATTATCCATTAAGGCAAATGAGACAATCAATTGAAATAAATTACTTAGAGTAATTTCTGGGGAAAAGAACTTTCAGCTGGACTTTGGGGGCCTGTAGGGATGAAGCATTAGTGTTCTGAGAACTGGGGTTGCTAGGATTGGAGGTATTCAGTGTTGACTTGGTTTCCCCAAAGTGATTGATCATTAAGAACGAGAGAAAAAAAAATATCTAAGGGACATAATTTGAAGCAAGGATACTTTCACTTGTAAGTTTCTTCCCATAGTACTGATTCAGCCCCTGAGACCTGTACTTTCTTTCCCCAAATTCGAGTGATTTGGAGCCCAGGCACCATGCTGTGGCTGTGTGGCCTCAGAAAGGAGCTTTGCCCTCATGTAAACCTCCTTTTCCTCCTCGAGCTGCTGGGAGGGTCAAAAGGATTCATGTGTTCAGTGCTTACAGTAGTGCCCAGTGCAGAGTGGCCCCTCTGCCAAGGTTGGTTAGCCCATTTGATTATGAAATTCGTCCAGGATGCACCACTTGTGTCCAGGATGAAGCAACCAGTCTGAGCCATTAAGTGTCTCATCCGAACCCTGAGGACAGGGACGGTTTATGCCTCTGTGTCCTCAGCGACAGCACGGGGCTGGACACATGGAAAGTGCATGCTGAGCGTTTGCATAAATGAATGCGTGGCTGGATGACAACAATGAAAGATCAACCGTGGAAGAGAAAGGAGGTGGGAGGGGACTCACGTTTTGTGAGAGCCTGTTATTTGCCTGGGAACATTTGGGGTCATGTCTTGGTTTTGGTCTCTCCAGCAACAGATGCTGAGACAAGGACTTAAGTACTAGTGGGATTTTAGAGGTGATCCCAGAAAATACCAACAGGGTGGTTGGGGGGGACTCAACAGGGAAGGGGCAGTAGCCAGTAAAGGGTGCTATGTCAAGCCAGTGACCCTAGCTCAATTCCCCCCGGGAGCTCTGGGAAACGGTGCATATATACCTGAGAGTTACGCCATCTTGGGGGATCCAGGGCATTTAGGTACTGCCTCCCACGAGGCACAGTTAAGAGCTGGTCCAGGAAACATGGGAGTGTTACTTTCCTGGGCCAGAAGTCACCAGGTGTCACCTTTTTCCACTGTGACTGCTATGGGTGACCTCATACCTGCTCACACTGGATGGCTCTCTCCCCTCTGGGGCTCTAGCTAGGAGTCCAAACCTCTCTGTCCCACTCAAAAAAAGTGCATCGGCATTTAAGCAAGTGCTCTCCTGTCATGGGAAGACCTAAATTATATATTCAAAGGGCAGTAAATCATTCACAAACATTTATTCATTCAACAAATATTTATAGAGCACTGAGCATGCCAAGCACTACACTGTGGTCACAGACTGAGGATGACGCAGTGGAGAAGACACGGTGAACCCACAGGGAAAGTGCTTGGGGGAAGATCAGGGTTCTGTTTTTACTCATGTGGAGTTTGAAATGGGGTGGGGCAGAACATGAAGGAACAGCAGGCTGAACGGACCCCAGGGAAGGGTGGGCTGAGAGGAGAGGTTTCCAACCTGGGCAGGGGGCTGGAGGAAGTGCTGGCTGGGCTGAGATGGGAGACGATTCTCCAGCTGAAGGTAGGAGGAGCGGGGAGGGGAAGAAGGACGGTGCTGCCACAGAGAGACCTGCACGTTGGAGGCCAGAGAGCCTGGTCTGTCCTCTGAGAGATGAGCCAGAGAGGTGAGGATGGGCCAAGCCTAGCAGCCTGCAAATTCTGGATTTAGTCTCCAAGCAGGGAATGGCTGCTTGGGCCAAGAAGTGGCTGGGGGTTAGAAGGATGGGAGTTTGAGAACCTTCAGGACCCAGTAACCAGCCAGCCATGGGGTGAGGGAGGAGGACCACTAGGTGCCCATGTCCGATCAGATCCCTGTCTCAGAGGAAGAGTGTGCCGCATGGAGATCCTGAGTCCCAGGTTTTGTCACAAGGCGTTGGAGGTGCCATGAGACAGCAGAGGAGGCATTGGCTGGTGCCTCAAGTTGAGGCAGAGGCCTGGGCTAGCCCAACGATGCGGGGGGTGGAGGCACCAGTGCCATGATCCGAAGCCGTCAGAGATCACTGGGGAGAGTGTGAAGCAGGAGAAGAGATAGTGAGGACCAAGCCAGCGGAGGACCAGAGGGGAGGAGAAGAGCCAAAAACTGTGCTGGGATCTTAGGAGCCAAGAGAAGGAGCAGAGGACTGGAAGTGCTCACCAATTAGCAGCCAGGCTGCATATCCACCCCCACCCATACTGCCCCTTTACTCGCTCCTCCCTCCACCCTTCTCAAGGCCTGGTGCCTGCAAGCTGCAGAGTAGAGTGGAAGGAAGGAGAAGGGAGCAGCCAGCACGGAAACAAATGGCAACTTCGGCGGTGGCCATGGAAGACAATTGGTGGTGAGCTTGAATAGTCCAGGGAGGCTTCAGGGAGGAGGCAGAGCTCACTGCAGGCCTGGAAGGTGGGGAGAGATGAGCTCAGCCTCAGAAGGGTGAGCTGGCCTCCCAGGTTGGGCAATGGCATGAGCAAAGGTCAGGAAGCAGCATGGGTGTGGCTGGGGATGACCAGGGACCCCCAGCGCTGTCACAGGTAATGCGTACTGATGGGGGGTTTAGAGGCAGAGTCCCCAGGATGCTGGGAGCTGAGGCTCAGGAGACGGGGGGCAGTGCTGGGCAGGTAGGCTTCTTCAGTCAAATATGTCTCAAGCATTTCTGTATCCCAGGAGCCTGCAATACACTATGGAACAAAATAGATCCTGGTTTGTATGCTGGCAGGGGGCAGAGAGACCAGAAAGCCACGGATATGCCAGCCCCATGAGCTATCCAGTGTGCTGGAGGCAGCAAGTGGAATGGGAAAAAGAAAGCGTGTGGCAGAACAAGCTGGGGTCAGGCCAGGTGGCAATCTGAAGAGAGGGGGGCATTTGAGTGGACGTCGGCAGAGGTAAGGGCCAGTGCATGCTGGAGAGACTGTCCCAGCAGAGAGGACAGCCAGGGCTGAGGCCTGGGGTGGTGGAGCAGCAAGAGCCTGTGTGGCTGGAGTGGAGTCAGGGACAGGGACAGGAGACCAGGATGGGAGAAGAAGATGGAGTGGGGCTAAGGCCCACGGAGGGTGTTTCTTGACTCGGTGTGAAGTGGGGAGCCCATGTAGGGTAGGGCCGAGGATGGGAACGATCTGACTTGCTCCTAATCAGACGCTCTGGCTGCTGTGCTGAGATGAGACTGTGGGGGTCAGGGCAGGAGCAGGGAGACCAATGACAAGCCTGCTACAGTGACTCAGGGGAGAGGTGACAGCCACCGGGACCAGGTGGCACCAGGCAGGAGGTGAGGATGGTTGGGTTCTGGATGGGAGCCCACTGTACTTCTGAGTCAGCCTGGTTCTGATGGGTCGTGTCCCAGGGGACCAGGACAGGGCACAGAGAGAACAGCTGGACCCTTTTCCCTGGAGTGGCCCTGGGATTGGGGAGCGGGGGCTGTGCTGGAGCCAGGACGAGGCCATCTGATTTCATCTACCAGCCAGCCCATCAAATAACAGCTTCAATCCCAGCAGGGATTTGATGAGGCAGCCTGTAAATGACCGGCTACTGGTATAATTAAAAGGGGAGGGGAATAGTTTCTGCCTCTGCTGGGTGGGAGATGAACGCTATCACTTCAGGGCTTCTGGGTGTGAAGTCAAGAGTGCTTTGTCACCATCAGGAAGTGCTGGATTGGGCTGGGAAGACTGCACCAGCCCCACCTGCATCCCACAGGGTCCCAGGACTGGCATGTCCCCAAGCTGCCTCTCAGGCTTCCACACTAGTGCCCAGGCCGTGGCCCAGGGCAAGGCCCCCCGACTATGGAGGGGAGGTTGTTTCCGAGGATACAGAACAAGAGTGAGAGTCTGTAAGCAACATCGTGATCGTGCTCTCCTAAGGAAATCAGTGCTGACAAATGAAACAGAAAATCAGAAAGAGGCGAAGGATGCTGAGAAGGGACAACCCCTCTTGGTTTCTGCTAAAAAAGTGCACAGCCCAAAACTCTTCTAATTATCATAGTTAAGAACTGAGAAATAGAATCTGGATGTCCAGTGGGAGATCACTGCAGGTGGGCATGAGGTCCATTCAATCATTCCTTCCTTCCATGAACATCTGTTGAACACCAACTCTGTGCCAGATGCTGTGGGAGGAGGTGGGGAGCTGGGGATTCTGGTGCAGGAATAGAGATGACAGAGAGGACCCTACCTTCCATAGGGAGGGTGTGCCCGGGAAGGTTTCTCTTTGAGCTGGCTGATATTGGAAGGAAGAGAAGGAATTAGCCCCGTAAAGGGCATTCCAGGCAGAGGGAACAGTGCATACAGAGGCCCTGGCGTACAACTATCAGGGTGTGAGAAACCCAGAGAAGGTCACAAAGCTGGGCACAGCGACCACAAGGGACAGTGGTATAGATGAGACTGGGGAGGTTGGTCCCAAATCATGCAGGGTTTTATAAACAATAGCTTACATAGGACAGAGGTGGGTTTTTTGTTTTTGTTTACGAGACAGAGTCTCCCTCTGTTGCCCATGCTACAGTGCAATGGCACGATCTCAGCTCACTGCAACTTCCACCTCCAGGGTTCAATCGATTCTCGTGCCTCAGCCTCCCAAATAGCTGAGATTATAGGTGCACGCCACCGCGCCTAGCTAATTTTTTTTGTAATTTTAGTAGAGACAAGGTTTTGCCATGTTGGCCAGACTGGTGTCGAACTCCTGGCCTCAAGTGATCTACCCGCCCTGGGCTCCCAAAGGGCTGGGATTATAGGCATTAGCCACTGCGCCCAGCCAGCAGTGGGTTTTTCTTTCCAAGTGCTAAGGAAAACTGTTAAAAGAGATTCTGATCATATCAATGACACAGATTTGCTTTTTTTTTTTTTTTTTGAGATGGAGTCTCACTCTGTTGCCAGGCTGGAGTTCAATGGCACAATCCCAGCTCACTGCAACCTCTGCTTCCCAGGTTCGGGTGATTCTCCTGCCTTAGCCTCCTGAGTAGCTGGGACTACAGGCATGCGCCACCATGCCCAACTAATTTTTGTATTTTTAGTAGAAATAGGATTTCACCATGTTGGGCAGGATGGTCTCAATCTCTTGACCTGGTGATCTGCCCGCCTCAGCCTCCCAAAGTGCTGGGATTATAGGGTCAGCCACGGCACGAGGCCCAGATTTGCTTTTTAAGACAATCATTGGCATCTAAGTGGAGAATAGATTGGGGTGGGGGGTAGTAAGAGGGCCAGGGGCAGACCAGTTAAGAAGCTATCGATGTTGCCAAGGTGATAGAAGCGGTGGCCTGGACTGGGGCAGCAATGGAGGGGAAGAGAGATGACAGGTGCCAGATATAGTTTGAAGGAAGATGAGAAATTGATGCCAACAAGTGCTTGCTAAGAGTTTGGTGGCTCTGGGGCCATCTGCCAGCAAGGCCATTGATTGACCCGGCTAGTGTGTACTGAGCACCTCCTGTGTGCCAGGTGCTGGGTGGGGCTGCCCCAGGATGAGTGAGAGCTGCTCTCTGCTCTGGTAGAGCTCACCAGCCAGGGGAGAGGGACTAAGCAGCTGTCAGCCAGCAGGGAGTTCAGTGGGCACCAAGTGCTATAGATGGGCCCTGAGCCATAAGGGATGGCGGCCTGGAGGAGGTGGCATTGAACTCTGCCTCAGAGAGCAGTTAGGATTCTGAAAGCAGAATAGGGAGGAGTGGAAGTGTGGGTGGAAGAGGTGCTCCAGATAGAAGAAACGGCATTCACAAAGGCGGGTGGTATGGGAGAGGTTTGGGGAACCTGAGTACAGTCCCACTTAGGGGAGGTAATAGGAGTGGGAACTGTCTCAGGGTGGATGAGTAGAAGGGTCTGGCTGTGATTCTAGAAGATCTAAAGGTTTTTGAGCAGCCGAGTTAGCTAAGGTAGGACTGTGAATCTCAGTGATGGGAAGGAGGCCGAGTTGCCCGCTCACGTGTGTGTCTGTGTTGGGTTCCTTGCTGCGGCAACCACTGATTTCAAAGATTGTGCCAACACATTGCCTTGTTTTGTATCCCCCTGGCTGCCCAGGTTGTGGGGCTTGATTGATGCTGCCTCTCTGTGTGCTCCTGTGTAAATATGGTCAGGCAGCCCTCAGGGACAGTGACCATTGCCCTGTGTCAAGGGCCTTCCTGCAGCTTGTCAGCACCCGCTGTGACCTGGCTGTGGCATCCGTGCTGCCCTTTGGCCCCCTGGAGGAGGAGCCCAGTAAAGGTTCAAGTATTTCAGGCCAGCCTGTCTGGGAAGCTTCCAGACTGTGAGGTCCAGGCCTGGGACTCCGCCAAGGCCCAGAGCAGGGTGGTGAACACCACATCCTTCCTGGAAGCGGCTCTACCAGGGATGCCTCCCCCTCCCCCACTGGTTGCTCTTGCTGGTTTGTGGGGCTCCCGGGGGCAGAGCTGCCACTTGCTTTCTCACTCCACCAGGAGAATAGCTGGGCAGAGGAGAGGAAGCTCCTTCTGTGCTGAAAATGCAAAGTGTCCTGGAATGCTCAGGGAGGCTCCTCATTGCTGCTTACAGGCATTCTTCCTCCTCCCCTCCCTCTCCAGCCCTCTCCCTCGTATGCCCTCTTTTGCAAGTTGATATGAATCCTCCCACGTGCACACATACGCACACGCACACGCACATATGCACGGACTGACCCCACCCTCCTCTGCTCTCCTTCCCTTTCTCACCTTGAGCAGATTTTATCCCACCAGTGGTTCTCAGCCAGGGGTAGAAACACCCCCTAGGATGCATTTGGAAATGGGGGTGTCTAGGTTTTGGTTGCCACAGTGACTGGGGAGGAAGCACTGCTGGCATTTGCTGGGCAGGGGTCAGGGATGAGAAATGTCATGCCGCTGCAGGGACCGTTTCACACAACAGAGAACGAACTGTCCCTCCCCATAAGCCAATAGAGACCCCGCGGAGAAACTGCTTCACCGCCAAGCCTCCTTTCCAAGCAGCCAGACTTCAAGTCCTAACCTGGTGCTCTGCAGAGAGTTGATTCTTTCCGTATGTGGAAAATTCAGTGACCCCTGTTGCTATCATGGAAGGCAAGAGCTGTTTGTTTTGATGGTTCTGTTTCCCTGCCGTGCGGTAGTTTTGGGCTCATCCAGATTTATCTGTGAACCGTTTGCTCAACACCTACTACTTGCCAACAACAGAGGCAAAATATTCGACACCCAGGTCAAGCCCACAGAGGGCGGGCCAGTAGCATTGCAGATTGTCCTTGGTGGCCTTGGATGACCCCACCAACATGCAGGTCCCTGCTAGAGGGTAGACCGTGGACCCTCGTCATCCCTGAACCCACCCCGCCGAGTCCATTGCACAATGCTTTGCTGTGGTACACTCAGGAAATTGGTGGCACATAGAATTGGCCCAGGGACTCCACATTGGTGGCTGCCGACATTCTAAGTGGCTGGAGGACAGGACTGTGTTTTTCATCATCAGGGCTCTTGTTCTACTCTTTGCTTTTGAATGTTAGTATTTCTTTTTTTTTCTTTTGAGACAGAATCTTGCTCTGTTGCCTAAGCTGAAGTGCACTGGTGCAATCTTGGCTCACTGCAACCACCACCTCCCAGGTTCAAGCCATTCTCCCACCTCAACCTCCCAAGTAGCTGGGATTACAGCTAAGTTTCATATTTTTAATAGAGATGGGGTTTCGCCATATTGGCCAGGCTGGTCTTGCACTCCTGACCTCAAGTGATCCGCCCACCTCAGCCTCCCAAAGTGCTGGATTATAGGTGTGAGCCCCTGTGAATATTTCAGTGGAATTTTTGGTACTCCCATGTGGTCAGTGTTCACATTAGACAGCGTTTTTAGGGACTTGATGTTTGTCGAGACTTCATTCACCATCCTGTCTTTCATTGGTTCCCTAGCGGCAGGGCCAAGTGAGCTGAGCTGAGACAGGGGTGTGCCCAGGAGGAAGCTGTAAGGAAGCAAGGGAGGCAGGACAGGACAGAAGGGGCGGGCCAGGGTGTGGTTTCAGCTGGAACGTTCCGTGGGAGCCCATGGGAACTCTGGAGTGAGTAGCCCCACGCCCTGCCTTGAGGCCAAGAGCAGCCTCCTAGGCCTCCCTATCAGGGCATCATCGGCGCCCCAAGAAAGGAACCTGGGGGTGGACACCAATAGCGTCCGCCACGTGTCCGCTTAGAAGTGAGGCGAGGCTCCCTCCTTCAGACACAGAGTTCTCTTTAATTTCTTGGCCTAAACACAGCAGAATCCAATGGCATTAAGAGCTACCAGGTTTATCTTCCTGCTTTTGAGGTTTTAAAATATTTCCCTCCGTTTCCTCCCCCTTCATTCCCTTTTTCCCCATTTCTGTAAACTTATGTTACCGTTAAGACAAGGCCCACTGCCCAGTCCACCACGCAGACTCAGAGGGCTTGCACAACCCCACCCGAGGAAGAGGCCAGCTGTCGCCACGTGGCCTTCAACCACAGGCCAATTGTGGGGTGAAGCCCCCTCCCTCCAGCCCCTACCCTAGGCCGGAACTCTGGATTCCTTCACAGTCATAAATACATAAAGGATTTTCTTCTCATCTCTGAGAACATTCTGGGCCTTACAGCCGGCAAAGCAGTTTATCTTTTCATTCAGCTAATCTGAGATGCTTTCTGTGGGCCATTTAAACCCGTGGGGTTAGCAGGTTCTGATGTGTCCACAGAGCCGCTCATCCCTCCGAGAGGAACGGATGGGCGGGAGTGTGAGCTCAAGCTGGTGGCAGTGGCTGACGGTTCTCAAGTGCAGCTGTGTCAGAGGGACAGCCATTAAGTAAGAGGACTCATTCCTTCCTTTTTTTAAAACCACGTCTCACAGGTTTTCCATCCCCCCTTGGAAGTGTGCTTACTTTGTGCTGGCCCTGACAGTTCTGTCACTGCTAGGACACTTTCTAGATTCTTCCCTACGAGGGTTTAGACTTCAGCGACCCAAATGGGAACAGCATTTCGCAAAGGCCATGATAAAAAGATTGGGTTTTCTTCTGCCTCTGGTAAGAAGCCTTTGAAAGGCACTGAGCAGGAATGTAATAGGATCTCACTTACACTTTACAAAGAACCCCCTGGGTACTCTGGGGGGCAGGCGGAGAGGCTGGCAAGGAGGCTGCTGTGGGGGACATGGTTGAAGGGACCACAGAGGGGACTTGCTGCCCAATTGAACAGCTTTTCCAAAAGACCCAGTTTCCTGAACTGAGCAGCTGGGTGAATGGAGGATTATGGGAGTAGGGTGCAGGGGAGAGGTGAAGTTTGGTTTAGGACAGGGAATCCAGAGCCAGCCCGTGGACCACCCCAGCGGAGACGCTGAGTCGCAGCTGGATATGGAAGTCTGGGGCCTGGGGGACGTGCTGGGCCGATGCTGCACCCATGAGAGTAGTTGGCGTCTGGCTGACACTTGAAGGCGTGTACCTGATCGATCTGGGGAGAGAGCATAGATAGGGCCGGGGCAGGGAGGGGCAGGACCAGAAGCTGCGGGACTTTTCCTCCTGTCCACCCTGGGGTAAGATGCCCCAGCAAGCCAGGGAGAGGCAGAGGACAACCCCAGGACCTAAGAACACTGCGTTTGTTTTTTACTTTATGTATTTTAGGATGATGGCTTCATTTCCCTCTTTTATTCCCGGGGAGATAGATTAAAACCAGTCCGCGTCTGAGGCCACGGCCTGGTCACTGCCCCTCAGAAGTCTGGCAGTGGCAGCCAGATACTGCACTAATGAGCCACGCCTAGTGTTTAAAAGAAGAAAAGAAACGGTATTTAACATCAAAGGCATTTCATATTTTAGGCACGGTGGCTCCCACCTGGAATGCCATAGGTGGCCGAGACTGGAGGATTGCTCGAGGCCAGGAGTTGACCAGCCTGGACAACATAGCAAGACCCAGACTTAAAAAGAAATCTGGATTTCTCTATTCTCTTTTAAAAATTGGCCTCTCATGGAGCTCTCGGGCTGGATTTCAGACAGCATGGGGCCAGGGAAGGAGAGAAGGAGAGACGAGGCTGCTGCGTGTGGGGAGGAGAGGGGCCTTGGAAGTGCTGCAGGAGTCTCTGCTCTCTGGTGTGCATGGCGAGCCCTTCCAGGTTATTGGTTCTATTTTATGGTTCAGGAGAGTCCAGAATTGGGAATATCAGTTCCTAGAGAGCTTTTGAGAACCCACCTCACTTCCTGGTGAGGAGCCAAGCCAGCCATGCCTTCCCAAAGGCCTCAGCTGCTGTGGCGCTTGCTTCTGGTAACTTTGGTTTTCTAAAGCAGGCGGACGCAGCTGGTTTCTGAAGCATCACCCTGTCTGTATGAGGCAGCCCTCACCTCTGAGACCCCATTCATGTCCCTGTCAAAGGAAGGTGATGGAATGGTCCATGATGGTGACCCGTGTGGCCGGCTGTCATGAAGTGTAAAGAGTGGGTGGCAGTGACTGGGTTCTTGAGGGCTCGACGTCCAGCCGGTTTTGAAATACTGTGCTCAGGGAGCCCGCGACTGTAAGGAATTAAAGGGGAAGAGCTCATGCTGAAAATGAATAAATTCCTCCCTTGCTGAGAAGTTTGGTTTCCTTTTCCCTCCCTCCTGGAATCCAAGGTGTGGGTGTAGCCAGCTTTGCCCTCTCTGGTCTTGCGCACCTATCACAGTCTCTTCAGTTGAGTGAGTCCTGCCCTCTGCCCTTGGGAGGGGTAGATAGAGGGCTGGAGAAGGTGGGGACCAGAGGACAGAGGTCAAGGCTCCCTGTGGCTCCCCTCCTCAAGGCAATGTTAAAATCTATTCTTGGGCTGGACCGAGGCGCTGCTGCTAAGATCCAGTAGCAGTGGTCTCTGCCTGGTTTGCAGTGGGACGTGACAAAAGAAGATGGACTTTGGGGTCAGATTGTCCCAGAATCCCAGCTCCACAACTGACCTCTCTTCCTTGAGGTTATTCTCACTTCAGTGACACCCACATCTCCTGATGGATCAGGAGACTTAAATCAGATGTCACATGGGCAAGGTGTCTGACAAGTGCTTAGCAACTCTTATCGTTACGTTTTTATTAAGCAATTGGACATTCTTTAATATAAATATTTTCCTCCACAAAATTTTCTAAAACCTTAAGCATTTGCTCATTTGCCAGCAGAAGGCATGTAACAAACAAACCCTAGAAAGGCCCAGAGACAGCCCAGCAGGCCCAGCCCCACGGGGTGGCCTTTTGCAAGGGCATAAGCAGTGGTACCCGTGACTCTGTGTAAATCACCATCATAGCATCTTGTTACAGAGGGAAAGGCTGTTCCTGGTTCACATTGCGGGATTTCGTGTTTCCTGGGGTCTGGTGGCGGGCACTCCAAATGGGAGCTGTTCTGCCTGGATAGGTCAGGGTCGCCCTGCTCACCTACACCTTCCTTCCATCATCAAAGGAGTCCTCTCCACAAAGTGGGCAGCATCAGGTCTCCGCTCAGTCAAGGGTGGGTCTTCAGTGGCCTTTGGGAAAGCTCTGTTGTCAGGCCTTCTGCCTGGGAAAGATGGCAAGGTTTCGCTAGCTGGGTCAGTGAGCAGCATCCATTGGTTTTGCCCCCTGCTTCCACCAGAGAAAAATAAGGCAGTAGGAGCAGTGCCTGTTCCCTGCTCCCAAGTTTCTGTGTCATCCTTGCCAGCAATCAGAGAAGGCCAGAGGTCACTGTTTCCTGGAAGAGATGTTGGCCTACCCCCTGTCCCTGTACCATCTGCCCCTCCCAAGAGTGAATGGGTTCCTTGTTCTCAGATTTAGAATGAACTGGACCGTGGGTGGCAAAGGCCCATTGTCTCTGGACTTGGCAGTGAGAATTATAGATGCCTTGGAAATAATGCCTTGGCCTCTTCTTGGGCCCTGTTACAGACAGTTCCACTGCACAGCCTCTGAGTAGCCAGGGGTCATCCTGAAGGCAGTTGGCTTGTAATCTCAGAATGTCCCGGCTGGAAGGCCATCCACTTTAACTCCTTCAATTGGCTGGGATTGGTGCAGTGCACTTGGGAGGCCGAGTCAGGCCCTGTTGGCTGTTCCTGTGTTGGACGCATCAGTCTCCACCAAGTGCAGAAGCCAGGAAAGAACCCTGGACACCTTCCAGCCCTGTGGCTCTTTTAGTTTCCCAGGGGACATCTGGTCATCACAGCTAGGGGAGAGGTGCTACTGGCATCTAGTGGGCAGAGGCCAGAGATGCTGCGAGACCTTCTAGGGTGTACAGAACAGCCCCCACCACAAAGAACTATCCAGTCCAAATTGTCTAGTGTCGAGGTCGAGGACCCCTGCTCTAGTGAAGGGTCACCACTCCCATTGGGCAGGTAGGCATTGGAGGTCCAGAGAGGTGAAGTGACTTGCAGATGTCTAAAGGGTTTTGATGACGGTGCCATAACCCAGGCTGCATGCCCGGGCTCTTCAGACCGGGCTGCTTGTCCGGACAGAGGATGCAATTTCCAGGCAGAAGCTGGTTGCCAAACCTGCCCAGTCTTGGTGTGCCCCATCCTTGGACAAGCCAGTGTCACAGAAATGGCCTTTGGGTATTTCACTGGTGGAGTTCACATGGGCCTGAGGCCTGGCCCCGTTTCACCACAGTGGCACAGCTGCCATCGAGGAGGGTGGAGCCGGGGCTGCCTTCTGCTGTGGTATTTCAGGAAGACATCGTTAGTGCTTTTTAGATCCAGGTGTTCTACTCACCAAGCGCGTGGCTGCTGAAAAACAGAGGGAGCGAGGGGCCCCGTGTGGGGTTAGAATACGCCCTGGCATGTTTCCAGCTCAGCAGGGCGCTGGCTCGCCAGGAGGAGGGGTCTCCCCAGCCCCGACTCTGTCACTTTACTCACAGCTCTGTGACTTTGCTTCTCTGACCTTCGGAGCCCTCAGTTTCCTTATCTATAAATAGTCCTCGTGATCCCTGCCTTGCCTGCTTCAGTGGGGAGGCGATCTGAGAATCAAATAAAAGAACCTCAGAAAAATGTGCTTTGAAAGTAGATCGCCGTGGCAGGATACAGGTGGCCATCTCAGTTTGCTTTCAGTAGGGTAAGAAAACTGCTCTTGGCCGCCTTTTGGGAAAGAGAAGCAGAGCGTCCCACCTCCCATCCCTCTGGATGGCCCAAAAAACTTTCTGCAATGCTGGAAATGGTCTGGGGCTGTGCTGTGCAAAACAGTAGCCATTAGCCACGGGTAGCTATTGAGCAGTTAGAACATGGCAAGTGCAACAGAGAAATGAATTCTTGATTTATCTAATTTTAAGGAATTTAAATTTAAGTCGTCACATGTGTCTGGTGGCTACTATATTAGACAGTCCCGCTCTGGGCTGTCAATCTGGATCTTTTTTTCTTCAATACCATGTATGGGTTTATCCCACAGCCACAGACATTTCAGGTTTATTCCTTTTTTAACAAAGACCAACTGAGCAGCAGTGGTGTCAGTCTTCTCGGCCGTGTCGTCATCCCTTTTTGGTCCCAACTTGGACTGAAATCATTCTTAGCTTAACCCATAGGACCCCTTTAAACAGGACTTCAGCTCTGTCCAGAGAACTAGCAAAGGGTGGTCCTGGGAAAGAGTCACCTAGAATGGAAAGTTCACATGCATCTCATTGGGATAGAATTTCATCTCTTGTCGGATGCTTTAGACGGAGGCCAGGAGCTCACAGCATCTTGGTAACCTCATGTCTGGGGTTCCTGATGTGGAACCGTTCCTCAGCCCCTCACACAAGAATTTTTAAATGAAGTGATCCCCAGGAGAGACCGAGGAGGCAACGGAGGTGTTGGGGCACGGAAGTGGGGAAGCCGAGTGAAAGCACCCACTCAGGCCAGGTGCTGCAGAGGCAATTGCAGCCTGTAGTTGTCCCCAGCCAGGCTGTCACACTTAGCACCTGTCAGTCACTGGTGGAGGATGCTCGGCAGGGCAGGGGACATCAATTCCTGGGCTCCCCACCTTGTGCATAGCTACCGTGCAGCCCTAGTGCAGACTGAAGAAGGGCTGCAGGTGTCCGGAAAGTCAGACGTGTAGCTTTTCTGCCTCCAGAGCAGCGTCCCTGCGTCCCAGCCAGCAGGTGGGAAGCAGCTCCCCCAACCTTCCAGGGAATGTTGTCATGCTTTGACGATGGGAACCTGAAGCTTGCAAAATGTAAGCGCTTTGTCTGGGGGTCACTTAGTGAGCATGATGTGGCCAAGTCAGGATCCAAATGTGTGCCTGTCTCTCCGTGGTGCTTTACTTCCTCACCACGCCGTCACCGTGAAAACTCCCAGGCAGGATGGAGCCCTGTGCCACACGTCCAGAGACTCCCATTCGGGCCTTGGCGTGACATTTGAAAGGGCCTTTCTAAAAATAATGTGGAACGAGTGGATTGTTTACTTGCAAAATACAAATTTTTGGCATAATTTCAGGGTACTTGCAGACCACTCTTCTAAGCTTGTCTAAGAATCTCAGGTTAAGACTCCTCTAAATTAGGGGTAAAAAACTTCCTATAAAAGGCAAGATAGTAAGTATCTTAGGCTCTGCAGGCCATACAGTCTCTGAGGCAATATTCCATGCTGCCAGTGTGGCACAAAAGCTGCCATGGACAAGGTGTAAACAAATAGGTGTGTCTGTGTTTCAATAAAACTTTATTTCTAAAACAGGTGACGGGCCAGATTTAGCCTTCAGATCAGTGTCAGTCACTGGTCTAAGTTGAGCCTGTACTCCTCTGCAAAGTGATTACAACTGATTAGACAGAGCACATTCTACCTGATGGCACATTCAGGAGGGCCCCATCATGTTTGTTTGGAGGCAGGGTCTTGCTCTGTCACCCAGGCTGCAATGCAGTGGCATCATGATAGCTCACAGTAGCCTCAAACTCCTGGGCCCAAGCCATCCTCTTGTCTCAGCCTCCCAATGCAAGTCCTGAGTAGCTGGCACGACAGGTATGCAGCACCATGCCCAGATAATTTTTATAGTTTTTGTCTCACTCTCCCAGCTAATTTTTTTTTTTAGATAGTCTCGCTCTGTTACCCAGGCTAGAGTGCAGTGGCACGATCTTGGCACACTGCAACCGCTCCCTCCCAGGCTCAAGTGGTTCTGATTCTGCCTCAGCCTCCCAAGTAGCTGGGACTACAGGCGTGTGCCACAACACCTGGCTACTTTTTGTATTTTTAGTAGAGTTGGGGTTTCACCATGTTAACTAGGCTGGTCTCAAACTCCTGACCTCAGGTGATCCACCCGTTTTGGCCTCCCGAAGTGCTGGGATTACAGGCACGAGCCACTGTACCCAGCCTATTTATCCCAGCTAATTTTTAAACTTTTTGTCTTGCCATGTTGCCCAGGCTGGTCACAGACTCCTGGGCGCAAGTGATCCTCCTGCCTTGGCCTCCCAAAGTGCCAGGATTACAGGTGTGAGCCGCCACACCTGGCCATGGGCACAAGTTCTGAATGTAGCCTCCTCTAGTCACTTCTCAAAGGTGCTGGGCTGTTCTAAAGCCGGCAAGTGTGTAGCCCTTCTACACAGCCATGTGTCTGCAGCCCTGGTGGGAACAGAAGGCCTGGCAGATCTGGGGAGGGGACCCAGGGCCAGGACAGAAAAGGGGAGGAATGCAGCTACTAAAAGAGAGGAGAAGCTGTTGAGTAACAAGGCCTTGCCTTAAGGAGTCTAACAAAGAGGGCTCTTTGGGCAAAAACAAGGGGGTTGTGTTCTCTAGTTGCTACCAGAAGCGCAATTAATTCTACCAGGCAGCGACCTGCTGTTCTCGGCTCCTGCCCCAGCCTCCACCCAGACTCCCTCACACCGGGAAAAGCTAAAGCTGCCCCCACCAAGAGACATAAGCCCGATTCATAATTTTCCTTTCCTAATTAGGCACAGGAATGATGGAGACAATTATTAATAATGTATTGGGTTTTTTTAAATGCCCCCTCAGGAACCGAGCCTGAGAACAGTGCCCTTGATGATAAGCAGCCAATCTACCACCATGCTGGGCCCCGCGCCCAGAGCACCAGGCAGAAATGAATAAGTCGGGGGAGCAGGTGGCCTGCGGAACACAGGCTACAGGTTAGGAGCCACAGATGGAAGGGCACGGGGTCCCCCACCCAGGGCTCAGGAAAGGTCTCAGCCACCAGCCAGGGGGCAGAGAGGCACAGGGTGCCGCGTGTGTCCCCCATTTCTTCCCTTGCTAGCACCTTCTCATAGGGTGTTGGGCTCAGCTTGAATGTTGCCTTCTCAGAGAGGCTTTCCTGATGCCCAGGGTGGCCCTGTCATCCCTTCCCACATACCGCGTTGCTCCATCCAGCCTCCAGGTTTCCCCCAAAGCATCTTTCCTGGCCATTTGTCGTTATGCGGGGACTCACCTGCTTCGAGTCTACGCAGGCATCACAGGTTGGCCCTGGAGCCAGACTGTCCAGGTTCAATCCCAGCTCTGGCACCCATCTAAATGAAGTTGGACACCTTCACTTAACCTGGCTGTGTGCCTCAGTTTCCTCATCTGGCCAAGCATTGTCCTTGCTCCCTGTGGGCCCCTCACCCCTCTCTCCCTGATCTCACTTTATCAGACACACTAGGCACAGGCCCCCTCGGGCTCAGCTCTTCCCCCTCTCCTGGGCCATAGCCATTGGCACTCACACACTGACACTCTCTCACACTCATATGTACACTCATTCATACACATACACATTCACACACTCACACTCATACACACACTCATACCCTCATTCACACACATTCACCCACATCCACACACCCTCATAGTCACTCACACACACATTCACACACACATACATACACACATTCATACAGCCACACACTCCCCCCACACTCATACACACTCACACACACCCATGCACTCACACATAAGCTCTCACACACACTCCCCCACATACACACACACTCCCCACACTCATACACTCACACACACACACACACACAATCACACTCACACCACCTCTTGCCTTATCCTTCCCATGACTTCTGCCACCAGATTCTGCTCCATGATGCTCCCTTTTAGAGCGGAACTCAAGCCGCAGTTGTGCATCCCCACTGATTGCATTTCCTCTCTCTCACTCTCTCTTTGACTCCCCAAATCCGGGCTTCCTTCCTCCACTCCCGCCAAACCACTTCTCAGCAGCCAGCAGCAACCGCCACATGGCTCCATCCAGCAGCGGCTTCCAGCATCTCTATCCTTGACCATGTGCTGCTGTGGATACAGCTGACCTCCCCTCGTCCTGGACATCCCTTCCTCACATGGCCGCAGGACCAGATGGCCTGGGCCATCTTCCTCTCTGGCTTCCCGCCTCACCTCCTCTGCACCTCCTCACGTTGAGGGGCCCCAGGGCCGGGCCTTGGCCCTCTTCTCCTCCTCCTACCTTCCCCACTTGATGAGCCCCTCCAGTCTCAGGGCAGGGTGCTGACTACTCCCAAATGCCTGCCTCAGCCCAGCCTGGATTCTGAATGTGGAGGCCTCCCCAGCTGCTTTCTCTCTGTCTCCTGTGGCGTGTGATGATTTCAGACTTCACACCTGACCTCCACACCTGACTTCCACACCTGTCCCAAAGCTGCACGGCCCCAGTAATCCCCCCCATCAATCGGTGACAGCTTCATCCTTCCACAGGTGCAGCCCCAAACCCTCAGAGTCATCCTTAGCTGCTCTCTGTATCTGCCGCCCACATCCTCATGTTCATGAAATCTACCTTAAAGCATTTCCAGACTCTAAGCTTTTCTCACCACCTCTGCTGATAACCCCTGAGTCTAAGCCCCACCGTCTCCCTGCTGGGTTATCAGCAGTATCCTCACAGCCCCCCACCCTTCCCCACACCACCCCCCCAGTCTACTCTCAACACAGTGGGACTGTGCAGACCTGTAGGTCAGATCTCACCACCCTCTCGCAAGTCCCCCCACTGCCGCCACCTTTCTTGGTCCTCCTGGTGGCCTCCTCATAGCATCCCCATGGCCCTATGTGGTCCCATCTCCTTCTAGTCTCCCCTCACCACTCCCTCTCGGCCACAATGACCTCCTTCCTGCTCCCCAGCACTCCTGCACTCACCTCGGGGCCTGCACTCGGCCATTCCTTCCCCAGATACCTGCATGATGAGCGCCCTGCCCAGGTCCAGTCTTTGCTCCAGTGTCACCTCTGGAGACTGACCCTGACCACCCTGCATCACACTGAGACCCACCCACCTCATATAAGCTGCTCAGCTTTGACATAAAAGACGCAGCAGTGTACAGGAGGAGAAGCTGCCTCCTTTGTATCTCTCTGAAGACCAGGGAAACCACCAGGAGCCCCCAGCAGACTTTTCCTGTCCTTGCTGGAATTCTGTGACCCCCTAAACCAATTAGGGGCGTAAGTACCAGAACAACCAGGCCTGGCTGCAACCACTGAAAACCCACCTCCTAGGCTGGGCCCACCTCCCCCAAAGCCTAGGTCCTCTGGAGTGCAGGGGGGTACAGGAGGGGAATCGGGTTCTGCAAGGAGAAGGAAAAGGATGTGGGCAGGCAGCTGAGGGGTGTCTACGCTGGCTCTGATCGCGTCTCTCATGTAATCTTTGCACCAGCCCTGTGGAGGTGGTTCTGCTGCCTCCCCCAATTTCAGTGGAAGAAAGTGAGATTAAATCTAACAGAGTCAATGACACTCAAAGTCAGGATCTGGATTTTAACTCCTGGTCCTTCTGATTCAAAGCCAGTGTTGATAACCTCTGTGCTGAGCTGGGCAACTGATATGATACCCCAGGAAGGAGGGGCTGGCAGGGTGATGGCACAGCTGTGATAACCCAGCAAGACCCAGCACAGGCCTGGAGTCAGGGAGAAGGTTGAGAGGGGGTTGCAGGGAGCAGTAACAAGATGAGGCCACTTAGTGGGCATAGGGAATGCCCAGGTGGGGGCCTGAGCCAGGAGGAAGGCATTGCCCCGGTGGTATTGAGGCGCTCCGAGCAAGGAGGCCCCCTGTCAGATGCTTCCAGCACAGGGGGCCCATCAGGCTGGGGCTTAGGCCCTGAAAGGCTCCGCACACACAAAGCAGTTGCTGAGAAGAGGCTGAGGGCAGAGAGGATATTTTCTGGGCCACTCGTACAGCAGTGAGGACAGCACCCAGGACTCTCACAACTCTCCCTATGAAGCTCAGCGAAGAGTCCTGCCTGGCCCACCCCTTGCGGCTTGGGCTTCTCTGGAGCCTTGAGACCATCCTGGTGGCACACTGAGGTCTGACTTGCTGCCACACCCCCCACCAGCAGCTGACCAGGTGGTATGCATATCCACAGGCCCACCGTTCCCATCTGCGGTCGGTGAGAGGGGCATGTGCTCAGTGCTGCTGGCCACCGGAGCCCAGCTTCTTGGGGCGGGAAGGGGCATAGTTGGCATGCGGGAGGCAGCATGGGAGAGATGGACAAGAGACAGACTGCCTCAAAACAGGCCAGGCCAGCATCACTCCCCTGGGACACTCCCCTCCCAGCCCTGCCCCGGGCTACAGGCTGCAGGGCAGGATCCCTCATTTAGACCACAGTGCCCACAATCCACTTCCCTCCTGCACAGCAGAGAAGTGTGTGCCCCTTGTTTTTGGAAAGGCAGGCCACTGAGGCACCCCCAGGAGCTCTGTGCTCCAGGGAGGTTTTCTGTTAAGCATGGGCCAGGTACAGGTGCCTCTCACCTGTGGGCAGCCAGGAGCTTCCTGCTGTAGGAACCCTTGATTTGAGGGAGGAATTGGGGAGACTTATGAAACAGGGGGTCTCCATGCTAAACCCAGAAGCCTGAGCCAAATTCCCACTGGCAGAGAAGGGGATGGGGGGCCCTGAATTATAGGTGCACAGGGGTGCTGTGCTCATCCAGGCACACCCCAGCGGAGATTCCTCATTTCTCTGTAGAAATAGGGGCTTATGGCCGAGGTTGGCCAAGGCACCGAGGTCTGATTTTGTATTCGTGGTTTTCAAGTGCAGCTCACGTGCTCTGGTGCCTTCAGGGTGAGGAGCGAGTGAGCAGCCACACAGCCAGGCTAGCTCTCCAGACCTCCCCCAGCTGCCACAGGAGGTGGACACCCTGGCACAGGCCTCCCCAAGGGCACCCTGTGCCCAGGAATGGAGAGCAGCAGCCTGAGACAATGGGACCCTGTGTGGGGGCAGGCGCCACAGGAGGGTGGCCGGCCCCACCCCCACACCACTCCTTCTTCAGTGGGCAGGGATAGGGTCGTCAGCCCAAAAGGGACTGCTGAGAAACCACATCCTTTGTGATGCTTTGTGGGCAGCTCATAAAGTGAGGCTGAGAGACAGGAGGAAATGGGTCTGGTCCCTGGGCGGCCTCAGACAGGCTCCTCCCCTTTTCTGAGCCTCAGTTTCCCTCTCTGTCCAAAGGGACTACAATGCAGATTCTGCATCACACACATCTTGAGCAAAGCTCTGGCCCCACACTGTCCTTGTGAGCCAGACAAAACCAGCAGGGGCTTCAGCAAGCTGGGCGAGGCAGGGCCGGAGAGGACGCGTGCTCTGAGTGCTTTCCAGTATCCCAGCCCTTTCAGCACGTGCCGAGAGAGTCCTGTGCATTTGCACTTTTCCCTGACATGCTGGATGGCTTCCTCAAGACACTGTGGTGGGCGGGAGAGAATGGTGTGGAAGGGGACCCCAGCACACACTGAGGACCAGCGGTGCCAGAAGACTGTCCCTGAAGCAGGGCTATGACTCCTTTCACCTCTGTTCCCCATGGCCGTGTCACCAGGCCAGAGAAACAACTCCCAGCCCAGGCGCTTCTGCCTTCGTTTCCCATAGCAAAGGCTGAACTTGCCCCAGAGGCTTGGGAAGCACATTCACTGACATTGGCACCTTGAAGGAGACGGAGGCTGAGCTCTGTGGCGCAGAGGGCCCTAGACAAGTGGCACTAGACTGCATTGACAGCAGTTGTGACCTGCCTGACTGGCCTGGAGCTGGAAGCCAGCAGCAGAGAGAGCAAGTGCAGCCACCGCTCCCACCTGACTGCAGTCAAGGCCACTTAAGCGCCAGGCCCTTTCCACTCCTAGGGAACAGTCAGGAAGCTGCTCAGGCAGCCCGGAGCTTGAGTCCCCAAAGACTTGGAAAGTTAGAAAAGCCATCTAACAATGCCTCTGAGGCCCAGAGGCCCCGAGCATGCCCACGGTGTCACCAGCAGTACCTGGCACTCAGGCTGTGCTCCAGAACCAGGGAGCCATGTGAGCAAGCGGGCTGCCACTCATAGGGTCAAGAGGCCCCGCCGTGGATAAAGCCTCCATCTCACAATGGAGAAGCAATTTTAAAACCAAGAACATGGCTCTCACTCCCCTCTTCTAGACCCAACTGCATTCCTATTTAAAGATATCTTGCAAAACTGAGATTGTTTCCAACCTACTTACTGTCTGTTTGATTCATTCATCACTGGCTCTGTTCTCGCCTGTCAGTCCAGCACCTCCTGTGCGCAGCTTCTCCAACAACTGGCTCTGATGGGGATAGCTGTTTGCCCAGGTCAGACGTTAGTATGTGTTGAGTTAGCCGTGAGTACTGTCGCAAGGCTCCTGGCTGAGGCCTCAGTTTCCCGAATTCTGAAAGAAGAATATAACTGAGCTATGTGCCATTGTGCCTAGTAGTGCCTTGAAGTCTTTGCTACTCCTGGTACCCACAAAAATGCCTCCATCATCTCCTTGGATCCTCACTAAAGCCCTGTGAGGACATAGGGAAGGCATTTGCCACCAAGAGTGCCTGGAGGGCTTGTCTGACCTCACACACTTCATTCGTGCATTGGACCTTGGGGGGGGTCCACAAGCACCCGCCACCCCAAGGGAATTCTCTGATCTCCTTGGTCTTCTGGACCCCATACAGGTGGGCACATCCAAAGCTGCCCACCCCACCTGCTTCTTCTGCAAACACCTATGGGGGTTCTCTTTTCTATTTATTTCACAGCACTTGCCACGATGTGTCATTATATATTTATTGGTGTATTTGTTTACCATTGCCTTCTTCTACTCTAAGGTCCCTTGGGGAGAGACCTCACTGTCTTGTTTACTCTCGACTCTCAGCTCCATCTTTCCAATTTATGGAGCTGGCCAGGCCCTGGCTGGCTTCTTCCTTCCTGCACCACTCTTTTGGAAACTCTCTCAAGGCAGTGAGCTGGGCCTGTGGTAGGACTCACCTCATTTGTTTCATCATCCCTTGGGAATCACTGTCTTTAGTTGCCTGTTTTTAAAACCTCTGTTTTGAATCTTTTGTGTGGTTTTCAGTATTTCAGACAGGAGGGCAGATCTGGCCCCCGTTACTCCATCTTGGCTAGAAGCAGACGTCCGAAGCTTTTAACAATGCATCTCATAACGAAAAGACAGCTGCTCCTCTGATGAAGCAAAATGCAGCTTGGGCAGCTCTCAGGCTCTCTCTGGTTGCCAGCTTCATCATCTTTACAGGCATCGGGAGTGTTTAATGAATACAGCAGACAAAGCCTCACTGAGTCTCGGGGAAGAGAGGATGTTGCAACCCTTGAGATGTCAGGAGCGCTCCTGCCTTTCTGTTGTTACAGAATCTTAGCTAGAGGGTAGGAGGGGTGACAGAGGAGGCAGAGAGGTCAGACAGCCTCCGTCCTGGAACTTGGCACTCTCTGATTGTCTCAGCCTCCCTGTCTGACCACCTGTCTCTCACAGGGCGTCACCCTGGTGCCTGAAATGACCTTCACCTTGTGTATTAGCAGTTCACACGTGTCTCTTCTCCTGGAGACTCCTGAGTAAAATGATCAGGTCTTAGCTTTGTAATTAATGATCTACGGGGCAGCTGGTGCCAGCCCTGTTAAGGACACAGATTACATCTGATTTATCTTTGTACTCCCAGCTCCTAGCACAGTGCCAGGCACCAAGGGTGCTCAGTTTGGTGGATGAACAAATAACTGAATGAACACCTTCATTATGCTATCTTCTCGAATATGAACCATCAATCTATGCACATGTAAGCTGTCTTAGCACGTCCAGAAAGAGGTGCTGGCCACACCCCATGGGAGGGAAGTTCTGGCAGGGATAGACCTAGCCTGTAGCCCACAGAACAGGGTCCCAGCCCTGGCCCCTGGGAAGGTTGCTTCTTGATCCCGAACCTCCATATTCCTTTCTGAAGTAACACCTCCTAGGCTTCCTCCAGCTACATTCTTTAATGGACTCAAGCAGGGATAAATAAGGATGCATTCTTTGAACACAACAGCTGGTTTTCTGAGCAAAATCCAAGAGTATGTCATGACTAGGTTTCACAAAATGCCTCCCTCATTTCAGAGGTGTTAGCATTTTTGCCTTCACTAGTTTTCTGATACATGTGCAGTGATAAGTGCGCTACAGACTATCAGAGGGGGCCCTGTGCACGATGCTGAGAGCCACTGGCTCTCTGCTTTCAGTATCAATTACATTTGAAAAGGAATGGCAAAAGAAAATTCCCTCCTAACTAACAGCATGTAAAGAAGAGAGGCACTGTGACGTTTAGTGCCAAATTCCACGTGAGCCCTACAGTCAGTCAAGTTGATGGAATTTCTCAACAGAGGCCCTGTTGGCTTTTTCACGGGACAGTTCTACCTTGTGTGGGAATATCCAGTTCATTGTCATTAACATCCATAGCTGCTGGGATCACACATTGTGACAACCAAAGATGTACACAAATGTTTATAGCAGTTCTATTCACTATAGTCAAAACTGGAACCAACCTAGGCGTTGGTCATCAGGTGAGTGGATAAACCAATTCATATAAAGAAATGCTGTTCAGCAATAAAGAAGGGACTGCTGAAATATGCAGTAACACGAGTGAATCTCAAAAACACTATCCTAAATAAAGGAACCAAAGGAAGAATACATACTGCAGGATTCCATGTATGTGAATGTCAAAAACGAACAAATTTAATCAATGATTTTAGAAATCAGAATAGTGGTTGCCCCCAGGGTGGGATTGATTCAGAAGAGGCACAGGGACACATTCTGGGCTGATGGAAATATTCTGTGTCATGCTGGAGGTGCGGCTTTCACTGGTGCATGCATTTGTCAAAGCTCAGAGGATGGCACTTTTAAGATGGGGGGTGTATTTCATTAGATGTAGATTACACTCTAATAAGAATCATAATAATGAAGCCAACCACATTACCTTTTGGGAAGTCATCCCCTGGTTCCCCACCTACCATTGCACCCCTCAAGGTGTCTATTGTAGAGTGGACACCAAGTCTAGGTGTATTTCCAAATCTTTTGCATATATTCACATCTCAGAGACCTGTCCAAAGTTAATACTGTCTCTCTGTCTGTCCATCCATCCATCCCTTCCTTCCTCCTTCATCATCCCCCTTTCTCTTTTTTTCTCTTTTCCCTCTCCCTTCCTTCCTTTCTTTCTTCAATTCATCTTGCAATTCTGGACATGCCTTTCCAGTTGTGTCTGAGTCTCCCCAGAAGCCCTAGGATGAGGCTGGTGATGTCTTTGCCTTTCTCAGAGGAAAGTGAACCTGCCTCATTGACACAAGTCCTTCAAGTCTACCCCAGCACAGCCTGTGCCAAGGGAGGGAGGACAGGTTTACCCCCAAGGATTGAGTAAGAGAGGGCCCTGTAGCACCAGTGTCCAGTGCCTTGTCAATGACACTTCTCCAAATTTTGGCCACCCCTGTACAAACTGAGACAGCTGCAAATATCCACCCCATGGGCTGAATCCAAGAAGGGAGAAAGTGTGCCTCTTGCGAGAAATTAGCTTAAGAAATGGACATGGCAGTCCTCCCTTTCTTTCCTTCCTTCCTCAGCATCCCCTGTGAGCCCTGCTCCCCACCCCCACCTGCAGAGGAACCAGATTTAGTGCCTCAGCTGAGAGAATGAGATGCTCTGTTATTTTTCATGGGAAATTAGACCTGACCCTGCTGTCAGTTAGCTCATGCTGAGGGAGGATGGATGGCCTGGGGCGTGGCCCTTACTTAGCCCCTGCTCTGAGCCCTCCAGGGCAGGGATGGAGGCACTCAGAGGCCAGCCTGGCTGGGGGCCAGCCATGATGTCACCTACTGTAGGGTGGGACAGGGATGGCAGGAAAGATCAGGGAGCCTTCATCCAGGTGATGGATACCAGTGACCTCCCCGCACTTCTGATAGTGTCACCCGTGATGGTCCCTCCTCGGTCACTGGCCACGACCAGCTCATCCAGGGGACACTCAGGCTTCTCCTGTCTCTTTCAGCTCCCAACTCTACCTCTTGCCCCACTGAGGAAAGCTGGTGGTCAGGGCTGGTGGTCATCATTGCCATATGCTGTGCCTCCCTGGTGTTTCTGACTGTGCTTGTCATCATTTGCTACAAAGCCATAAAAAGGTGAGTGCTTACCCACTGCACCCAGCTCCAAGCCAAAGGGAACCCCAGCTGGGCTTGGGGCTGCTACACACATCCCGTATCATGATTTTAAATTATAAAAGTTGTTAAGCATACAGGAAGCAGAAAGAACACAGTGACCTTCCACCTACCCTTACCCCAATTCAACAGTTAATCAAGATTTTGTGATATTTGCTATATCTGTTTTCTTTTTCCTTTGCTCTTTTTCATTGCCAAAATATTTTAAAGTTGATCTCAGAAATAATGTCTCTGTCACTTTAGGGAGTTTGATTCCACAAGCATTTGATTAGTACTAATTATATGTCGGGCCTAGTGCCACGTAAAAAATACAAAAATATTGCAAAACACCAAAAAGTAATGGGAGTTGTTAACAATATAATATCTCTAAGAAAGTTTTATAAACAGTTCCTGACTCCCAAAATTAGAGGGTCCACATTAAGACCATTCCTAACACCTAAAATATTTAAGTTTAATCTGTAAGCTGGTTGGTTCTCTGTGATTTCACTTTAGTAATTCAAAAGCAGGAAGACTAAACCATCAAGGTAAAAGTCTTAAAAGAAGTGCACAGCCAAGCACACAGGATGGGGGACATGGAAAGCCAATAGCCGAGGGGAATCCTGGCAATGGGGCACAGGAGGGAGGACAGTTGGGGGCAGAGCCCGGGCACGGTGACTTCACGCAAGACAGGACATGCCCCAGGCATCTGCCACCCAGCTGAGGACTCAAGCTCAGAGCCCTCTCTGCCAAAAATGCGCATGCTGCGGGGCGATCTCCAAACACACAGACAAATAACACAGGCATAACCGTAGTCAGCAATACCTCAGCCAGGCACTGGGCTCCTCTCCTCACCAACGTTCTCTTAGTTCATCTCCACCTACATTTTCCCAGTCAGCTCCATTTTGCGGAGGAGGCTGAGGTTCCAAGGAGTTAGAGAGCTTCCCAGGATGGCACAATACACAAGCAGTGGAAATGGAACCCACAACAGAGACTCCGAAGCCCAGCCCTGACTGCAGCACCATGTGTCAGGGTTATTGATGAGTCTGACTCCAGTGTTGGGCTAAGCACAGACCCCGGTATTCCTGCCTGCCCTTCCTCAGAGATGCGGGAGAGGGGACACTCAGGGTTTGGTGAGGTCTGTCTGTGCCTCTCTGAGGGCAGAAGGCCCAAGTCTCCAAAACCCTGTAACTCTGGGTAGGGTCCCTAGCCTTGAAAACCAAGGTGGGGCCAGGCACAGTGACTCACTCCTATAATTTCAGCACTTTGGGAGGTCAAGGGGGGTGGATCATCTGAGGTCAGGAGTTTGAGACCAGCGTGGCCAACATGGGGAAACCCCATCTCTACTAAAAATACAAAAATTAGCAGGGCATGGTGGCTCACTCCTATAATCCCGGCTACTCAGGAGGCTGTGGCAGGAGAATCACTTGAACCTAGGAGGCAGAGGTTGCAGTGAACCAAGATCACACCACTGCACTCCAGACTGGAGTGAAAGATTGAGACTCTATCTCAAAAAAAAAAAAAAAAAAAAAAGAAAAGAAAAAGAAAACCAATGTGGATGGTTGGATGGGTAGATGGTAGATGGTTGGATGATTGGATGGGTGGATGATTGGATGGTTAGATGGGTGGATGGTTGATGGGTGGACAGTTGGACGGTTGGATGGGTGGATGGTTGATGGGTGGATAGTTGGATGGTTGGATGGGTGGATGAGTGGATGGATGGTTGGATGGATGGATGGTGGGTGGGTGGATAGTTGGATGAGTGGATGGGTGGATGGTTGGATGGGTGGGTAGGTAGATGGTTGGATGAGTGGATGGTTGAATGGTTGGATGGTTAAATGGTTGGACGGGTGGATGGGTGGGTGGGTGGTTAGATGGACAGGTGGGTGGGTGAATGGCTGAATGGTTGAATAGGTGAATGGGTGGATGGGTGGATGGGTGGATGTTGAATGAGTAGATGGTTGGATGACTGGAGTCTCCCAGGGGACATGGCTAGTCCAATTCCCAGGTGTTTTGTTGGTGCCTCCTGTGTGCCAGGCTTGCTGGGCATGCAAACAGGTAAGACCCAGGCTACCCCCAGAGGTCACTTGATAAGGCTGTGGGAGGTTTGCTGGCAGTGCACTGTGGCTGCCCAGAGGAGTCATGGTGCATTCTGATCTGGACCATAAAGCATTTGAGCAGAGGGCCTGCTGGAATGGGAGAAGGGTTTTAAGTAGCGAAGCAGAAGAGGCGTTCTAGGCAAAGACACCTGTGAAAGGAAGCAGCTGGGTCCAAGCCCCTGTGATGCGGGAGATGACCCTGGAGGAAGCTGTGAGTCTGACTGGGGAGGCTCATCACCAGGCTGAGCAGTGACTTTGCCTGTGGCTGTAGACACTAGGAACTACTGAAGAGTAGCTTTGGTAGCTACTTTTTGGGGAACGAGTGCACCACCAGGCCATGGCTATCAGTCTCCTTGCAGACATGCCCCGCTTACCCTGGGAGAGACTCAACATGAACAATCTGTTTAATATAAACTCATGTTCTTACAAAAGACACTTCAGCCACTTCTGCCCCCCCCCCTCCCTGCCCCAAACCGTCCCTGAAGAAATGTGCTACCTGGTTCTATCAGAGAAGGGAAAAGAGAACAAACTCACATAATAGCTCACTATGGCAGTGTTGCCTGGCGGTAGCCTTCTGAGCTTTGTTCCAGCTGGGCTGGGGGCCTCCCAGGAAGGATGTGAGGGGTGTCATCCTGACCTCCTGTCAGAGCAGTTAGAGGGGCTTCTTGTCTGCCCTCTTCCACTCTCTCTGAGCTCTTGAGCCCTGGGTCTGTCAGCACCCTGGGAAAAAACAGAATTCATCCCAGATGGCTCAGCGGACCAGACTTGAGAGAGTGGGCTTCTTCCAGGGACATGGGCGGGGCTCCTCTGGGGTGTGGGCGGGGCTTCTTCTGGGTTGGCGGGGCATAAGCGGGACTCCTTCAGGGCATGAGCGGGACTTCTTCCAGGGGCCAGGCCAGGATTATTCTGGTGTTTTGGGCAGGCCCAGAGAGTAAATGGGGCAGGTGAGGCACTCAGGGACTTGCAGAGTAGGAACGGTTAGCACCTCCAGGAAGACAAGCAAGTGGGGAACTAGTGCCATGGGAACCTCGCGAGAGACTCGCACTTGGAAGGCAGCTTGGCAGGAGCTGCGGTTGGAACTGTCAGAAGCAGTCCCAAAACAGGGAGGAAAGGTAAGAAATGCTCCCAGCTGCTCTCCACACTTAGGTTTCCCGTGCGTGCCTCCCACTGGCCAAACCCAAGAAGCAGGGGAATCAGGACACACAGTCAGCAAGGTCGGCCTCCCTGCAGGAAGCCAGTGGAGCAGGCACACGGTTAGCGTAGGCGGACCCTCTGCTGCGCAGCCCTTTTGCTACGCCGCGCCAGGCTCTGCATCCTTCTCCGGACCAAGTCCTGGGGACGCCCAGGAATAGGACCCCGCCCTTTGACCTCGAAGTCTTCGTGATCCAGAGAGAGCATCCCTGGTGCAGCAGACATATTCAGTGACAAGAGGGGGACTGTGCTCACTGCAGGTGAAGGAAGAAATAGAGCCCAATGCTGCCAGAACTCACCTAGAAGAAGGCTGGGGAGGGAGGCCTGACCCCTTGATGGAGAGAGAAGGAGGCAGCAGAAGCTGCAACCCCACCTACAGAGCAACGTGCGCCCACTGCCCCCCGCCGCTGACCTCAGCTGGGGCTGTAAGAGATAGCACCCTCACACACGCCAGCTGCCTGTCCATGTTTCTCTCCAGCGCAATGGAGGATTTCTTGCTCACGGCGGATTGCTTTTGGTCAATAATTAATCTGAAACATGCCTTTTCTCTCTGGAAACAAAAGCGTGTCATGTCGCTGCAAAACCATTAAAGGAAAATTTAGTGATAAACCCTACTCTTTAAAAAAAAAAAAACTCTCATGGCCTCAAGTCCTAGGGATTTCCACGAGATTTTGTAAATGGCCCTAACACAGCCTTTCAGAGCGGGATTGCTGGGAGGATGTTTCTAGAATTGGGTAGATCAGAGAGGAGGTGACTGGAGATATCTTGGCACCTGGGGGTGTCGGATGCACACATGGTAGATGGGGATTGGTCATCTCGTCTTACTCATCTCTCTCCTGACAGTGCCTGGCATGATGCCTGGCATGCAGTAACTGTTCAATGGTGGTTTCTGTGGTGTGAATGGAGGCTTGTTCCAACAGACTTGCCAGAGTCCCCCTTTCAAATGGACACACTACATTTAGAATTGCAGTAAATTCATTTTTTTTCTCTGTCTGGGTGAGTGAAATAGAGTCTGCTTTTGGTGTAAATAACATGCACCCAGTTTTAAGTGTTGGGCCTCACCCCTTCACCAGTTTCAGTTTTCCTAGCCCCTGCCATTCCTGCTCCACCCCCTCCCAGCCTCGTTTCTTTAGTAGGCCTCCTGCCATTCTCTCCCTTCTCCGTACGCTCGCTCAAGTGCCAGTACCCTGAGTCAGCAGCCCCCTCCAAGTTTTGGAGTGGCACAGCCAGCTTCCCTCCCACCTGTGCATGACACACTCCAGTATTTCTGTCCATATGCTAAGTGATGTGTATACTGCCGTTTAACTCCCAGGCTGCAAACACAGTGGAGCAGCTCCGCCGTCTACCTCCCCTCCTCTTCCCTGTAGGATACACCTACTGTGCCAGGGGCCAGCCCAGCCCTCTCTCCCTCGTCACCTGCTCTGGTCTTCAGCTCATCTGCAGAGTCAGGGCCAAAGGAGGGGCGTGGGGAAGAAAAGGTAGGCCAAGCCCAGAGGCCAGCAGTGAGGACTTGGCATCAGGACAAGAGTGGAACCGCTTTATCCACCCTCGTCTCACCACAAACTTCCAGGAACAAGAAATGCACCTTGAATGCATCTTGGTGCATTCTGGGTGCCTTGAGACAGGGTTATCTCATGGGCCAAAGCCTCTTGGCCAGGTAGGGTCTCAGTGCAGTTCCCATCTGTCACCTCTCCCTGCTGTTCATATATGTACCTGTAGCAACACTCCCTCCTCTCCACTGTCCCCAACCCAACCCAGAATCACCACACCTGGTTGTGCTGTGAGTCAGGTCAAAGTTATTGTACTCCAAGGAAGGGCCTCTTTAGGGCAAGTGCTGAGCGTTGATGCGTGTCCTTGGCTGCTCAGAGACCACCCTACATCCTTTGGAACCCGGCTGGATTCAAGGAGCTGGCTCCTGCGCTTTGTCCAGAACCAAGACTCCATCTTCTGACTCCTTGGCCAGTGTGCCTTCCCCTGGGACTCACTGCCGCCTTCCAGGCTGTCTGGGCTTGGCTCCTTCCCTGATCAACATACAGGTTCCTTTGGAGTCTCAGAAGCTGCAGTAGCCTCACCAACACACCCACATCCGCCAACCAGGAAGAGGTCAGGCCTGCAAGGGGCAGGGCATGAGGTGTCCTGACCTGCCCTGGGCTGAGATGCTTCTTTGGGCTTATTTGTCCCCCCATAGAGACTGATCTTCCACGATGGGTGATAAAATCCCATCCTGCCATGTGAGGCAGGCGGCAGGGATGAGCCTGCTTCATCTGCCGGCATCCTTGGTATGGGGGGCACGGAGCCCACGTCTGCATACACTGTGGACAGTCATGGACAGAAGGCTCCACAGATTGAGGGTGTGCCCAGGGCCAGCTGACGGGAGACCCAGACAGATCCCTGCTTCTTGGGGTCTTTTTCTTTTGTCACCAAAAAATTCATACCTCTCTGGACCCATCTCTCCAGGCACGCTGGGTCAAGGTCATCGGGCAGGGTGAGGGTGGACGGGTATCCCATTTAAGAAGTTCTCAGGTGACACCCACTGCAGTCAGGATAAAACCCAGACACCTTGCCCCGGCCAGCTGCACCCTGCAGGGACTGGCTCCCGCCCCACCGCTCCTGCTGGGCCCTTCTCACCCCCTGGACCTTGCTGACCCGTCAGCCTAGCAGGCCTCCCACTCTTCTCTCCCTCAACACCTAGTTCTTTGCCATCTTAGTTCCTCTCCTAATTTGCTGCAATCTGTTCATTTGTGTACTGCTGGTCAGATGACTCCCAACCTGGCGCCAGGTTGAGGCCAGCGTCCTGGGGCCATAGAGTCCGTTTTGTGCACTCAAATGTACTGAACCCACAGGATCCTGGAGGTGGAGCCGCCTGTGGACAAATCCTGCCTGAGAAGAGAGGTGCCCTGTGCCTGAGGTTGGGGAGCCTGAGGGTGGGGATGGGCTGCTTCTTGGGGACAGATACCCCCTCAGCCTCCTTATTTGCTTCAGGAGCCCCTGAAGCAGTGCCGGGCATCCCTATGGTGCCCACGGTGACCAGGCTGGGCTGGGCTGGCTCAGGACAGCAGAGCAGCGTAGGTTGCAGGGGAGTCCTGGTGGAGAATGGCTGCGCAGGAGCTCAGGGCAAGTGTGTCCTGGAAACCCGGCCTCTAGGAAGAACAGACGGCTCTGCGTATTCCTGTTACCAATGAAGGCCTTTTGTGACAGCAAGACAAGGCCAAGGGAGGTTTCATGACCTGGGGCTGGTGTCCAAGGGCATGACCACATGTCGTGTCTACCTGTGCCCACCTGTTCTGTAGAGGACCCCCACCAGACCTCAGCTGAAGGCCCCTCTACCCAGTCTAGAGGTGGGTGGCAGGGAGGCATCGTCCTGGAATTTCAGGGAGGCGGGTGCCCAGACCCCCAGTGAGACGAACGCCGTCTGGGCCACTTCTGCCCACTGAATCCCCAACAGGAATCTCACCCCCGGCACCATCCTGGCATCTTGGAGGCGCCCAGTCCAGGGCTCTCTGTGTGACCCTGCAGTCCTTTCTTCAGCATCCAGGCTGGGAAGGGCTCTGCCCTAGAACAAATCCCAGAGCAGTGCTCAAGGGGAGAAAGTCACACCTCTGAGAAGGCCCTCCCTTGGCCAAGCCCTCTCTGCTCCCCTTGGTCTCTGGCTCCCACGGGAGGGTGTAAGCATGAGAAACGCACAGGTGCCAGTGCCGCAGCTCAGCAGAGGCGACTACCAGGTGATCCGGGGGGGATGGTGTGGGCAGTGGGTCCTGCTGGCTATGAGGATGCTTGTCAGCTGCAGGCCTGTCTCCCACTGCCTGGGCGATGGAGGCTGGACATGGGGCTGCTGCTTCTCATGGTGACACCCTCGAGGCTCAGAAAGGCATTTTTTCAGCTTCTTGACCCAGGTTTGGGGAAGTCCGAGGTCTATAGAGGAGTCTCATCATGGAACTCTGAGTGTGTGTGTATATGAGTGAGGGGATGTATGTATATAGGTATGTGTATTCATATGTATGAGTGTATGCACATGCATGTGTGTGCGTATGTATGTGTGTATGTGTATATTGTATGTGTGTGTGTGTTTAGGGGTGTGGGTGTATATCATATGTGTTCAGGTATGTGTGTATATTGTATGTGTGTATGTGTGTGTTTAGGTATGTGTTTAGGTATGTGTGTATATTGCGTGTGTGTGTGTTTAGGTGTGTATTATGTGTGTGTATATTGTGTGTGTATTGTGTGTGTACAGGTGTGTGTGCATATTGTATGTGTATGTGTTTAGCTGTGTGTGTATATGTGTGTTTAGGTTTGTGTATTGCATGTGTGTGTAGGTGTGTGTATATTGTATGTGTGTGTGTAGGTGTGTATTATATGTGTGTGTGTATTGTTTGTGTGTGTATTGCATGTGTGTGTGTTTAGGTGTGTGTATTGTATGTGTGTGTATGTGTTGCATGTGTGTGTGTTTAGGTGTGTGTGTATTGCATGTGTGTGCATTGTGTGTGTGTGTTGCGTGTGTGTGTTTAGGTGTGTGTGTGTTTAGGTGTGTGTGTGTTGTATATGTGTTTGTGGATTTGTGCCTGTGTACGTGTATGTGAGCATGTGCCTGTGTATGTTGCGCAGGTTCATGTGTATGGGTGTGTGTTGGGGTGTCAGGGGTGGGCGCTCGGGGGAATGAATGCGTTCCTAAGAGGTAAGTCCAGGACCTTTAACTTTCGCTTCTCCCAGGGGTGGGTGCATAAGACAGGAAGAAAGCTTCCCTTCTCAGGCCCCCAGAGCTGTTCTTTGCCTCCCTCTTCTCTATCCCCACAGAGCAGCAGGCTGAGGGGGAGGCTGTCACATCATGGTCAGCAGGGCCCAAGAGGGGTACCTGGGTCCTGGGCCTCCTTGCCCAGGCCAGAAATGCTGGTGGAGGCAGGTTTCTGCAGGGCCCCTCGTGGCTGCCAGCCTGTGTGGGTGAAGCTGTCCGAACAGCACTCTGAGCAGGGAATGGGGGGGGCCTGCCACCTTTTAAGCCCAGGGCGGGGGACAAGAAGTCTGAGGGTGGCAGAGCCTACCCTTCTACAGGCAGGAATCCTGGGTGCCACCAAGGAAAGTCTCACTAACCTCTCTCTTGGTTTCTAGGAACCATGCCATTTAGGGAGCCCTCTGTGGCCATCTCTGCCTGGACCAGGGTGAAAATGCCTCTTCTTGGCTTAGCGAGACCAGCCTCAGCTGACTCACAGAGGTGCAGAGCCAGGCTGGGTCCTAGCAGCTCTCTAGCATTTCCGGAGCCCCACAGGGCACACGTTAGGTAGGAAGTCTGTGCAGACTGGAGAACCTTGGCTACTCCAGCCAGTGGGGCAGCTCCCTGCTGACACCTTTTTCCCGGCAGTACTGAGAGCTAACAAACATTTATGGAGCACTTAACAGTATGCCAGTCGCTGGTCTGAGCGTTTGACATGGACTAATGCATTTAATCCTCCCAAAAAGCCTATGAAATGGACACCACGACTGTGCTCATTTCATAGACGAGAAACTGAGGCATAGAGAGGTTATGTAGCTTGCCTAAGGTCATATGGCCAGAAAGTGGCAAAGTGGGGGTTACCGAGCCTTGACATCTGCCTCTTAGCACTTCCGCAGCATCACCCTGAAGTGCCCTGCCTGGTTGGAGGGTGGAGTTAGGGGGCACAGAGGTTCTGGGTGTTCTGCTTTAGGGAACATCCAGCTTCCATGGGGTTCCAGTGAATCCCAGAAAGGCTTTGCAAGCAGCAGTCCAGGGGGCAGAGTGGTTGGGCACTCAGCTGCAGTGGCAGGAGGGGAGCAGATCATGTCCAGTTCTCAGGAGAGACCTTGGCTGCCACCATCTCCCATCACCTTGCACAGGCTCCCGAATGCGCCTGTCTGGGGGCCGTCCCCGTCACAGTGCCTTCTTTGCCAGGAAGAGCCCCTGCCTAGCCCCCTGCCTGCTTTCCTGTCTGGGAAACTGGCTGAGCAGCTGAGAAGGCCCTGGGCCCCCTCCTCGCCCTGCCTTCCCGGTCCTCCTGTCAGCCTTGCATCCTGCTCTGCTCTTCTGAGCCACCACTTCCCCAGGGCCTGCAAGTTCACAGGAGTCTCACAGGATGCCTTTAGAGCTCTCTCCTTGCCTCCTGCCCATAGAAATCCTGCTGACCTCATCCTCTTCCCTAAAAAGGGTAGAAAGATTGAGCCCTCTAGCTCAGTGATTTCTAAGGGAGCTCCACGCCACCTTCTTCATGTCTTCATTATCTGCCCTAGAAGGCCCTTAAGTCATGTCTCTCATGATCTGGACCTGTTACAATTGTTTTCGTTTTAGCCCTAAGATTAACATTTAATGTGTGTGAAGGAGAAATGCAGTGTGGGCTTATGTCCAGACTCTTTCTTGCCTGTTAATATTTTCTGAAATCCTGATGCTGATAACCTTTCTTCCCCTTGTATTCATGGTATATTTTTCCCACTTGATCCATCAGCGGCCTCACTGGGGAAGCACAGGATCTCACTGGAAGAAAATGCCACCCCCACAAACTGTCCAGACCATGTGGATTCCATGGAGTCCGAAGTCACATCAGAGCTGCTTAAGGCTCCCTGGAAAGGGGTGGTAGATCAGGAAGGGGGATGAAAGGGACAGAGGAGCAAAAGGCCCGGGGCAGCAAGTGGCTTCAGAGTCCATCATTTCCCACGGACCCTGACATAAGCAAGGCAGCACAGCTGAGCCCTGTGCACAGAGAGGCTCCAGAGAGTATCTATTAGTGTCTGCATAAACGGGGTTCTCAGATTCATATGTGGGATATGCTGAGTTAAGGCAAAAGGAGACAGACTTCTTGGAGGACTCTGCAGAACTTGGGGGATCTCTAAGAGGAGTGTGAAGGGAGGCTTTCCCGAGTTGATGAGATCCCAGAGCTCATAGGGTAATGCCTGCTGGGAATGCTGATTTAATGGGAAGATGTTGGCACTTTGAGAGGTCAAGATGGGAGAATCACTTGAGGCCAGGAGTTCAAGAACAGCCTGGGCAACATAGTGAGACCCTGTCTCTACAAAAAATATAAAAGTTACCCAAGCTTGGTGGCACACACCTGTAGTCCCAGCTACTCAGGAGGCTAGCTGGAGGATCGCTTGAGCTCAGGAGTTCGAGGTTGCAGTGAGCTATGATGACGCCACTGTACTCCAGCCTGGGCAACAGAGCAAGACCCCATCTCCAAAGTAATCATAGTAATAATAATGGGAAGATAGATGTGGGGCCAAGTCTGTGTTAGTGGGTGGTCCAGGCCCCGCCGCAAACCAGATGAGCGTCCTTGGGCAAATCAAGCCCTCCCTAAGCCTCAGTTTCCCCATGAAATAAATCTCTTACTCCAGGCCTAGCTTCTTCAGGTGACCACTGAGAGAAGGGACAGGGAAATCTCTGTGACTGAGAGTGCTTTGCACAAAGCACGATGCACTGTGGGAGGAATCGTGGGTTTGCCTCTTGCATTCCTGGAAGATGCCACAGAGGCCGGGCTTGACCACCTGGAGTGAGTGCGCTTGTGTTGCTTCACAGGTGTGTTGAGTGACTTCTGCAGGATAAAAGGGAACAGTTCATTCACAGACTGAGCTCGGCGTGTGGTCTCTGAGTGGGCCTGATCATTCTTCCCATGAACTGCTAATGATCCCCTCACAGACCTTGCCTCCCCTGAACTAACTCAGTCAGGGCTTTATCCTGGAGACATTGACCTGGTCACCAGGCACCAGCCCTCTTGACCATGGCTCTGGGGACATTTGAAAAGGCAGAAGCAATCAACTCCTGGGCCTATGACAATGACCATAAATCTCTAGCCTAGACAGCTCCCGGCAAGGGCCAGTCCAGGCTCAGCCCTGGCACCCCTGGAGACCCTGGAGGAGGCTGGGCTACAGCCCCATGGGAATGAGATAGCAGAATTGTGGCATGGAATTGGGCTACAGAGAGCATGTGGCTTAGACCAGGAGGAAACACTCAGGCTGGGGGCCAGCGTCCTCCTGAACAACTCAAGGGAGGGAGGAAGTGAGACTTGAGCCAGCCCCAAAAGTACACCGTGATTTCAGAACCCCGGCAGGTGAGCAAGAGCCTTCTCAGAGCCTCTCTCCCAGCCTTCCTGATCCTTTTTATGCATAGGAGAAACCAACTTTTGGGGTTAAGGGGCCTCTGGAATGAGCTTCAAATGGCTCAACTTGAAGTGTTCAAGAACCGCTGGTGGTTCTTGATTTAGTGTAGACATTCACCACCATCATCACTACCACCATTGCCCTTGCTGTCACTGTCATTGCACCCCTTCATCATTACCACCACCAATACCACCACCACTAATACCACCTCACTGTCATAACCACTGTCACCTCCACTAATGACCTTCACTACCGTCATTACCATCATCACCACCACTGTCAACCCAAGCATCACCACCACCATTACCCTAACCATCACTATCATTGCCACCTCCATCATTACTGCTATCTCCACCACCGCCGACATCTCCACCGCCATATCCCACCACCCACACCCCCTCACCACCATCATAACCGTGATCACTGTCTCCACCACCATTACGACCTTCACCACCATCATCGCCTCCGTCACCAGTATCACTGTCACCACCACCATTACCCTCCTCATCACTGTCATCACCACCATTATCAGCGTCATCACCGCTGTCACCAGCACCATTACCACCAGCATCACCACTAGCACCATCTGCTTCGTCACATTTTGCATTTGCCTTTGCTCACACTGAGGAAGATTGCAAATCTCAACCACTAGCACTGCTCTTCTGTTCATTCTCTGTGAACAGAATACCCTGGAATGTTCGTCTCTGTCTGGTCAAGATCAAAGAGGTCAGTCAAAGCCTGACCGTGCTAGACCGAATGTACTTCTTGTTTGTCCAGACTCATACCTGTTGTCCCTGCTTCTTCGTTAACAGCTTCCCTCTTTCCCTCTCACTGTGCCCCGGTTTTCATGACACCTGAGTTAAGACCACGTCCAGCTTCTGATTAACCCCACAAGGAATAGCAGCCCAAGGATGCTAACTGAGAACAGAGTCGTGGGCTTCCTTCTGATGCTCATGGAGGAGGGACGCTAGCTGGAGGTTATACCCCACCATCACTGATAACTAATGATGTCCCTGCCTCCCCTTCCCTTGCCTTTCCTGCTCCCCGCCCCCAATTTCCAGGAAACCACTGAGAAAAGACGAAAATGGCACGAGCATTGCTGAGTATCCCATGAGCTCTTCCCAGAGCAACAAAGGAGTGGACGTGAACAACGCAGTGGTGTGAGTCTGCAGGTCCTGGACCCGCTGGCCAGAGGGACACCTTGGTGGCACTAGTGGACATGGGAAAGCAGGTGGACATGAGCTAACCTGAGCTTGTCCAGGACTTCATTGCCTCGCAGGCCCCGAGCCTCCCAAGGGAGAAACCATTCTCTTCCCAGGCTTGCCACCGGTCAGCCTGTGGACACCAGGCCGAGCCTGGCTCACGCTGCACGCAGCACCTGAGCAGTGTCCCCACCCCAGGCCCTCCACCTCCTCCTCCCTGTCTGGTGTCTGGTCTGTTGACTGTCCCCAGCTGCTGTCTACAGCACGTGCACTGGTGAAGCCTGGGGATCTGTGTTTCTGCTGCAGCAGGGAGGCAACCCCCTTTAGCCAAAAGAAAGATGGTCCGGGCCCCACTCCCTGCCGGAAACCTCTCCTCCTCCCAGGAAGCCTGCCTGCTCCTCTGTCCACATTCTCAACAGAAGCCATCGGCACAGCCAGGAGACAGGCGTCCCCTTTCAAAGGTGCTTCCCACACATCTGTTCATCGCCCCATCTGCAATTGTCAATCTGCAGGGCCTTCCTTCTCCCTCCTGTCCCCACTGACACCCCAAACCCTCAGCTCCTGACTGCCTGCCATGGAGGGCTGTGAGCCCAGCCTGCAAAATCCCCTCCTGAGCAGACAGAGGAGCTCGTTTACACTCGGGGGCAGTGTCTGGCCTTTTGGGAACAAAACAACTTACTGAACCCTAGGTCCAGGGCCACTGGGCAAGGGCAGAGGCCACTGCACCTGTCCTCACACTCATCCCCACACTTGATCCCATAGGAACCCATGCATCGATGTGAGCCAGGCCCTGCTTTAGTCAGCAGAGGCCACTACTTGTGCCAAATCCACTGTGGGCATGCTGTGCCAGGCTGACGCTGGCCAGGCGCTGGATGTCCCCACAGTCCCCTGAGGCCTGACTGTTGTACTCAGGCTCTCTGCCAGAGTCCTCCATCCTCTTCCCATTTTACCTGCCCTCAGCCCCAGTCACCAAGAAGGAAGTGTTGTTCCAATGTCTTCCTGTCAGTGTCTGTTTCCAGTGCTATAGGAGCGCTGACCCCTCCGGCGTGGCTGGAGCGCCCAGGGATGAAATAGGACGGGAGGTGAGGGACCCTCAAGGCTGGTAACCCCTGCCCAGTTGGCCCGTCTCCCAAGTGGCTGCCTTCCCTGTGGGCCCCATCAGGAAGCCCACGGAGACAGGGTGATTTTGCATCTTCTGGAAAATGAGTGGGACACTCCTGGCCCAGCGGTTCTCCCCACCGCTCCTGCATATGTGCTCAGAAGGAACCCAACGCATTGGATGGTTCCACTGTGAAGCCCCGTAGGACTTGGTCTGCATCCTGAACTGCCAGTGTACTCCTCTGGTAGGTGTTTAAGCTACAGATGAGACTTTGAGGTCCAGGGAAGACAGACACACGTGAAAACCGGCTCTCAATTGGGCCAAACCTTAAAATGTCCATTGTCCCAGAGTCCTAGTGCCCATGGAGCTGTCTGTGTGTCATCGTCCTGCCTGGGTCAGCAGGTGCAGGCTGAGGACAGGCCCAGGGCAGACCCTCACATAAAGAATTTGAGGACTTGTTTTGGGTTTGGATTTGCATTTTGCTGTTCCTGGACACCTGGGCATCAGCATAGTGCCACCCCCTACCCCCTACCTGGCCAGTACTTCACAGTACTCTTGGGGTACAGAGCCAGGTGACAAACAGGCCAGAGGATGTGGCAGGTCAAAGGGGGCAACTTGGCAGGCCCCACCCAGGGTATCCTCCCCGACTGCCTGCAGCCTCCTGGTGCCTGCCGAACCCCCCAAGCTATGCCCTAAGCAGACACCTGGGCAGGACCCTAGCCCTAAGCACACACCACCCTGTGCTGCACCCATGAGAAAGTGCCCATGCCTTGGGGTGTTCGAAAGCTCAGGAGTGATCAGAGGGCACCTTCTGCCAGAGGGGAGGTTCCTGGCTAAGGGATCATGAAGTGCTGGGCAGCCTGCAGGGGCTGGGCACAGCCCAGTTCTGCACACACTCGCCTGGTCCCACCATCCCCAACCTTGGCTTAAACCTCGGAGGCCTGGATTTTGCAGTTAGCCTAATCTTCCAGCCCCTGGCGAGGCTCCCTGGTGAGGAATCAGCTGAGCCATGACACGCTTTGGCGCCTATATCCTCTTCCCTGAGCCACGGATGCACCCAGGGCTCTGGTTTGCCCATAAATTCCCTCTCAGTTGAGCTTGTAAAATCCCTTCTCACCCCAGTTAAGAAACACCAAGGGAAGAGCCTAGTTTTTTTGAAAAGATTCACTTGATACCCACCCCTGCCCCCCTACCAAGCCCAAGACCGGCCATTCAAAACAAGTCTCATGGCACAGCAAGGGAGACCCAATAGATTTTGAGCTTATGAGACTTAAGCATCCTTAAAACCATGCCAGCCTAGTATTTGAGCTTAGAACTTGTATTTAAAATGAGTCTGCAGTTTCTAGACACATACCGATTCTCAGGCTAGTCCCAGCGCTGAGGTCAAGAGCGAGATGCCCCTCCCTTCTCATTTTCTCAAGCAGATCTTTCCCAGCCGTCTCGCAGTTGAGCCCAACTTCGGAACTCAGATCACAGGATCTGCCAGGGGTTTCAGGTGTTCCTAAGCAGCTTCTCAAGGAAGTTTTGGAAGAAAGACTAATAGGTGTAGAAATATAAACATATTATATATAGCTCTATATATTTAAAGAGATCTCTACATATATATATAAATATAACTCCTGTACTCTGCATCTGTACAAAGTATGAGTTAAGTGCCCAGGTAGTGTGAGATACGTAGTGCATGAATGTGAATATCCTGAAATCTGCCTTAGCAACGGGCCGCGTGTACAGGGGAGGGCTGTTGCTCCTGGGAGTTCTCTCAAGGGGCAGATGTCCAAGGTGATGCCATCTTATCCACCAATGAGCCATTAAGGTTGGTTTCCTGCTGAGACTTTTGTACCAGAAGCAAGACTGGCAGCCCTGGGGGGTGTCCATATGCCACTGATGAGGAAGAAAGCGCCATGACTTTTTTATTTTCAATAAAACATAGAGATGTCTGTCAGTTGTCGTTTGTGGGGTTGGGGGAAGGAGAAGGTGGGCCTGAGGGTTGGGGGGATCCTTCACGAGGGCCCTGCTATACCCCAAGGCTCGGCTGGGGACCTTGCATGGGGGGTTTCTGTATGTGTTATCCCAATGACCCAAGGTCGGTACTTATGGGAATTTCGAAGGCCAGTGGTCCCTCATCTTTCCACCCACCGCCTTGACCCTTGACCTAATTGAGAATAGAGAGACCAACTTTCCCAGTGTGCCTGGGACTGAGAGATTTTCCTGAACCCAGGACTTTCAGGGCTAAACCCGGGAACATCTGGGGAAAATGGGACAAGACAATCACCTTAAGTGGACAGTGCTCACAGGGAGCAGGAATCAGTGGGCCACACCAGCAGGGTGACGGTTGCCAGGTTCAGCCTCCTGTATGTCCACCCCATGTGAAGACCTCAGCACCCATGCGCTGCTCTGCAGAGCCCCCTTACCTGGCCAGGTGCACGGAGAATGGAGGCCCTCCCTGCACCCCACGCAGAGGGGCCCAAAAGGCACAGGGACCCCCAGGCTCACACTCCCCCGCCCCCACCCCCTTTGTTTTCCTCAAGCAAGCCTCACGGGAAGCAGCCATGGGGAAGAGCTTCCCGTCTGATGGGCGGGGAGAGATGTAGGAAGAGAGAAGAAAGTTGCCCCTGCAGCATCCTCATCCTCACCTTTGCAGTGAGGAGACAGGTCAGAGATGGAGCATCACAGCCAAAGTCAAGCACATACCAGGAAACAGGGATGGGGCTGGGGGTTGAACCCAGCCTGGTGCCTCCAAGGCCCGGCCACTGGGCACAAGTGCAGGGCCCCAACCCAGACTCTCTCCACTACTGGGGTGCTGCTGGGCCCCACCACCCCTGCCTGGGTTCCCTGGGGCTTCAGAGTTAGCTCAGTGAGGGACAACTCAGAGCCTGGTGTGCCCAGAGCTGGTGGGCAGGTATTTCCCCTAACCCAGCCCGCAGCCCAGGGGGCAGCAGCTCAGTGCAGGAACTCAGTGACGGGCCTGTGTCCCAAGCCTCAGGGACATGGAAGAAATGTGGAAGTTATTAAAGGCTGTCCTATAATAAGCACCCTTGCACCTGGGATTCTGCGAGTGCTGTTTGCCTGCGTACAGTAGACACGTAGTAGAAGACGGCCATCGTTACAATAACCATCACTGTTGTCCTTAATGAAGCAGCCTGTGTGATAGTGAGGGCTCCTCTGTCCCCGGCCCCTCCTGAGGCTGCCTGGAAGCTGATGAGGATTCCATGGGGCATCTCAGGCCTCACACCCAATCCTGCGCACCCCCGCCCAAGCATCCTCAGCAGCAAGCCCGGAGGCCAGTGGGGGATGCAGCAGGGACTGGCAGGTCTGTGTGCTGAGCTCTGTCTGCTTGTGTAGGGGCCTGGGAATGGGGACCCAGGACCAGCCTGGCAGAGGAAGGTGGCGATCGGCCGAGCATACAGGCACCAGGAGCCATCGGCACAGAGCTGCAGCGTCACAACCTTCCTGGGGGCCAGCCCAGTCTCTCCACCTCCCATCTCTGGGGACTTTGGCCACTGCTGCCACCTCCTATGACCAACACAACAAACTGTGCTCTGGCTATCTGACAGCCCCATGTCCTGCTCTGGGGTCCTGCTGCTGCCAGTGAGGAGGGAGATGCAGCCAGCACAGGCAGGGCGGCACAGTGACTGTCTTGGATGCATGGGAGCGAGTGGTGGCGGGCAGGCTCTTCCTCTTACTCCTGCCTTCCATGCACACGGCACTATGGTGTGACATTGCCGAAGACGGTCCTGTGAGCCTGAGTGAGCTGCTATGCTGGCTCTGGGTGGCAGTTGGCTGGATAATGTGGCTGCGTTGTGGCCTCACCTTTGGGCAGATTCACCCACATCACCAGGCTCATAACAGGCCCCACTGAGTCACCCACTTCCTGTTCCTCTACCATCCTCCCACTTAGGAAGTAGCTGACCAGTCATGTGACACATGGAGGACGCCCTGTCTCCAGGCCTGGCACAAGTGGTATCCACAGCCGGCGCTCCAGGCACCTGTGGCTGCCTGTGTCTGGAGATCCAGCTCTGAGAGGCCCCCCTTGAGGGGGCAGGTGGAGCAGCGCTCCCAGGCCGTCCTCCCCTCCTCTCCCGGCTCTCCTCTGGGGCTCCTTCTGCTCTCCATCATATGTTCATCCAGTCAGTCATTCCCCAAAACCTAAAGAGGCTCTGCTACCTGCCAGGAGTCACACTGAATGCAAGGTTCAGCTTCCCCAACCCAAGGCCCTAGCTGGAAATCTGAAGTCCACAGCTCCTTCAACCTGGTGGGTCCCACCTGGCCCCTCCAATCTGCTTTCCAACCCACCTCCACTCACCCAGCCCCTCCCCATGCCACCTCCCACCTCCGCTCCCTCTCTCCACCTGCCTCAGGCTTCTCCTCACTCCACGCAACCACTGCCTGCGCAGCTGAGCCACTCAAGCCCACCCTGCTGGCTGCTATGGACCCATTTTTAGTCTGGCTGCCCTGGGCCCCAAGGCTTCCCCACTCCTCACTGCTCACCCAACCTACACCCACCATCCAGCAAACGACACTCACTGCCAGCCTGGTGTTCGCACACCCTCCCCTTTGCTGGGCTTCGCTGTCTGCCCAGCTCGCCTCTCCCTCCAGTTTCTGCCTGGCCACCACTCATCTGCTATCCAGGTCCCCCTCAGAGGCAGCCTCCCCGAGGAACACATGTGGAACATAAGCCCACACACGCACAGAGCCAGAGGAATGCCCCCTCCTGAGCGGCACAGACAGCCCTGCACGCAGAGCTCCCACTCTGCCCTCTCTGGCGGTTGTTTCCGGTTGGTTATCCTCCACCCCAGACAGCTGCTGCTCATTCATATCCTAGTGTCAACTGCGGACCTGTGCTGTGTCCTAGGGATTCAAAGGGAAATAAGGCCCCCGCCCTACAGGGGTAGGTTAGTGGCGGCATTGGGCCCACAATGTGCATAGTGACAATGACACCAGTGTGAGATAAAGGGACACTCAGGGCCAGCTTCCCCGGGCTTCATACACTTTATCTCTTTTACAGTCCCCACAAGCCTAGGAAGCAGGAAGATCACCCCCATTTTACAGATGAATAAACTGAGGTTAAGTGGCTTACCAACGGGCAAAAAAAGTAGTTAAGGCATAGAGTGTCAATTCAGATCTAGCTCTGGCTACAAGTTCGTTCCAGGTTCTTCCAACCGGGACAGGTCCTTGGATTTTAAACAGTGCATTCCAGCTAGATTTATAGCCGTATCTCCCCTGCCACGGGAATCACACAGGAGCAGCAATCAGGGCTTGTGGGTCTAACAAAATCACTTCCTAAGTGACTTCTGCAAGGCTCTTTCCCCCTCAAAGCCTGGGATTTCTCATCTGTGAAGTTGGGGGAGAAAGATCGGGTGGCTCTTTTCCTGATTGCCACCTGTGGCTGTTTTGAGCCCGTCTCACCATTCTCTATTCTATCACCTGAGTTTATTTTCAGTACAACACTTCTCACCTGCTAAGAACAATTACTGATCTAGGTACCTGCCTTTCTCCTCTTATTACAATTTAAGATGCTGGGAGCAGGGACCTTATTCATCATCAAATATCCAGCCCTCTGAACACCCAAACGTGCTGGGCATGAGAAATATCTGTTAATTAACAGTGGGTTACAAATTTTACACAGTACACACAGGCATAAAGGAAAAAAATAGCATTTTATTTCATGTAACTGTCCAGAGTCCCTGCCTCGTTGGGTGTGAGGCGGGAGAGGAATAAAAACCCTGAATTTGCAAATCGGTGGCATTGCAGCCTCTTCTGGTATAACTAGTGTTTTTTGGGTGACCCTATGTCTTGTGGATAGACCCTTAGTTTTTAAGGCGTCTTCCTGTAAGAAGCACCTGTGGGTACCCATGAGTAGACATCTGTAGTCTGGTGCAGGGGAGCTGGGCTCAATCCACATGGTATTTTCTGGGTTCTCACTGGTCTCTGCTGCAGAGGGGCTGGCCTGGGCTGATTCCTGGACAGGTGACTGTGGGGCTGTGCCTGGACCTTTCTAGGTGAAGGGTGACTGGCTGCCCCCACCACTCCAGCTGCAAGTGTCCAGGCTGCCACCTCTGCACATATTCCTGTAGTCTCAGTTCCTGGTCACCCGTGGGGACTTCTGAACTCTGTGCACTCACCTGGTTCAGGGAGGGCTGTGGATGCTGAGGTTTATGTGCCACCATCTTCCAGGGTGGGCTCCCTGGGGCTTTTTCAACTGGACATCTCTACAACATCCTTATCCCTAAGAGAGAAGGTGAAGACACAGCCACCTGGGCTCCCAGCACCCCCCTGACTTTGTCACCCTTTTTCTTTTGCTGACAATCTTCTGTGGTCCTGAAGAGATGATCTGTCTGCTTCCTCATCTTGTCTGCCAGAACATTCCCTGCATCCTAACGTCCTCCCACCCCAGGAAATCCATGGAACTAGACAGGGGCACGTGGTTTCCTAGAGAAGAATAAAGAACATATCCATTTATTATTTTCAAAATATTATCTCCATTCCAATCCCAATCATGCACTCGCACTGTGTGAAGTCCAAATGCTCACAGACTGCGCCATATGGAGGAGGATTTCCCAGTTGCTCATTCAAACACAGAAAAGTGGGGGAGCCATGAGTCACCACACGAAGCCAGCATCGTGGGAGCACCATGCTCAGAAGAATGGGAGCCAAATGCCCATTGCAAGCTGTGATTTCCTAGCAGCAAAACACCAGCTGTCACATGGCATTACAATTTGAAGAATAAATGGCTGTGTGACTGCAAGGCGTTTAACAGAGCCAGGCACGCGTGGAGTACGGTGTGCCTCATCAAGGCTAGCTCCCATTCTTGTTTGGGATTCCCACTCTGTGCCAGGTGTGAGACAGACATCATTTCCTTCACTCTTTACAGGAGAGGGGAATTATCATTTCCATTTTGCAGTTGATGAAACCGAGGCTTAGTGAGATCAAATGACTTGCCTGTGGTCAGACAGCGAGTTAGCAAGAAAGTCCAGACTCCAACCCTGAAAATCGCCATGGCTGCAAAGTCCTGTCTGGGTTCTCCTCCACCTGCCTCCCCAACCCGAGCCCAGCATGGGAGCCCAGCTTCCGCACTGAAAGTTGGAGGCCTTGGGCACAGCCCACTATCCACAGAGCCCCTCTCGCCCTGCACCCCCGCTGGGCAGAGTGATTGTCCTCACCTGGAGAGTGTTTCTGTCCTTGTTACTTGATTACTTGCTGGTTCCTTTCTTCTCCAAGTGGCCACTTCAAGGAGCGGAAATCAGGGCATCTGCCAGGCAGCCCTGGGAAGCTCCCTTCTCCACTCACCTGCGGGGAGCCTGTCTGGGCTGCATAATTAAAAAGCCAGCTCTTTGTTCCCAAAACAGCCAAATTTGTGACTTCCACAAAAGTCCTGCCCACCCTGCCGGGAAAAGCTGGTGCCAGAAGCTCACCTTGCCCCACCCACCTGACCTCGGCTTCTCAGAGTGAGAAAAATCCAGTACAGTCATGGGCTGGAGAGAACAGCCCTAGCGTGAAACAGGGTCAGGACTGACGGTTAGCATATGAAGGGGCAGGTGGGGGCAGAGGAGTGATGTCGGGGAAAGGAGGGGCCACATGGGGCAGAGAGCAGGGCTGAGTGAGGCTGGGTACATCCCACCCCTCTTGGCCCATGAAATGGGAGAGCCAATCGAAAGCAGAGCAAAACGACAGGCCTGCAGGGCCAGACAGGTGAATGAATGAAGTATATCAGGCCTTATAAACCAGCCCAGAGGCAGCAGGATTTCTGCCCACCGGCTGGTGGGCTGTTCTTGTTTCTGAGGCTGAGGTCAGTGGCAGGAACTGAGCAAAGCTGGAGCCTGCATGCATCACTGGTGGTATCCAGCCCAAAAGAAGAAATTAGAAATTCAAGCTCAGCAAAGAAAATATGCTCTGGGCCAGGGCCAGCCAGCAGGCTGCCAGTTGGTAACTTGTGATCTAAATGACTCCAGGTTACCTTGGAGGTCAGATGTGTGACAAGGGACTCCCTATCATTTAACCATTGGTAATATGTAATAGATCAAACCTGGGCTTTGGAGGCAGAAATATTCGGATTCAAATTTTGCTCTATCTCTTAGTGATTCCTGCAACTATTTAGTCTCTCCATGGCCTCCCTTTCCTCATTTCTAATATGGGGTTAATAATAGAAGTGTCTACCTCACACCATCGTTGTGAAGATTAACTGAGGTTACTCTATCAAAATTGCTGTATATGACAAGCCCTCCTATGTGGTCTCTATGATTATAAGTAAGTGGGGGCACATTTCCTTAGGGCTGGGTAAACTCTCGATAAGCCCCAAATCTAACAGAGTTTATCACATCTTTTTTTTTTTTTTGAGATGGAGTCTCACTCTGTTGCCCAGGCTGGAGTGCAGTGGCACGATCTCGGCTCACTGCTTCCTAGGTTCAAGTGATTCTTGCACCTCAGCCTCCCGAGTAGCTGGGACTATAGGCATGTGCCACCATGCCTGGCTAATTTTTGCAGAGATGGGGTTTCACCATGTTGGCCAGACTGGTCTTGAACTCATGACCTCAGGTGATCTGCTTGCCTAAGCTTCCCAAAGTGCTGGGGTTACAGGCATAATCCATCATGCCCAGCCCTACCATGACAATCTCTACTCATAATTATTTTTTCTCCTAAAACTACTATATTAAGTGGGAAACTAAATGTGATTTAATTTGTAACCCAAACTTTTTTTTTTTTGCATGTACATGAATTCCCACAGCAATGGGGAAAACACCTATGTCAGATGAAGTGATAAACAGAGATGCCAATAAGATTGAGTCACCTTAAAAAACAAAACAAAACAACCTCAGCTTTCTCTACCCCGTGCTTCTGGCACATTTTAGCCACAGGAGCCTAGACCCCAATAACAGGGAGTAGAAATGAACATGTACGGAGCAAGGCTGTGCGTTGGAGGCAGACACCTTCAGTCCTAATGCTACTCTCTCCAGCTGCACGATCTTGGATAAGGCACTTAACTAGTGGGCTTCAGCGGCCTCACCTGCAAAGTGGGGATAATAATAAAGCTTATCTCACACAGGGGAAGGGGCTAAGGAGTAAAAATAATGTATGTAGAATGCTTCATATCTAGTAGATGCTCAATAAATGGTGGCTATTATTGTGTCTGTTGAATCTCCTTCACCTGAGGCTCACCACTCGTTCCTGTCAGTGAAGGACTGGCCAGTTTTTTACTAATAACACATTAGCCATCTCCCGAAGGGTTCAAATTCCATAAAAACATGATTTGGTACTATTCCATTGGGTTCCAACCACTCCCTTCATCCTTCTTAAGAACCCACCATTACTGTCAAAACACCCAATTTTCCCAGTATACATATTTGCCAATCAGTTCTATTAAAGAAGTATAATAAAGGATCTGCATTGTCCAATTAAAGCCAGAGGCCCAGCTCATGAAAGAGATGAGAGGACGCATCTTCTCTGATCCAGTCCAGTCTTATTTGGCCTTTTGTAGCTTGGAAACAGAGACGAAGCTGCTGCAACCACTGGGCCTCCGATGAGACTCTTCAGGAAGCGATTTGCTGGAAACATCCCAGTATCAGGCTGAATTACACGCTTGCTAAGAGATGGTACACGCTGGAGACTGGACGCTCTTGGCTACCGCCGTGTTGGGCTCTCCTGGGTGTTGTAGGTTTCGATTCTGAGGTACTGGCTGAAGAATAAAACCAAAGGCGCCTCCAGCTGTGAGCCGTCCCTAGCACGTCTTCCCAGAGGTCCGCAGGTTCCAGCGCACTTTCCCAAGTACCATCACAGTTCTCTACCCATTTGCGTTTTCCATCACCCCAGGAAGATGGGCAGACAGCTCCATTTTACAGAGAAGGAAACACAGAGGTTCGGGGAGGTTTAACAACTTGTCCAAGGTCACCCAACTTATCAGAGGCATGCCCGTTGTGAAGAATCATTGGGAACAGAATCTACACATTTGGAGACTGGGACTTATTTCACCCTTGGGAGTCTCACTGTGTTTCGTTCACACACTGACACCAGTAGGGTGCTATGCACAAAGGAAAACTGAGTCTGTGCTGTGGCCCTCCTCCAAGCTGCTGATTAGAGTGCTGGCCGATTCTGGATCAGGTAAATTCTGCTGAGATCTCTCTGCCCTCTGCTCTGCTTCTGTGGCTGTCACCTGCAGCTGATGTGTGCAGTGGCAGAAGTTCATATGGGCAGCGACTGGGAGCACAGTCCCTGGGGGTCAGACAGCCTGAGTCAAGTCCTGGCTCTGCCCCTTACTAGCTGCATGACCTTGGGCAAGTAGCTCTATACTTCTCCGGGCACAAACATAAGAATCAAAGGAATAATCAGTGCCTTTCAACAAGTGCTTACCATGTGCCAGGTGTTGCCCTAAGCTCTTTTTTTGCATTCTTTCATCATCTCAACAACCCTCTGAGGTAGAATGTGTGTCATTGTCCCCATTTTACAGATGAGGAAACACTAATATGAAAATCTCAGTGTCCCTGAGGTGATAAGGAAAATATATCCACGGAAGGGCTGGCTCTAGCTCAGTACCTTTCAGTAGCTTTTACATAGGTCAGAGGTCAGCACACTTTTTCTATAAAGGGCCAGATGGTAACTATTTTAGGCTTTCTGAGCCTTAGAGTTTCTGTCGCAATTCTGTCTATCATTGTAGCACAAAAGCTGCCCTATACAATATGCAAATGGCAAGTGTGATTGTTTCCACTAAAACTTTGCAAAACAGGCTGTGGCCTCTACTGGACCTGTGGGGCTGAGGGGTGCTGACTCCTGCCTTAGGTGAATGGTTTCTCCTCTACTTATTAGTGCCAATCTTGCTAAACTTCCATAAGTCCCTCTCTTCCTTTTGTCTTCAAAGTGCCTGAGCCCGACTCTTTGGAGGGTGGACATAATGTTGCCAAGAAGATGAGGACCCTGGTGATGGGCAGTGCAGCATAAGCTGGGGAAGCTCACTGTTTCCATCAGCCAGTGAAGTGGTAGGGTGCCAGCAGGGACAGCATTTGGATCAGCAGGGAAAAGGTTCCTGGTTCTCAAGAGCAAGGAGAGAGATTTGCCCAGGTGGGACCAAGACTCTAGGTCAAGGAAACAGGTCCAGATAGTCGGAAGCATTAAATGGGGGCCCAGTCAAGAGGGCCATGTTAAGGATTCGTCTGCCACTCAGGGAAGACGCAAATGCAAAGTTAAGGCAAAAGTCCATTCAAAGAACTGGGCAAAGAAGAGGGAGTGGGAGAAGATGTGGGTAACTTCAGACCTTGTCTACTGGTAGGATGGGGCCACCAAGATCCTGGCTGCCTCGGGCAGGGTAGGCTCCGGACTAGCCAAGAGCCGGGCCTACAGCTGAGCCCAGATGAGGATGTCAATAAAATCCCTCACAGGGAAAGCAGCCAGATCCTCCTCCTCCTCCAGGAACCAATGCAAAAAAAGAGAATGTCACATGCAAAGCTCATGGTGCCCATGAGCTCAAGAAAGCCCTTTTGCTTAACTGAATCCATTCCATTTGATAGACATTAGTTAAACACGTACTGTGTGCCAAACCATGGGGAGACAAAGATGGCACATATGCTCCAAGCTGTCACCATCTACAAGTGAGATAAATACATGCACAGCTTGACTATAAGACAAATGTTCACGGAAGCACAGCCCCACGTGACCAGGACAGAGTAGAGCTCTGACCAGGGAGAGGCCTTTCAGAAGAGTTTGCTGGTCAGATACAAAGAACAATCACTTCTGGACGCTCCATACTGAGCTTGAACGGTTCCCTGGAATTTGTATAAGATGAAGATTTGAAGATCCATCTGTCTTTCTAGAACTCTTATGAACAATTAAACGTCAGAGGGCTTGTTTTCCTCTGAGAAGCACCAAGATATCAGAGCTCCCAGAAAAAAAGGGAAGCCTCTTAATAGAAAAACATTAAAGAAAAAAAGGTCTTTTGCCCTCAGAGTCCTTCCTAGAGGTAGACTTCAAACAAACTGTGTATTCCTCATATCAAATGCCTGAAAGAAAGCCTCTTTCTCTTCCTCATAATTTCACTTTTAAGAGAAGTTAAAGCTGCAGAACTTTAGAAGGAATGGTTGTCAGGAACTAAACTCTAGCTCTAAAAAATGGTGTTAAAAAACCCCAGGCTCACAAAGATAATAAAAAATGCATTTAATAGCATGTTAATATACAGCTTAAATGTGTAGTAAGTCTTCTGTCAGTCAGTGCATTACAGGGATAAGGAGGAGAAATTTCATTTGGAATGCACAGTCAAATGCTAGGTATAGGTGCGGAGAAATCTGGTGCTCTTACACTATTAAAATTCCGTTCTATGAAACATCACTCCAGGTGCAGGGCGCTGTGCCAGCGAGGGACGCATCCGGTCCAGTGTGCAAGCTACAGTTTTCAATTAAGTTGTATACAAGTATTAACAAAAGAATAAAATTTATTATTCACAAAACTAAAGTGGTTATCATAAAGCTTACAAGAGAGTACAGCCTAGAACTAATGAGTTGAAAAACTAGTTTTAAAAAGAATCAAACTTACTGGACAGTTTTGGAAAATGATATTATAAAACAACGAAAACAACTGGCACAGTTTAACCACCTAATTTCTAAGTGCACTTTGTAACGTTCCTTGCAAGCTGCCACTTTTCCCAGGATAATGACAAAAAGCTTCAGTCAGGTGTCACTGGCTTATGGTGACGGGTTTTTTATTGCATTGCCAAGAGTGGATTTTAAGAAAAAACACTACAAAGGTTTCAAAAACCCTATTTATTCTCTAGCATCAAAAATAGCAACAGGGGGACTTATACAACTTTTCTGTGAGTACCCACCAGTCTATTTTTTTTTCTTAAAAAAAATAGAAGTTAGTTAAAGAAAAATGATTTGGTTTTTAAAAAATAATGTAAGGAAACACTTAATCAGATAGCCCAAGGAGTCATCAGAAATATGTGTAGCAAGAAAGCTTCATTTTCGGCCCTCTCTGGCCTTTGCACATCTTTTACTAAACTAGAAAGAGAATGTACAGTACCAATATGTTCCCCAACCTGCTTGGATCAAATTGTTTGTTTTTAAACCCATTATTGCTAAACCAGAGTGTTGACACTGAGCGCCGAGGAGTCCACTCATAGAGGATAAAATTGAGAGGCTGCTTCCGAGGACTGGATCTCCACCTGGGCCATTTTGAACTGAGTGCATTGCAGCCACTTGCGGAGGGCTGCCAGGCCAGCACTGCTCTGGCCCGAGCCGGGCAGCGTCCTTAGGCTGTGGTGGTTCACGTGGTTCTGAATAGCCTGGAGGCGAAGCTGGAGTCCCGCGGATAAGTGCTGTCAAAAAAGGGCAAGAGGTTTTCATTTATTTCTTTCTAGCATTCACGCATGACCCAGGGAGTGTCAACCGGGGCAGCTTCTTGCAGACAGAACTCAGGCTTGGCTCAAGGGTTGTGGGGCCTGAAGAAAGCACACTCTCAACTCTGCCAGTGCCCAGGGCAGGGGATTGCACTATGTTTCTTTCTCTTTCTCTTTTTCTTTTTTTGAGACTGCTCTGTCGCCCAGGCTGGAGTGCAATGGCGCGATCTCAGTTCACTGCAACCTCCACCTCTTGGGTTCAATCAATTCTCCTGGCTCAGCCTCCTGAGTAGCAGGGATTATAGGTGCGTACCACCACGCCCAGCTAATTTTTTGTATTTTTAGTGGAGATGGGGTTTCACTTTGTTAGCCAGGAGGGTCTTGATCGCCTGACCTGGCAATCTGCCCACCTCAGCCTCCCAAAGTGCTGGGATTACAGGAGTGAGCCACTGCACCTGGCCTGCACCATGATTCTAGAGTCATCCTGGCCCAAACCCATCAGAATAATGACATGCATCTTGACAGACTCACTGCAATGAAAACATAAAGCTGCCACACCAGCGCTGGGCTAACACATGAACTTGGCCCCAAGGAACTATTAACAACATGGACCTGGGGTGAAGGTGAAGTGCCCGGGCTCTGCTGCCAGGCTCCCTGGGTCAAAGCCTCGCTCCTCTATGGGCAACTTTGGGAACAAGGTTTTTTGGTCTGTGTTTGGGTTTTTTTATGGGTAAAGTGGGGATAGTGACACTTTGGGGGTTTGTGTAGGACAAATGAGCTAAAAGAGTGTTCAGAACGGAACTTGGCACATGAAGAAGCTAGGATGATAGCTTCTCTTCTTTCTCCAAGCTTCTTAGGGAGTTCTGTCAGCCTCCCCCTGGCACTCTGGGCAATGTAAAATTGCCACAGATTGCCATAAAACCGGGAAAGGGGTAAGAGAGGTAATTTAAAATGCTTCAGGCCGGGCGCGGTGGCTCAAGCCTGTAATCCCAGCACTTTGGGAGGCCAAGGCGGGTGGCTCACGAGGTCAAGAGATCGAGACCATCCCGGTCAACATGGTGAAACCCCGTCTCTACTAAAAATATAAAAAATCAGCTGGGCATGGTGGCGCATGCCTGTAATCCCAGCTACTCGGGAGGCTGAGGCAGGAGAATTGCCTGAACCCAGGAAGCGGAGGTTGCGGTGAGCCGAGATCGCGCCATTGCACTCCAGCCTGGGTAACAAGAGCGAAACTCCATCTCAATAAATAAATAAATAAATAAATAAATAATAAAATGCTTGAAGCTGAGAGTCCAAAAAACTCACTTTTCATAGAAAAAAACTAGTACCGAGAGGGAGTTTTCAGCCAGGCCCATGCCCCTGACAGTGGCCACAAATCGCACCAAGGCCGTAATCAGAACCCAAAGGCTGCAGTCACTCTTGACAGTTGCATCTCCCTCTTTTGGTGTCTGGGTACCCTGAGTTCACACTGCTTTCTTTCCACTAGCATTCCTCTCCAACTCAGAGAATAAATCCAGCAAAAAATTTTCCAGCTTTTCCTCCTGTCCCCCAACACTCTTAGCGCTACAGACAGGACCCGGTTTGGATGGAGCAGGTGGCTGGCTTTGCCATCTTAATTCAAGCCCAGTAACTCTGTCTGCTAGTCACAGCGTATGTTTGCCCCTACAACGACCAAGTGCCACTCAAGGCAAAGCCTGGGGCTGGGAAACACCTTTAGGCAGGAGTTCCCATCCAGGCTGTGGGGCCCTGACCAAGACACTCTTCCTTTTGGTCCTAAATTTCTTCATATGAAAAATGAGGCAGTAGGTTCCTTGTTGCTCAATTCTATCATTTATTCAACGTTGTCCTTTCATAACAGAATTCTTTCCATGATAGAAAATCAATTTTAGCAACTAGGAAATATCAGCAAATATGCCTGGGTGTCCTCAAAGGGGTCGGTATTCTATTCTTTTTCTTTTTTTGAGACAGGGTCTTGCTCTGTTTGTATATACACGATCTTGTTATCTGCAAATAGTGACAGTTTATTTTTTCATTTCCAACTTCAATTTCTTTGATTTCTTTTTATAAAATAAAGACGGGTTCTTGCCTGTTGCCTAAGCTGGAGTGCGGTGGCAGGATCACAGCTCAAAACTCCTGGGCTTGCAAGTGATCCTCCCACCTCAGCCTCCTAAGTAGCTAGAACCACAGTGCATGCCACCATATTCGGTTAAATTTTTATTCTTTTGTAGAGATAGGGTCTCACTATGTTGCCCAGGCTGGTCTCCAACTCCTGGCCTCAAGCAGTTCTCCCACCTTGGCCTCTCAAAGTGCTGGGATTACAGGCAGGAGCCACTGCGCCCGGCCTTGGCCTGTACTCTCATCAGTGGATGGAGGCTTGTTCAGACCCTGGGATGGCCTCCTCCACCTGCATCCTTACCAACCTCACACTATAGGACAATGGCTCCTGCCACCACCCTCTGCCTGCAGGGCCCTTACCTGGCCCACAGGTCTCCTGCATTATCAGCCCTCTAAGGCCAGAGCAGGTTGAATTCAACCTTCTCCATGGTAAATGGAGCCTCAACAACCCTAGGAATATTCTACATTCTCTGCAGGAAACCGAGCTTCCAGTCAGCCCAGGGGGTGACTTACCTTGATATTTGACTGAATCATTGGCAACCACATAGGTATCAGCTGTATGGAGAAAGACAAAAGCTTCATTACTATTGTTCTCTATTCTCCCACAAAGCTTCACTCATTGCAAGGGAAAACAGTCCACACTGAATCCCGTTTGCACCACGCTCGGGTGTGGGCCCTGCTACATCACTACCTGTTATCAGCAAAATGTCTTTCTGAGGCCAAACCCTGCTGAGCCATGGCATTTGGAGGTTAATAAGCACCCCATGAGCGCCTGAGACACACACTTTAGAGTAAATGACTGATTGTCTCTCGAAAGCTACCAAGCACAGGAAATTAAATGTGTATTTATTTAATTAAATCCTCACTTTCTTGAAATAGAATTTCCCCCACAGGATCTTTAGAATTGAGTGTCTGAGTGGCATGGTGGCTCCATTTGCCTGTAGTCATTAAGAAAATATCTCTGGTCAGTTGTTGGAATTCTTCCGTGAGTGAGAGAGACCACCCCTGGGGTTGCCTGGCTATGATCTGGAATGTGGGAGACAGTGAGACCAGGCCGGGTGTCTGCAGAACATGTGAGCACACACAACCAAGTGGAAGTTCCTGCTGGGGACCTCTAGCCCTCTGCTGACTCTCTGATGGGCCCTTACCCCCCTGATGTGGTCCTTCCTGGCAGGAGGCCACAGGGCGCCCTGGCCGCAGGACCTCCAGAAGCTGCTCCTTCTCTCTGCTTTGGTCTCTTTGCCATGCTTCAGTCCTCTAGAATCTAAGTAAATATTCATAGCTTTGTAAATCCAGAAGTCGAAGACAGAATATGGCATTTCTCAACGCGTGTTCCATGGAACTGTAATTTGGAGAGCTTTTAAATGGTGGAGGGGGACTACGATCCAGTATGTTTGGAAATGTTCTTTATTTCAGTACTTCTCAGATCTTTAATATACCAACACGCATCCCATCATTTCACTCCATATTCCTTTCAACCCTCCACCCAATAAAGAAACAGTGTTGTCGTGGATTGAATTGTATCCTGTTAAAATCTGTATTGAGGTCCTGATCTGAACTGCATCAGAATGTAACCGTATTTGGAAACGGGATTGTTGAAGATGTAAATTAGTCGAGATGGGCTCATACTGGAGTAGGGTGAGCCCCTAATCCAATACAACTGGTGTCCTTATAAAAAGGGGAGTTTGAACACATACATACAAACACACAGAAAGCATGCTATGTGAGGATGAAGACAGGGACCTACAAGCCAAGGAACACCAAAGACTTCCAGCAAACCACCAGAAGCCATGAGAGAGTTCTGGAACAAATTCTCTCTCCAATCCCTCAAAAGAAACCAACCCTGCCGACACCTTCATCTCAGTCTTCTGGTCTCCAGAACTTTGAGGGAATACATTTCTATTGGTTGAACCACCCAGACTGTAATACCTTGGTAATCCTGGGAAGCCAGTACAAGGGCATTCCAGGAAGCAGAGAAGGAATGGGCAAAGCTCATTGGTGGGAGTGTGCAGAGAATCAGGGACAGGAGAGAGTCACATGATGCTGACATGTGAGCTCTTAGAAAAGGGTCATAAAAAACAAGTTTAGAAAAGCAGAAGCCAGGCCCTCACACCCTTAGCCCACCAGATGGCCCTAAATGCCAAATCAGGGGACTTGAATTTTATTCCAAATTCAATACAACTTCTAAAGAAGGGATGCTCCATTCACCATGAGCGGAACCGTGCTCTGTGGCAGCAGCCTGCAGATTGGGGTGAAGAAGGAGGCAAGAGCCACTGTGGAGGCTGCCTCAACAGTCCAGAGAAGACTAGGGACAGTTTCTGGGGATGGGGATGGATTCCGCCTGCAGAGGCAACCTGCGAGCATCTGAGGATGAGTCTGCTCTTCCAAGTAAGGAAAAGGTCAAACAGGCAGAGGTTTCTAACCTGGGCAAACTGGGGGACAGTGATGGAATGAACAAAACCAAAGAAGGAGAGCCTTTTGCGGGGACAGTATGTAAATAACCTCAGATTCAAAGTTAGCCATAGCTATAAGCTACTGGTTTCATTGAATTCATCACATTTCCTTTAAAATAAACTTGGTGAAGTGATAAGCTGCATTTATCTCCCTGTTTTTATTACCAAGGCTAAATATATCTGGCTGTTGTTTGACTTTTAACATTTTGTTGATGTATACAGTTTACTAATTTGACTTCTATTTACATTTACTCCTAAACATAGTGTTTCTGTTGCAGCTAGCTAATAGTTGCCTTCTAACATGAATACCGTGTTTAAAAATGGAGCATAGTGTGTATCAGAAAACGTAATGAGACTAAAGCTGAAAATATCAGAAAATGCCACCCTCTCCATGCCTCCCCCTGCTCCCCAACCCTCATAACAAAACTGTGGGATTACAAAGGTTGGTACCAGATAAGGCTGTGCCATCTGGCCCTTAATAGGACTGGCTCCTCTAGACATTCTGAATGGAAAAAAAGTATGTATCTATTCTAACTGTCTCCCCCTATAATTTCTGCACAGCAAAAAGCCAGCCCTGGGGGGTCCTGATGTTATAGACTTTCTTGACCTTTGACTATTTAATATGGAAGTGGGCCCATACACCTGTTGATACTTGGGAAATACCCAAACTAACTTCTTGTTAAGAATTCTGAGGGGCTTGGGCCTCTTGATATTTGGGAAACACCCAAACTAACCCCCTATTAAGAATTCTGAGGGACTTGGGAAGAGGAGGAGCAAGGGAGTTCTGAGTACCCGGGCCCTGGGTGGACGTCTTTCCCAGTGCTGCCGCTAGGGCTCGGGGTCCATGTGAAGCAAGCAAGGGGAACAGTAATGTTGGTCTAAAATAATGTTGTTATTTCCCCATTGATGTAATCTATGACCTTGGAATTCTAAAATATACCTGCAAGGGACCTTCAGGTTTCTGATTTGCAAATCATGTGACTAAAGCCATCGGGTTAAAGCTCATCATTATTGATGACACGATATAACCCAGCCATCATTCTGTTTCAGGAATGTGAATTTGACTTATTGAATAACTTTCATTTTCATCCTCTTTTGCTAGTGGCTCCTACAGAACTGTCAGTAAGAATTAGATGTAATTTACTTTGGGCTCTGTAATGTTATAATGAGTCAAGTTGGTTGCTGTTTTCTTTTTCCTCTCTAGAAACAATATCCTGAGGACTGAAGGACATTTAAAAAATGGGTTGTTTTTCACAAAAATAAAAGTGCTACACTTCCTCTTATCTTGGTTCCTGCTACAGAACAAGCAGAAGACTTTCTGCTTGGTTGGAAGAAGGGTCATGAAAAACAAGCTTAGAAAAGCAGAAGCCAGGCCCTCATACCCTGTGTATTCATTTCAATCCTGCTTATTCCAGCCCTCAAAATTAAAATTGGTGGAGAAACTTTCTCTTTCAGCCAAGATGGAATAACAAAGACCAGATTTACCCTCCTGCCCAGAACAACTAAAAATCCAGACAAACTATATGAAACAATGGTTTTCAGATACTGGTCATCAAGAAATGCAGGACAGAGATCACTGAGGGAAAAGAAACAAACCAGGTGAGCCCTGAAGGTATTCCAGCTCACTGCCTAGAGGCAGCTTTCAGGTAGTAGCGCAGGGAGCAGGAATGCCTGGCAGTCTTCCTGAGTGAGGAGAGGTAGCCAGGAGCCCTGGGAGGTCAAAGTGACTACAGTTTGCAAGGTAGAGTACTGAACAGTAGAGAGCTGCAGAGAGAGACAACTTCAAAGATCTGGAAAGGGATCTCTCTGAGTCTTCAGCTGAGTGCTGGCCAGTATATGCAAGTTATAAAAACTGCCCAATACTGGAGAAAAAAAAAAATACTGCAAGAAAAAAATCCCTTGGTGATTACACAGAGCCAAGAATATTTTGTGTTCCTATTAGTCAGAGTGGAAAAATCGTGTAACTCATAGAACATCATGAGAGTACTGATAAGATAATGGTATACAGCAGCAGCAGTGAAGAACTACCTGCCCTAGAAAAATTGCTGCACTGATCAACACCTAACAAAGATTAAATGTTAGTCTCAGAAGGATAAAAATATTTGTAAGTTATGTAACTATGTCACAGAATACAGCTTAAGAGTATCTTAACATGAATACGAAAAACACTCATCACCCAAGAAAGCCAAATTCACAATGTCAAGAATACAATAAAAAATTACTAGGCATGCTAAGAAACAAACAAACCAAAAAGTGACACAAAAATAAGGAGAAAAATCCATCAACAGGGAATAAAACAAAAATGACACAGATGGCCAGGCGCAGTGGCTCACGCCTGTAACCCCAGCACTTTGGGAGGCTGAAGTGGGTGGATCATGAGGTCAAGATATCAAGACCATCCTGGCCAACATGGTGAAATCCAGTCTCTACAAAAAATATAAAAATTAGCTGGGTGTGGTGGTGCGTGCCTGTAGTCCCAGCTACTCAGGAAGCTGGGGCAGGAGAATTGCTTGAACCCGAGAGGCAGAGGTTGCAGTGAGCCAAGATAGTGCCACTGCACTCTAGCCTGGCAACAGAGCAAGACTCCATCTCAAAAAAAAAAAAAGTAGACACAGATAACAGAACTAGTAGAAAAGGACAGTAAAACAGTTATGATAACTATATTCAACATGATCAAGCAGGCAGAAGAAAGATTGAGCATGTTGAGTAGAGGCACTGAATAAAATATTTAAAGAAACAATGGCTGATACTTTTTCAATCTAATGAAAACTATAAATCCAAAGATTCAAGAAGCTCACCAAACCCAAGCACCAGAAATATGAAGAAAATTCTACCAAGGAATAGTATCAGCAAATTGCTTAATCATAGTGGCAAAGATAAAATCTCCAAAGCAGCCAAAGAAAAAAGATGAAAAACATAAGAACGAGAGATTTCTTGTTGGAAACAATGTAAACAAAAAGACCATCGAGAAGTAATATCTTTAAAATATTGAAAAATAAAAACTTTGAAATTGTCCATCTAGAATTCAATACCCAGCAAAATTTTCTTTCAAAAATGAAAGCAAAATAAAGCTTCTGAGACATACAAAAGCTAAAATAATTAATCACCAGTTTACATGCACAGGAGACTTTACAGAAAATCCTTTGGGAAGAAGGAAAGATAAAAGATGAAATGTTTAGATCTATGGAATGAAATGAAGAACACTAAAAATGGCAAATATAAATATGGCAATAGCAAATATAAAACTTGTTTGACATCTCTTTCAAAGATAATCAACTGTTTAAAGCAAAAATAATAATGTATGGCTTGCTTTATAAAATATATAGAAGTAAAATGTATGACAATAATAGCACAAAGTAAGTGGGTAGGAAATGGAGGTATATCACTGTACAATTCTTATACAATATATGAGGTGGTATAATATTCCTTGAAGGCAGACTGTGATCAGTTAAAAATGTATACTATAAACTCTAAATCAACCACTAACACAACAACAAAGACATATAGCTAATGAGATAATTTAAAAACGCACTTCTAAATAACTTATGAGTCAAAGATGAAACCAAATTGGAAACTAACATTCTGATCTGAATGGAAATGAGAATATATCAAAATCTGGGGGAAAGCAGCTAAAACAGTACTTGAAAGGAAATTTAGAGCACTAAATGCTGATGTTCGAAAAGAAGAAGGTTCTCAAGTTAATGACCTTAGTTGCCATCTCAATTTATCTTAATTAGACAAAGAAAAGGAAATTATACCCAAAATTTAATCATAAAAACCTTAATCCAAAAGAAAGCACAAAAAGAACAGGAGACAAAGAACAGATGTGAAATACAGAAAACAAGCAGTAAGATAATAGATTTAAACCCAACAATATCACAAAACACATTAAATGAAAATGATCTAAAAATCCCAGTCAAAAGGAAGAGATTGTCAGATTGGATTTTTTTTAAAGCAATATCCAACTTTATGCTGACTATAGGAAATGCAGTTTAAATACAAAGACAGACAGGTTAAAAATAAAAGGATGAAAAAAAAATATGTACCATCCTAACATTAGTCAAAAGAAAGCTGGACTATCAAAACTACTGGAGTGCAGTGGTGCAATAATGGATATACGGTAAATGGTACTATTTAAAATGTGCAGTTAAGTCTTGACTTACATTATGCCATGTACCACAATCAAGATAAAGAACATATCTATCACCTCCCAAAGTTTTTTCAGGCCAGACAGAGTGGTTCGCACCTGTCATCCTAGCACTTTTGAAGGCCAAGGTGGACAGATGGAGTTCAAGACCAGCTTGGCCAAAGTGGTGAAAACCCTTCTGTACTGAAAATACAAAAATTAGCTTGGCATGGTGGCAGGTGCCAGTGGTCCCAGCTATTAAGGAGACAAAAGCATGAGAACCCCTTGAACCTGGGAGGCGGAGGTTGCAGCAAGCCAAGATCGCCCCACTGCACTCTAGCCTGGGCAACAGAGAGAGACTCCATTGCAAAAACAAAGCAAAACAACTAAACTAAAAATATTAGCAAAGATGACATTTCATAATTTCAATTCATTAAGAAAATACAGCAATCCTAAACATGTATAAGCCTAATAATAGAGCTTCATAATACATTAAGCAAAAATAAATCCATGTTGAGAGATATTTCAAAAGTCCTTTTTCAATAAGTGATAGAATAAGTTAACAGGCATAACAAGAAGAACATAGAAGACTTGAGCAATACAATCAACAAGTTTGAACCAACTTATATAGGAAACTCCAAGCAACAACAGCAAGTCACATTCTTTTCTAGTGCACACAGATCATTTACTAAGATACATAATATTCTGGGCTATAAAGCAAGTCTCGATAATTTAAAATGAGTCAAATTATATAAAGTATATTCTCTGATCACATTAGAAATACAAATCCATAACAGAAAAACCTCTGGAAATCTTTAAATATTTGGAAGCAAAACAATATAGTTCTAAATAATCAATGCCAGAAAGAAAGCAAAAGAGAAGTCAGAAAGTATTTTGAACTGAATGAAAATGAGAGCATAACATACCAAATTGTAGGATGCAGCTAAAGTGCTTAGAGGAAAATTTACAGCACTAATTACTTATATTAGAAAAGTCTCAAATCAGTGAGCTCCACTTCAACTTAAAGAAACTAGAAAAAGAAGAGCAAATTAAATCTAATCAGAAATAAGAAAATAATAAAGAGCAAATCAATGACAGAAAAACAAGAGAGATAAATCAATGAAAACAAATGAGAGAGAGAGAGTGTGTGTGTGTGTGTGTAAAACAAAAAGCTTACTAAAATTGATAAATCTCTATCCAGACAGATAAGGAAAAAAATAGAGAAGTAACAAATCATTAGCCAGGCACTGTGGCACGTGCCTATAGTTCCAGATACTTAAGAGGCTGAGGCAAGAGGATCGATCACTTGAGTTCAGCCCAGGAGTTCAAGGCTGCAGTGAGCCGTGGTCACACCAGTGTACTCCAGCCTGGGCAACAGAATGAGCACTCCCTACCCAGAAAACCAGAAATACGATGACTTGAAGAGATGCATAACTATTGATCCTACAAATATTTAAAAAAAAAAAAAAGGGGGTATGTTATGAACAACTTAATGCCAATAAAATTAAATATGTCAATAAAATTGACAAATTCTTTGAAAGACACATACTACCAAAGTGCGCTGAAAAATAAACAGATAACTTGAATAACCCTATATCTATTTTTTAAATTAAATCTGTAGTTAAAAACCATTCTGCAAAGAATATTCTAGGCCTAAGTGGCTCCATTGGTGAATTCTGCTAAATATTTAAGGAAAGGGGCCAGGTGCAGTGGCTCACGCCTGTAATCCCAGCACTTTGGAAGGCCGAGGTGGGTGGATCACGAAGTCAGGAGATCGAGACCATCCTGGCCAACATGGTGAAACCCCGTCTCTACTAAAATAAAAAAATTAGCTGGGCGTGGTGGCGTGTGCCTGTAGTCCCAGCAACTTGGGAGGCTGAGGCAGGAGAACTGCTTGAACCCAGGAGGCAGAGGTGGCAGTGAGCTGAGATCGCGCCACTGCACTCTAGCCTGGTGCCTGGCGACAGAGCAAGACTCTGTCTCGAAAAAATACATATATTTAAGGAAAAAATAGTATCAATTCCACACAAACTTTTTCAGAAAACAGAAAAGGAATACTTCCAGCTCATTCTATGAGGCCCCAATACCAAATCCCTAATATTTGCCCTGATATCAAATCAAGTCCAAATATAGTCATTACAAAAAAAGAAAACACAGTTCAGTATCCCTCATGAACATCAATGCGAAATCATTCTAACAAGTTAGCAAACTGAATTCAGCAAGATGTAAAAAGGATAATTCGTCATAGCCAAGTATGATTTGTCTCAGGAATACAAGTGGTTTACCATTCAAAAAGCAATCAGTGAAACTCACCAAGTATACAGTTAAAAAGAAAAGTCATAAGACCCTCTTAAAGGGTGTAGAAAAATCATTTGACAAATCCAGTGTCCATTCCTGACAAACATTCATAGCAGACTAGGAACAGAAGAGAACCTTACTCAATCTGATAACGGTTATAGATGAGAAACTAACAGCTAACACTTATATTTAATAATGAAAGGCTGAATGCTCTCTTCCTAGGATCCCCACCAAGGAAGCTGCCTGCTTGCACCATTTCTATTTAACTTGTACTGGAAGTTCTGTCCAGAGCAAAGAAATAAAAAGCACAAAGACTGAAGAGGAAGAGAAAAAAATGACCTTATTTGCATATGAAATTATTATCCATGTAGAAAATGTAATAAAATCTACAAAAAAAATACTAAAACTAATAAATGGGTTTAACTGGTTGCAGAGTAGAAGAACAAGACAAAAACAAGCTGTGTTCTTAAATAACAGCAATGAACAATCCGAAATTTAAATGTAAAAAAACAAACAATTTACAATAACATAGAGATATAACTTAGAGATAAATCTGACAGAAATACGCTAGGCCTGAATATGGAAAACTGCAAAATATTCCTGAGAAAATTTAAAGAAGATCTAAATAAATGGAGAGATCTGTGTTTGTGAATCAGAAGATTCAATAAGATCCCAATTTTCTTTATTATTTTTTTTAAATAAATTATTTTAATTGCACATTTGTGTCTTGGGTTAACTGTGGGGTGAGAAACCTCCTCCTCACTTGCAGTCCCAGCTATCTGCATACAATCTAGTGCTGTGGTCTCGCTGTTGACGAGAGGCAGAGGTGTGCGTGCGAGGCTGGCCCCTGAGTCTGCCCCACATCTTAGGGCAGGGAGCTCAGACCATGGTTGTACTTGCACTGCTTTAGGACCTCACTAAAGCCCTCACACAGGGACAGGTCACTCTGAGTGGTGGAACAGTCCAGGAATAGCCTGATCTCATAGGCGCAGGGCCCCATCTGCAGGGGCAAGGAGGCAGCATGGGTCGGGGCCTGCTGAGCGGCAGGCTGGGCGGGCTCCGAGCTTCCCCTTGCTGAAGGCTCCGGTCAGGGCGCTGCCAATGACATATCCCACAGCCGAGCCCACTGCTACCCCTGTGGCCGTGGTTGCCATCTGAGCCATGAGGCCCGGCTGGCCCGAAGGGGCGGGAGCCGGGGCTGCTGCCGAGGGCGGTGGGTGCACGGGCGGGTGGGCAGAGGGCGCGGCAGGGCGGCTGACTGGCCGGGCAGCCGCGCTGCCGCTGCCCCGAGGCATGGTGGCCGCGGTGGGATCCGGACGATCTAGAGACGGCGACCAAGATCCCAATTTTCTAAAACTAATTCTATTTCAATGCAATCCCAGTATAATTCCCAACCCCCCCTTTTTTTTTTGGAGGCAGGATCTTGCTCATCAGACTGGAGTGCAGTGGTGCAATCACAGCTCAATACAGCCTCAACCTCCTGGGCTCAAGGGATCCTACCACCTCAGCCTCCCAAGTAGCTAGAACTACAGGCATGTGCTGCCATCCCCAGTTAACTTAAAAAATTTTAGTTGAGGATGAGTAGTGACATGGTTTCAACATGCTGCCATCCTGCCCAGGCTGGTCTTAAATTCCTGATCCCAAGAAACCCTCCCTCCTCACCCTTTCAAAGCACTGGGATTAGAGGCATGAGCCACTGTGTTCAGCCCCCCAACAATCTTTTTACAGAAATTGACAAACCCATTTTAAAATTTATCTAGAAATGCAAAGGACGTAGAATAGCCAAACAACTTTGAAAAAAGATGAATGAATTTAGAGGACTGATGCTACCTGAATTTAAGGAATATTAAAAAGCTATAGTAATGCAGTGTGTTATAAAACTAGACAGAGATCTGGCAGGTGCAGCGGCTCACGCCTGTAATACCAGCACTTTGGGAGATCAAGGTGGGTGGATCACCTGAGGTCAGGACTTTGAGGCCACCCTGGCCAATGTGGCGAAACCTCATCTCTATTAAAAGTACAAAAATTAGCCAGGCAAGGTGCTGGGTGCCTGTAATCCCAGCTATTCAGGAGGTTGAAGCAGAAGAATCACTTGAACCTGGGAGGCAGCGGTTGCAGTGAGCTGAGATTGTGCCACTGCACTCCAGCCTGGGTGACAGAGTAGGACTCCATCTCAATGGGACAGAATCAAGAAGCCAGAAATAGGACTATATAGTTATTCACTTTTTGACAAAAGTGCAAAGACAATTTGATGGAGAAAGGATAGTATTTTTAACAATGAATAACTGACTATCCATATGCATAAAAGTACCTCAATCCACACCTCACACCATATACAAAGGTTAACTCAAAATAGATCACAGACAAACTAACACCCAAGTGAAAAAATAGATAACACTTAGAATAAAACATAAATAAAATTCTTTATGATTTTTGGATTAGGCAAAGACCTTTTTAAAACACAACATCAAAAGCATGATTCATAAAAGAAAAAAATTGGTAAATGTTACTTCATCAAAATTAAGAATTCCAAAGACAAACCACGGAGAAAAATCTTTGCAAATCACATACTGATAAAGGACTTGTATCTCAAACTTCAGTAATAAGGAAAAAACCCAACCCAATAAAAAATGGGCAAATAATTTTAACAGATACTTCACCAAGCAGATATATGGACAGCAAATAAGTACATGAAAAGATGCTTAATGCCATTAGCAAACAGAAAAATGCTACTTAAAACCACAAGATACCAGTACACAACTCTTAGAATAATTAATCTTAAAGATTAACTATGCTAAGTGTTGACACAGATGTGGAGGAACTAGAATGCTCATACACTGTTCATATACTGGGTGTAACAGGGCACAACAGCTTTGGAAAACAATTTTTAAGACGTAAATATACACCTGTCATATGGCCCAGACATTCTACTCCCAGGTACTTGCCCAACATACATAAAAGCATATATGTATACAAAGACATCTTCATGAATCTTCATAGCAGATTTATTTGTAAAAGCCCCAAACTGGAAACACCCTAGATGTCAATTAACTGATAAATGGATAGGCAAAATTTGGTATATTCATACAATGGACTACTGCTCCAAAATAAAAAGTAATGATCCACTAATACATGCAAAAATATGGATTAATCTCAATATAATTATTACAAGTGAAAGAAGGTTTAAAAAATGTATATACTGTATGAATCCATTTAAAGAAAATCCTAGAAAGTGCAAACTGATCTATAGTGACAGAAAGCAGATCAGTAGTTGCCTGAGAACAGGAGATGAGTAACCTAACAGAAGGATTATAAAGAGGTATGAAAATAATTTTATTATTTATTTATTTATTTGAGACAGAGTCTTGTCCTCTTTCCCAGGCTCGAGTGTAGTGGCAAAATCTCAGCTCACTGAATCCTCCACCTCCCGGGTTCAAGGAATTATCTGGCCTCAGCCTCCTGCGTAGCTGGGATTACAGGTATGTGCCACCACTTCTGGCTAATTTTTGTATTTTTAGTAGAGAAGGGGTTTCACCATGTTGCCCAGGCTGGTCTCAAACTCCTTACCTCAAGTGATCTGCCCACCTTAGCCTCCCAAAGTATTGAGATTACAGGCATGAACCACCGAGCCCAGCCTGAAAAAACTTTTGGAGGTGATGGATATGTTCATTACCTTGATTGTGGTGCATGACATCATGTAAGTCAAGACTTACCAAACTGTGCATTTTTTAAATGTACCATTTACCATATGTACATTATTGCACCACTGCACTCCCAACGGTGTTGACTTGCTAAATCAAGCTAGATATGATATATCTAACCCATTAGAATTAATGAACCAGAACTTGTGCTGTTCTGGTAATAGTTGAGTTTTCCCTGAAAATGGGCTGCTTTTCTTCAGCATAGTGTTAGTGAACGTGACAAATGTTCTTTACTGAAGAGTGGAGTTAATCAAGGAATGAAATAGCAAGTTATAAGGTTCCAAACTGATGCCCCCTGGTGGGTGGAGATGGTGGTAACGGTGGCCAACACAATAGAATATAGAAGTGAAAGATAAAGAAATACAAGAGATACAAGAAGAAGAAGAAGGAACAGAGAAACAAAGAGGTGGAGTGATAGGAAGGAAGGAAAAAGAGGGGAGGCAGAAAGATAAGCAAAGTGGGAAACCAAGTTCTCTACTCTTTCATTTTTGTATCACACTAGTCTGTTTCTGATGAGGGAAAAATACACAGGGAGGGTAGATGACAAAGGCTTGAATTACTTTTGTACCCCGTATAATGATGATTTAAAATAATATTATTTGAAACTAAATTAATTTATCTTAGAGAAAGTACCAGATATCAAGTCAGACAGTTACAGACTATTTTCCTTGGTTTTCTGGATAGCTTTTGCAAGGTAACGGGATTTATATTAGTATAAGGTAATTTGCACGTCGATATTCCCCAGTAATATTTTAAGCACTTGTGTTACATAAAATCACGATCTTTTTTATTTTTTATTTTTGGTAGAGACAAGGTCTCACTATGTTGCCCAGGCTGGTCTTAATCTTCTGAGCTCATGCAATCCTCCTGCCTCAGCCTCCCAAAATGTTGGGACTATGGGCATGAGCCACCATGCCTGGCCTGGTCTGATGTATTTAACCCAGGTGAAGTTGGTCACTGTGGAGACCAAGAGCAAAATTAACACAATAACCCTTTTGTAAAGGGTTGTTATGGGAGCCTGAATTCTCCAGCCCCAACTCTGAATGTTAAAACTAAATTCTCTTCAGAAAGTACCTTCAACATAAATCCACACTTGTTTTTAGCAGTAAGAAATGGTCTATAAAAATCATAGGTTTTCCTACCTTGACAAAAATAGTTGAATTGCATTCTTGCAATGCCTCCATTAAACTAATCACATGGAGGCACACCATTTCTACCATCTGAAACAACAAACATGAAAGTTAATTCCATTGCCAGTGATATAGAAACCCTGTGCCCATGAGGTCTTTCTGTGTAATGACCATAGGAGTCATTCAGTGGTGTTCATTCACCTCTGAAACTTCAAACCAGGAACAGAATTTTAAAAAGCTCCAGAGGCTTGGTAATTGTCATGCCTTCCTCATTCAACTCAGGGCTGCCAATGGAAGATAGGCATTGATCTCACTAATCTGCACTGCACTGACTCACACCAGGGGATAAATGGCTTCTGCTTCCTTCATTTCTAACTACAGAACTCTTTGGATGTAAGTCCCTTTCTCTATCTTGATCCTTTCTACACAGCATCTTCATCTGCAATAACTGTTTAATTTACTACAGATCTTCCTCTGAGGCTTTATTTTCTGTGGGACAAGGCAGCCATGCTTACGACAGCTCAAAAGACAGTAGAGGTGATGTCCCTCAGCAGAAATGCCTAAGGCTGGGTTTTAAACATTCCAGGGAGATTTTACCAGACTGGCTTATATGGTTTAACAACATTTTCAGAATGAAATTAATTCAAATTATTTTGTCATATCATTTGCATAAAATTCATGTGCAACAAATTTGACATGAATTTGAAGAGTGATTTGAAGGAGAGGTATTCCTTGGTATCAAAAAATGAATGATGGAAGGAGAATTTTTATCTCTAGCTTAAGTTAGCTTAAGTTTAAGGCCTCAGTTTTGTTGTCTGTAAAATAACAGAACAGAATGTTTGATCTCCAGATTCTTCATTAGTCCCAGAATCTGTGATCCAGTAAATGTAATTATTTTCCATAGCAGTCAAAACTATTCATGCTCTAAGATTTTCACATAAACTTCCTTTAAATTGAACGAAAACATCTCTCTACATATAAAATTGCCCGTATCTTTTGCAATTTTTGTTCTCTAAAGAACAAAGTGATTCACTAAAGGAAATATACAATCCCCTTTCTAATTAAGAACCAAAAGAAAACCTTTCTTAGACTATTATTCAATCAATTAAAAAAACATTTCCTGACTGCCTTTTGTGGGCAGTGCAGAGCTGGGTTTCGGATACACTGAAATCATCATTATGGTGTCCTTCCAGGTCCACTGCTCCTCACAGACAAGAACTCTACTGATGGTGTCCCCATAACCAAGACACTGGTTGCAGCTTTGCTAGCTGAGAGTCCTCCTCCAACTCAGGAGTCAGAACCAAAGGATTCCCTTGTACATTCCTTCCCTACACTCTCCAACCTTGACTCCAGGAGGAATACTCCATGCTGGTTCAATGAAGTGAGCTTAGGCTAGCCATACCCCAGACATTTTTGAATGAGCTCTGGAGCAGCCCCTCTCTTAGTAAGCCACCTACGTTCAGTAGTACTGGATTTGAAGATTGGGGAGCATAGGTCCTTATAAGGCAACTCACAAAGGTAAGGCTCTTTTCAGGATTTGAGCCCAGAGTGGAATGAACACCAGTGGTTAGTCTACTCTTAAACCACCACAAATAGATAACCTAGTTGGCAAAGTTTTTCCAAATTGCTTTGAAATCCCCAAATAATATGAATCTTACTCCTAAGCCTCTGACATTATAACATCAAACAACCCTTAAAGATAGAAATTTCATACAACATTCATTTGATGTTAGGCAGAAAAAAATAAAACTTAATTTTAATATTAATAACTACTTGCTTTTTTATATTCATATATCAATATAAAAGTATATATATATACATATATGTATACACTCATCACAGAATAGCTAAATCAAGCTATTTAACGTGTGTATTACCTTATATACTTTTTTTTGTGTTGAGAACATGTGAAATTTCTCTCTTAGCAATTTTCAATACAATATATTGTTATTGACTGTAGTCACCATGAGGTACAATAGATCTTTTGAACTATTGTTTATTTTGTTTTTAATCAAAATGCTTATACAAGCTGAACATCCAGCTTCTAAGGTAACGAATCCCTGATCCATTTATACAACCTTACAACTGAGATCTGTGATAACAGGGAGTGTGAGGATTGGGAGTGGTGTGGACATTTTGGGAGTCCATCTCAGAAGGAAAACTTGTCCGTGAACTCACCACTTTGTTATGGGCCATTAGCTGAAGGATGCTTGGTGTCACCCTACTCCAAAATTCTAGTGCTGTCAGTATCGCCGTGAAGCTGAATTCATTCTGATTTTGGAGGTTTGTAGCAACGGCACTTTGCTCACAGTACACTGTCCAGAGCTGAGCAAAGATGAACGCGTGGAAGAGGGAGCACATGTGCAGCACGGAGGTCTGGAAAGGAAGAAGACGGCATCTGTGCACTGCATCCCAGCAGGCTGTGGCCCTCCACGGAGCCTTCCTCGCATGGCTTCAGTCTTGCCAGGGAGCATAGTCGAAGCACAAAGGCATTATCTCAGAGTTACAAAGTCGTGATTCATCATCTTAAGACAGTCTGCTCTCTTCTCCCCCAGTGGGAGTGTGCTCAGAGAACAAAGCATATTTTTGAAGAGAAGGCACCTTAATTTGCTGAAGAAACCTACCCACCCCCTTGCCCTTTAATGAAACTGACATTCCCATCCCTAAACTAGATTAGGGAGAATAATCATTCTGCCATCTTACGATGTTTCCTCATCTGTAAAATGGGGATAATAGTAGCCTCTTCAAAGAGTGGGAGTAAAGGAGGTGATATATGTGAACACACTGCCCAGACTTCATAATCAGCAGCCGCAGCAGAGATCCTCCTAGAGATCCTCCTCCTAGTGGAAAGCATGTGGAGAGAGCACCTACAACACGCCAGAGACGGTGCCAAAGGCTTTTCCTAGATCAACACCACCGCTCTCCAACCATCCCCTCATCTATTTTACAGATGAAATTCTGAATATCAGAGAGTTTAGATACATTTGTCAAGCTCACAAAATCACAAGTACCAGAGTTACAAATCAAACCCAGATCTGAGTCGAAATATTAGGAATCGACTGCCTAATTCCTTTTGTGAACTGGGATGGGTGCGCTATTTTATCACATTGTTAGCTTGCCCTGTCCCAAACCCAAGCTGTCCCCAGGGCCTCTGTGACCTCCCAGAACTTGCCTAAGCTCTGTGAAGGTCCCCTGGCTCCTCGGGGCTGATTAGCACCAATGTGTCTGGTTTGCCCAGATGGGCTCATGATGGGTGCCTGCCTTGGGTTTACTGTCTTCCCTTTAGCACATCATCTGTCTCTGCAATTTTACAAAGTTCCCCTGTGTAGGTCATGCCAATGCATGCTTTAGTGAGTTCCCAACTGGCCTTCTTGTTTTCATTTTGTATTTTCTCTTATCTCTAGAGACTTGAGTTGAAAAGATGGTACATGAAGAATTAGATAGAGAATAAATCTTCCTTCATTTTGTCTTTGGTTTTAAAAACTGATCACAGAATTTTGATTATATTTCTAGCCTTTTATTTCTCTTCATTACTTTGAGACAGAAAAGCTTGGGAAGCCGACTCTTGCTTGCCTCCACAATTTATCTTCATAAAAGTAACCCGAAAAACAATTTGAGGACGGGCGGGAAAGACAGTCTGGGAATCTAAACAACTTTAAATGAGACATTAGCACAAAGTTGTGTTTCTAACATCCACAGGAGGGCAAGTGATAAGATGCATTTTCTTCTCAGAAGAAACATAATTGGCTGATAAGGTTTCCATTAGCAATTGTGATACATATGGTCTTAATCTTGCAGAAATCACTTACCTTTGATTGCTCTGGAAATCCAATCAGGATAACAATAAGATGGTCTGCAATATGGGAGCCTGCATCCAGAGGAATGGGCAGGCAGGGAGAGGAGGCATTTGGGCACACTGCATTATGAGTGAGGGAACCCAGCAGCAGCCACGACAACAGTCGGATGTGGGAGACACACTCGATGAATTCTTTAGGTCTATTGGAGAAGAAGGAGTGTTAGAGAATGAGCTTACGTTTTCTGTTTCATTTGGGTACATAACGAATGCTTATTGAAGGACAGGATTAAAAGTGTGGTCTTGGAGGCAATCACATAAAACTAAACCTCAAGGCAATTGAGTGTCAAAAAAAGATGTATCTGTTTTTCTTGTTTCCACTGTAATCCTGGATCTCAGCTTCCTGAGAAAAGAACAGCCTTTAGTGACACAGGATTACACAGCATTCTTCCATAAACCTGGCTGTCTCTCTGACTAGCTTCTCTTTCTAAACTCTTTCCACTCCTGTCTTTAGAAATTTCTTCTCTGGCATCCCCAGCAGAGGGGAGGAAAGACAGGAGGAGATATTCTCTCCTCCTACCCTTCTCATTCCCACTCTACACTTTTCCTCTGGACAGGAAGGCTGACCATGAAAAAGGCAGGCTCAAACCTGCCCTGAGTTCCCGAGTCAACAAACCCACACATGCCTCTCTCTTCTTTAGCCTCCTTAAAAGGCAGAATCAGGGGCTTGCACCACCTTGCACCAATTTCATCCCTGCCATAGCTTTTGTTCCAGGTACAATCTAAGCTGCTTGAAGGCAAAGACCACACTATATTGATAGACACCTATTAATTTACTTAACTAGTTGAAATCAGGCATTAAAATGGTAATTCTAAGCTCAAAATTTTCATTCTTCATTAGGACGATTGAGGTTTTTGTGGGAGGACAAGTTTATTTTTTGGCAGCATGTCACAGAGCGTTCTGGGTCAGCAAGTACGTATGGAGATGGGACTTGATTTCCATCTTCCTAACCAAGTATATTCCACTTTCATAAATCTTCAATGTAATCATTAACTGCAGCTGAGCCCCAGGAAACTCAGGGGTGTTTCCTGCCTTCTTTACCCTCATTCCCAGAATATTAAGGTCTTACCCTTGCTGCATTGCAGAGGGGGGATGATAAAGCCAGGGCAGATAGCGGATCACAGCTTTGTTATCTCTGTGGTTGCCCCGTGAGATGTCCATGGCTGCAATCTGGGCCAGCCCCACTTTGAGATGTCCACCAAAGGTATCTTCATGCAGAGGCTGGGAACATGTCTTCATGTGGCTCTACAAAACCGAATGGTATTTTGTAACTCTAGCCGACACCTGGATTCATTCCAGGCCATTCTTTGAAAGATCAGGTTATCATTTCCACCCCTCTTATCGCCACTCTAAGCACACGACCTGCTTAAACTTCTTCAGAGCCTTCCCCTTGTTCTTAGGATAAAGGGAGGGAAAGTTCCCTAGCATGGCCTACAAAGCAAGAACAATCTAGTTACTGCGGAGCTCTGCGTCTTACCCGGAGCCTGCGGCTCCAGCTGTGTTTGCTCTCCGTATTCCCTCCCACTGCTATTCCCTTTGTCTGGAGTGCGATTCCTGCATCTCTTCACCTAATTGTTCAGATTTTAGCTCAAGTGTCACTTCCTCTGGGAAGCCTTCCCTGACCTCCCTGGCCAGGTCCGTGTTGCTTTCTACCTCTTTTCATAGCAATTATGAGAGACAAATTTTTACAGTACTTCGTGTGAAATGTTCACTAAATTTGGCCTCCGCCAAATTTACCAGACTGTAAATTAAATGGCAGCAGCTACTGTGTCCGCTTTTGCTCATCACAGCATCCCCAATGCCTGGAAAAGTCCGTGATATTACAGGCGCTCATAGATATTTGTTGAATTGCTTCAGAAAGATTTCTTTGCTCATTATGAGCTCAGTGGGAAGAGCACTGAACTAGGTGTTGGGACTGAGGGTCTACACCCCGGTATCTCCTAGCTAGTCCCATGGCCTTAGATAAGCCACTTGCCACTTGATCCTTCTGCGCTGTTTCCTAATAGGTAAAATCAGAGGATTAGATTATGTCTGTATTCCCAATCTTTTGATAATCATGGCTCTTACTTATTATTTTTCCAAAGCATCTGCAAAACAACCTGAACATGTTTAGGCAAAAATCGTTTCCTCTTCTTTGTACAGCAAAGTCATTTAAGTGTGGGCAATTAGATTCAGCAAGCAGTAACCGGCGCAGGAGTGAACGATAGGGGAGCCCATTAAGAAATGACTGGGTTTACATATCGTGAGATATTATCAGTTTAAATGTTGATTCTGCTTTCTGCCTGGCATTTGCAAATCTATCACTATACCAAAAACCACTTACATCATCTGAGCAGAGCTAGGGAACAGTTCAGTGATTAAGGGACCGTATTGGTGGCTGATGAACTTCTGGGATCACTAGGTCCTAATTATCAAAAAGGAACCCTCTTGTGCCAGATTGCAATTTGGCTGCTCCGTGGACCATGTTTGGATTCTCTTCTGCCCTCTGTCTAGGGCCTTCCTCAGATCTCTCAAACTATTAATCTTTTAGCTCCCTGGTAGAATCGTAGCAGGAAAGTGAGCCTGCATCAGCAATTCATTCCACCCTGCAAAAATTCAATAAGCTCAACAGCTTCACTGGGATTTTGTCCATATGCAAATTACTTTTTGTTCTATCCCCTTTCATTAATGATTTTCTTTAAGAAAATAGCTTCAAAGCAGCAAAAAAATAATAAATGGTGTATGCTTGCATAATGTGCTACAGTTTATGAAAGTCTCTTCACGTACATTATTTTTGATCAAACATCGTAACAGTCAGGCAAAGTAGGGATTATTAGATCCATTCTTCCACCGAGGAAACTGAGGCCCAAGGTAATTAAATGATGCTATGTGGTAAAGAGAATGAATTGAGAGTCACAGGAATCTTAGCTTCGGCCTCGACTTTATCACTTAGTAGTGTGACTTGGGCAAGCACTACACCATCCCAAGCCTTGGTTTCTCCATTTGTACAATGGGGATAGTATCTTCACAGAGGGACTGTGAAAAGTGACTATATGGCAAAAGTAAAGCTATGCATGTGGCTGATGCCATGTGACTGTCCTTTCCCTTCCTCTTTTCCTCTTTGCAAAGCTGGACCCTGGCTCTTCGATCCCCCAAGACAAGGGCTGGTTCAGCAGTGCCACGGCCACCTCCCGAGGTAGCAATAAGTTCCCCATGGCCTGCTTAATTCTCTCAAAGCATCTCCATGTCGTGAACCTGAGAGATGAGCAGGTGGCAGCCATCTCACCTTCAGTTTGGTCAGCGTGTGCATGTCTGCCATGAAATCCAGCACCTCGTTGATGTATTGCCTCACACACTCCATCGCTGCAGTCCCACACTGAAACACAAGGACACAGCTGGGTCACAGCTTCGTTTTTGGCCTGACTGCAATGATTGCCTCACTCTGGTTTCACGTTGTTTACTAAGGAGTTTCAATTTCTGCATCTCTGACTCACTCCATTACTCTCAGTATAGTCTGTGACTGTCCAGCATTTGGGCAAAAATTGATAGAAGGTTTGTGGCGGAGAACAAAGAAACAGGAGAGGCCTATGGGAGATGGGAGTAAATGCTTTTATCCACTGGGTAATTGGACTGATTTTGTGTGTGTGTGCTTGTTTTTAAACTGCTTTATATGCAAAGATTCAGCCTATGTAATGCCATTAGTATCACAGTCTTTAGGACCTCATTCATCCCAAAACATAGCAACACATTCTCATTCTAGGGAAGTCTTAGCTACACATAAAATATGTGTCACCAAATTCTACCACCAGAATCTTGAATCTTTTTTCTGTCAAAAAAGTATAGAAACAAGCTTCGTGCTTGCTGAAAGAGTCAAAAATTCTCATGCAAGTCAAGTCACTTGCAAATTAACTTCTTATACACAGTAAGTACACTATTAAACAGATACATGGATTCCTGTCAAGTTCTTGCTAGAGAATAAATAAGAGAAAGAAACGAAATGGTCATCTTCCCCACACGCTCCAAGTGCGTTTGAAAAGTTTTGAAGGAAAAGAAAGTAAGCTTGTGTTTCAGGTTGTTAAATGGCATCGACCTGCTCTCCCTGTGAATGCAGTGAATTTAAGATTATAAGCAAAGCAAAGGAAAATGAGCAAGCAGGCTGCTATATCAAAGCCGTATGAGAGAAGCCACACATCAGGCCGGGTATCCAGTGGATCAAACGCGGCCGTCTTTGAAGCCAGATGAATACTATGCTAAAGGCCCTCCTCGGCTTTCTTTAGGAAAATCTGGAACATTATAGACTTAACTAGCTCACCCAGTGGCTCTCATTTTCCCATATTCATGTAAATCTGCGCGGCACTGAACTATATCACCTTCTCTCTCTTCTAGAATGTTACGCTTGTCAGTTCTTCTGACAGGATAACAAACAGTAAAATAAGGTCGTTGGCAGTCTGTCAGAGTGTTTTCCAAGCATCTCGTACTTTCCAAAGTTTTCTTCTTTTAATTTAAATCAAGTGAAGGAATTATAAAAGGTTATTGTGTTCCTGCTTTTGGAATATTAATCCTTTCGTGCAAGAAAGGATTTCCCCCCGATTTATTCCATTTTCTCTGACCTTTCACATGTCATGCAAATAGGACTGGAGGCTCTGTTCTTGAATTGCTTGAAAGGGATTTGTTTCTTTCATAGGCAATATTTTATACCACTTCAACTGGGCAAATGTCACCGAAAATAATTACTAGGAGCATTAGCCAATATTTGTCTTTTAAGTTTGAATCTCAAAAAATTGAGAGCAAAGAATTTACTATTACCAAGTCACTTTTGTTCTAGAGACAGCCAGCTATATCTAATAAAAGCCTTAAAATTCACTGCATGGTCAGGAGAATCTTGGTGAGCCACATTTACTCAAAAAAACATATAATTTCCAATTTCTCCTCCCTTTTTTCTACTTTGCAAAGTTTAAGAATAACCTTAGGTGTGTTATTTAAGAAACAAAACAAAAGAAGTTAAGCTCTATTTGTTTCAGGAGACCTATATTTATTTCATAGAAAAAGTGATGATTAAAAAGTAGAAATATTCAAAACTCAAACTCATGAATTAAAGCAAATCATATCCAATTCTTCCTCAAAACCTATATTTGATTTTAAAGTTACATTTCTTAGATTATAAAAGTAACACGTTTAATATAGGAAATTTGGAAAATACAGATCACTGAAATTAAAATTGAAATCACCATAATCCTAATTCCTGTCCTCTACCTCTTGGAAAACTACTGTTACTATTTTCTTCCAAGTTTAAAAAAATTTTTTTTAATGTATATAACATACATATAATTTTTATAAGATTGAGATAACATTTTCTAACTTGCTCTTTAAATATATCATAAGCATTTTCTAATCATTAAAATATTATTTGAAACTTTGATCTGATAGGTATATAATAGTCTATCTTATGGATGCACCTTATTTTATTTCATCAATATCCTCATGATGTTAGACATTTACTTTGTTTCCATACTTCTGCTATTTTAAATGATGCTTTAATAAACATACTTGATATAAACATGTGCATATTTATTTTCTCAGATATATTCCTAAAAGAAGATTGTCAAACTGCCCTCCAGCAAGGTTGGTTTTACTACCACTAGTGGCTTACAAGAATTTTTGTTTCATTTCACCACCAATAAGTCTAATCATTGAGAAAGATCTGCTGGGGAGAAAAAAAGGGGGAGGTATTAGTCAAAAGGTCCAAGGTTTCAGTTATGCAAGGACAGTAAGTCCTAGAGATTTCATGGGCAGTGTAGTGCCTGCAGTTAGAAATACTGTATTACATACTTTAAAATTTCCTAAGAGGGTAGATCTTATGTAAAGTGCTCTTATTGCTAATGTTAAACACACAAAAGCAAAAAAGCAAACAAATAGGGCAGGAGAAAACTGTTGGAGATGGTGGATATATTCATGGCATAGATCACAGTGGTGGTTTCATGAATATATACTCATTTCCAAACTCATCAATCACATACATTAAAGATGTACAGCTTCCTATATGTACTTCCTGTCTTGATGAAGTGTTTTTTTTTAAAGAAAAGCTTGCCAATTGGCTAGCCAATTTTCATATTTTTAAATATTTTTATACTTCATATTCACTTACAATTCGTTGGTTGCTAGTGGGAGTAAAAGATTTATTTTGGATGGCTTATTGATCATCAGAAAGGGACCTATATGTTGCTTTTCTGTTGTTGTTGGAATGTTTGTCTTTTAATTACTGATTTCAATAACGCTTTTATTATTAGGGGTGTTCTTTTCTTTTCTTTTTTTTTGAGGGGGCTCTCTGTATCCTTTATCTCCAGCAGGGTCAGTGGCCCTCCAGGGCCAGGAATGTTATTTTCTAGCTATTGCATAGGTAGCAAATATTGAGTTTTAAAGAATTAAACAAAAAGGAAACAGCCAGTATGCAGCAGAGACTGGCTGGCTACTCCCCAGGCCTGTCTTCTTCCTTGGTCCACGACTAGACTACATTTCCCATCATCCCTTGCAGTTGAGTGTGGTCATGTGACTGAGTTCTAGCCAATGGAATGTGAGTAGGAAAAAAACACACTGTAGACCTGGCCTGTAAAAACGTCATGGGCCATATTCTCTTCCCTTTCCCCAACCACAATCAAGCTGATTGCAGTGGACTGTACATAATGGAAGAAAACTGATCCCTGAGTATGCACATGGAAATTCCCCCTTTCCCTACTAATCAGGATACCCATTTAAACTTCACATGAGCAAAAAAAAACTTTCATAAGTCACTGAGAATTGGGATTTTGTCTCATAGAACCTTGTATTACGCCATCAAGAACACTTAAAAAAACAGTCTAGTCATTCTACTTTCAGAAATCTATTATAAAGAAATAGTCTGAAGTATGGACAAAGATTTAAGCATAAAGATGTTTTTTGCATATTAATTACAAGAGAAAAATATAGAAAATAACTAAAATATCCAAAAGTAGGCAATGTTTGTTAATATTATTTTAATAGATAACATTTTCATGGCATTTACTATGTCTGGCACCTTGCTAATATGCTTTATATGCATTATCTCAATCAATACTCAACCTATATGTTCAACTCTGTTATATCCTATTCGACAGATGATACAAATCAAAGAATCTTAGGTTAAAATACTTTCCAAAAGTGACATAGCTAGTAAATGGCAGGCCTCAAACCCTTACGTAAGTCTAAAGCCTACATTCTTAACTACTAGTCTATGAAATGTAAGTACGTAGACAATGAATTTGGTCAGGACTTACTCCAGGTACAGAGGCTATCATCTGCTTGCTCAGGATTGTTGACTCAGCTAGTTTGGTTCCAGCATCTGCACAAATAAACTAATAAAAAGTGAAAGTACAATTATTTTTAAGGGTATCTGGACAGTAATAAGTAATTTATCATTTTATTAACTTTGCTTACATTAATTAACTTTCATTTTCATGACAATCTGCCTTGGATAGATCAGATTTGCTAATCATGATGGTTCATTCCTATCAGAAACTAAGAATCACAGTACTGAAATTAACACACAAAGTCTTACTTTACCCAGACTGTTAAGTGGCACTAAAATGGTACGTTCAATCAAGGAAAAAATAAAAGATGTTAGCATTGTCAGATTTGTGGTGAAGTCATTCTAATTACTGTTTAGTACTTCTTGACAGTTACTGCAAGCACATTTCATAGAGTTTCATGATTTCTATTTTCATATCATATATTTAGAAATAAACTAGAAAAACGGTCAACCTCAAAGTGAGTATTCTACCTGTTTCTTCCCCACAGAGGACCTTCAGCATCTCATCTTCCTGCCCCCATTCATCCACATTTATCCTCTGTGTGGCTAAAGACGCCCACTCCTTCCCTGTGTGCCCACAGGATTTTTCACACACCTCCATTGTAGCAGTCACCACATCAGACTGCAGTGACTTATGAGTCTATTTTTCAACCTGCTATGAGCTCTTCGAGAGCAGAAACTTGATGCGCCTCATCCCCAGCCCTAGCTTGGTGCCGGACATCTCAGAGGGGCTCAGTGAGAGTTTATGAACCAAATCCATTAACCAGTTGTGACTTGAGATCATTACAAGAATGGATTTTCCAGATCACAATTTAATTTGCTTCATTTCAGATTTTGACAGGTGTTTCTCACTTAATGCAACACTCAACTATTTCTTACTAGTCCTGGGGAAAATGTCGAAGTAGAGTTTGCTATGAGCAATTAGCACCTGTTTATCTTTCCTGGCCTCTGGCCAGTAGCCCTAACAACTTTCGGATCTGAAACTGCTGCTGTGAAGAGTTCGGAAGTTTCAGCACCAATTTCTCCACCTTCTCATTCATTCCATTCTCATACTGGAAGGCACAGGGAAGCTGAATGGGTCAAGACCATGAGTTCGACTAGGCAGGCCCAGTCCCTGTCACACTGAAGAAAAGTAATAGGAATTGGGGTGGCAGAGTCAATCTCCAGGAGGCCTGATGAGGAGCCATGGAACCAAGGAACAGAGACCAGCATATTATCTGGCTAGTCAGAGGTCTAAATCTAAGCATTATTAACGGGTAGCAGGTATTGGCTAACTGGGTACAGCACTAAGCCAAAGGCTTCCTGAGGCCAAGGAACCCTTAGACTTCTTGCTCAGGGCCAAGAGCTGGTCTTCAATTGTGGGAGGGGTGTCCTCCATGGGAAGCACATAAGTGTATATAACTGAGTTGGGGGCAAGAGGGCATAAACAGAGCTGTCCCCAAGAGCCACATGATGCAAGTGTACATAGATCTCCACATTAACATTCTGTCATTTCCATTTGCCCCAAATACAGTTACAGAAAACTAAAGAATCTGTTTGGCCATTAACTCTGAACCTGGCATAGAAAGTGGCAACTGATAACACCCTGGGAACATCTAGCATTTTCCATGATCTCATTCAGGTTTTCTATGTCTGCTCACCTATCTTAAGCTTATTTCTAACATAAGGAAAAGTAAAAAATTAGGTTTTAAAAACTGTAAAGCCTTTACCTCCAGCCAAAACCTATAAGAAAAAAAAAACAACACAATGAAATACTTGATAGACATACACAGTGAGCAGAAGGAACACTCTCAACCCAGCCTCCGGGAAGAGATTGCATACTTTCCCATAAAATTCACTTTAAAAAGCTATCTAGGCCAGGTGTTGTGGCTCTTGCTTGTAATCCCAGAACTTTGGGAGGCCAAGGTGGGTGGATTACTTGAGGCTTGGAGTTTGAGAACAGCCTGGCCAACATGGTAAAACCGCCTGTACTAAAAACATAAAAATTAGCTGTGTGTGGTGGCATATGCCTATAATCCCAGCTACTTGGGAGGGTGAGGCAGGAGAAGAGTCACTTGAACCTGGGAGGTAGAGGTTGCAGTGAGCCAAGATGGCACCACTGTTCTCCAGCCTGGGCAACAGAGTGAGACTCTGCCTCAAATAAACAAATAATAAATATAAATAAATAAAAAGCTATCTAAGTCTTCACTCTAACACAAACAACTAATGATGGAGTTCCAAAACTGCTGAGAAGACACCAGCATTAATTTTAATTAAGTTTTTTACAACAGAAATGAGAGTGCACAGCTAAGAGAGGCCATAAGGAAGACAGAGCCATATCAACTATATGAGCTAAGGCGAGCACTTAGAGCTGTCTCCTTAAGGATGGTTTAAAGTCCTGGACCCCCTCAAGTGTGCTTGCGTGGCCTGAAGGGGCCCTTGAGGTCAAGATAAGATTTGTGAAGAAGTGAAATTTTAAATGTCTGTATCTCCCTTCGGCAGATGACTTTCCCACCCACCGTCCTCAGCAAAGTGCAGCACAGAGCACAATGTAAGCACGTTTCAGATGGTTAGCGCCAAGATCAGAGGGCGGATCCAACTATCTCATTTATGATAACGCTTACTAGTCAGAATTAATTAAAAATCACCCTAAAAGTAAAGGAGGTGCACAGAGAATCTAGCATATTAAAGGAAATAAAAGTGCACAAGCCTCAAATATCATCTACGTTTTTTAATCCATGCATTGTAATCCAGTGTATTTTTACATCAGATGCACGACTAAAGCCTTATAAACCTTTCTGCCTTTGTTTTATACGGCTGCCAACCATAAACTGAAAAAAGTCTCTTATGATTTTAAAGAGCTGCTCAAAAGATCGTGATGAATAAAAATCAGAGATGGAATGATGACTGCCGCTGAAGGAAGAGTTCTGTACTTTGAGGGAAATCGGGCACTGAAATATGCATTCCTCCATGAATACAAAAGAAACACGACATCTATTATGTGTCATTACTAAATTCATTATCAAAATGATACCCAAAATAGTGTCTTCACCTGTCATCTCATAGAGTGATCAGATTATTACTAACTCAACTGATATTAATAACCCCATTCAATGGTAACTGTGAATTAAAAACAACAGCTGCACCTCCACTGGTTCTTTGTCCTTCAGCCCACAATGAACCTATCTTTAAAAGAAAACCTTTCTTCAACAGTCTGATTTCTCATAACTTGAATATGCAGGTATATCCCACAAAGTAGGAGTAGTACATGCAAATTAGCAGAATATCTACTCTTGACACATAATAGGAGCTAAGGAAATTCGTTTTGATTTGAACTTAATCTTTATGGTGACTTTTAATGAGTTATCACTTATTATGAAAACTCTAATCTACCTTGAGAACAATTATAATAACCTATAATAACTTAAAATATCTACAGCAAATCAGCAAAAGAGAAAATATTGGAAACAAAAAGCAAAAATGTCGATAGATGGGAATTAACATAATGTGCTAGTGCATCTGTCCAAAACACAAAAAGAGAACTACGCCCTGGGGATTAACCATTTGGACTCTGAAATGACATTTTTCTATTCGGCAAATCATTTCTTATCTCCATGCCTCTTTTTCTTAAAAAAAGAAATCCACTTGAACATTTAAGGCCACCCAGCTTCATATGTAAATTCATGCATAAACTTTACATATGAAACTTCTTTGTTTTTTTTTTTTTACACACGGAACTTCTTATGTAAAAAAACTTCATAAGTAAACAACAGTGGTTATGGCTAGACAACCACAATAGAGCAGGCTGGGGAATTTCCCATGATGCCAGGCCTCCAGGAATTAAAAAACAGATTGGTACCAGTTACTGCCTTGACATGTTTAAAACTTGAGTGATCCCACATTTCATGGACAAGCACTCTATTTGTTCTTTAAGGGACCTCCCTTACTGTCAGGGTATTTGGTAACACGAAGGTATGGTCTACCTATGAGAATAATAGCAATGGTTCCATCTTAGTGAGCTCATCTGTCTAATATTAATTAGAAAAGTAGTAGAAGAAATACCAGGAGTTCCCCATGGGCTGAAAGAATAAATGGGAAACTCAACATTGGAGCAATGGACTCTGTTCAGCACAGGGACCAGTGTCATTCATAATGGATCGCCTAGGGAGTTTTTCCTTCCAGTTACTGAGTTTTTTAATGTTTCCAAGTTGCATTTTCAGTTAACTAGACCCATCTTCACGGGGTGACCTTCAGATGATGGTCACTGATATCCATAAAGAAAGTTCCTGTCTGCTCCTGGCAGATCATCTGTCCCTGCTATAAGCCTGGTTGCCCAGGTGCCAGGAGCTGACAATGCCCATAGGTAGTGGGGAAAGGTTCCTTCTGACTCCAGCCTAGATCCTCTGACCTAAAAGAAGCTACCAAAGAACAGACTGTCATTTCCACTATTCTACAGAGAACACCTGGAGGACTCAGGCAGTTAAGGGCAAGAAAAAAAGCAACCTAGAAACCCTACAGAAAGAGGCACTACTAGCAACAGAAACAACGTTTCTCCTCATCTCATCTGATATGATTTGGCTGTGTCCCCACCCAAATCTTACCTTGAATTGTAATAATCCCCATGTGTCAATGACAGGGCCAGGTGGAGGTAGAATCATGGGAGTGATCTCCCCCATACTGTTCTTATGGTAGTAAATAAGTCTCATGAGATCTGATGGTTTTATAAATGGGAGTTCCCCCTGTACAAGCTCTTTTGCCTGCCACCATGTAAGACGTGACTTTGCTCCTCATTCACCTTCTGCCATGATTGTGAGGCCTCCCCCAGCCATGTGGAACTGCGAGTCAATCAAACTTCTTTCCTTTATAAATTATCCAGTCTTGGGTATGTCTTTACTAGAAGCATGAGGACAAACTAATACACCATGTGTGGCCCCATAGAAGACTTCACTCCATGACTTAGGCAGGACCACAGGACAGAAAAGGGTACTACTCTGTTATAATATATGCCTCACTTTTATTTCTCTGATTAGAAATAAAAACTGCTTAAGAGTTTACAGAACAGGTAGGACAAGGATTTGTTACTTTGAAATGGATTAACCTTTTTTTTTTTTGGTGCTGAAACCCAGCAATGAATCATGCTCAACATTTTTTGTTGGAGAAGACTGAAACATTTCCATAAAGTTGTTTTTCCTAGGCATGATCTCAAAATGTCTCCAAAATACCCCTTCAATCTGAATAGTTTTACAACTTGACATTTTTTAACTTAATGATTTCAATGACAAGTCACACATTTGTTTTAAAAAGATGAAATGGCAGATGAAGATCCATAAAAGAGATTTGGAAGTATCTTTTTGCCATCTTTCTTCTTAATTTGTTTTTGTTATTTATTCACCTAACCGTGATGCAATAATCACTGTTTTCGTGCTTTCCTTAAGCACTGGGTAATTTAAATGCTCACTGTTCTTTTGGCATCTTGTGACAAGTGCTTATTACAGTTGACTAATGTATTTCATTGAAAACCAGTCTCCAGTAGTTACAGTGTGGAGGGCTAAACCCCAAGAAGGTCAGCCACACAGATCTCTGCTCAAGACAAAGGGCAATTAAGGGAATTCTGTTCAACGTCTGCACGAAAGCACCTTCAGTGCCCTGAAATCCAGGTGGTTTTAGGTGGCACATCCCCAACTGCAACACTCTCAGAAGCAAGTGACCTCCAGACACGGTCAACCTGCTAACCTTACATCCCTCCTGGGATATTTCCCTAAGCCCTGTTCACCTGCCCTCTCCTCCAAGCCAGTGTAGATCCCATGGATCTTTAAAAAGGTCTGTTTAGGCCAAGAGCAGTGGTTCACACCTATAATCCCAGCATCTTGAGAGGCCAAGACAGGTGGATAGCTTGAGTCCAGGAGTTTGAGACCAGTCTGGGGAACATGGCCAACCCCTGTCTCTACTAAAAATATTTAAAAATTGGCCAGGCATGGTGGCCCATACCTGTCTTCCCAGCTACTTGGGAAGCTGAGGTGGGAGGATCACTTGAGCCGGGAGGCAGAGGTTGCAGTGAGCTAAGATCATGCCACTGCACTCCAACCTGGGTGACAGAGCAACATCTTGTCTTAAAAATAAATACATTAATTAATTAAAAATAAATAAGTTAAAAAGCCTGTGTGAACACTGCTTGTTCTCAAAGGCAATGTTGTGCTGCTATGTGAACAGGAGGGCCTGGCCAACACAATCCACAGAGAGAAATGCAAAGTTGGTCTCTCCTTAGGAGAACAGATATTTTCTGGCTGTGACTTGACTTGTCTTCCTTTTGGGCTGTCCAGCATCTTGAGAGGCCAAGACAGGCGGATAGTATAATAAGAGCCAATTTATTCTGATGACATCATTCCCCACATCCATTGCTGTCATTTTCCAGCAATCACTCTCTGAGAGTTCAGTGTGTCCTGGAAAGCTCTTCAAAGACAACTCAAGACCATTCATTGAAAGTACACCAACTTTTTAATTAAATTTCAAGCCTTGGAGAAAACTCAGTTCTGATCCTAATGATTAGTAGTCTCCGGAGGGGAAGCATGGAGACCAAGCAGTGGATATTCAACAATAAATGATAAGGGTTGTTCCTCCTCTTCTCTACTGGGTCAACTCCTGAAATTCTGTGCATCCTTCAAAGACCATGTAAACTCTCTTCTGCAAACACTTTCTTACTCAGTACACATCTCTACTACTGTACCTGTTGCACTATGTGAGTTTTTTTTTTTTTTTGAGACACAGTTTCGCTCTTGTTACCCAGGCTGGAGTGCAATGGCGTGATCTCGGCTCACCGCAACCTCCGCCTCCTGGGTTCAGGCAATTCTCCTGCCTCAGCCTCCTGAGTAGCTGGGATTACAGGCACGCGCCACCATGCCCAGCCAATTTTTTGTATCTGTAGTAGAGACAGGGTTTCACCATTTTGACCAGGATGGTCTTGATCTCTTGACCTCGTGATCCACCTGCCTCGGCCTCCCAAAGTGCTGGGATTACAGGCTTGAACAACCGCGCCCGGCCTATGTGGGAATTTTTACATGTCAACTTCAACTGCTAGATTATAAACTCCTGGAAGGAAGGGGTCATGGCTGATTCTTCTATTTCCCCAGCATGCTGCAGAAAGAGCACCTGGCCCATGTCAGTCAGGCCTCATAATGCTTCATAAGCCTTCCTCCATCTCCTATGCTGTTTGCCACTCCTTCTTCCATAGTGTTTTATATGCCAGGTAGACTTTCAGGAGAGTAGTTGGCACATTATCAAGACATGCCTGTCACATCTCTATATTCCCAGAACCCAGCCCAAGATAGGTGGTAGGTAAATATTTGTAGTGGGAAATACTGGAGAAGAGTCAGATGTGACCAGATGATGAAAGACCTGGGTAGTTCAGACCTTACAAGCCACTCCAGGTTTCTGATGCAAGAGTGAGCTGCATCAGAAAAGTGGAGTTTCAGCAAAATTCCTCTAGGCAGCCACAGGCCAGAAGACTGGCTTGGTGTGGAAAGAAATGAAGGAGGTACAAAAAGCTAAGAGCTGTTACAGTAATCCAGGTAAGGGATGGAAAAGGCCTGACAAGGCTGTATGTCATACCGAATGGAGCTGGGCTCTGGAGTCCTCACACACTGAAATCAGGTGGTTGATACCACCTATCACTTAGGACAGCACTGTGGTCTTGGGCAAGCCACGGAACCACCACCGCCCACCACCACCCCCCGCAATACAGAACCCATGCTTCACGAGGCTGTAATGAGTAAATGCTTAACACATAACCGGTCCTCCATGAGTGTTCCCTTCTCTCTCATGTCTCCAAATGAGTACCTGTGATTCTGGGAAATCTGTCTAGTTCCTTGATACCAAGCTCCGATATTCCTTCAGTCATTTAACTCCCAACTTGTAGGCCTAGACCTTGGACTGGTCTTTATGTTCACCGGCAAGTGCTGACACATCTGTGATGCAATGGCTGCGCACTTTGCCCAAAGGCCATTGAATGACACCCTGATCCCAGCTGTAGCGCATGGCCAAGTCTCTAAATCTAGCCTCAAGCCTTGGTGAGAGGCAGAGTCCCAAGTTACCTGAACTCCTGCTGATTCCTCTGGCACAGCTAGTCTACTTTTTCTCAACCCTATCCTCATGCCATTATTCCTAAATGTATTCCACCATCCTGCCTAACTCTCCCCTATGCTTGAAGCCAGTCAACCTCTCTAGGCTGAACCCTAATCCCAGGCAAAGATATTTGTGTGTACCCACCAGTCCTTTGTGACCCAACTCAAATGCTACTTCCTTCATGAAGTCTTCCCTGATTTCATACCATAAGGGGTGGGATCCATCCTGCTCTCAAATTCTCCCAGGATTTTAGTTACCTCTTTCTCTTATGGCACTATCATAGCCTGTCTCAGGTCATCAAAACCTGCATATCTGCTTAAGATGCTGAGTTAAGAATGGCAGGGTGGAAGGCTTCGGCCCCTCAGAAGCCATACAGCCAAAAGCATAATCATGGCTGGTTCTCCAAAGCCTGCCTTATAGGCTATAAGCTTCTTGGCCTCAGTAGTCCCCTGAGGGCTGAAGCATACCTACCCCCTCCCCTGGGTACCACTCAGCGCATCCTGCCACATGACTGTCTCTGGCCTGGCCCACCTTCTCCTTCACTTCTGCTTCACCAAGATTCAGGGACCAGCCATACTCATTTGACTCTGCAGTCAGACCTCAGCCTATGCCCCCACAGGCCTCAGTAGACCTGTCTCAGCTCTGGTGACTGACCTGCCCTCTAACCTACTGGATCATGCATTTCTTGAAGAAAAAAATTATTGTTTTATTCTTCTTTTTGACCCCCACAAAACTAATTCCACAGTTAGAACAAAATCAATACTTCTTCTTGGACTTTTTAGCCAGTGGAAGTGTTAGTTAGATCTTGGTCCATATAAGATGTCTTATTTCTCATCTCTGGATGAAGATATTTGGTTTTATGCACACACTCTACGCCTCTCTTAACTTTCCAAACATACACGGATTTCGTGAAAAGTTTTACAAATCAGGCATATGCTTACCTGGACGAGCAGAAGAAGGTTTGTATCTGGTAGAGGAGATTTGAGCTTTAGCGCCTGCAGAAGTTCTAGAACAACACTACGAGACAAGTAGAATTTATCTCGTTCCTAAGGAAAACAAAATAGAAGGAGGTAAGTGATTTTAGAAATTCAATTAGAGTAGATCTATGTCAAAAGATTCACGGGTCAGAAATAAAAAACAGTATTTAAAAATGCACAGTGAAGTGTCCTTAAGAAATAAAATAAGAACTAAAAAAAAAAAGCATTTTTGTGTGTGTAATGAGTTTACCGATACACTGAGGACAAATAATTTAATAGATAAGAAAAAGATAGGCTATCTCTTAAACAGTGATGCCCCAGTAAGTACTTGGTTCTTATTCACAGGAAACAGATTCCAAGAACTGCAGCAATTAAATCAGTCTGAAAGTATTTTTTCAATACAAAATGATTTAGAGAGAAACATATACAACTCTTCAAAGTATTCTGTGACCTCTCCAAGGAACTTATGTCTGAAATGGACTATTTCAAGCATCTAGAAAACTGGAGACAGTGGAATAGTGTGTGCACCTACCACCCATCTTTGTCAGATCACATCGTTTCGCTTTATTTGATTCATCCTTTTTTTGGAATCCTACCTTCTTTCATTCTTTCTTAAATTCACACATATTTGTACATATTTATGGGGTACATGTGATATTTCGTTGCATGCACACTGTGTAGTGATCAAGTCAGAGTATTTAGGTTATTCATCATCTTGAGTATTTTTTTTTTTTTAGAGGTTTTCTTTTTATATATACAAGACACATTAATCCATTAAATTTGAGGACACAGTACAAAAAAAAAAAAAAGGAAAAAAAAACCCACTTCAACTAATTCATCTGACAATGCTGTTCATATTCATGACGCCATTTTTTTGTTGTTGTTGTTATTGTTGTTGTCCTAATAATAAAGGAGACTTAGGGCTGTTGGGCTGATATATATTTGGGGGTCCCACCTCCCCACCTCATCCGTACACCACCAGGGTGAACAGGAGGAAGCAAAGGAAGCGCAGGGCCCACAGCAAAGTTTCATAATCTTGAATGCAAGAGGGGCGAAGGAAAGGAAGGGGGAAAAAAGGAGAAAATACAAATCCTATAATACATACAACAGGGTGGGGACGGTATAGGAATGGGACAGACATGAAGCTGAGGCATGGGGTGGGCCGCTGGGGGTGGGGGGGCAGCGGAAACCCCCCACATTCCTTTCTCTTTGATGCTGTTTCCATAGTTTCCAGGCTGAGAAGCCCTCTCAGAAGATGGGACCGGGAGAAGAGGGTCAGGGCCTCAGTTGGCCCCCCAGCTGTAGCTGTTGTAGGCAGACTTGTTGGTCTGGGGCTTCTGCGGGATGGAGCTGGTCTGGCTACGTTGCCCGCTGCCCGTCTGCAGGGGAATGGGAGGATGATGGGGAGGAAAAAGGTGTCTAGTTAGTGGTACAAATTTGTAACATCTTCAGGAGGAGATGTGCAAACTGTCTTGCTCTCCCATTCCCCTCACTACTATTAGAACCATAGAAAATTTGGTCTGCATAGCTGCTAAAGCTCCTTTCTTAAAAGCAGGAAGGCATTTTTGACTTTTAAATAGGGAAAAGATGAGGAGGGCAAGATACCTTTGGAGACAAGGTAGTGAGTTAGTTCCACTCAATTTCAATTCTACCTTCTCCCACTACCCCAGCTCTCTCCCCTGCTCTGAAGAGATGAGTCATCACAAGGTAATTTCATTTCCATTGATCCCCATGAATGCCTCAATTTGGAAAGCTGTCTTTAGGAGGAAGGAAGCCCTTATTCTACCTATAGGTGGCTCCAGCCACCTATAATGGAGCTCTCAAGAGGCCACTTGCATCGGCTCACAGATCCCCACCCCTACCTCACATCACATCTGTGAGCCCATTTCAGGCAGGTATGAGAGAGGCAGTCTCAGGCCTCAGGCTCCCATCTTGAGTATTTATCATTTATTTTTTTTTTTTTGAGACGGAGTTTTGCTCTTGTTACCCAGGCTGGAGTGCAATGGCGCGATCTCAGCTCACCACAACCTCCGCCTCCTGGGTTCAGGCAATTCTCCCACCTCAGCCTCCTGAGTAGCTGGGATTACAGACACGTGCCACCATGCCCAGCTAATTTTTTGTATCTGTAGTAGAGATGGGGTTTCACCATGTTGACCAGGATGGTCTTGATCTCTTGACCTCGTGATCCACCCGCCTCAGCCTCCCAAAGTGCTGGGATTACAGGCTTGAGCCACCGCACCCGGCCGAGTATTTATCATCTCCATGTGTTGGGAACATTTCAAGTCCACGCTTGCAGCATTTCGAAGTGTATAATATACTGCTGTTAGCTCTGGTCACCCTACTCTGCTATTGACCATCAGAACTCATGTCTTCTATCTAACTGTATGTTTGTACCCATGAACCAGCCCTCTCCATTCTCCCCTACACTCCATTCCCAGCCTCCGGTATCTATCCTTCCACTCTCTACCTCCATGAAATCAATTTTTTTAGCATCCACATATGAGTGAGAACATATGATATTTGTCTTTCTGTGCCTGGTTTATTTCACTTAACATAATAAAGTCCAGTTCCATCCCTGTTGCTGCAAATGACATGATTTCAATCTTTTTTAATGGCTGAATAGTAATTCATTGTGTATACATGTCACATTTCTTTACCCATTTGTCCACTGATAGACACTGAGGTTGACTCCACATTTTGCTGTTGTGAATAGTGCCGCAGTAAACATGGGAGTGCAGGTATCCTTTTGATATACTGATTTCTTCTCATTTGGATAAATACCAAGTAGTGGCATTGTTGAATCATAGGACAGTTCTTTTTAGTGTTTTGAGAAATATCCATACTATTTCCTATAGTGGCTTTATAATTTAAATGTCTACCAACAGGGCACAAGAGTTCCCCTTTCTCAATATCCTCACCAGGATCTGTTATTTTTTGTCTTTTTGATAATAGCCATTCTAACTGGGGTAAGATTATATCTTATTGTGGTTTTGACTTTCATTTCCCTCATGATTAGTGATGTTGAGCATTTTTTCATATGCCTGTTGGCCATTTGAATGTCTTCTTTTGAGAAATGTTTATTTAGGTCCTTTGCCCACTTTTTAGTGGGATTATTTACTTAGTGGGATTATTTATTTAGTGGGATTATTTACATTTGTTTTCTGGTTTTTTACTGTTGAGTTGTTAGAGTTCCTTGTATATTCTGGATTAGTCCCTTGTACAAAGGTGATTCATCCCTTTTTAATAATAAACATCACAGAAACAGCTGAAGCTACCTATACAAGTATTCTTTTCTTTCTTCCTTTCTCTCTTCTTTGATGTGGCCACTATTCTGAATCTGGTGCTTATTACTTTATATAAGTTTTTACACTTTAGCTACATATGTATGTCTCCATTATAATGTATAATATTGTTTTGCATTTTTTAACTTTCTGCAATTTTCACTGTGCATATCTTTCCACAACTTGTAATTACTCACTGCATTATATTTTTGAAATTAGTCCTTATTGATATATGCAGCTCTGGTTTTCTCAACTCAACAATCTAACAATATATTATTGTATGAATATACCAAGATTAATTGATCAGTCCTCCTATTGATGAAATGTTGAATTGGTTTCAATTTTGTAAGCTTTTTCTACTGTTGAATATAACACATGTGCAGAAAAGTACATAAAATATAAGCATACAGTTAAATGGATTCAGAGGATGTGATGCTATAAAATATATATTTGATCTTTGATCCTGTATCTGACATACAACTCCTAAAATCCTTAGGCCTCCAAACTGATGTCTTTTTGCATGCTAATGAGTTGACTGATGGCTGGCAGCCTAGGTAGCTTTAGGAAGAGGACTGATCACCTGAAAGATCAAGGCACAATTAGAGAGTTGAGACTATCAGCCCCACCCCTCAACCTTTATAGAAGGGAGATGGGCTGACAGCTGGGTTGATCACCAATTGTCATGGCTACATAATGAAGCCTCCATCAAAACCCAAAAGAAACAGGTTTGGAGAGTTTCTGGATAGCTCAACGCATGGGGAGTTCCTGGAAGGTGGCATGCCTGGAGAAGGCATGAAAGCTCTGTGCCGCTTCCCATTGCCTTGCCTTATGCATCTCTTCATCTGTATTCTTTGTAATATCCTTTATAATAAATTGGTAAATGAAATGTTAAGTAAGTGTTTTTCTGACTTCTGTGAGCTGCTCTACCAAATTAATTGAGCCCAAAGAGGAAAGCTCAGGATCTCTAATTTATAACCAGTTAGACAAAAGCACAGGTAAAACAACAGAAGCTTGCAATTGGCAACTGAAGGTGGGGGCTGGAGGACAGTCTCGAGGGCTGAGACCTCAACCCGTGGGTTCTGATGTTATCTCCAGGTAAGCAGTGTCAGAGCAGAACTGTATCCATTCTGCAGAATCCATTGCTTGCTTTTCGGTGGGGAGAAATCTCCACATATTTGATCACAGAAGTCTTGGGCATTGATGACTTTGAGAGCAGAGGAAAACCGTGGTTTGAGTTTGAGTTTTTCCACTCTCAGAAGATGGAGTGAACACTCATGTAATCACCACCAAGGCAAACAACAGCACATTGCAAATGTATCAGAAGCCCTGTGTGTCCTGCCTTGGTCCTTTCAGAATCAAATAAGTAGAGTCCCTGTGGGGCTGTCTTTTCTTCCTATTTATTTTCACTCATTGTATCTTGCCTCCTTGTGTGTCTGGTTATCTCTGATTGTGTGCTGGATGCTTTGTTAGGAACATATTTGCAGAAATGATTTGCAGCCTGAAATGTTATCTTCCTTCGAAGAGCTTTCTGTTTGTTCAGTGTTAGGGCGCAATCATGGCTCACTGTAGCCTTGACCTCCTGGGCTCAAGCGATCCTTCCACCTTAGCCTTTGGAGCAGCTGGAACTACAGGCATGTGCTACCATGCCCAGCTAATTATTTTTATTTTTATTTTTTATAGAGATGAGGTTATGCCATGTTGCCCAGGTGCAGGGTTACCTTAATACACATATAAGGCATGTAATATTTTACCCTGGGCTACCACAAGGCTTAGCACTGAGCTATGTCCACATGAAGAAAGGTACTATGGGACTGTTTTTACTTTGTGGTCCAAGCCAAAAATGTGGGTCAGGAGGCGTGGTATCAGGGTCTCCATTCTTGGTAGGTTCTGGATTCCGATTTTTGTCCCTCTGGCCTCATGTGGCTTCTAAAACTGAAGTATCTCAGTCACATCTAGATTGACAAACACTCCCAGAGTGAAAATGGCCATCAGTGCTGGGCTCACAGCTCTGCATGTCTGGGCTTCCCCTGATCTTAGCCTCATGACCCTTCTCTACATAGTTAGCATTTTGAAGAAGTTTTCAGAAAATGTTTTTTCACCTTTTTTTTTTTTTTTTTTTTACTTTTTAAACTAACAGAAAACAGATTCAAATTATCTTGTTCACCACCATCAGAAGAGAAAATTTAGAATTTTAATTGTAATTATACTAAACCTATAGTTTATTCTGGGAGAATTACCTGTTTTTACTATTCTGGGTCTTCATCCATGAACATAAAATCTCTTTCCATTTATTTAACATTCTGCAATATTCTTCAGTAAAATGTCTGGTTATCTCTATAAAGTTCTTGCACAGCCTTTTCTTTGTGAGACAATGTTCTCACTGTTGCCTCTGAAAGCTCACTGCAGCCTCAAACCCCCAGACTCAAGCGATTCTCCCACCTCAGCCTCCCAAGAAGCTGGGACTACAGGTATTGCCACCACACCCAGCTAATTTTTTGTATTTTAGTGTAAACAGTGTTTTACTATGTTTCCCAGGCTGAACTCAAACTCCTGAGCTCAGACAATCCATCCACCTCCACCTCCCAAACTGCAAGGATTATAGGCATGAGCCACTTTGGCCAGCCTAATTTTTTTTTTTTTTAATAGAGATGGAGTCTCGCCTTGTTTCCCAGGCTGGTCTCAGGCTCCTGGGCTCAAATGATCTTCCCACCTTGGCTTTCTAAAGTGCTAGGATTATAGGCATAAGCCACCACACCCAGCCATTGCACATTTTTATTAGATTCATTTCTTTGTCACCACAATTAATGACATTTTAAAAATGTTTTATAATCATCTGTAGTTGAATATTAAAATTTGGTGATTTCTGGATATCCATTTGTATCCAGCATCCTTGCTGAGCTCTCTTGTAGATTCTGAAAAGGTGTCTATAGATTCCCTTTGGTTCATTTGTAATCATATCACCTATGAAAAATGAGAGTTGCATTTTTTCTTTCTTTCTTTCTTTTTTTTTTTTTTTTTTTTTTTGAGACGGAGTTTTGCTGTTGTTACCCAGGCTGGAGTGCAATGGCATGATCTTGGCTCACCACAACCTCCACCTTCTGGGTTCAAGTAATTCTCCTGCCTCAGCCTCTCAAGTAGCTGGGATTACAGGCACGAGCCACCATGCCCAGGTAATTTTTGTATTTTTTAGTAGAGACGGAGTTTCACCTTGTTGACTAGGATGGTCTCGATCTCTTGACCTCGTGATCCACACGCCTCGGCCTCCCAAAGTGCTGGGATTACAGGCGTGAGCCACTGCGCCCGGCTGCATTTGTTCTTTCTAATTCTTATACATTTGATTTCTTCTTCCTGTCTTGCAGAACTGAATGGTACCTGCAGCACCATGATAAATAGAACCAGTGATGACAGGCTTTCTTGTCTTATTTATGATTTTAAAGGGATGACTAAGCATTTCACCATTAAACATAATGCTGGCTAGATGCTTCTGGTAGACCCGCTTTGTGAAGTTAAGAAATTTCCCTTTTATTCCTAGTTTGATAAGAGTTTATGATGACTACTGAATTATAAAAAATAATTTTCTTGTACCTGCTGAATAATGATTAAAAGGTTTTCTCCTTTAATCTGGTAACATGGTGATATTTATAGATGTTCTAATATTTAAACATTTTTATATTTCAAGAAATTTCCAACTATATCATGAGGCCCTATTTTTAATGCATTGATTTGCTATTATTCATTCAAAAGTTTTACATCTATGAAGGATAGTCACCAATAATTTCCCTTCCCCTTATTGTCCTTCTCTGGTTGATATCAAAATTCTACTGGCCTCATAAAATGTGTTGAGAAGTGTTCCCTTTTTTATATTCTATTAGTTTGTATAAAGAAGCATTCAATCAGTTCTTAAATGTTTAGTAGAAGTTGTCTGTAAAGCTGGAATAGTTTTTGAGGGTAGGTTTTTAACTATTGATTCCATTTTTCAAACATCTAAGTCTAGTCAGTTATTTCTTTTTCTTTTTTCCTGGATGTTCTACATTATATATTTCTAGAAAGTTGCCTATACTGCCCAAGATTTCAAATTTACTGGCATAAAGTTGTTCATTCTTCAATCTCTAATGTCTGCAGTTATGTTCCCCTTTTCATTGCTGATATTCTTTATCAGTGTCTTTTATCTGGTTTGCTTAATCAGTCTTGCCAAGGGTTTCTCTATTTTATTAGTCTAATCAAAAAGCTGGCCGGATGCAGTGGCTCACGCCTATAATCCCAGCACTTTGGGAGGCTGAGGCGGGTGGATCACGAGGTCAAGAGATCGAGACCATCCTGGTCAACAAGGTGAAACCCCGTCTCTCCTAAAAATACAAAAATTAGCTGGGCATGGTGGTGCGCGCCTGTAGTCCCAGCTATTCGGGAGGCTGAGGCAGGAGAATTGCTTGAACCCAGGAGGTGGAGGTTGCGGTGAGCCGAGATCGTGCCGTTGCACTCCAGTCTGGGTAACAACAGCGAAACTCCATCTCAAAAAAAAAAAGCCCACTTTCTGTTGTATTGGTCTTCCATTGAATCTATGTTTTCCTTCCTTCCTTTCTCCTTCCTTCTCTCCCTCCTTCATTCCTCCCTTTCTTCCTTTCCTTCTTCTCTCCCTCCTTCATTCCTTCTTTTTTTTTTTTTTTTTCAAAGAAGAAGGAAGGGTCTTGCTCTGTCATCAAGCCTGGAGTATACTTGGTGCAATCATAGCTCATGACAGACTCAAACTCCTGGGTTTAAGCAGTCCTCACACCTCAGCCTCCAGAGTAGCTCGGACTACAGGTGTATACAGCTCATTGTTTTACTTTTCTGTAGAGACAGAATCTCATTATGTTGCCCTGGTATAACTGTTGTCTATTTCATTAATTTCTGCTCTTATCTTTACTGTTTCCTTTTTTAAAATTTTGTTGTGGTTACTCTGCTATTCTTATTTTAACAAATTTATGGTTTTTAGCTCATTTAGTTTTTCTTCTTTTCTAATTATTTAAGTTACATTTCTATGCAGCTATATCTTTCAGGTTTTAGAATGTAATGGTCTTACAATTGTTTAGTTCTAAATATTTTTCTAAATTCTCATATTTCCTTTGATCTATGAATTATTTAAAAGAAAAAACACTGGGAGAAATGCTTGATGTAAGCGATGGGGGGACAGAGACTGCAAACCACCAGGCATGTGTGTACCTACGCAACAACCCTGCAGGATGTGCACATGTACTCTAGGGCTTAAAGTACAATTTTTAAAAAAAGCATATTTTAAATTTCCAAATACAAAAAGTCCCAGATACCATTAACCCATACAGCTTCATTTTATGAATTGGAAAAAGTGCAGATACACACACACACAAATATATATGACTGCAAAACCTGAACAATGATAGGAGTTTTAGGAAAAGTGACTGGGTCAGAATCTGGTGGGGGGACAAAAATCTGACATCTGACAATAGGAGGTGGTCAAGAGAAGAATCTCCTGGGTATAGCTGGGCCAGGGCACAGCCATGTACATCTGTGTGTGCCAATGATGTGTGCATGTATACTTCTCTCCATGTCTGCAGGGCCCTGAGCTGATGTGGCTTTATACAGGGAATGCCTCCTCCAGCTGCTCTAGGACTTAAGCAGGAAGCCCCAAATCTCTACACTTGCCTCAATACTCAACAAAATTTAATACATTTAAGATGTGAATGGTGTCCCCTTAGATGTGGAGGCTTGCTCAGGCCACCCTTAAACATCTATATGCAGTGATGGTTTTGTTATGGATTTATAACTTAATTGCATTGTGATTAAAGAACTTGCGCTCCTTGAAACTGACTCTCCAGTATGTGTTAAGGCTTCATTTATTGCCTACTATCTGTTCCACATTTTAAAATCTTCCATATTTTAAAATATATTCTAAAATTGGTTGATTCGAGATTCTTTTCATGACTATTGCAGCTACTTTGCTCACTGTATTGTTTGAATCTACTGTATGTTTTATCTGCTTGATCTATCCATAACTGAAAGAGATCATTAAAAATCTCCCTGTATGACTGTGAATTTATCAATTTATCTTTGTAAGCATATTATATTTTGTTTTCTATATTTGGAGACTATGTTATTAGCTCTGTGGAATTTTAGAATTGCACATTATCCTGGTGAATTGCTCCCTTTATCAATATATGGTAATTTTCTTTATAATAATGCTTTTCAACTTAAAATCAATGGACTGATTTCAGCTTTCTTTTCATTAGTACTTGTCTGGTATCTTTTTTTAACCTTTTCTTTTAAACTTTCTTGGTGTCTTTAGACATATTTTAGATGTAGCTCAATTTTTAAAAATCAATCAGACAATCCCTAGTGAGTCTAGTAAACTTATATTTATTGTGATTCTATCATCTTATGTGTGCTTATTACAGCTTGTTCTATGATACTCTTTTTGGCTTGATTGAATTTTTATTCTTGTTTTACTCTCTGTTTGGAACTTATACATTATATTTCTGCCTTTTGGAGTTTACACTTAAAATGTCTACATGTATTCTTAAGAGTTTAAAGTTATTCATTATCTCTGCCCTTCTTGTGTATAATATATAGAATGCTTTAACTCCAGTCTGCAACCACACACACACACACACACACACACACACACCCCTTACAGAGTACTATTTTCTAGTATTTTAGTGTTGTTTTTAAGCCCATCTGATTAACATTATTATTAATTCTTCATATTGTCAATGATTACTTAGATTTTCATATTTTACCAACTTATTTGAGCATCATTCCTTCACACCTTTCACTCCTTCCTTCTTGGTTCACTTTCCTTCTTATATCTTTTAGTAGTTGTTTCAGTAAGAATCTATTAGAAACTTTCTTATTTTCCTGATAGAATATTTATTTAACCTTCACTCTTGAAGGATAGCTTAGCTGGTAGAGAATTCCAGGTAAATAGTTCTTTTTTCTTATCATTTTAAGACTTTTATTTTTCCAATTATCTTCTGCCTTCTATTGTGCTGTTGAAGTTTATTGCCTGTCTTTTCCCTTGGTTGTTCTTCAGGGTGTTTTTAGAGTGTCTTTTCCCATAGTTGTTCTTAAAATATTTTCTTTGTCTTGGCTGTTCCAACAAGTTATACCTACTCATGTATACTATGGCATGATCAGGTAAAACTTTATTTAAAATACTTTTAGGGCTCATTGTGTTTCCTGAATCCAAAAATTAATTATTTTCAGCAATTCTAGAATTGATAAAAAGCCTATTTCCCTTATCTGAAGTATTTATTAGACATGTATTAGAATTTCTCTTTATATTCATCTCTTTATCTCTCTCTTCTGCATTCTAGGTAATATTTTCTGATCTATTTTCCATTTCATCAATTCTCTCTTTGGCTGTGTCTAATTTACTAATCTATCCATTAAGTTTTTTATGTCAGTGATTGTTTTTCATTTCTAGAATTTCTACTTTGTTTAAATCTGTCTGGTTCATCTTTTTATTTAAATGACTAAATCTATTCTATTATTTTATTTGTTTTTCATATGCTTATCATTTAAAGTATAGTCATGTATATATTTATATTTTTATAATATTTTAATATTTATATATAATCTTCATATGCATATCATTTAAAGTATAATTACTTATATATTGTCTTTTTTATGATATTATATGTATATATAACATTTATAGACTATCACATAGTTTTAATATTGAAAGTTCTTGTGGGAAATGGTCTTGCTACTTGTTGACTTTCCTAATCTATATCAAGGTGGGTTATTTCTTCATTTGTTTTGTAATTTTAGATTATCATCAGCTCATGTTCATCAGGATTTTAACTACAGGAATTGTGCTGGGCCTAGGTTGGAGACATACTCCTCCAGAGAGGTTTGGGGTGATCTTGCTTCTGCCAGATATTTCAAGGTTATTATTTGCTCAGCACTAATGTTATTTGACTCTTCAGCTTGGGAGTTCCAAGAGCATGCAGGTATTATAAATTCAAACTCTAAACCTGTTCCAAGATAGGCCCCCATTTACTAATTCTCAAGGGAGACTATAAATCTTTCTCCCAGTTCCCAAACTGAGACAGATACCATTCTTTGTCACCTCTATATAAGAATGTAATCTTTCCAAATCACCCTTTTACCAAGTGTATAGCCTTTCAAGGGTTCTGATCTTTTGCTAGGAATAACTCAGCTCCAACTCCCTGCCTGGATAGTCTCGAGACGTCATCTCCTTTCCTTGTATGAGGCTTTTATACAAGGAAAAATACTCCTCGTAGAGTTTTAAAACTCTAGCCCTGGCCTGGCATTGTGGCTCACTCCTGTAATCCAGCACTTTGGGAGGCTGAGGCAGGTGGATCACAAGGTCAAGAGATCAAGACCATTCTGGTCAACATGGTGAAACCCCATCTTTACTAAAAATACAAAATATTAGCTGGGTGTGGTGGTACGTGCCTGTACTTCCAGCTACTTGGGAGGCTGAGGCAGGAGAATTGCCTGAAACCTGAAAAAGAAAGTTGCAGTGGGCCAGGATCGCGCCACTGCACTCCAGACTGGTGATAGAGTGAGACTCTGTCTCAAAAAAAAAAAACTCTAGCCCCTAAGTCACTGAGACAAGCAACACCCCCACCACAGGACTACTTATATGCTTACCACTCTGGTTCTCAATCCTACTTCATTTTTGCTCCTTTCATTCTTATAAAGTTAGCTCTAAATTAAAAATCACCATTATTACATTTCATCCAGCACTTCTAGTATTTTAAGTGGGATGGTTTTCAGTGTATCTAGACTACCAGATTGCTAGAAAGGGAAGTCTACACAGCTCTTACCTTTTTGTGCCTTTTCTTTCGATTATATAAGAGAGACAGCTCAATTAGCTACTGCTATTTTTAAACTATTTATTAAGTTTCTTATTGTCTGTGAGGAAGGTAGGAACACCTTGGACTGAAGCTTTCTACAAGTAATCATCATCTTGTATTGGAATGAAAAAGGGTAGATAATAATGGGAAGAGACCACTAAAGTTATGATGGATTATGAGGAGATATCATTGTGCAATGAATATCTTGAATTCAAAACGAAGAATTATCTTGAATTCAAATTCTAGAAGGTCCCCTGTAATTAATACCTATAGTGTACAACATAGAAAGTATAAACTCATCATGATTCTTCCCCCAAAAAGGTATAATTTAAACAAATTAAACATAAAGACAATGAAGAAATCAAATGGTTTCTAGAAATAGAAAATCATTTTGGTGCTGAAAAGATCTACTTTGTGAAGTGAAAGAGAAGAAAGAAGTTATCTTTCAAGAAGATTCTACAAGAAGAAAAAAATGCTGACCATCTTGGTAGTTAGAAAACATATTGCTCCAGGCACAGTAATAAATAGTTTCTAACCAGAAAAAAACAAAGAAAAGATTACCATGGAACACTTAACATGGCAGAATGGACACAAGTTGGTAAGAAAAGGAACAAGAATGCTTTAAACAGAATCAAAGCCTTAGTATAAAATAAAGGGCTTATAGAAATGGACAACATGAATAAGAGACATTCTGAATGTTCAGGAGAGAACAACAGAAACTGAGACCCATTGAAAACAAACTTGGAAGACTGAGAAATTGAAAGGGTAACATTTGTACATTGTTCTTGAGGACAGAAATGCTCCCAATTTGCCCTGCCTTCTGCTTTTCTTTGGACAGCATCTAGCAGCTCCCCAAGGCTGCTACTGCCACTGGGCAAGCAGTACTTTTCCACTTTCTCAGTAGTGGGTCCGGGAGCTACAGCTAATGCAATAGAGAAGGCATTATTAAGGCAAGATGACAAAAGATGAGATTCCAATCAGAGGCCAAGAACTCAGACCTAGAGAGATAGACAAATGATGAGAATTAAGGAGCCCTTCAAAGGCTTTTACAAATGACAAGCTGGTATTTTTCTATTTGGGGTATAAAAATAAACAAAACAGAAATCCCTATCTCCACAGAGCTTCCATTCTAGTAGGGGAGAACAGACAATAAACATAACAAATCAATAAACTATATACCATACAGAGAAAAATAAAGCAGGAAAGGTGAACTTGAAAAGGACCTTAAGGCGTCATGTCAACCATTGGCTCTTTTTATTCAAAAATACCACTTCTGTTCTAACCACATGACCATCAGTTCTCCAAACCTGCATATGTGCATATTTTAGACTGTGTGTGTGTGTGTGTGTGTGTGGGTGTGTGTGCGTGTGTGTGTGTGTGTGTGTGTGTTTAAAGTGTTTCCTCACCATGATATTTATTAGACCTCAATAGAATTACTCATTTTTAACTATATGGAAGCAACTGACCTAAAAGGGACTTGACACTGATTCAAAAGAATATATTTCTGCCAGTTTTCAGTTTCACAGGAACACAATATGGAAGCTTGCTTACCTTAGTGAAAGCTCGGTAACATAAGCCACACAGCTCCACCAGGTAGGCCAGAGTGAAGACAGCATTCTGAATTACAAAGCTGAGCAGTTTTGAAAATGGTTCCAACAAACTCTGCAATGAGATTGGGGCCAAACAAAGTCAATTGCTGATCACTTCATTGAAAAAAAAAAGTATTAAAGTCTTAGGATACTTTAACTAATGGAATCACTTTTTATTAATTTAAAAATCTGTTACCAGGTGGCTCCTGTAGCAATCCCGTTGGTCTAATAAAAACAGAACTGCACCTCAGTCAAGGGCTCAAAGAACAGGATCAAATCATTTCATTGCTCAAAAAGACATTCATTTTTCCATGTGGCATCATTTATAAACTTACATAACTACAACCCTGTCTTCACGTCCACCCTGAGCAATCAAGAGTGTGAGGTTTGCAATAGGATCTTCCACTTTATTTTCAAAACATTTAAGTGTTTATGAGTTCATTATATTCAGATCTGGAAGCCTGTCTTCTGGGTTAAGTAGTACAAACCATCCTTGTGTGTTAGAACTAAAGTACTATAACTTAGATAAAATTCATCACAACTCAGCCTGCTGCCAATGTTTATCAGGAAGGCATAGTCTGTTTCAGTTTCTCCCCCTGAATCCTACTCACAAAGGGTGAGTTTTAGTTCTATATGCTTTCTTAAGTCATTCAGAAATATTTATGGAGTACTTATGGAGTGTCAGATGGATGCTTTCACATAGTTTATCTTATTCAAATTTCTCATAACTATCCCAGGAGACAGTGTGTTATAATATAGGTAATGACATAAGCACTAAATTCTGACACAAGGCATTTCACACTCTAGCTTACCATGACCTTGAATAAGTGATTTAATCTCTCTGGAACTTGGTTTTCTCTTCTGTAAAATGGGTATAATAATGACTTCCACCTCATTAGGGTGCAAATTATGAGAATTAAAGTAATATACGTAAAGCACTTGGTACCAGTAAGCTCTCCATCGGTGTTAGCTATGATCTTCATTATTAACCTTCTGAAGCTTTAGTATCTGTTCCTACTCTGCAGCTTAGGCAATTAAGTAGACAAGCAATCTGCCTAAGGCCATACAGGTATGAAGTAGAATTCAAAGCCAAGTTCCAGGGCAATTTTCCAGAGGAAGAATTGTTCTGCAGAGAAGACAGGATTTTAACTGGACTCCAAAACACTTCCACGCCATGATTTCCACTACTTCTCAATATCTACAGTGCTTGCTACCTGGTTTTCAAAAGTAATAGATGTTCAATATCAAACTCAAGATACGTAGGAAAGGACAGATGAGGAAATAAAAATCATCCAGAGTCCTACCGCCTCGTGATTACATTTCGATACTCAGTGGGAATATTACACACATATGATCTTATATTTTGTTTTTTATTAACTTAAGAAATTCCCAGTGCCATTTAATTCTTTGTAATCGTCCATTTTAATGGCCACAAAGCCACATTTTACTATAAATAATACCCCAATAAATATATTTTACATGAAATTAGCATTTGCATTTTCTTCCTTAGATTCCCAGAAAAAGAATGACTAAATCAAAGGATATGAGCATATTTGAGGTTCTTTTTTCTTATTGATACGAAAATGAATGCACTCTGTATTAGTTGCCCTTGAAGATAGGAATTATGTTTTTTACTTATTTATATTCCCCACAGAAATCTATGTGATGCTTCCCATATAGAACATCTTAAAGAAACTCACAAAAATAGTCCTAATGATTCATTATTCTTTGCTCCATATAAATGCCATTGCCTTGAGGTCAGGTATGGTGGCTCATGCCTGTCATCTCAGCACTTTGGGAGGCCAATGTAGGCAGATCACTTGAGGTCAGGAGTTCGAAATCAGCCTGGCCAACATGGTGAAACCCTAGCTCTACTAAAAATACAAAAATTAGCCAGGCATTGTGGCACATGCCTGCAGTCTCAACTACTTGGAAGGCTAAGGCAGGGAGAATTGCTTGAACCTGGGAGGTGGAGGCTGCAGTGAGCCAACATGACGCCACTGCACTCCAGCCTGGGCAACAGAGCAAGACTCCATCTAAAAAAAAAACAAAATATATATATATATATATATATATATATGACAATAGAACGGGAACAATGGAACGGGAATGTCTCATGTTGCACATAATGTATCCTTATTGGTCAAAAAGAGAAGCCTGAATTCAAGCCTATATGGAAACTTGCTCTTGTATCTAAAAAAGCAGCATAATTATGGGGCAATATGGCCCCAAAAGACCTATGTCCAAGTCTCAAATCTTCTACTAACTAGCTGTGTGATCCTGGTCAAGACACTTCATATCACTGAGCCTACTTCCTCATCTGTAAATGAGCAGACTGAACCCAGTGATATCTTTGTAACTTTCTAGCATAAACCATGAGTCTATGAAAGCACAGTCAAGTTAAATAGTTGCAGGATACATGCATCATTGGTATATTACACAGTAATTACAAGTTATAGCAACACAAACTATTGCACCACTGCGTAGAATGCAGCCCAGCAATAGAGCTTGGAAGACAAAAGTGAAGGACACATGGTGCAGAACTTATTGAAGCTTGTGGTCTCCCTGGCACCACTTCAGGACAATGTAAGTGCTACTATAGAGAGCTCTATCAAATACTGTGGGAGCTGATACAGGAGAAAGTTGCTACAGATAATATCAACATCTTTTTTCATTAAATGGAACCTTGAAGAATGAGAAGGAATTCACCACACCAACAAGGCCATAAAGCATTTCAGGCAAAGGAAATGGCCTAAGCAAAGGCAAGGAAGTATTAAATTAAATAAGATTATATATCTGAAGCATTAAGCTAAATGTCTGCCATATGATAGCAAACAGTGACTGTTGTTTCACTGATGATGATAACGCTGATTTTGAAAGTGGATAGGAGGAATGGATGAATGAGACACGTAGCCAAAGATTACATTGGAAAGGTAGGCTGGAGAGTTATGAAGTAACATGTTAGATGCCACATTAAGGAATCTGGGCATCATCCTGAAAGAAATGGGGCATTATCCGAGCTTTTAAAGCAAGGAACCAACACAGTAAGATCAGGTTTAGAAGGACCACCTGGTGAGTAGCATTGGGGGTGGATTGGTGGGCATGGCCCAGGGCTAGCAGGACCAATGACAAACCATGACCTTGTGAGGTATTAGATAGAGCTCTTTATACAAGGCACTGACCCAGCAGGAGGAGAGAGAAGGAGGCTGAAAGAGAAGCATTCAGTATGCAATAATTATGTCTTCAGTATTGCTACAAGCCTATCTCTTTAGGTGAAAAAATAACTAACCAATTGCTTATGTTTTTCTGAACATACATACCCTTGTAGCATTGGTAGAGGGGATCTTCAAGAGGCAAATCATAATTCTCAAACTGGAATCTAACGAACACTGTGAATAAATATGAAAAAAGTAAAGATCAGTTTTTACCTTAATACACCTTTTGCTTCAATATGTCCTGAACACATTTATTTTAGCAAAAGGAAAAATCTGAAATATGACTGCTTCTTTACAGTTTCCCATGCCCTAATATCTTTGTTGAAAAAAAAAATCATTCTCATGTTAAAACAATTTTAATTAAACAATTATACAATGTTAAATAATTAAATGCAGCTCCTAAACTATTTTCAAAGATATAGCCCTAAAAATTAATGAGATAGACAGTTGAATAGAGAGATGGGTGGGTGTGTGGATGGGTGGGTGGATGGATGGATGGATACACAATGAACAGAAATTGTTGGGTAGATATTAAATGTATCTAACTCTAAAGAGATACACCTATTTGTGAAAGGCCATTTTAGGGGGAAAACAAAAGCTTCTTAGATCTATTTGCAAAACCCGTTAATCCACGTAAGAACCAGTTTTATCTGCCCTTTCTCTGCTATGAAGTGACGTGACAGAAACCCGAGAAAATGCAGTAAAATTTCTACAAAAGAAAATCATGCCTTACCCATCCGTTCCAGTTCTATATTGACAAGATTCCACATCAAAATGTACTTTTTAAAATTGAGTTTACTAGGATTGGGGGAAAATGTTACAGCAAGAATAAACAATGATATGATTTCACTTTATAAGCAGATCGCAATAGCAGGCTGTGGTTACATTTCTGCAGCCACGTGCATATACGTTAACCTCTTCAGGACAGTGCAAACTAAGCCAGGGGTTTTCCAAGTGGAATCCCAGAACCAGCAGCTGGAAACAGGCTAGAATGCAAATCCTCAAGCCCCACACCTCCTGAATCAGAAACTCCCGAATCAGGCCCAGTAAGCTGTGTTTCAGCAAGTCCGGCAGGGACGCTGATGCACACTGACACTTCAGATCTGCTTCTATAAACTGATGAAAACAAACTATGGAAGGTTTCAGTGGCTTATTATTTTCCCCAGAGATTAAAAACAAAGGCAGAAGATGATCAGAGGCAGTGCCCAGATCTGCCCTAGCGGGGCAAATTCTTACACAGATTCTGAAAGTATTTCACAAGTGCCTTCTAAGGTAACCACTGGGGTCTATTTAATCTGCTCGATATTCATCAGAGTTGATGTGACATTTACATTACTTTAAACCAGAGGCTGAAAACTGGCTGCTCATCAGGCCCCCACAGTGATTTAAAAATCAGAAAATGTTATCTTGTGAAAAAAAGGGAAGACAGATAACCTGGGGCCTGCATTCTCACAGAACAACAATCAGCAGGTGTGAGTAGCCTCTGACCTCGTAGAAGGACTGGCACATTCTAGTTCCCAAGGGCCTCAATTCTGCTTATTATCTTATCTCCTTTATTAATCCTGCAGGCAGGGTCCTATGGGCAGGGCTGATTGTCACAAATCGGGCACGCCACTTGTTTACAGCTGGCAACACCTGTCACTCTTCTGTGCTCAAGTGAAATCTTCTGACAGTCATATCAGCACACAGGCATTTAAATTTGCCATACCTCATACCATCCCTTCTCTTAGCATGTGCAGCTCTTTAGCAGTGAAGCCCTGATTGGTTCTCGGGCCCTAGGAGGCTCCATGTGCTTAAAATGTGTGCACTCAGTGTCCTATGTGTCGATGTACAGTGGCTATACAGATACACAGTTCAAAGTACTGACCCTCCTTGCTTGGATTTATTCAGCTACTCCAGATCTGTGGGTAAACAAGGATCATAGACTATAAGAGGTGGTAAAGATCCCTCCTCTGCACTCCTGCTTCTCACTGTAACTCCAAGCTCAAAGGGGCACATGCTGAGCTAAGGGTCCCTGAATTATACCGTGTAGATCTATTAGTAGTATCTGTCCCTTTGGAAAAATGTATTATCACAGGTGGTTAATCTTTATCAAATATCTTACATACACATAATACTCATTGTAGAAGTGGAGCTACTAATATGTACCCTCACTTGTAAGATCAACAAGTGATTCTTTTGTTTTTCTATCAGAATTTTTTTAATTTTTATTTTATTTTATATTTTTGAGACAAAGTCTCACTCTGTTGCCCCGGCTAGAGTGCAGTGGCACAAACATGGCTCACTACAACCTCAACTTCCCGGGCTCAAGCAATCTTCCCACCTCAGCCTCCCAAGTAGCTGGGACAACAGGTGCATGCCATCATGCCTGGCTAATTTTCAAATATTCTCTATTTGTTTACTTATTTTTGAGACAGAGTCTCTCTCTGTCATCCAGGCTAGAGTACAGTGGTGCAATCATGACTCACTGCAGCCTCAACCTCCCGGGCTCAAGCAATGAGCCCACCTCAGCCTCTCAATTAGCTTGGACTACAGGTGCCACCATATCCAGCTATTTTTTTTTTAAGAGACAGAGTCTCTCTATATTGCCTAGGCTGTGGTTTTTAAAATCTTTCACACAGATGACGTCTCGCCATGCTCCCCAGACTGGTCTCAAACTCCTGGGTTTAAGCGATCCTCCCATCTCTGCCTCTCAAAGTGTTGGGATTACAGGCATGAAGCGCTATGCCCTGACTGATTCATTTTGTTGCCAGTTAAATGCTTCTGTAATCTGCACAAAGAAAGCACGAAAAAACCTCATGGTGCAGGTCAGGTCCAAAGCCAGCAATGCCACTGCCAGCCACCTCCCCACACCCTGCTCTAGAGACATGAATGCCTTCAACTCACCCCTGTCATAGAAGAGCAAAAGGAGTCTGTTAGTGAAACAGACGCTGGACTGTGAGTCAGAAAACCTCTGTTCTGATCTTCACATTGCCATCACTGCATTGTTTCCAGAAGCTATACTACCTCTCTGAATTTGCAGAATTCATTTCGAAAATGAGAGCATTGGAAAGGATGATCTTTTTAGGTTTCTTCCAGCTCTAACAGTATTGGCTTCTTAATTGCATTTACTGGGCCCCGGTTTTCAATGATCCTTGGGCCACTAGATTTCCAGGTAGGTAATTGTGTGTATATTCTTGGGGATGGTATGGTATAGAGGGTAACAGTCAAGCAGAAATAGCTTCGTTCACAAACATAGCAATCACTTCCCTTTAGATAATTCTCTAAAATTGAAACTTTATATGTCTGGGCTGCTTTTGGACAAAACTATTTATTTACCAATTTATTTAATATCTACCAGAGAAAAATAGCTGGATAAACACCATCTACTAATATCTTTCTGGCTGATTTTTTTTTATCAACTGGAAACATGCATATTCATAATCGGCGAGCAAAATGCTCACTCTGCATTCCTGTCATTCCCTAAGAGAGGACAGACCAACCCAAATAAGCCTCCTCACTCATGGCTGACGGAGGTTTCTCACTGTCCTTTGCTATACATTAGTCATCCAAGACTCTGCTGCTTGTGTTGTTCTCTGTAAATAAACGGTCTGAAAATGGTAAGAAATTAATTGAAAATGAAATCTTCGGCTCAGCTTACCTTCAGAGGTAAAACACAAGGCAGCTTGGCAAAAAATGTTTGAAACTGGTTGCTGATTGTGGTCCAGAGGCTACTAGGAGAATCCATAGGCAAAGCTTCCATGAAGGTTGCAATGTTTTCCAAACAGCGTATCATAGCACCCCCTGCTGGTAAATTCTTTTTGTTATTTAGACCCTAAAAACACAAAAGCATAGGCAATCAACTGCTGAAACAGCACGGGAATGCATAGCGCTATTTGGTGAAGGTCAGTTTAAAGGTCATATCTTCAGGCTATAAACGTGTTCAGTGCCTACTACATAGGCCAATCCCTGCGAGAGACTGGAGGAATATCAGGAAAAATTGACAAGTTCAGACAAACTTAAGGGGGGAAATTGGTGAGAGGTGAAATGTGAGCAAGAAATAGGAAACAGCTTCCAAGGTGTTCCACTGTGGTTCGGTGCTAAGAAAACAATAAATGAAGCTCACTGGAAATAATCCCCAGCACAAAGACTGAGCATTGAATTACAGGAGCAGGAGCTTTCCTTCCAACAGTGAGCATCACCCGCAAGCAAACCATGAGCGCTGACCTGCAGCAGTGCTGAGACTTAAACCCATGTCTCTTGATCCAGTGCCCATAGCTCCACCCACCACTCTGCCCTTGGAAAACTGGGTGATTCTGTGGAGGCAAGGTCACGACTTAGCTGGGGGTATGGAGACGGTTTCAAGGAAGAGTAAATCCATGCAAAGCAGCAATGTCCAACTGACACTTTTCTATGCAATTTTATTTCTTAATTAACTTTTTAAATTTTAAGTTATTTTAAATTTTAGCATTTTATATTATCTTTCTTTTGAGTTGGGGTCTCTTTCTACTGCCCAACTTGGAGCATAGTGTAGCGATCACAGCTCACAAGAGCCCCCAACTCCTGAGTTCAAATGATCCTCCCCTCTCAGTCTCCTAAGTATCTGGGACTACAGGCATGTGCCACCACCCTGGCTAATTTTTTTTACTTTTATTTTGTAGAGATGGGGGTCTTGCTATGTTGCACAGGCTGGTCTTGAGCTCCTGGCCTCAAGCAACCCTCCTGCCTCAGCCTCCCAAAGTGCTGGGATTATAGGCATAAGCCACTGCACTCAGCCCTCAGCATTAAAAATTTTTAATATATATTTTCAATTCAAAAATTGTAGATCTCATTTTTTAATTAAATAACGTTGAAATCCTTTCTCAGTAGTACCCTGGGCATGACTCAAAGAAACACAACCCACAGTTGTGCTGGGGCTTAGAGTTTCGGCTGGGGCTTAGGGTGTCACTAAAGGAAACCCACCTCCAGGAGCTGACTGAGGGCCGCGATGGAGCTCAGCTCATTGAAGTCCATCAGAGACGAGGCTAAGGTCCGTAAAAAAGTCCCATCTGGAAAGTCAACAATCATATTTAGTGTTTGAGCGTCTCGGACGAGCCAAATTTGTGGCGTCTGGATCCTCAAAGGGTGAGTTACCTTTGATGGTGCTTTGGAACAGCTGTGGGAAGATGCCGTTGGGGGCCAGCTGATGGAAGAGGCAGCGCAAGAACTGCTTGGCCACCCCCGCTGCATTGCCAGGAACCATCATGCTGGAGTGGAATGGGGGAAGAAAAGGCAAGAGGTCATGGGCCAGGGAGCATGTGTTTAGGTATTCACTTAGAATTCAAACATCTGCATACCATTCCCCTTATGAGATATCTCACTGTCACGTTCATCAGTGAAATGAAATATTCTACTCAAAGCTAATCACTGCTAACAATAACTTTTTAGAAAGAGAGAACCATGAAATGCCAGAGTAGTCCCAGATATGTTCCAGGTCCCATAATGTACTCATGAAGGTTATAAGGCCCAAAGAGAAGAGGTACAAAGGTCACATGATCACAGTAGGACAGAGTCCTTCTGCATAGAGAAATGCAAATTAAAACTATAATGAAATAGCCATAACACACCCACCAGAATGACTAAAATTAAAAAGATCAACAATGCCAAAGTTGGGCAAGAATACAAAACAAGCAGAAGTCTCACCCATTGAGGATGGTAATATAAAATGGCATAACCACTTTAAGAGAAGTTCCAGTAGTTTCTTATACAATTAAATATATACCGATCCTGTAACCCAACAATATCATCCCTAGATATCTTACCCAAAAGAAATAAAAATACTTGTTTTAAAAAGGGCTTCATAAGAATGTTGACAATAGCTCTATTTTTTTTTTTTTTTTTTTTTTTGAGACGGAGTTTCGCTCTTGTTACCCAGACTGGAGTGCAATGGCACTATCTCAGCTCATCGCAACCTCCACCTTCTGGGTTCAAGCAATTTTCCTGCCTCAGCCTCCCGAGTAGCTGGGACTACAGGCATGCGCCACCACGCCCAGCTAATTTTTGTATTTTTAGTAGAGACGGGGTTTCACCTCAGTGACCAGGATGGTCTCGATCTCTTGACCTCGTGATCCACCCGCCTCAGCCTCCCAAAGTGCTGGGATTATAGGTGTGAGCCACTGCGCCCAGCCAGACAATAGCTCTATTTTTAAAGGCCCCAAACAAAAACAACCAACCTAGAAGTCTTTCAATAAGAAAATAAAAAAGCAAACTATGGGATACAATCCAGCCTTGAAAAGGAAACAAACTCCTAACAAAAGCAGCAACATGGATAAATCTCAAAAACATCATGCTGAATAAAGGAAGTTAGACACAAAAAAGCACAACAGTAGGATTCCATTGACAGGGAGTCCAGCGGGGCAAAATTAACCCATGTGGAAAAAATATCACAACAGTGTTTGCCTCTGTGGAAGTAGAGATTCTCTGGAAAGGTTCATGAGAGAACTTCCTGGGAATAACGGTAATGTTCTGTATCTTGACAGGGGTTTGGATTACACAGTTATATGCATTTGACGAAACTCGAGAAATGAACACTTAAGATTTGTGTACTTCCTTGTACGTAAATTTTACAAAAGAAACAACCGCAATCAATGTACAATATGGTGAGTATAGTTGGCAACAATGTATTGTATACTTAAAATTTGCCGAGAGAGTGGATTTCAAACGTTCTCACCAAAAAATAAAAAGATAACTAAGTGAGGTGATGAATATGTTAATTAGCTTGATTGTGGTAATCATTTCACAATGTGCACATCTATCAAAACATCACATTTATGCCTTAAGTATATATAATTTTTATTTCTCAATTATACCTCAATAAAGCTGGAGGAAAAAAGAAACAACGGTATAAAAAGTTGAACTTGAGTTAATGCTAACTTTGCAGAAGTATGTGGGGGAAAATATATTCTACTATCTGAAATTTACTCTGAAATACATCTAAGAAATGATGGATGGATAAATAGTTAGATACATGATACAGAAAATAAAATATTTGTTTTAAAATCTAGGTGATAGGTATATGAATGTTCACTGTATAATTCTTTCAACTTTGCAGTATATTTAAAATCTTTCATAAAAAAGTTAAGAAAAAAAGTTTTTCAAAAAGCCATTCATAGAATAGAGCATAAGAAAGAAAAACAAACATCCCTAAAGCCATAAGTTATAGAAATGCAGTTACAGTTACGCTATCATATACACTCTATCATTTGGGTCCACAGAAAATACCCCTGAGGCACAAGAAGGTATAAATTAGTATCTCTCTTTTACAGATGAGGAAACTAAGGCAGAGAGATCAGTGTGGCCAAAGTCACAGACAGCATCTGTTCCTGCCCTCCTCTGGTCCTTCCTCCCCAATGCAGTCAAAGTAGCCTTTCTACATGCTACACACACACACACACACACATACACACACAGGTACACGCACACACCTTGCTGCTTATAAATCCTTCACTGGCTTCCCACTGCTGCTAGAAGGAAGTCCAAAATATTTACTGTGGTTTATAAGTCGTGCACAAGCTGGTAGTCAGACTCGGCAAGCTCTTGCATCTCTGTGTTGTGGTTACACTGGCCTTTTCATAGTTCCTCCTACACACTGTTTTTACCATGCTCTTTCCATAACTATGTGCATATTAGGTTAAACTCATTTTTTCATATCTTAGTTATAAATATCACTTCTTAAGGGAAGCCCTTCCCTCTTTCTCCCCTCCTCTACCACTATCAAGACCAGACTGGGACCGCCTGTTACACCCACTCACGCCATCAGCTCTCATCCAGGCTTGCTCATCTCAGCAAATGCCATGCCCACCCACCCAGTTGTTTAGACCAAAACCTGGGAGTCATTCTTGCCTCCTCACTTTCTCTTATACCCAACATCCAATTTAGCAGCAAATTCTATTGGCTCTACTTTCAAAATATTTCCTAAATATATCCTTAATGTGACTACCTCTCACCACCTTAGACCAAGCCACTAACCTCTCGCCTGCACCACTAACACGGTCATCAAACTGGTCCCCTGCTTAACTTTTTACGCCCCTCCCCGTAACCTATTTTCAACACAGAAGCCAGATGGATCCTTTAAATTTTTTTTCCTTAAAAAAGATTTATTTTATTGTGTTAAGAACACTTAACACGAGAACTATCCTCTTAACAAATGTTTGTGTACAATTTATTACTGTTGACTGTAGGTGGAATGCTATACAGCAGATCTTCAGAGCTCATTCATCCAGCTTGACTAAAACTTCATGCCCCTTGATTAGTAACTAGAGAGTGATCCTTCAAAGCAGTAGATAGGGTTTGGTTGTGTCCCCACCCAAATCTCATCTTGAATTGTGGCGCCCATAATTCCCACATGTTGTGGGAGAGACCCAGTGGGAGATAACTGAATCACAGGGGCAGTCATTCACTATTGTAGTGAACAGGTTTCATAAGATCTGATGGTTTTATAAACAGGAGCTCCCCTGCACAAGCTCTCTCTTTGCTGGCCGCCATGTAAGATGTCCCTTTGCTCTTCCATCATCTTCCACCGTGATTGTGAGGCCTCCCAGGCCATGTGGAGCTGTGAGTCCATTAAACCTCTTTCTTTTATATATGACCCAGTCTCAGGTATGTCTTTATCAGCAATGTGAAAATGGACTAATACAGCAGGTTAAAGCACATCACCCCACACTCCAATGGCTCCCTGCTGCATCCTTAAAATGATCTGCAGGGCTCTACTTGGCCTGGCCCCCACTGCCTCTGCCCTCTCATTTCCGGCCACTCTTTTTCACGCTCAACCTGCTCCAGCCACATTAGTCTGTTTTCCAAATATATGAGGCGTTTTCCTGACTTAGAGACTTCATACTTGCTGCTCCCTCTGCCTGGAATGTTCTTTCTATAAATTACTGCATGGATCACTCTCAATTTATTCAGGCTTTGTTCAAATATTACCACCTCAAAAAGGCTGTCCTTGACTATTATATCTGAAATACCAGCTCCACGCACTCTCTATCTCCTGGACTTACTTGGTTAATTTTCATAGCATTTAGCACTAAATGATATTAAATTACAGAGTCAGTTTTCCTGTCGGTTAATTTGTTGTTTTCTCCCTCATCAAGTAGAATGTAAGTTCCATGAGAGCCAGGATTTGATGTTTTGTTACCACTATAACCTCTGTAACTAGCAGTCACTCCATAAACACCTGTTGAATGAATTACTGTTACATAAGTCTCTCTGTACTTTTTCTTCATAGCACTTAGCACAGTTTACAATTATGAATTTGTACAAATATTTTATTCACATTGGCTTCATGGATAGACTATAAGCCCCATGAGGGCAGGAATCATGTCAGTTTTGCTCCCAGTGAAGCCCTATGTATCTAGCACAGGGTGGGCTTAAAAGTATTTGTTGGCTGAAATAAGTGAGTGAGTGAATGAATGAGTGAATGAATAAATGAAGGCAAGAACAGAAAATGAACAACGAGTGCTCTCTGGAGCTACAACTGGAGCCTAACAATATTCCTTCTGTGGTACAAAAACTGGCATTTATTTTTTATTTTATTTTTTTATTGAGACAGAGTCTTGCTATGTTGCCCAGGCTGGTCTCGAACTCCTGGGCTTGAGTGATCCTCCCACCTCAGCTTCCCAAAGTGCTAGGATTACAGACATGAGCCACCGCACCCAGCCCCACACTGGTGTTTTAGAAACGAGATGAACATGCACAGAGGAGAAAAGAAAGTGAGATCTGGGCTCACTTTAGGACCTTACCTTTCTGCTTGATTAGAAAAGGTAGTACTGGATGCCAATCTAGGAAATAAAGTAAACAGAGTCACACGAATATCTTAGATTTCCATGATGAGATGCATTAGTAATGTGGGAGGAGGACCTGTTGTGTTTCCGGTTTAGATGGGGAGACATGTATAATGTTGACAGCTCCCTTGGCAGAGGACACAGGGCCCACTGAGTGGTCAGTCTCTAGAGTTAAATTTGACCCAGTCCTTGAGATCTGCTATGTCAAGTTAGATACTTTCATGGGGAAGTTTGCAGAAAGTTGGTTTTCTACAGAATGCTCCTGCCGCCAGGTCAGACAGTGATCAGAACAACACTGGACCCAGTCCCTCTCCATATTAACTCAACTCAAAATTCATTTCTTTGTATAGAACCTCCGAGACCTAACTATAAACAAATCACAAATGATAAAAGCCTCCGTAAGATAGTAAAATAGATAACAGGAATATTTGTCAGCTGTTGGGTTGAAATGAGGAGAAGAGAAATGTTACATTAAGAAGAGAAATGTATTGGTTAAGTAAACAATATATAGCATTTAATTTTCAAAAAAGTGTAATTCTTTGGTTCTGTATATGTGTGGAAATATTCTATATGTTATCCTATGGCAAGAGAATGGACTATACTGGTGGGTTTAGAAGAACATGTCTGGATGAGTAAGATATTGAAGAAACAGAAAAGGAGAATGTTGCAAATTTATTTACTTTATTAGGACTACGTGTGTAAGAGTGAGCTGAGCCAAGAATCCACCTGGAGAGGAACTGAGGGTCCAGCGACCACTAACACCAGACACCACTCCCAGTTGTTTCGTTTCCAGACCCTCTCATGCTAATGTCACTACAACAAATAGATAAACATTGGCAAGGGAGCTAAATAGTAACAGTAGTTAATGGTGCAGCAAATATGCTTTTAAAGGACATACTTAGAGTAGAGAAAGGGATCATTTAAGAGGGATCCAAGCAGACAGCAAAGTATGAGATCATATGGAAGAGCTCGGGTGATCAATGAAAGGGTTATGCTGAGCTTACAAACCTTTAGAATATGCAGGGAATGGCCCCTGTGGTCGTAACTAGCACAAATAAACAACGTGTTTGTAAAACCACATGGCCTCATCTGTTCTTCATGATGAAGTGGGGCATGCCAGGAAGCCCTGAATTAGCTGGCAGTGGAATCTGTTTTCATGGTAGCTTTGGTGATTAGGCTTAGGTTGCTAAGACTTGTGGCAGCTTGCACCAAATGCACTCCCTGTCTCTTGCTAGTCTACCGAAAGGAGGTGGAGATTTAGTATATGTGTATGTAAATACATAAAAATGTATCTGCCACTGGTTTTCCCTTGCTTTTCTTCAAAGCTTATGTGTTTCCATCTAACAGTTGGCAATGTTTGAAAATGAATTGTTCTCACTTATGTTAAAACAAACAAAAAACCAAAACTGAAACAAACACCCCTATACAGCTATGACAACCTAGATCATCTGTTTCAAAGAGATGATAACAGACTGGAACAATAATTCTATCTGTTCTGAAACTAAGAAGTATTGACAGTAGAAACTGTGACCTGGTATTAATAAAAACTCTCAACTCCCCAAGTGCTGAGAGTTCTTATGTTCTAATTATTATGACTAGCTCAAACTCCAGGGCTTCAGTGAAGTAATTCCCCTTTTCTTAACCCTCCATATCCCCATTCCATCTCTTACTTTGCATATGGGCTACTCTGAAGTCTCCAGATGCAACAGTCACACTTACCTTTATAGAGTCTCTGTCTATATGACTCCTAAGGACACTACCAAAAAAACTGGAGAGAGGGAGGATAAGAAAGCCATACCCTCTTGGGACTGAGGAGCTGATAGTGCTTTCCTGTTTGTCTCCAACTTGAAGTCAGCAATTTTTCGTTTTAAAAAAACGGATTAAATTTTAGCTCCATTAAGATTCATTCTCTTTCCTTTCCCCAAATGCCAAGAATTTGCAGAATCCAGTTCTTGTCCTACCTCCTCCTTATAAACTTTCTTTAGGAATTCTTTCCGATACTAATCTTCTCTAGCACTTAGCGCTCTCTCTGACCACTCATTACAGCATTTAATCACCCCCTGTCTTGTATGGCTAGTCAATGGGTCCACAGTAACTGTCACAGCAACTAAGCACAGAGTACCTGAGGGCAAGAGCTCTGTCTAATGCCGGCAGCCTAATGCACCTGGCACTGTTAGCACAGACTGGAAGCGTTAATACATTCACGTGGAGTTTAATTCAATCCTGTCCTATAGGTTGTGCATGCTAGGACTACAGTTTGTCATTGAATTTGAGCTTTCTTCATATCCATAAAATACATCATTTATCTTCTAATGCCCTATCTACTAAATAGAATTTTCTTAGCACGAACACTCTCAGAGCAGCTAAGCATAATCTCTCAGTCAGGCTGAAATCCCTGTTCCCCAAATGTGTGTATCCTTCCTTTATCTGAGTCGGAAATGTGAACCTGCTATAATTACTGTGTGTTTCCTCACATGACAATATCCCAAGTTTTATAGTTAAATGAGGTGCTCTTGAGATTACAAATGCCTAGAAAATCCATCTCAGAACAGGTAAGGAGAAATAATAACAGCTAATACTTATGAAGCGCTTACTATCAAGTGCTAACAGTTGTGAGTGTGGTTACATCCATTAGCTCATCTAGTGATAGAGAATAACGAACAGTGGGGTTTTCTTAGTGCAGCTGCCTCCAGCTTTGCTCTGACATTGTGGCTCATGACTCTACACAGATGGAGAATTCAGTTGAAAGAGTGGTCTATTTGGTTTTTAAAACTAGTCTGAGTTGATCTCACAAATACCAGTATCTACAAGATGGCTGAATGTTTCACTTTTGAACTGGTAGTTTTTACTTCAAGACAGAGATTGAATAAAGGACCTTCCTACCAAACAAAACAGAAGCTGACATTCACCTTCCCACAGACTGCATGATATCCAGCAGCAGCGGGGCTGCCAGGTCTGGGCTTAAGTGAATGAATGTGGACAGGACCACGATGGCCAGCCCAAGTGTCTCTTCATCGTATTCTTCAAGAATGGCCCCACAGTCATGGCATCTGCAAAGAAAACAGAGACATGCTTTCCATGAAAGAAAGAACCATGCTCTCAAGATATAATGTACTACAGACATGGTTGTTTCTAGCAGGTCTTGGAAAAGTCTCCAAAAGGAGATGGGGGGGCCCGCTCTGGTAATCGGTAGGGGATTCCAGTGCCGTCATCACCACAGATACAGAAACAGCACACATGGCAGAGACCACGAAGATGCCTCTGATTACTGAAAATGTTCTTTCAATTCCTCAGCATCTGGCCTGCACATGCGTGATTACTCTTGCTGAGAATGAGTGCCAACAGTCTGAAGCCTGTGGATGAAGGATTTGATGCATGTGACATTATTGCTGAGAAAAGTCAGTAACTAGATTTTTCATTTGTTGAAGGTAAAAATGAAAAATGCCCAGGCATGGATGGAGGCTTTCAGAAAATGTTCTATTTGTGGGTAAGAGACAGGGCAGTCAAGTCTACAGAACCATCTGGAAAGCCTGAGGAGACAAGGAAGTCTCTTCTCCAGCACTCACTCAGATTAGTTTTATGAACTCACCAGGCCTGCCTGGTCGTATATAAATGCACAAACAATGCCACCGACTCTTGGGTAACTTCCAACTTATTGCTCTTTGTAGTGTCCTAATGTAGGGTCCATTTCATTCAGCTCAACCAAAGCCAGCTGATAAAGTGAGAGGTTTTATAAAGGGAAGGGAGTCTACTGGGAATAGCAGGGAAACAAGAACTACGACTGCTGTTGTGACCTTTCCTTCTGAAACCTTCCTAAATATAGGCCCCCAGAAAAGCATAAAAATTTCTTACAAATTGACATTTTAAAATACAGGTTTCACATTACTAAGTAAAAAAGAAAAGAAATGGAGTGCACAGAAAGGCAACTAAGAAAGATTAAGACTTGGGGAGGGGGATAATACCAAAGGAAGAGCTGGGGAGAGCCCTCTGCCAGCAACTCAGTGACCCGTGTGGACCTTCTAAGGCACCTGCACAAGACAGGCACCGCCCCTTCTTCAGTCAAGGCTGTCAGCTCACTACAAATGAGTAATGGGTGGCCAGCTACAGGGATACTCACAGCAGCCCCTTCCACCTTACCCTCCTCACCTGTTATCAGAAGCATGTTGTATTAGTCTGTTCTCATGCTGCTAATAAAGAAATACCCAAGACTGGGTAATTTATAAAGGAAAGAGGTTTAATTGACTCACAGTTCCACATGGCTGGGGAGGCCTCACAATCATGGTGAAAGGCAAGGAGGAGCAAAGTCACATCTTACGTGGTGGCAGGCAAGAGAGCTTCTGCAGGGGTATCTCCCATTTATAAAACCATCGGATCTTGTGAGATTTATTCACTACCATGAGAACAGTATGGGGGAAATCACCCCCATGATTCAATTATCTCCAGCTGGCCCCACCCTTGACATGTGAGGATTATGACAGTTCAAACTGAGATTTGGGTGGGGACACAGCCAAACCATATCACATACCTAATTTATCAATCAGGTCACCTTTACCAAGAAGGCTTCCTGGTCCAAGGGAATTTCTCTAAACTTGAAATCTTAAAAGCATTTTGTTTTGTTTGACACAGTCACTCTGTCACCCAGGCAGGAGTGCAGTGGTGCCATCATGGCTCGCTGCAGCCTTTACCTCCCAGGCTCAAGAGATCTTCCCACCTCAACCTACCTAGTAGCTGGGACTACAGGCACATACCACCACTCCAGGCTAATTTTAGTATTTTTAGTAGAAACAGGGTTTTGCCATGTTGCCCAGGCTAGTCTCAAACTCCTGGGCTGAAGCAATCCACATGCTTTGGTCACTCTTTATCATATTCACTGAACAAGCATCTATGTGCCAGGCAATATACTGGAAGAACAAATTATGACTTAAAAGCAAAGCATGCTGCTTCTGAAACTTCCTCACCACTGTGGTGATCAAACCCACATCTGTATACATGGTGAAGAAAATAACTATGTGAGCTTACTTGTCCGTCATCACTGTCGGCTGCTCATCAGTGAATTCTTCGGGTGCAGGCACAAACATACTGACTATGCTCGGTGCGGACAGCAGGCTGGATTTGGTGGCACCTGGGTAAGCAGCAAAGGGACAACCAGTGAATATAGATGAGCTTCAAGGGGCCGAGAAAGGCCTGGTTCTCCTCTTGGAAACCCTCCAAGGATCACATTCCCCAGAATGCAACATGGACATCCCAATTGTACTGTAGAAAGCTCTCAGCCATGAAATGAAGTCAAGAAAGATTGTGATTTGTTTCAGCTAGGATGAAGTGAAGAGCTAGACTTCTCTCTCTTAGGTGTGCCAGCAGGGTCTGAAGACAAAGATGAAAGACAAGGGGGAAATCAAAGTATTCAAGGGTACCCTTAAATGAGCTACAAACATTATTAGTAGGCATATGTGGAAACTGCCCGTATAATACTACATTTCTAAAATCACAAATGTATATCAACATTACAGTTTTGCTAATATGGGAAGGTGTTAAGATCCCAGAATTCCATGCACTTAAGCAATGGAAGACCTTTGAGCTAAGAAATATCAGTGTGTGTGTGTGTTTGTTTGTTTGCTTGCTTGCTTGTTTGTTTGAGACTAGGTCTTGTTCTGTCACTCAGGCTGGAGTGCAGTGGCGTGAGCATGGCTCAGTGCAGCCTCAAGTTCTGAGGTTCAAGCAATCCTCCCATCTCAGCCACTAAGGTAGCTGGGACTACAGGCACATACCACCATGGCTGGCTAATTTTTAAGTATTTTGTAAAGACAAAATATGTTACCTGGGCTGGTCTTGAAATCCTTGGCTTGATGGATCCTCCCATCTCAGCTTCCCAAAGTGCTAGGATTACAGCTGTGAGCCACTGTGCCTGGCCTTCCATTTTTCAAACTGAAGTATTTGTGAATGAAATATCAAGATTTTTTGAAGGAAGCATCCAGTGACTCATTCCACGTCAGCCAATTGATATCACAGTGTTTAAACCTTTGGGGTTTGATGCCTTCCAAGAAATCTGAGGCAAGAATCTTAGCAACATGCTCCAGGGAGGAGTAAATCAATCTGGAGATTCAGGAAGCTGTTCTACATTAAGAAAGCCACGAGTGCAAGGTAGAATCTCAGATGAAAATGAGGTACCCCAAGAAGAATCTCAAAGTGATCATCCAGAATAATGCCATATTCTACAAAGTACTAACTAAAACTCTTAAGTCCTTCAAACAGGAAAGAAGGCAGAAAAATCCAACAGTCATTAAGTAATGTTTCTCATCAAGGAATTAGTATCTTGGTGCTGGGAGGAAAAAAAAAAAAAACAACCCTGGTATGATCTTTCCTCAAATAGGAGAAAGATAATGATTCAGACAATGAGTTTCCAAAGGAATCAAAATATTCATAAAGCTAGCCAAACGGAGGAAAAAATGGTGTTGAGCCTTTGAAAAGTCAAGATGCTTCCATGCTGCAGACTCCTTTGCCTGATCAAAGGTTACAAAAAAGTATGAGAAGCAGAACATTTGCAAATCCAAACTGCGAAGGAAAGTATCTGAAAATATCTTTATGTCACTTCCTAAGCTCCCAAATGGGAATCCAAATTTTACTACCATATTTACAGCTATGTCCAAGATAACATCCTCTCCTAAGTATATACAAGTGTATCCTTGACAAAGATCTCCAATTGTTTGTTTCATAAAGATGTTACTTTGAATGGAAGCACCAGTATTACAGGTGTAAGTATACACTGATTAATAATAGAAAAGACAAGAAATAGGCCAACACAGTAAAGAGCATGAAGTTGCTTCAAGAGACCAAGACACAGAAAATTTAAATCCAATACTCCACATTTTTCTTAAACATTGACAGACCGCGTGGACCAGATGTCAAAATGCCTGTGCTAAAAGTGGAAAAATTCAGCCCACACAATATATGGTGATATGTACAAAGACTTACTAGAAACATAAGAAATTGATTTTTTAATTAAACACCTCGGAGTCAAGCCTTTCAGAAGAGTATTGCCAATTACTGTTATACAGTAATCACAACTAAAGTCAAGAAAAGGGAGGAACTCAAAGTCATTCTGGTAGTTTCAAACTAATTATTACCTAATACAAATGCCAAGAAAGAAGTGTTTTTGACAATAGCATTGTGAAATTGTTTTTCCATATGACAGCACGAATGTATGGTGCCATCTTTAGAGCCGTCATCTAGAAAAGCAAACAGGTTCAGTTATTGAACACTGGCCCCATGGGCAACACTGGCTGAATCAATGGATTCCCAAACATTACTACTAAAGTGGGAACAAAGAGTACCTAGGAGAAGGTGGAAACACAAAAAGGACACCACAGACCTCAGCCACTTGGTTATACTTCAGTCACAATATGTCTACAATGTTAAAGGCAGTCCCTATCACCCTCGAGTTGCTGCTGACAGTTCTGATGCCTCCACTACTGGCTCTCCTTCTGAATAGCTGAAGTGCATTCTACAGCAGAGACAGATGGCTCTCAGAAACTTGAATGAAGAGGGGCCCACCTCCAGAGCCCAACTTTGAAGCTGAAGATTTTGACAAAAGTTCCTTTGGGAGTCTTAGAGAGAGGAGAAATTATGAAGGTGTTTGTCTCAAAGCAGGTGTACATGGATCAGTCCCCCAGCTGCACTGATGGGCTCTTCGGTTTACCATGAAAGACACTGACTTTCCATCTCAGTGTTCTCACCATGTCATTCCACTTTTACTGCTACTGAGTCGCTAGACCATGAATAAGCACCAAAAATTTGTTCAGCTACTCCTACTTCTACTCATCAAAGCTTTTCCTAGCCCCATAGATTAAAAGAATCTCACCTCATCCAGTACAGGAACTAAAACTGCTATTCATTAGCAAAGAATGTTAACAAAAGCTGGAGATCAACATCTCCTCATTCCTTAGGAAAATTAGAAGAGTGGCATGGTCTAGAAAAAGAGCTCTACTTGATTTAAGACACTGGTTGTGAGATGTGATCATAATTCTTTCTGGGTATTTTGTTTTTCTACCAATGATAGGTTAATCTGCCTTCTCAATTAAGAAAAAACAAAGGTAACAACTATTTTGGTAGTTAAAATTCAAAATGAATTTTCTGACCTTAGCACAGATTGACCTGCAGCTTGCTTCCGCGAGCAACATCAAGTCAACTGAATCTTTCCAATGCATACTTCAGAGAGCTGGAAAGAAGCTATTAACCTATGACCTCAATATTCTGGAAAAAATACAGATTAGCTGGACCATGCTCAGAAGAGTAGATATGGCATGATATGGAAAACTGATATGTCTGAGGAGGAATGCTGAAGGACCTGGAATGTCTGGTCTAGAAAAGACTAAGGGAATAAGCACCATCCAAAAAATTATAGAAGCAGCCAGGCATGGTGGCTCATCTATAATCTCAGCACTTTGGGAGGTCGAGGTGGGTGCATCACCTGAGGTCAGGAGTTTGAGACTAGCCCAGCCAACATGGCGAAACCTCGTCTCTACTACAAAGACAAAAATTAGCTGAGTGTGATGATGCATGCTTGTAATCCCAGCTGCTCAGGAGGCTGAGGCAGGAGAATGGCTTGAACCCAGGAGAGAGAGGAGGCTGCAGGGAGCCAAGATCATATCACTGTACTCCAACCTGGGCAACAGAGCAAGACCCTGTCACACACAAAAAAATTTATGAGAGAGACTAGACTTGTTTTATGTGCAAGGGTTAGAAAGTCACTATGAGGAAGAACTGTTGGCCTTGTTCGAAGATGAGATGTCACGCACTCTCAGCCACTGGGGGTGTGTGAGCAAAGATCAGCCCCACTTTGTGGAGCTGCTAAGAAAACGGCTGCACCTGCTGGGTGACCAGATGATGAACATGTCCAGTCTCCTTCAGCTCTTACAGCCTGACACTCTGTGACTCAACTAACCTCTCATCCTCAATGGCTGCCCCTCCAGGTCAGGATTTAGGCACGTTGGCACGTTACACTGGCGTTTCCCAGGCTGTATCTGTTCTGTGGATAAACAGAGTGTTTCAGTCTTTGATGTGGTCATCTTAGTGCCATTTAGAACACAAAGAATTTAACCCATTACCTCTCGGGGCCATTTTTTGGTCCCTGTTACTACTGATGATTAACATTTACGGGATGCATCCTAGATTTTAGGGTAGAGTTATTTGGGGCTTCACTACAAACCTGCCATTCACTTCCATGAAATGCAACTAAAAGCAGGACATTATCTAAAACTAACCCCAAAAGTCCAGACAAGCACCCCACCCTGCACCCCAAAAAAGTTCAAATCTCATTATCTCCAGATTGGAAATGAAAGGCTAATATCACAGCCATGACAGGAATGTTTTACGCGAATCAATAAGTACATAAGTGATCATTTGGGGCAATGGCCAGAAAGGTCATACTGAAAACACGTAGAACTGGTAAGAAGGAAATGCCAGGAGTGGGACTGAGCGATGGGGAACAGGAATAAGGGGGAGGGGGCAAAATGGAGGCATGGTGCTTCAAAAACATTTGTTCGCATGAAAGATGAGGCAAAGCAGCCAGTCACGGTGCCATGCATGGATGGAAAAGAGGCAGGTCTCAGGATGAAGCTGGTGTGTGCTGACGTGCATTGATCATGATCCATGTTGTAGGCTCCCTTTCTCAGTGTGCCTACATGGCCAAATTTGTTCTTGTGGAGACCAGCAAGTCGCTGAATCTACACGTGTAGTTTAAAGTGACATGCCACCTAACATTGTACTACACAGTCATAGACTCTCCCCAGGCTCAGATGTGAGGAGGACTTTTTCTGGCACTAATCAAAATAAGAATATTGAGATGACGCTCTAGTAGGACTTGGTGATTCCAGAACCAGTTTGGAGAACGGAAAACAGGCCCAGGAGAACTCAGCAAAGATTCAGACAGCATGAAAATGGGAAGTATTGAATGAGAAACCAGAGTGACAGGAACAAGGTTGAAATTTGGTTGAAAAGTGAAAAATTCCATTAAATGGGTTATTTGGTATCATGTAGATTTTCTTAGACTAAAATTTAGACTGAAAATTGAGATCAGTGTGCCTTTTTATAACTACTGTGTCCATCAAACTAGGTTGTCATTGTAGTCGGACTCTAAACTAAGCTCAGGCTGAGCTACCCACTGCAGAAAACAGTAGAAAGGTAAAATCATCTTCAGAGCCCTCACATTAGCATCTAATTTTCGGAGACCTAGTCAGACAAAAGCTGCTACTCTCAGTTCCTTACGTAGCTTCATCTCCATCAAGAAGAAAGCACAGTCCTCTTTGGTGTAGGCAGAAAGACTTCATTCAAACCCAGTAAACTCTGAAGTTGGCTGTCCAGTCTTTCTCCTTCTCTCCTTGCCTGTTGGCTCTTGGCTATTCACTGCTCACTACCACCTATCACTAAAATGAAGAGAAAACTCTAAACCTTTACAATGTTAAGAACCCTTATAAAGTCCAGGAGAGTTGAAACTATCTGTTAAATATGAGATTGGGTATGGTGTGTGGAGTTTAGTTATCTAGACTAGTGCGCGCTCTCTCTCTCTCTCTCTCTCTCAGAATAATGAGAGCAAGTAAAATGATGCATATAAATAGTATGGCTTTGAAGAAGATAATAATATCTCAATATTTTGCTTTTGTGGATATTATAATTCATAGTCATCAGGAAGAATATTAAAATAATTTCATATCGCCACAGCCAGAAAGTAAGTGTCTGATCCAAGAGTAGCCCCAGAGCGTATCGCCATCATAAGCCCTTACATTTCAGTCATGCCTGTATGTTGCAAGGTGTTTTCACATTTATAATCTTGTAACTCAAACGACCCATTTAATTACAGAAGAAAACACAACAGAAAAGGCAGGCACTTAAAAGAGGATTGCAGCTGTAGTACTACTGGCTTGATAAGGTAGTACGTGTACAAAACGTGGTAACAAAGTTGAGAAAATGCAGAGTGGTCGTGTTTTGAATAGACAGGTCATGGCAGTCAATTCTTACTTTAAAATTGAGGTTGGATGCAGTTCCATCTTATGAGCATGGGGGTGTGTGGCTGCAACCTGCTGACCCTGCTGGCTAAAACACAGAACTCATATTCCCAAACCTACTGGCAGATCAGGATGTCACTAAGCTGACAGTTGTTATCACTATTATTATTACTATAAATATTCCCTCATTTGGGGGGTAATTTGTCATTTATACATCAGAGAATATGGATAATCTGCTGTGTGTTCTCTTTTCTATTTGCATCATGAAACCATAGTTCCACTCCCTCCTCCCCAGATCAATAACCTAATGTCTGGAATCTGGTCTTAGAGAGAACGAGAGTTGGGCCAGCCTCAACAGAAGTGCATGTCCCTCCAGCACACTTGGGAAGTTTAAATAGACTTACTAATTACTTTAGGTGCTTTTGAAAAATTATCTGAACCAAAGAACATGAGAGAAAGTCTATTCTTTAACAAGGGAGCAGAGCGGACACAGAGAAAGTGGCATTTGCTAATCCAAGAGGTAGAATGAGAAGAAAAAGCTTGACCCACCAGTGTCCCAGTTGCTGATGTTATGGGGGGCGCTAGACTGATGCTCCAGCTGCCTCTTCATTAACTGGCTCATTGTCAGAACTCCCAGGGATCCCCTTTTCATCTGCCTATACTGAGCTAGATGGAGGAAATTAGGAGACGATTATAATAATAAATTTCCACAGCACACAAAGGCTCCACACATCCATATAGAATTTTAATTGACCCTTCATTCGCTATTCATAATTTTTGGTAAATTGTATGCATCTGTTCAAACGAGAAACTAAGGCACTCTGCTGTTCCGGGTACCTTTCTTCACATAGTGAAGATGGTAACAGTGCTCATTAGCACTGATTTGTCACCTGTAAATATTTATCTGAGTTACAACTGAATGAAATATGATCATCTTCATCTACCTTTTAAATTATATACTCAGCCATGTTCCCAAAAGGATTGAAGACAAATAATAAATTTAAACTTATGGCTTAATTTCTTTAATGGAACTTGCACGTACGTTGTTTCCATCTTCTCCATAGTCCCATGAGGTCCCAGTGTATCTGTGCATGTGTGCATGACGTGTGTGTGCGTGTATATTTTAGGGTAGGATGACACATATCAACCCCAATTTTTAGAGAGAGAAATTGAAGCAAATGAAATTATGTGACTTGGAACCAGTCAGCAACTGAGGTGGTCCTAAAACCAAAATATATCAATTCCAAAGTCAAAAACTGTTTTCAATCTCTGTGTGAGCCTCTGCCTACTGTTTGAAAAATGTGAATCAATTAACATTCCATGAGTATATTCTAGTACATAGCTTTGTTTTTAAAAAGTGGTAACGTTTTTATCCTTAAGTCAAGCATTGAGACACATCCCACCAGTGAAATGTCAAGTTGTTAGCATTTCCAAACCAGAAAACAATGAAAAACACTTTTGCCAGCAGATTGCTGAGTTAGAAAGTAGCCTCCTCTGCTCCTATTCTCAGCAGGCCCACCAATCCCTACCAACCAGCCCAGTGTGAGAGGCAGACCATCATGGATGCAACTTTTCTACATGACCCTAAACACCTTGTATATTTGACAACTTGTGGTTATTCACTGTCTTATAAGAACAATTGCAGAAACTGAAGCTGTGAACTACATGCCCAACAAAGGGATGGTAGAAACTGGGATGACTGTATGGCCCCTGGAAACTCTTCAATGTTATACACAGGTTTCACAATCATGGCACCAAGGTGGCAACTTGGTGTGATGTGAAATCAATTATAACATTATTTTTAATGTAACTAGCATGCTGTTTGATTAATGGCGGTCACAACATGTTTAGCTACGAAATAATCAGCTGATAAACTAATAAAAAGAAAAGGGAATTCTTGTGTCTTAAAGTCAATATTAACGGAATTCATGAAAACGACTACTATTCAACCCAATACTAAACAGCTCTGATTTTTGTCACTGATTGGCAAAACTTACAATGTTCTGACTCACTTGAAAAGCACAGCTTTAAGTAAAATTCAAAAACAGAAATCTTTTTGAAGATTTAATGAATTTAAAAATTAGCAGCATCTAAAAGACTCAAAGAAAAACTTAAAACCTCTACTGATTGAATAATGTCTTTAATTCTCAGGTGTCTTTAAAGACAGCAGAATTCCCTGAGAATAAAACCCTTAATGTTTAGCTCAGTGTATAAGGCACCAGGCATGATGCCTCCAAGAACACACCACCAAGAGCATGCTTTTAATGGCGAGGAGGAAAAAGGAAGAAATCTAATGAAGTGCTAAGCCAAATCCAAAGTCTAGATCAACCATGACTTTGGGATCATGAGACATTTGTAAATGCATTTCATGGTATATGTAACTAGCATTTGAGTCCTACTGAGCTAATAATCCTATTTCAAATTATACTCTAATTCATTATTATTTTTCTTATTTTTTTTTTTTTTGAAACAGGATGCACAGGCTGGAGCGGAGTGGCATGATCACAGCTCACTGCAGCCTCCATCTCCCACGTTCGAGTGATCCTCCCACTTCACCCTCCTGAGTAGCTGGGACTACAGGTGCTTGCCACCATGCCTGGCTAATTTTTGTTTTTCTTATAGAGACTGGGGTCTCACTATGTTACCCAGGCTGGTCTCGAATTCCTGAGCTCAAGTGACCCTCCTGCCTCAGCTTCCCAAGTGCTGGGATTACAGGTGTGAGCCACCGAACCTGGTCCACTATATTTTATTAAAAATTACTCATATAAATTAGGAGAAGATACACTTTCATGATTTTAGTTTGTGGACATAATATTGGCATTTTATCATGTGATCAAACAGATTTTTGTAATAAAATAAGAATAATTAGATTCAGAACTAGCTATTCTTCTTTGCTACCAAAAGGGCAATTAACTGTCATTTGGAAATAATTTCTTAGAATTTCCATAATCCTTATTACAACTAATTTTGAATTATTTAAAGGAAGTATGATATATTAAAAATGAACATGGGTTTGTAAGTCTAAAGGGCCTAGCATCAATTCCTGTCTCTATCACTTAGTAGGTATTTGACTTTAGGCAAGTTATTTAGCTTCTCTGAACCTCAGTTAGCTAATCTATAAAATGGGGCCAACAACATCTACCATGCACGTGCTGATGTAAGAACCGGATCAGATAACAATGCATGTGAGCCACTTTGCACAGTGCCTGGCACATGATAGGTGTCAAATAAATAGTAGCTACGATTACTACAATGACTGCAAACTCCTGGAGAACAAGTGGTGTTTTATTTATTCACTTTTGACCTCCAGTGCCAAGCACAGTGTCTGGCATCCAGCAGATACTTAATAAATAGTTGCTGAATGAATGAATGTATGAATGAATGAACAATGAAGATGATGATGTTCCAAACTACCAGTCCACTATTTAAATTAAGATCTTTATCTGGTTTTTCAGGATCATCGAAAGATGGTCAAGTGAAAATTATTAAATAGCTTTTCAGGCAACATCCACATGGAACACAATACTTATCAGCACAAAGGTTTACAGAAGCTGCACCTCTGTTCATATCTCTGATTCTGGGCAAGAATGTCTCAAGCTAAAGTCTCGTAATTAACCCTACGGAGACAGGTGGACACCCTTACAGAACTTCAGTGGAACTCAAGCTCTCACGGACAAAATCTAGGGCCCAGTGACAGAATCCAGTTTTAAAATACTTGTCTCCTAAAGATCCTGTACAATGTCATGCCATTTCCACTCTCCAATCCCAAGGAGCTAAATTCAGTCATGACTTTGGGATTATGATATATCATACATTTATTTTACGATAATTTAGAACAAATTCTGTCAATGACGGAGGCGACTCAAATTACAGAAAAGTGTTCCATGTGAAACTCTGCCATAGACAATGCTTTTCATGTGCCCCAAATGGTTTCCCATGTTTTCTGTCCAGGCTATACAATTTTTATGTTATTGAATAATGAAATTCAGTAATTGTTCCTTAACAAATTAGGATACTTGGCCAGTCAGTAACCATAGCGATTTATCAAACATTTGAGATATGGACAAAAGTGGGCCATCCTACACCTCAGGGTCTCTGGGAACATACTGTCACCAAGGAAGCTGACGCAACATTAGAAATATATATATACAATACCAAGACTGTGAAAATTGAAAACAAGGCAGCAGATAGTGTTCTAAAATAAACGTATAGATGAAATGATCAGCAGAATAAATCTTACTTGATATTGAGGAATGGCTACTTGCTTCCGGCACAGCTGCTTCTAACGTAGGGGCAGATGAAGATTCTCGTGGCATTTCCAAAGTTGAAAGTCCTTTAGCAGAAGGATCTACAAACAAAAGTACTATTTAAAACTCAGGACACTGATTAAAAACAAATTCAAGAACTTTTTCTGAATCTTTTCCCTCTTGCCTACTACAACTGTTCAAATTTTCATATACTTTCTGGGCCTAAGAGTTACTTTCATAGAGTTACATGCACACTGGTTACAATGTTCCAGGGGGAGCTGATTCTGTGTGACATTCTGCACCTATGGATCTGCCTCTTGGAGACTAATGATAGCAAAATTACAGAGCTAAAGCTCAGCTGCTCACAATGCATATCCGCAAACAAGTTCCTTAACCTTTCTGTACTGAATTTCTTTTCATCTGAGATGTAAATATGCTTAAGAGTTCATCCCTATCTCCTATCAATGTACTCTACCTTTGTCTGACTCATTATTTATATCTACTTTCTACTCAGTATTTATATCTCAATTTATATAGAAAATTCCTCCTTTAGAGAGGTTTCCATGACTTCTCTCCACAAAATTACACAAACAAAAATGTTGGGTCAGGTGCCCTTTTGATGTAATTACAGAGCACCTTGTCTTCAACCTTCTCCAGACTTACCACACTATAATCTAATTGTCTGTTTGCTTGTCTATAACCTTCGCTAAACCTTAAGTGATTTAGGAGCATGGACTGTACTTAACCTGAAATAAATATGCATGATTATTTCAGATTTTATATTTTATGCATTGAGCAAGAAGCAGACTGTCATTGGTTCTCCTATGTGACAAATATTGAATCGAAAGTGAAATATTATCTGCATATAATATTGTCTTATTAACCCATCAATAATGGGAAACGCTCTGTCCCACATTATTCTAGGTAACTACAAATTATTTTTCAAAACGTGCTGAAAAGTTTAATGGCTTTTTTCCAAACCTTCTTGCCATCTTAGGCACACCATGGGCCTCCATGACTACACTGTACTGGAATTCAGGGATGTCAACGCTAAATAGCTTCACGTTCTTAAGTTTAATAGTGTTTCTGTCTCATCCTTTTCATGTTGTCGACCATTTTTTCTTCCCAGAGAGCAAATCACATACATACACGCAAACATACAATGTAAGGATACAGATGGCATTCTGTTACTGGATGATAATTAAACTTGCTAACTGTAGGACAGATCCTAGGTGAGCGTCTGGGAGAAAGGTTTCTGAGCACTGATTTCAAAGCATCCATTTTTTATTCTCAGAGGTCTTTCTGAGTAGGTATGGTTGCCAGATTAATATAACCTCTCGCTAACAAAAAAGCATAGCTCTTGTAAAGTTTCCCAAACCCTGTTAATAAAGCATAAAACAATGACTACTGTTAAATTACTTTAACCATTAAGATAGTAGAGATCAGGTACGATTTTTCTCTTATGTATCCTCCCCAAAACACTAATCAAAAACATGCATAATTGTCTGTCTCTCTTACCCTTACCGGCCTGCATCCTATTCATGCTACAACTAACAGCTAATAATTCACCAATAATGTTAGTGAAAAAGCTCAAAGCTAATTTTCAAGAATTCTCTGAAAGATTATTAAGACTTTCAGAGTTTTTGTGTGCCTATTTGTGTGTGTGCGTGTGTGCACGTGTGTATGCGTGTGTGTGTGATGGAGTCTTGCTTTGTCGCCCAGGCTGGAGTGCAGTGGCATGAACTCAGCTCACTGCAACCTCCGCCTCCCAGGTTCAAGCGATTCTTCTGCATCAGCCTTTCAAGTAGCTGGGATTACAGGCACACACCACCATGCCCAGCTAATTTTTGTATTATTAGTAGAGATGGTGTTTCACCATGTTGGCCAGGCTGGTCTCAAACTCCTGACCTCAGGCGATCCACCCACCTTGGCTCGCAAAATGCTGGGATGACAGGCATGAGCCACTGTGCCTGGCCTTGGTATGCCTTTTAAAATCCTTGGTGTATCTTTAATTTTAAAGAAACATCTTACTGTAAGAAAGTTGGTAATAATTATTAGTGTACCAAGATTCTGTAAGCAAGGCAATCTTTTCTCAGCCCTCCATCATTTTATGAAACCTTTTATTTGTATAAATTTAAGACAAATATCCTAATAGAGCTATCCACTTGGCTTAAGATATTTGTATTTAATTTTTTATAGTGATGGGCAGAAACTGTCAGGCTACCATTTCATGTCTTCAACAGACATTCGCCAGCTCTCCACTAGCCACCTGGGATACAATCAGTGAACAAACCAGACGAAATCTTTGCCTTCAGGAGCTTGCATTTTGGTGGGGAGAGAAAGACAATCATTAATAAGCATAAAAGTGAATAAATTATTGTATGTTGGAAGATCAATTCTCTGAAGGAGAGAAACAAAGAAAGAGAGACATCAAGAGAGAAACAAAGAGAAAGCGAGACATCAAGACACCAGGTAGGGGCTGGAGAGTGGGGCATAGTCCAGGGCACGCCTCACAGAGAACCCGGTGTCGGATCACAGAATTAAAAGAAGGGAGAGAATGAGCCAGACAGAAATCTGGCAGTTCCAGGTTGAGGCAGCAGCCAGTGGAAAGGCCCAAAGGTAAGGAATACAGAGCGGGTATCAAGACCTGGCAAGAGGTCACTGTGGCTAAGTAGCATTGTGATGGAAACAGTGCGAATGCAGTTGAAGAGCCAATGAGGACTGGGACCACATAGGGCTTTGCAGGCATTTAAAGAACTTGAGTTTTTGCTATGAAGGAAACGGGGAGTCACTGGAAGGTTTTAAGCAGGGGAACAGTGTCAACTCTGATTTTAAAGGATCACTCTGGCTATTGTGTTGAGAGGACACGAAGGTAATAGGAGTAGAAGGTGGGAGACCAGTCAGGAGGCTCTAGCAGCTCCTCTAGGTCAGAGATGTCAGTGGCTCAGGCCAGGGTGGAAACAGCGGAGGTAAGAAGAAGGTTCCACATTCTGAATGTGTTTTGAAGGTGACTAAGGTTGCCAGATTAAATAGAGGATGCTTAGTTAAATGTTAATTTCAGATAAACAACAGATAATATTTTAGTATTAGTAAAAACAGTCCCATGCAATATTTGAGAGATGTGGCCCCACTTCTTCATTTCTCCCCGAATCCATCCATGCCTTTCACCATGTGACTCTGACGTTCTACCACTAAAAAGGAAAAGCATATTTCCCCTCTTGACTTTGGTTCAGACATGTGATTTGCTTTGGCTGACAGAATGTTTGCAAGCATAACATGGTCAGAGGCTTGGAAAGTGCCTATACAACTGGGCTTCTTTTCCATTTCTCTCCTACGGAGAATTCTTCTGTGGCTCTGCCACGACCATGAGAATATTTCCAGGCTTCAGGGTCAAGGTCAGCGAGCATGAGAAACAAAGCCTGGCCTCTCAGCCCTGGCCAATCCCCAGGTCAGTCATAGGCTCTTGAACTAAATAAATACCTATTGTTGTATGCTGCTGAGGTGTTTGTTACACAGCATTATTCCAGCAATAGGTAACTGATCATTGTTGTAGCGTACAGACAACACACAAAGGCTAAAACCAGATGAGATCACAGAGACAGCGAGAGTTCATAAAGAAGAGACTAGGATCAAGGGCAGGGACCACAAAGCACTCTATCATTAGGGGATAGAGAGGAACCAAAGAGACTGATGGGTGATCCAACTGTGTCAAAAACTGCAGATATGTCAACATAAGACCTCATGGCTGACTGCTCACAGATTTAGCAGTGAAGGCCACTGGTGATCTTGACAACTACGGGTTTGGTGAAATCGTGGGAATGAAATCTTCATAGGAATGATTGTTTTAAGACACAAGGCATCACTATGTTGTCCAGGCTGGAGTGCTGTGGCTATTCACAAGTGCAATCATGGCTCACTACAGCCTCCAACTCCTGGGCTCAAGAGATTCTCCTGCCTCAGCCTCCCAAGTAGCTGGGACAACGGTGTGCACCACCATGCCCAGCCTATGAATAGCTTTTAGAAATAATAGAACAGAAGAAAACTGGAGATAATATAGACAACTCTTCCAAAATGTTTTGCTACAAGGAGAGGAGTGAAACGAGAGAATAGTTGGGAGAATATGGATCAAGTGCTTTTGTTTAAGAGAAATAAGATTATGTTTGTATGCTCAAGTCAAGGGTCCTTTAGGAAAAAGAAATACTAAGGTAGGATACACATGGGAGAATTTTAGGGGCATATATTCTTGAGTAAGTGAGAGAGATAGAATCTTGCCCACATGTGGAAAGGCTGGATGTAGACAGGAATACAGTTAACCTACAGCCCAGTCAGGACGTCCAGGTAGGTAGGTGCAGAGGCTGGAAGGCAGGCAGATAAGGTGGTAGGAGGTTGTGCACAGTCCTTCTTTTTTTTTGAGACAGAGTTTCGCTCTTGTTACCCAGGCTGGAGTGCAATAGCGCGATCTTGGCTCACCACAACCTCCGCCTCCTGGGTTCAGGCAGTTCTCCCGCCTTAGCCTCCTGAGTAGCTGGGATTATAGGCACGCGCCACCATGCCCAGCTAATTTGTTGTTTTTTTAGTAGAGATGGGGTTTCACCATGCTGACCAGGATGGTCTCAATCTCTTGACCTCGTGATCCACCCACCTCGGCCTCCCAAAGTGCTGAGATTACAGGCTTGAGCCACAGCGCCCGGCCCCCACAGTCCTTCTAATGATGTCAGCTGGAAGACTTATTGAAAGTTTGGGGAGAGAAGTAGCTATGAAATAGTTATTTAGGAGACTGGAAATAGATGAAATAGTCATTTAGGAGACTGGAAATTTGAATGGACCAGGAAAATATGATATGTTTACCAGGGTGAAGGACCCAGTTGAGGTTCATGGCCATTAATTATAAATGAGGCCAGTCAACATTATGTGTTTTTGGCTTTCTAAAGTTTTTTTTTTTTTTTTTTGAGATGGAGTCTTGCTCTGTTGCCCAAGCTGGAGTACAGTGGAGCAATCTTGGTTCACTGCAACCTCCGCCTCCTGGGTTCAAGCGATTGTCTTGCCTCACTCAGCCTCCCAAGTAGCTGGGACTACATGCCACCACCATGCCTGGCTAATTTTTGTATTTTTGGTAAAGATGGGGTTTCGCCATATTGGCCAGGCTGGCCTTGAACTCCTGACCATGTGCTCTGCCCACCTCAGCCTCCCAAAGTGCTGGGATTATAGGCTTAAAACACTGTGCCCGGCCTTTGTTTTTTAAAATTTTTTAAATTTTATTTTGTGCATGTATAGTTGTACTTCATACAATTTCATTTGCACAAACAGGCAGTGGGGCAGCTTTGGCCCAAGCACTATTGCTTACCAATCCTGGATCTATGCTTTCACTGGTCATGTTAAGGAATTCAAGCACGTTTCTTAATTTTCTTTTAACTTCTTGAACAATACACTATTTGTTTTTACCTAGTCACGTTCATCAGATAGGTGCAGGTACTGGTAGAAGGAGAGTTGGATTTAACATGGTTGTGTTTAGCCAAGCAAATCTAAAAAGGGTGCAGGCAGGGAGGGATTACACTGATAGCCTGAGTTTAAATTGAGTGAGGAGAAAAGATGTGAAGCAGAGGAATCAATACATGATTGTCCAGGGAGAGAGGAAATGGCAATCAGAGAATGAGAGACGTGAAACTGAGATCACGAAGAGGTTGCAGTTATTGGCAGTAACAAGGTCTGTGATGTGAGCGTGGGTGTGAGCAGCTGAGCTAAGGTGGAAGATAAAAAAAAAAATCACTGGAGAAGATGCGGTCAAGGAACTGAGTGTCAGGAGTGTCATCTACACTAATATAAAAATCCACAGGAATTCAGACAGGAATAATTTAGGAAAGAGTAAGGAGGGCCACAAATCAAATTTGTCAACAAGTGAGAAAGAGCCAGGGCTAGTGACGACACAGCAAAGCAAGTAGTGGGAGTCGTGGGCTGAGGGTATGCAGCTCAGAGCGGGGCTTTACAGACAAGGAGGGAAGAGGCTGAAAGGGGCAGTGCGGAGCAAGGAAGATGCCTACACCAGGCCCAAGTCCAGTGATGTGGGCTGCAGGGAAAGCAACGCCCACGGGTAGAGCTGGGCTTGCATTAGACTCAGAAGGGAAACAGAGGAGAGAGAACGCGTGTGAGGGATTCTGCTCATGAAGGATGATGAGTTTCTGAAGACATAGGGGAAGGGTTTCAGGAGTCAGAGTAACAAAGGAGAAAGCTTCAGAACAGATGGTACGCAAGGCCTTGGGGTGCTCTGAGTGAGGGAGATGTAGGATGACCCGGTATTCCAAGACTGACGTGAACAGAGTGAAGTGCACAGTGAGATTAGTCCTGGACTCCCAGCAGTTAGCGGCGGCAAGGCTGTGTGTTTGGGAGGGTTTGGAGGGGCAAGTATCTGGGCCTCCCTCGCTCCTGACGATGGAGGCAGGAAAGTCTGGGGATGCCTGGGTCATGCTCTAAGCACACGGGACTCCTTCTCACGCCCGGCAAGGAGGGGCAGAAGAGATCAGTATGTCAGTGGGAGGCAAAGCCCTACGGAGGCATAAAATTATGATGATGGTATAATCCATATCATGCAACTTCATTTTTCATTTGTTCTGTTAACAAATGTAGGAATGCAAAACTACTTTCCTCCCTGGCAGTCTGGGGAACAATCAAACATAAGGTGAATAAAGAAGCCAACACAGTTGAACATACAAACATGCATTCTAGAACCTACATGCAACCTACACATCGCAGAGACTCACCCTGTGGATCTTAGCCTCGTATGTCCCCACCCTCTAGACCTCCATCATTTCTAGGGCAATGCCGTCCTCCTTCTGTATGCAGCCGTTTTCCTGGCCCCAAACAATAAAAAGGTGTCCCAGTTTCCCTGAAAGCCTTGTTATCTTCTTAAACTTTCTTGTTATGAACAAGGACCTTTTTTCCCTGCCTGGCTGGAGCATGACCCTTTCCAAATACACTAATGTTCATTCAACAGATTTTTACAGTGTTTTTGAGGTAGACAGCTCTGTCCCGTAAGCTAGAGGACAGCTAAAAACCTCTCGAAATGCCTGGGGCAGATAAAAAAGCCAAGCGTATTCTCTCAGAGTTGCTTTTGTGTGGAATAGTGGGAAGACATGACTAGAATCAGACACTGCTTCTGTCCGGCCATGTGACCTGGTGCATCACCTCCTCTAAGCCTTGGTGTCTTCTTGTATAATATGAGGGCCTAAGCTAGAGGTCTTTAAGACCTTCAACAGTTTTTAACATTCCCAGTCTGTATATCTACTAAAATTATCATCCCTGGCCAACTCCATTAACTTTCTTTTAAAGGTCTGGACTAAGAAATGAAGATGGGTTCTGATCGGTACGGCAGTAACATTAGAAGACTGTGTTACAGGATGAGGTAGATCGGATCACGGGCTTGCCATTTCTTTCAAATTCTCTTTCATAGAAACAATGCCTCCAAACAAACACAAGAAATGGCCCCGAGGCAGGAAATCCATGGGTTGTGGCCACTTCATCACCAAGTGATGCCCATGGATTAGGGTCCAGGCTGTAACTGGTATTTTTTGGTTTCTGATATTTGGTTAGTATCTACAATCAGTTGTATGTCCTATAAATGATTACACGGTCAATTCTTTTTTTTTTTTTTTTTTTTTTTTTGAGATGGAGTTTCGCTCTTGTTACCCAGGCTGGAGTGCAATGGCGCAATCTCGGCTCACTGCAACCTCCGCCTCCTGGGTTCAGGCAATTCTCCTGCCTCAGCCTCCTGAGTAGCTGGGATTACAGGCACGCGCCACCATGCCCAGCTAATTTTTTGTATTTTTAGTAGAGATGGGGTTTCACCATGTTGACCAGAATGGTCTCGATCTCTTGACCTCGTGATCCACCCGCCTCGGCCTCCCAAAGTGCTGGGATTATAGGCGTGAGCCACCGCGCCTGGCCTACACAGTCAATTCTTAATCATTCCAAGCACTCTTTGCTTTATTTTAGCCCTTCACATTGGTTCCTTCTTTGGACTATATCATAACTCACTAGTATAGAGCAGAGAAAAAAAGGAAGCAAAGAGTTCAAGTTAATGACTTTTGCTGTTCGAGGAAGATGAAGATGATACCTGGATTATCTGATATGAATTAACCATTGCATCTCATTGCTAAGGGTCGTCAAGAATTGACTGCAGAGTTTAGAACAAGAAAAACAGAAAGATTTATCATGGAGCCAGTAGAACCACATCTACATCCAACATTGTCCAGTAAGCAGGAAGGATTCAGCGTGATTGTGAAGCCATTATAATGTCATACCCTGATATTACAAGAGTTCGAGTCTGATACATATTCAGAGCTGGTATCCTACCAACGAAGATGCACAGACTTAAAGTTAAGGCTGGGAGAAAGAAGAGAGGCGAGCTTACCTGGATCTTTCTGTTCTCCCAGTTTGTCTAGAATGTTGAAGGAGATGTCGAGGTACTCTCTCTGGATAGCACTGACGGCAATCTTCCTCTGCTTCCTCTGCCTGGGAACAATCTGAATCTTAAATTCGGATTCCTCAGCTCCATCCTCTTCCGCCTTCCTTTCAAGATTCTGTTCTGTATCAGATTCCGCACTGGTATCAGGCTTCTCACTTTCTGTGGGATTCTCCATGTCTTCAGGAACTTTGAGGAGGACGGTTTTTGCCTCTGAAGTTGGCATCAGCTCCCCAGGCTTCTCCCCCTCAGTGCCTAGGTCAGGGTGATCATCCAGTGACATCTCAGGGAGAGCAAAGGACTTCTGAAGGAGGTCTCGTTTTTGCTTCAGCGTGAGTGGGCTACCGCAGGAGACCTCTGGCCTTGAGGATTCTTCGGAGTCCATAGGATCTTCCAAGGTGATGAGGGCAGAGTCCGTGTTCCCTGCTGGCTGATTATTTCCTGAATCCTTAGAAGAAAAGTCTCTGGAACAGTCCTCCAGACTTACTTGCACAAGCGGAGTTGTGCTCAGGCTGAGGACAGAGGGGTGGCTGGGGATGGAGGGAGAGGAGGCAGCATTTTTACCCGAGGGGCCATCATTGCCGTGGTTCATCGTCTCCTCTTCTTCATCACTCTCGACTATTCTGAGAGGGGGAAGAGGCTCAAATACAAGGGAGTCGCTGTCAGAGGTTGAGAGTATAGAGTGTTTTTCAGGCCCCGATGTTGAATCCGAGGACAGATCTATCAGATCTAAATCCTCTTGAGGAGCAGGCTTTCCTGGCGAGTCAACTTTCACCTCGAACGTCTCCATACAGTTTAACCTGACCTCTGGTATGACAGGCCTTCGAGCGTCTGGAAACCCTTCCACCACTGGGTTCTCGGGGATTTCACTATTGTCAGGCCTCGTAGCAGAGTTCTGTCTAGAACGCCCAGGGTCGTTCTGTCTTTGTGCGATATACGCAGCTTGGGTCGGAGGCTTCTCTATGTCACACCGATCTATGCACGACTTCCTACGATGTTCGTCTAATGTAAACAAAAGCGAGTCTGCATTCCCTATATCAAGAGATTTTTGTTTGAAAGAGCGCAGCTTTTTTTTCGGAATGCTTTCTTCTCTCACACAGTGGAGAAGGCTGTCTTGTAATGCACCCGTCTCTCTATATTCAGCCAGTTCTATTTCACCTGATCAAAACAGAGAAAGCTAGTACTATTTTACTTGGAGACGTCACCATTTTTTCCCCTCATCCTTGGGCATACAATTGGCATAAATCATCATCACAATCCCAGCTCCACCAGGAGGGAAAACAAACTTTCTGGCCAAGTTTTTGTAAGGTTCGTTCTAATTTCAAAAACCGGAAAATTTAGGAATGAAAGAAACCAAAATGGCAGTTTAAGATTTGATTTTCGAAATCCGGCTTTGGGATAATTCCTCAGCTCTATTCATTTGTGCATAGGAGAGGGGATCATTTTTGGCTGAGGCGGATCTAGGACACTGTATTCAAATCGTGTGGAAGAGAAGCAAACATTTTGCAACAAATCAAATCAAGCAATGGCCCTCAAAGACGATCATGACATTAATGATGTATCTGTCGATTCACGTATATATATAAATGTGTCTATATATATACTGCTTGTGCATACATATATATAAAAATCAACAGTATTAAAATGTGTAATAACATAATAAAATTAAGATTTCACCCCAAGCAAACGGTAGAGTACAACATTTCTGCATAAAATTTACTAAGAGAAAAAAGTCATACTTCTCTGAACATTCATCTCAACCGGCTGATATTTCACCATTTTGCTGCCGCCTATTCTTTTCAATCTTGCAAAAAAAGTTTGAGACTCTTTATTGCAGGGTCCAGTAGGTGTATCATGAATATCAGATTCATCAAAAACACTATCTTCTTCTAATTGGGGAGAGAAAGTCAAAATTACACTTAAGAGGTTATTCTCTCTTAGGCTGTGTCTACACAAGCATTTCAATGAAAACATTATGGAACAAGGTCTGGGGTAGTTTCTGTACCAGCCCACGTCTACCCATGGGTTGGTATTTCATCCAGGCATCAAATCCTCCACGTATTGAACAGAGCAAGCTGTTACAAGATTGCCCATCACTTTTCACATGACAATTGGCAGCATTTTTTAAGAGAGGCTTCGTGAGATTCCAGTAGAGCCTTTTTGGGAAACTTTTCCAGTGCACTGAACACCAGATGACACATAGATGTCAGCTACTTTTTCCAGGAGCCTGGGACACTGCTTGGACTTCCCTGCTTTGTGTGGATTTTCAGGCTGATTTGGTGAAAGGAAATTAAACAAAATGAGTGGATCTTGCCCTTTCAAAAAGAAAAAAGAAAGAAAGAAAATCTGCCTTTCTGGATTTGGTAACTGGCATAGACACAGCCTAACAGTACATGCACCTTATACGGTGTGAATGCAAAATACTGTACTCTACATTTGATAATGAGACACACAACGCACAGAAGAAGCTTAGAAAAGCCACTTGTCATCTCAAAAGCTCCACAAATGATTATGGACTGAAAGAGTAAACAAAGGGAAAAGAAAAAAAAAAACATATCCTCCTATTACAGTAAGACTCTTCTCTGAGGAGTTTACCACATGTCACTATTATGGATCTCATGAATCCCAGAAAGAATCTTTGATGCTTAAGATCCCTAATCCTGCGTAAACAAACCGTCAATTTTAGTGCCCGTTGAACTTGTTTCTACGTCCTCCCTTCTATACCCAAGTGGACGTTTTCAAATCCAAGATAAACCCCAAAGTACGTTAATGAGGAAAGAGTTGATATGTTGCAACCCACAGAGTTTACTTAACCAATTTTCTTCTGTCATCCTTTTGAAAGGCCAAAGCCACGTACAAAGTGGCAACAGAAAAGGCTACTAAAATGCATTTAATAGCACAATAAATGGAGTTAACCTACTATTCAAGTTGAATATCACTGAACTCATAACGTTTGGTCCGTACTTACATCTACCTATATGACAAATGAGGCTCAGGTGTGATTATGATGATTCAAGATTTTTTAGTATAAGGGCAGTATACGCATCAAGTTTTAAGGACCGAACCTATTCTAATGCACAAAATTCTACAAGTAAATGAAACTTGGAGCAGTAAATTTGAGATGAAATAACCACACTAATCTTTTTAATCAAATAAAAATAAATGTTGACAATCAAAATGAATTTTTTTAATCCAGGGAACTTCCGCCAAGATGAGAACGCCTATCAAACTCAACACAATAATCTGTGTTACTCCTCTATTTCCTTTTTGGAATAATATCCTTTGAAAAATGCAGTTTTTCCAACCAATAGTTATGTGACTTGCATTACACAACTTTGAAATCGTTTTCAAAGCTCATTGAAGGATGAAAACTGCAAGACCACAAGATGGCGCCTCCCATCCGGAAAGGGGCCTCAGGGTTTGGCCCAAACATTAAGCCCACATTGGAAACATCCACAGTTTAACTGATCTCCCCAATTTCCCAGAGCCTAAGCCCTAAACTGGTAGACAAGATATTCTTCAGGAAGGATCTGAATGGTTCCAGAACTTAAAGAACCTAGTTCTCGAGTTCCGTCTGTAGCCAAACTAGATTTTTGGAACTCTCAGCAATAACCAACAGTGGAACACTGACTCCAATTTATCCTTTTATTTCCAGAGCAGTCCTACCTCTGCTCACCTCACAAACGGTTGTCAGACACTTGGCTTTCCCCAAGGACTAGATTAAATGATGTCAATGTAAAATCTGGTCAGCCATGACTTGCACTAAAAACTAAAAATATACACCCTGGTTCTTCATGTCTCACCTGAAAACAGGCTGCAATTGTACTGTAGCTAAAGCTGCGTTCTACTGCCTCCTTTTAGAAAAAGGTAGCAATAGAGAAAGCGTTGATAGTGGAGATAACAAACACCTATGCAATAGAAATGTTTCATTTCCCTTGCCTTGAGTCACTTTGTGTTGAATTAAAAGGCTAGGAAAACACACTTCAGCAAACTTGACCTCCATTGAAACGCTATGAGCACAGAGTTCAGAAGCAAACTGGAAACCTACAAAGAACGGCTCCGCTGCGCGCCAACCAAGACTTACTTTATAGCCGAAAAGCAAGATGCTTCTAACACACAAGAAAGGCTTACAAAGGCTCCTTAATCAAACAACAGAAAATATTTTTTCAAAATACCATTTCTTACGATATAGGCTTTGGAAGCATATCAATTATTCCTCTTGAATGCTCAATTTCAAAGTTAACATAGCAACATTCATGGAAGGTTGGAAAATTAAGAAAGTTGTGATTGTTTTGACTCCAGAATGATATGTGGGAACACTCCTCTATCGCGTAAGAAAACACTGTCCAGAAATCTACTAGGTATTGCAGCTAGGTTTGGGATGGAATTCGGATCTATACCTTTTTCTTTTTCGCTGTATCTGCTTATGTTACTGTTGTCACTGTACAGAGGTCCTGCCGTGGCATGCGGCTTGCAGCTATGATACTGCGCATTGAGTGTATTGACTGTTATGTGAATCAGATGCAGCAGGATCTTGCTGATATCACAGTCTCGGTATGGATACTGCCCAAAGAAACAAAGGAGAAAAAAGTAAATGGTTATTTTAAAGAGGGAGTTTTTCCACATGATCTTGCCAGATACTTGTTGCAATATCTCTTGGGGATAAATACATACATGAGAGAGAGAGCAAGAGAGAGAGGTAAAAACAGATTCCGCTCATGGCCTTATTATTTATTTATTTATTCAGTCATTCATTCATCCATTTAGAGACAAGGTCTTACTCTGTTGCCCCGGTTGGAGTGCAGTGGCATGATCATGGCTCACTGCAGCCTCAACATACTGGGCTCAGGTGATCCTCCCACCTCAGCCTCCTAAGTAGGTGGGATCAGGCACATGCCACCATACTTGGCTAATTTTTTTGTAGAAAAATCACCACTAAAGAACTTAACCATGAACCTAACCATGTAACCAAACACCACTTGTTCCCTAAAACCCTACTGAAATAAAAGATATGTTCTATATGTTGCCCAGGCTGACTGCACTGACAGCAATGCATGCCAGTTCATAGTTATGATTCCCTTCAAGAAAAGTATCTGCCATAAACATTTGGCAGATGAATACAATTTCAGATATCTTGTTTTCTGAAATAATAATTGATACTTAGATAAAATGCGTGACTGAGTATAAACAGAGGTTCTTGATCAACAGCCTACCATTTATCATTCTTTGTTTTAAATATTTTTAGAGCATATATTGACAGGGCCTCCCATTTCTATTCTCATTTCAATATCTCTTTGGTTCTTAACAATAATTGCATATCTTTTTTTTTTTTTTTTTTTTTTTTGAGATGGAGTTTCACTCTTGTTACCCAGGCTGGAGTGCAATGGCGCAATCTCAGCTCACCGCTACCTCTGCCTCCTGGGTTCAGGCAATTCTCCTGCCTCATCCCGAGTAGCTGGGATTACAGGTGCGCGCCACAACGCCCAGCTAATTTTTTTTTTTTTTTTTTTTGTATTTTTAGTAGAGACGGGGTTTCACCATGTTGACCAGGATGGTCTCAATCTCTTGACCTCGTGATCCACCCTCCTCGGCCTACCAAAGTGTTGGGATTACAGGCTTGAGCCACCACGCCCGGCCGAAATTGCATATCTTGATCCTTCTTCTGAAGGTCAAACTTTTATCCTACAAAATTTTCAGCTAAAGACTCAGGTGTTCTCATAATGCTGTACTCTTTAAGAGAACCACTGTATCCAAAACAGCAGTGACCACCCAACTCACCTTGTAAAGGATGACAAGCAAAGCCTTCAACCACATCTGCCGGATGTGAGGCTTTAGGGACCAGAGGGAGCAACGAGGCGGCTGTTGGAAATAATGCCGGAGTTGAGGACAAGAGCAGTATTTGAGCACCTGAACCACTAAGGGGAGAAGGTGTTTTCCCAAGTTAATGTTATAGTCCATAACCTGAAATAGAAAAGATATTGATAACTGATGGAAAGCTACAAAGAACACTCAGAAGTCAAAAGGAAAAATTTGAGCCATCCCAGAGGTTAAAATTTTTAACAGGCAAAATATTTAACAGGCACAGAATATTAAAAGTAATGGATAGTATGCACAAAGGAAATGTCCAACCTAACAAAAAAATTTTGAAACTTGTAAATGAAAGTAGTTTTAATCTAATTAATTATCTATTTATCTATTTCAGTACCTACTGAAAATAAAATTTTATTTATTCAACTATTAACCAGAGTTAAACGAGACAATGACGACACCTAGTATCGGTAACCACCTGCAGAAATGGGCATTCCTGGACAACAGGCAATACCTGGTTCAATCTTTGAACTGAGTATTATTCCAACCAAATTTGGTACAATCTTTTGGGAAAGCAATTTAGCAATATGTATTCAGAAATGTGAAAAAGCACATTGCAGGTACAGTGGCTCACGCCTGCAATCCCAGCACTTTGGGAAGCTGAGGCAGATAGATCGCATGAGCCCCAGAGTATAAGACCAGCCTGGGCAACATGGCGAAACTCTGTCTCTACCTAAAATACAATAAATTATCTGGGTGTGGTGGTGTACACCTATAGTCCTAGCTACTCAGGAGGCTGAGCTGGGAAGATCCTCTGAGCCTGGGAGGTCAAGGCTGCAGTGAGCCATGATCACATCACTGCACTCCAGCCTGGGCTACCAGAGAGAGACCCTGTCTCAAAAAAAACAAAGAAAAAAAGCATACAGCCATTAAATATATCCCAGGAAATAACCAGACAAGTGTTCCACATGCATGTATAAAGAAATTTAACATGGCTTTGTTTATAGTCACCCCAAACTGAAAACAACCTCCATATTCAACAATATGGGATGAGATAAATAAAATACTGTTTGTATAACTACAGAATACTATGTAGCCATTAAAAAGAATGATACAAATGTATTTACATGACATAAACTTCATAATAAATCTTAGGTTTAAAAAGGTTGCACCAAAATCTCAGAAATCACCACTAAAGAACTTAACCATGAACTTAACCATGTAACCAAACACTATCTGTTCCTTAAAAACCTACTGAAATAAAAATATTTTTAAAAGGTTGCATATATATATCAGTATGTATAATATGAACCTATCATTTAAAAAATGTGTAGATGGCTGGGCATGGTGGCTCACACCTACAATCCCAGCACTTTGGGAGGCCGAGGCAGGTGGATCACAAGGTCAAGAGATTGAGACCATCCTGGTCAACATGGTGAAACCCCGTCTCTACTGAAAATACAAAAATTAGCTGGGCATGGTGGCGCGTGCCTGTAGTCCCAGCTACTTGGGAGGCTGAGGCAGGAGAATTGCTTGAACCCAGGAGGCGGAGGTTGAGGTGAGCCGAGATCGTGCCATTGCACTCCAGCCTGCGTAACAAGAGTAAAACTCCGTCTCAAAACGAAACAAAAAAATGTGTAGACATACATATGTGAGTATGAAATTATGTATAAATTTGGAGGGAGCAATATATGCCAAAATGTTAGGAAGTTATTTTTGACATGGGTTTTCTGGAGTTAAACAAACCCAATATAAAAATTTAATTTTTAATTTTTAGCTTATAGTTCTAAAATGAACAGGCATAATGTGGATTCAGAGGGTAGGGGAAGAGGGAGGGAGGGTTTGGTATCTGAAACAGCGACAGCTAAGAATTAGCAGTGATCCATCCAGTTATCAGCGTCAGCAAGGGACAACCACATGCATATTGCTCTCCCGTTGCTTATCTGTGCTCATTATAGTATAATTTATTTGAGCTAATTGACAATAACAACTATAATCTACTGAATTCCTACCATGAGACAAGCATTGATCAAGGTGTTTGCAATATGTTTTCTCTAATCTCTCAGAAAAGGAAATCTGTGTTACCAAGAAGCAAGCAGAGTGCCGAAGCCCTAGCAGTTAATAGCAGCAGAGCTGAAATTCATATCCGCATCTCTCTAGCCCCAACTCCTACATCTTTGCAGATTGGTGCAGCTGTTCTGGAGAGTCAGATTTGTAGCACTGACCAAATTAGGCATACATTTGCCCCACGACCCAGCAATTCTGGATCCATCTCCCTAAGGAATTCTCACATTGGCTGATGTGAGATGTAAGGTGCATGTATAAGGATGTTTATTGCTGAACCATTTGGGGTAGTGAGGCATTGGGAGCAATATGAGTGTCCATCACTAGGGGTGGTATATGTCCACCATGGCATGCAATGTAGCAGTTAGAAGTAGCAGATGCACATGAAAAGCCAATGATGATGGTGCAGCATGAAGTTAAGTTGCATGATTAACTCAACTCTCTCCACCTGAAGCCAAAAAGGGAAGAGGATTTTTTGTTTAAACTACACAAACAAAAAAAATCCTATACTATGTTTCTTTTTCTTTTTCTTTTTTTTTTTTTACAGGGAGTCTCGCTCTGTCACTCAGGCTGGAGTGCAATGGTGCGCTCTTGGCTCACTGCAACCTCTGCCTGCCAGGTTCAAGTGATTTTCCTGCCTCAGCCTCCTGAGTAGCTGGGACTACAGGTGCCCACCACCATGCCTGGCTAATTGTGTGTGTGTGTGTGTGTTCAGTAGAGATAGGGTTTCACCATATTGGCCAGGCTGGTCTTGAACTCCTAACCTTGTGATCCACCTACCTCAGCCTCCCAAAGTGCTGGGATCACAGGCATGAGCCACAGCACTTGGCCACTCCCTCATTGTTTAATGGGTAGAGTTTCAGTTTAGGATGATACGAAAGTTTTGAGGATGGACAGTGGTGATGGTTGCACAACATGAAAGCACCTAATGCCACTGAACTGCACAAAAAATGGTTAAAATGGCAAATTTTATGTATATTTTACAAAAGAAAAAAAACCTCCCACACTCCCTTGATGATACCAAGCTACCAATTCTTTTTTTTTTTTACTGTATATGACAATATTTAATACAATGGCAATTTTAATAGATAAATGTAAATTTGAGTGTGTCATACCAAATGGAAAGTAGCTGAACCACACAGAGAAAAAAAGGCTTTACGTATCTCCAAACTTAGCTGTTCTAAATAAACAAAGTATTAGAACATGTGAATATTAGAACCTCCTTCTAACTAGAAAGATTTAGTAAGATATAATTAAAATTAATATAAACTAAAATTACAATTTCTAAAATAGAATTAACAAACCAAATTTAAGTATTTTTAGAGACTGAAAAAAAATAAGCATGTTATCTAGAAACCAAATATTCTAAAATGATTATGTAACTATCATATCAAAGCACGTTCTTCACATGCTACAAGATTAGCATCTCTCCCTCCCTCTCTCTCTCTCTCTCTCTCTCTCTCTCTCGTGCGCACACGCGCGTGCGCGCGCACACACACACACACACACACACACACACACACTGAGTCTCTCTCACTCTTCCTCAGCCAGGCTACTAATTCTTACTCATCTTCACATTCCCCTCCACATACTCCTGCATAATACCAAGCAATTTGTACAAACCTTTCCACGGAACCAATGTTGGCCACATGGAATGTAATGCCTTGCTTCTACTGAAAGTGTAAGGGTGTGACTTCCGAAAGCTGTTATTACACTTACTTGGGCAATTCCTGCAATGAATGCATTAAAGCAAGTTGACAGGCGCATTTTTTGAGGTGCAATCATGAAGCAACCTTCCTGTTGGTCATAGCCGAGTAAGACGTACAGGTGTCGCTTGACCGTGTTGAAGGCCTTCGCACTGCTGATGTCTGACTCAGCGCTGCTCTCATCCTTGGCCATGAACTTCATGAGCACTGTAATCAGCTGGTGAACTGTCTGGTGGTCGATCCCAGCATCTTCTGGGAGCAGGTCCTTGATGGTGTTGTCATTCTCAGGAGATTGTTGTCCTGTCAGTACAAGAAAGGCTGTCAGTGGGTGGCTCCCTCACAAGTAAAGTGACACTAAAATCTCTCTTAGATATTGACATAGCACCCTTGTTTCCGCTTCTACTAAACTTTCTGCTCCAGACAGACTTTAAGGAACTTAAAGGCACAGTATGGCCTAGTAGGCAGAGAGTTAATCCGGGGTAAAAGTTATTGCGTTCATCAACAACCAAGTAATTTGGAGGAATTAAGGGAATGGAAATGAAAATAGAGTGCTATTGAGGAATAGTATCCTCAAACAGCAAGAGAAATGCCTAAATACATTTTGCATTTAGCAAAATTTTTAATATCTTGGCAAAGTTTTATCCTCAGTAATAAAGTTTTTCTTCCAGCTTTGTAAAATAAGCATGTAAGAGTAACCACAAACGTTATAGTCTAAAATCCACTGAGGCCAAAACCACTGGGTTATTTTGTTTAAATTATTGTCTCAATTCAGTTATGCTCATGAATCAGCTGGTGCAAAAAAAAGTTCTTTTCCAAATCATGAGATATTAACAATAGGTACTCTTTAAATAAAATAGTCAAAATTACAAATAGCAAATTATAAGCCCTGCTGTATGTCATGAGAAACATACAAGGGAGGGAGAGGACACACAAAGAGAGCAAAGCATGAACTTTTAAAAACAGAAAAACACCACATGAAGGTGAGCAGAAAGTTCACATGGAAAGGAAAAGAAAATATACCTTAGCCCTTGCTTCCTCTTGACCTAGTAAATAATGGTATCTGAGCAGCTCCCTGACATTGACTTTCTCCGTTATTTTTCAAAGTGAGAAATTATCCTGCCTCCCTTTGTTTTTCTGCCCCTTCTTAGCAGGTTTGAATTAGAGCTTTGGGAGAAGGAAGAGTGATATTTGCTCTTCCATATTTATGGTTTGGGGCTTATTTAAACTACTCTTGTCCTTTTTTTTTGATAAGCAGTATTAGAATTTCTAAATTGAAAACAAAGATTTTGCCTGGTGGATTAGATCGGCACACTGATATTCTCATCCTCATCCCGCAAGGAAACGTTCTACTAAATGATGACAAGCTTTGGTTGTAAACCATTATAAACCAAGCCTTGGTTACATCCGTTATAATGATGGCGTAAAGGATGCAACAAAGAGTTACGTAGTAATTTATACCTATTAACGCCTCAGTTCATTTGGCAAAATCTCAGCCTTCCAGGACACAGCCAAGAGAAGCGAGGCATAAGAAATGTTTCTGGGAATTGCAGAAATTTGCTGTCTCAAGCCCAAATACTTTTTCTCTGGGACAGTAGTATGAAGGTCAAATTCAGAATTTACCAGTTTAGACCTGCACATAAGGTAACACGCACGGTTGTCAAGCTTCCCAGACAATCAGAAGAATGTTGGTCTGTTCAAAAGTGAGCTGCTAGGAAGGGACAGTTGACAGTAAATGAAGAGGCAAGAGAGGTGGCTTAGTGTGAGAGCCTCTAATACAGAGAAAAACATCTGACACATTTCAGTATGAGTCCAGGACGTTCACACTTTTCTGTCTCATAGAATCTGTTCATGAATGAATAAATACGTATGATATACTTTACAGAACTGTTTTCAAATAAAATTATTCAAATAAAACCTAAGGATTTGTTTATTACAGTGTTTCACATGTGGGGTGATCAATACATTGTTAATATTATAATTACTTATTAGGCATGCATCAGAAAAAAAAACAATTTATGTGGAACACCCTATTTCAATGAGAGGCTGGAAATGTGAAACGTCACTGTATGTCATTAAATTAAATGTTTGTAATATGGGACTTGACCAGATACAATACCTATGTAAATCCTTGTAAGGCAAAATAGAAAAAGATTACAGAACTATTTTTTCAGCATTGAGAAATAGTTTACTCAGGCTGGGCACAGTGGCTCACATCTGTAATCCCAGCACTTTGGGAAGCTGAGATGGGAGAATCACTTGAGCCCAGGAGTTTGAGACCAGCCTGGACGACATGATGAGACCCAGTCTCTACAAAAAATACAAAAATTAGCTGGGCATGGTGGTGCACACCCATAGTCTCAGCTACTTGGGAGGCTGAGGCAGGAGGATCACTTGAGTTTGGGAGGTTGAGGCTGCAGTGAGCTGTGATCATTCCACTCTGCTCCAGCCTGAGCAACAAAGCAGGACTTTGTCTAAAAAAAAAAAGAAAAGAAAAATATTTGCTCTTGATTTTTTTTCCACCAGAATATTACTTTACAACTAAAAGGACATTGTTGCTTTGGAAAAGTTTGGGCCAAGAATGTGACAGAGTCCCCTGCAGGGTTCAATGTTGTCGCAGCAGCAAGTAATGGCTGTTACAACATAGCTTCAATCCTCAATTCCTCTTAGCTCTGCAGTGCAAGATGGAAGAGAACATGTATCACTCAGTCCTGCTCAGCCACCTCATGTCCACACTGGCTCAATTCCAAAGTCCTGAACTTAAAAACTGTAACTGGAGAGCCTTTGAGAGGAAGTTTGCTCCTTTGTTTTATAGTTCAGAGAATACAGGGACCTCAATACAGAAAAAGGGCGCTCCTAGCAAGGCCCAGCTAGGACCCTGTCCCTGTTTCCTTCCATCACAATCCAAGTCTAGAAAACAGACCACCAGACTTGAGCTTAGATGTTTTAGAACTCTTCTCACTGCAAGTGGGCACGTTTCTAAAAAATGTGTAACCTCGAGTTTTCCTACGACATCATATTTTCCTGATGACTGTCATTCCATACGTGCCCATCTCACTGTGGATTCATTTTCACTGATCTTAAGTTTGCTGCTTTCCCAGAATAGCAAGTAATGAGTGATCTTTAACAAACGTGCTGAAAAAAGAACTAATTTATAAAAACGTTTGCATTAAAAATTTTCATCTCTTTTTATGCTAATAATTTACCTCTCCAGTGTAGGCTTTACAAGTGTGCGCTTTATTTATTGCCTCTCTTTGAAATAGAGTAAGCTTGTGACTGCTGCCCTCTTCAAAAAGAAAAGTTACCTTAATACAATCCCTAAGAAAAATAAGCTGTAGATAAGCTGAAATGTTCTCTATCGATAAAGACAATAATTATGTTTTAACCTAGAAAAGGTATGAAATTTCCATTTTAAAACTAAATGCCTACCAGTATTTTCTCTAAAGAAAACAAAACGCTTACTAGTTTTGAATTCTAGTCTGTGAAATTCCTATATCTGTCCTAACCATAGAGATTTAACACATTAAGGGGTCGGATTTTATATTTTCTATAAAGAGAAAATATAATCAGATTTATAATCATAATTATGGAGGCAGAGCTATTCCTACCATAACTTTAATGTGGACTGAGTCCATTACACTCTGTCCACAGTATAATTGATTGAAACTCCAAAGTGTAACATAACATTATTTATTCAGATGATTTGAAACCAGGCAAGATCAGGTTCTGCTTTTCCAGACTTATCTCCTATTATTTCACCTGAAATGACATTCTTACAAGCTGGGCTACTCGTGGATCTCAGGAGGGAGCCAACATTTCTTCTTCCCTGCATCTTTTCTCATGGTGCTCTCTTCACCTTGCAAGGTGGTTCTCTACCTTCCCCCTAAAATTTTGTGCTATCAACTGGTCCCCAAAAGCCATTCTCATTACATATACCCAATCTTCCAGCAATTGGATGTGATCCCTAAATTCTTTGAGTTTCTAAGGACAAGAAAGGAGGGAAGACAGGAGAGGATAAAAGAATGGAGGAAAACTTCCTTTTGCACTTCCTAATTCCCATGTGGCCAACAACAGTTATGCAAGGGAGAACATCTTGTGTATTCATTTGCCTTAATACTTCAATAAGAACATAGGCTCCTTGAATGCAAACGCCATATTTTATCCATTTTTATATCCCTCACAGGATAGGGGCCAATGTCTGACATACAGTAGATGCTTATGATACATAAATGTCTGTTGAAATGCACTAAATTCAAATAAATATGTCAGAATTTATATTCTATATAGGAGAAAAATTGATAAAGTCCCAGAAAAGCAGGAATATGGGAACATATTTCTAAGGGAATTGGCTCACTGACCCTTCTGTCAAACCAACAAACAGCAAGCTCACTCTGCACTTGGTTGAGGGCAGCCAGTGAGTAAGCACTGTAAATGAGGTTGCATTCCAGAGGCAGCTCTCACTCCACTGCCTCGCTCATCTCCCCACCCCCACACCTCAGCGTTCCATTGCGCATGCACATGTCCACTCCTGGGGCAGTGGCTAACTTCACATCCTCCTATGCTCCCCATCCCTGCCTTTTCTCCTTTCTTTCTCACATCCTATCATCATGTGTTTATGTCTCATCCACCAGGCAAGCGTGGCTGAAAAGCCACCTGTACATGAGAACTTTCCTGATGCCTCCAGCTGGTAGAAAGCTCCCCTCCCTTTGCATTTGACATGACTCATCCTACATACTGTCACTTTCACTCAAAATGAGGATTTACTGATGTTCATACTTCATATCCCATACTTGGCCATAAGCAAGTTAAGAGTATAAAAATTTCTGATGCATCTTTGTATTCTTCATATGTCCTAGTCCAGTAGGTGTACTATAAATATTTGTTGGACAAGCATTTGTGGCACACACCTGTAATCCAAGCTACTTGGGAGGCTGAGGAGAGAGGATCCCTTGAGCCCAGAAGTTCGAGACCAGCCTGAGCAACATAGCAAGACCCCCATCTCAAAAAAAATATTTGTAATGTTTGTTGAACAAAAAATTGTCATTTCCCAAAAATATAACTTCAAACAAGAGTATTCCTTTAAAAACAACTGTACTCTGACTTATTGGATCCTAATGGTCAACTGGCATTTTGTAAGTGAAGAAGTGAATTGTAAACCATCTGTAGAAAGAAAGAAAGTGCCCAGAGAAAAGTTATTTGAAATTCTAGGCTGGGACAATAAGGAGACAGGAAAAGTCAAAGCAAGAGTGTTTTATTGGTCCTAACTAGTACTGGGCACCTTCTCTTATGGATACAAATGAAGGCCAAGAGATCTCCAGATTTCCCTGTAGGCTGAAGCAGAACTTGGAGTATGCAAGTCCCATGAGGGATGGAGATAGCTCTGGACCAGTCTAGGGTCCTAACTGGGAAGGTCCTTTGGTCTGGACACTCATGGTCTTAAGTTCCATAGCAGGCCTGAAAAGTCCAGCCAACTCCATAACCAGATTGGTGTCCCCATGTCCCACAGGGCAGAAGCGCCCTAAGACCAGTTCATCAAGAGGTAGTTGTAGTACAAAGAAAGCAAGTCAAATCCCTTGGATGCCAGCAGCAGTTCTCTTCCTAACTAGTTAGTCATATGTGACCTTAAGAAATCACCTAGGCCGGGTGCGGTGGCTCACGCCTATAATCCCAACACTTTGGGATGCCGAGGTGGGTGGATCATGAGGTCAAGAGATCGAGACCATCCTGGTCAACAAGGTGAAACACCATCTCTACTAAAAATACAAAAATTAGCTGGGCATGGTGGCGCATGCCTGTAGTCCTAGCTGCTCGGGAGGCTGAGGCAGGAGAATTGCTTGAACCCAGGAGGTGGAGGTTGTGGTGAGCTGAGATCGCGCCATTGCACTCCAGCCTGCGTAACAAGAGCGAAACTCCATCTCAAAAAACAAAAAAAAGAAATCACCTAAGCAGAATCGCTTAATCCCTCACTACATCAGTTTTCCTGTAAGTAAAGAGGTTCTATAGTACTATAGAGAGAGAGAGATGAAGGATTATCATTATTATACACCTATTGTTGTTTAATTATGCATTCCAGGCAAAGAGGAACATGACATAATTAAGCACCCTATGTTCACATGGGACTGATACCATTAGTTCAGTATTGTGCTTATATAATATGACAACTGCTGTATTCTATTCAGTCTTCATCAGTGTTCTAAATACACGAAGTCAAAAAATTCCTGGTTCTTACAGCACCAGCAAAAGTAGTCCTTAGGTCTAATCATACAAATTGTAGATTAGCAGTTAAAAAGATTGTGTATCTCATCAATTAGGATGAAAGGAAGGTGCTGAATTCCTACTGGCAGTTACAGGCCTTGTTACAGAGCTCAGGACCTCTGGGCTTGTCACCAACAAGCTTGTTCTTTTGTGAGAATCTCAGTTTCTTCCTCTATAAAATGAGACTGTTAACACATTGCTAAGGTTTCAGCTATAAGATTCTATGAATTTTATTTATATGCACAAAGCCTTTGATTTGACTCATAAAAGTCACAAAGGAATGCAACTCTCTACAAACCTTGCAGAGTATACCTTTTATAGAAAACAGAATTTTCTATTCCATTTGCTGTGAGTACCATGTAAAGGCTAAGATCAGAGAGTCATAAATTGTAAATCCAATGCCAAAAAGTTTGACCTACACTGCAATTTAATATGTCTTATTGTATAAAGGGACATCCGCTTTATTTCAAGCCTCGTCAATAAGAGGTCTGCACAGAGGCACTCATTACTTGGACCAAACAAAAGTATGTTAGTTAAGTAGTAAGTTCTTCAGTTTCCATTTAATGACTGTCTTAAACCATTCTGCATGATCCTATGATAATTCTGGCATGTCCTTGCTTCCAAGTTAGAAACAGTCAAGGTCTAGTAAAAATGGAACCCTATAGTAGTTTGAAACTGCCTTATAAGCTGAGCCAGCTATTTCCATATCCAAGCAAGTTTTGCTTATGATGGTGTCATGTAAATTACCTTTCCTGAAGTTTCAGCCTCATATTTAATCTAAACAATGCTGTTATCTGCCTCTTTTCCATCTGGCCACTTTCGGCGGAATAATTAGATGCCTGAAGGCATTTTTTAACTCAAGAAACACATGTATGTGTTTTCCCTCAGAGATGTGAGGAGACTCTAAGTTGGATTGTTAAAGTGGATAATTATTATGAAACGCTAGCTTTTCAGCTAAGCCTGAAGACAAAGAGGCAAGCTAGAGTAAAATAAATTCATGAAACTGCCTAAGTACAATCTCAAAAATTCCCCATTGAAGGGGAACTGCATGAATTTCATATTTCTAATGAAGCTTTGAATCAGAAGTTCTTATTTGTATTCTGTTTTTAAAAAAGGAACAGCACAGTAGAGTACACAAGTGACGTGGGACTCTACCAGAAGTTTGCTATTCTTTTCTTCTCATCAATTTTCAAAGAGAAAGGACACTTCGGCCACCATCTGCTGTCGGCATGCATGATCTCTGGGATTTTCTCTCTCCTCTCCCACTCCTGACTCCCTTTCTTTCAAATGTCCTTTTTATAATACAAAATGCACATGATAAATGTTCCTTCTGAGACTGTCTGTACCATTCTGTAAGTTTATCTTAAAACCAGTAGTCTTAGATGAAAACTCAAATGTTCTATAGCATGGGTGGTAGTTACGAAGTTTGTTTCTAACTAATAAGCAGGTATTGAGAACCTTCACAATCTTCCCAGTGAGTTCCAGCATCATTCGTGTGGAATCTCTTTGCCAATGCCCTTTCAACTCTTAGGCTACTTCATGATAAATTGTAATATATCGTGGAACACCAAATGATCATTAAACTGTATCATGCTGAAAATGATCCTATGGTCTCCCAAACAGTGGAAATTCTCCTTTCTCTGAGAAACAGAAATGCATGTAGAGTTGCAAAGAGTCAGGAATGGCTAAGGGGATGAGCAGATGATGGTGGTTCAAATGTATAACCTTTTAAAATGTAAATGAAATGTATGGTTTTCCTATAGCAGATTATATGAACAAAATATTTCTATGTGTAAAGACACATACAAATATAAATACTATGTATAGCTCTAGTCATACTGGCTCTCTGGGGAAAGGTGCATACTCAGGTGATAGGATGCTTCTTACTGGACCAAAAGTTAATGGGATCAAAAGCCATCTGTTAATAACAAAATGGAAAGAATTGCCATATCAGGTGCTCAAACACGTGAACATCTGGGGTAAGACCCTTTTGAGCTCGCAAATCCTAAGTATATCACTCTGGTCCAGTTAGAGACACTGCATTCTCTCCCTTGTCCACCTGTGGTAGACACTTGCACACGGCCCTTCAACGTCAGAAGTACCCACCTGGCGTCTGTTCAGGTGTCCCACCGAGAGCTGGAGCAGACTGCTCATGCCTGGTCAACCTCATAGCTTAAAAATCAACAACAACTCTATTTAAATAAGCATTACAGACAACTGGAGCCTAGAAAATACACTCAGTGCTAACCATATTGGATTAGTAGGGGCAGGTTTCATTTTTCCATTTGTAATTAACATCACATAAAAGTTGTTTATGCAACAAAAGTTTTGCAGTTTTTATTTGAATTGTAAGAACATCCTTCAGTGTTACTTCATCTTCAAAACTGTCATGTGAATTCATGAACAAGAAATAACAATAAATAAACTTTATATTCCAAACTGATCAGTTAAGCTATAAACAGAGCTGGGAAACTCATATAAAATTTTTTATTTTTTTAATCTAGGTATTGGTTTCTAGGATTTAAACAGTTTCACCCAGGGCCTAGCACTGTCATTGATTATTCTTAAATGACCACCTATGATTATATTTGCTCCCTGAAAAATTGGGTTATTGACTGCTTAAAGGGATTTCATTCATTATTTAACTCTCCCAAAGTTTAAAAGAACACATTTCCATAGCTTATCATAAAATAGAGAAAATGTAATGAATAAAATCAAATCTTATTTATGATTAAAAATGGTTATGTTCTATAAGGCTGTCTTCTAATGAATGTCAATGAAAAACAAATCTTTCAACTTCTGACGGGATAAGAAATACATTTTGGGTCATCATTTTATTAACCTCACAGTGATTATTCAAAGATTAAATCATTTAATAAATTTTACAAGTTAGTAATATATTTAAACATACTCCTTCACTAGTATGGTGATTTAGTGATGAATTTTTAATTATTTGTCCTTCATGAGTCATTACTAATCATTAGAGTTTATCTAGTCATTTGGTAATTTAAGGAAAATTTTATTCCCTTTAAAACTTTAATTCCCTTTACTATAAAGAAAGGCCTTTTATAGAACACATATATATGGTCTTTTAAAAAAAATTGGCAATGAAGCTTATTTTTATTTATAAATTATCTGGTGAAGATGCACAGAAATTCAACTTCTCAGCTTGATTTCTCTATTTCAAAAGCAACCACTATTATTGGTTTGTCTGGGGAGGGGGCTTGTGTGGCTCCTTTTCCCAAACATTATAAAATACATTCCAAATTTCAACTCTCCCTCTTTAGCTGCCATAGGTCTTATTGTCTAAGTCTTATTCAGAAAGCTCTTAGGATACAAGACTGGTGGTGCAAACTTTGGTGTTCTAGGATTTAGGAATAAATGTTTCTTCTAAGTTGCATGCCAAGCATCAATGCATTCGCTGCCTTTTACATTTCAAAAACGTCTGCTGCTGGGTCAGGGCTTTGCTACCCCAGCAAACTAGCAAAAGCAACCCTAGACATTTCTACCCCTGGGGTGATTCTCTAGGGAATCTGAAAGCCAAACTTATTAAACACACTCAGTTTGATAAACATGCTATACTCTCTGTGAACATTCAGCAAGACAGGTCAGCCCCAGAAAGACATTAAACAGATTTAACGGGAGGATGGAAGAAGATACTCAACGAATTTTGGAGGTCAGGGTCTCAGGGAGGGAGAGCGCCCTCTTGGATTCCACTGGCCCTTTCACGCTGTCCCTCAAGGAACGTACACTCTTCTGGCGGTTCCTTGCAAAGCGAGCTCTCTTGATCTTCCACAAGGCTGCGTCGCTGAGGTTAGCAACATTGGTTCTCACAGCAGTGATGGCTTTGCAAAAGGAATTAAAGAGACTATAACTCTCCTTTACTGGCTGTGTAATCCACCTAGTCTATAACAATCCATCTGTGTAGAGATTCAATATTAAAACACGTTTTTCATGGCCATACATCTCCCTTTATGATAAGTCTTACATAAAAAAATGACTATTGCCTATCATGATTTTTTTTTCTGCTTAGACCACAAGATTAAATTATCTAATTTTGTTATCATTGGATTTGAGTGATTTTGTTATCACTGAAATGAGTTGAGTGATGAAAGTCTTTTCTCCACCTATTCAGAGCTGTAGGTAACTGATTAATAACTGAGCAATAGGCCAGGTGTGGTGGCTTATGACTGTAATCTCAGCATTTTGGGAGGCCATGGTGGATCCCTTGAGGCCAGGAGTTTGAGACCAGCCTGGGCAATATAGTAAGACCCCCATCTCTACAAAAAAAGAAAAATCAGCCAGGTATAGTGGCTCACACCCATAATCCCAGCTACTCAGGAAGATTAGCTGGGAGGATTGTTTAAGCCCAGGAGTTGGAGGCTGCAGTGAGCTATAATGACACCACTAAACACCAGCCTGGGCAACAGATTCAATGCAATTCCCATCAAAGTACCATCATTATTACTCACAGAGCTAGAAAAACAATAAAATTCATATGGAACCAAAAAAAGAGCCTACATAGCCAAAGCAAGACTGAGCAAAAAGAACTAATCTGGAGGCATCACATTACTGGAGTTCAAATTATACTACAAGGCTATAGTTACCAAAACAGCATGGTACTGGTATTAAAATAAGCTTGTAGACCAATGGAACAGAATAGAGAACTCAGAAACAAGGCCAAATACTTATAAACAACTGATCTTTAACAAAGCAAAGAAAAACATAAAGTAGGGAAAGGACATCCTATTCAACAAATGATGCTGGGATAACTGGGAAACACATCTAGAAGAATGAAACTGAATATTCATCTCTCACCTTATAAAAAAATCAACTCAAGATGGATTAAATATTTAAATCTAAGATCTGAAAGCATAAAAATTCTAGAAGACAACATTGGAAAAACTCTTCTAGACATTGGCTTAGGCAAAGAGTTCGTGACCAAGAACACAAAAGCAAATGCAACAAAAACAAAATAAACAGATAGGACCTAATTAAACTAAAAAGCTTTTGCACAGCAAAAGAAACAATCCACAGAGGACACAGACAACCCACTGAATGGGGAAAAATATTTGCAAACTATGCATCTGACAAAGGACTAATATCCAGAATCTATAAAGAACTCAAATCAGCAAAGAAAAAAGTAAATAATCCCATCAAAAAGTAGGCAAAGGACATGAAGAGACAATTCTCAAAAGAAGATCTATAAATGGCCAACAAACATGAAAAAGTGCTCAACATCACTAATGATCAGGGAAATGCAAATTCAAATCACAATCAGATACCACCTTACTCCTGCAAGAATGGCCATAATTTAAAAATCTAAAAATAATAGATGCTGGCAGAGAGAGCGATAAAAAGGAAACACTTTTACGCTGTTGGTAGGAATGTAAATTGGTACAATCACTATGGAAAACGGTACGGAGATTCCTTAAAGAACTAAAAGTGGATCTATCATTTGATCTACCCAGAGGGAAAGAAGTCATTACAGGAAAAAGACATTTGCACGTGCATGTTTATAGCAGCACAATTCACAGTTGCAAAAAATATGGAACCACCCTAAATGCCATTAACCAACAAGTGGATAAAGAAAATGTATATATACACACATGCCGTGGAATACTGCTTGGCCGTTTAAAAGAATGAAATAATGGCATTCACAGCAATCTCGATGGAGTTGGAGACTATTATTCTAAGTGAAATAATGCAGAAATGGAAAACCAAGAATCATATGTTCTCACTTATAAGTGGGAGCTAAGCTATGAGGATGCAAAGGCAGAAAAATGACAGAATGGAATTTGGGGACTTGGTGGGGGAAGGGTGAGAGGAGGGTGAGTAATAAAAGACTATACATTGGGTACAATGTACAATGCTCAGGTGACGGATGCACCAAAATCTCAGAAATTACCAGTGAAGAACTTATCCGTGTAACCCAAAACCACCTATGTTCTAAAAACTATTGAAATTTAGAAAGCAGTAAGAGTGAGTTTGCAAGGTGCAAATATGCTTCCCAAAATTCCTCACAAACGTTATAAACATAATGATTGAATCATATTTAAGGAACACAGAGCCATATATTTATCATAGGTCAAGGAAATGAGAATTTTGATTTTGGAAATGGCAGGATATACTTCAATCTACAGGTTACTACAGTAGCTATTCAATAAGCATTTAATGAATTGAGTGCATGAGGTCAAGACATCCTCTGTAGAGGAATTAAATGTCATGCCAATATCTTCTCTTTGTCTAAGCAAGCACAATGGAAACTGTGAGGGTTTTCATTTTACTTACTTGTAGGAAAAGGAAATTCCTTGTTACAATCCAAATGTAGCTGGGCTTCCAAAGAAAGCGTCTCAAATCTATTGACAAAGAACTCCCAACTCAAAGCAGGAATATCCTGCTTAAGAAAATGCAAGAGTAAAAGCTTGCTCAGAATTGTGGGTCTGTCTTTAACCACAGTATCAAACTGGAAGTCAAGACAAAGACACAGACCCTGGGGAAAAGGAGATTAAAAAAAAAAGTCAGATATAAACATCTAAGTTACTTTAAAGCCCATATACTAAGCAAAGTCAATGAAACGAGGCAGCCTACTCAATTCAAACTTATAATGGAGAATGATCCCGCCAGAATCTTTTTTGATTGAAAGTTTGGGTAGTAAAGAAAAATGTAGAAGAGGGGGTGGGGCACAGTTGCTCACACCTGTAATCCCAGCACTTTGGGAGGCCAAGGTGGGTGGCTCACAAAGTCAGGAGTTCAAGACCAGACTAGCCAACATGGTGAAACTCCGTCTCTACTAAAAAATACAAAAATTAGCTGGGTATGGTGGCTCATGCCTGTAAGCTCAGCTACTTGGGAGGCTGAGGTAGGAGAATTGCTTGAACCAGGACTTGGGAGGCGGAGGCTGCAGTGAGCCAAGATCACACCACTGCACTCCAGCCTGGACTATAGAGCAAGACTCCATCTCAAAAAAAAAAAAAGGAAAAAGAAAAATGTAGAAGAGGAATTTCTCTTCACTGTGGAATATCTCTTGAATTTGGAATCAGAAATCTGAACTAAATGCATGCTATTTATTTTCTAATGCATTGAATAATAACCATTTAATCCAAATACCCTCAAGTCAAATACATCTGGTTTTGTTGTTGTTGTTGTTTTGTTTTGTGGGGGAGGAGGTTGAGACAGAGTCTTGCTCTGTCACCCAGGCTGGAGTGCAGCGGCACAATCTCAGCTCACTGCAACGTCTGCCTCCTGGGTCCAAGTGATTCTCCTGCCTCAGCCTCCCAAGTAGCTGGGACCACAGGTGTGTGCCACCACGCCTGGCTAATTTTTTGCATTTTTAGTAGAGACAGCGTTTCACCATGTTAGCCAGATCATCTTGATCTCCTGACCTCATGATCCGCCTGCCTCAGTGCTGGGATTACAGGCGTGAGCCACCAAGCCTGGCCACATCTGGTTTTAAGGTCTGTAGTTTTCATTAAGAGGAGAATTCTTTCAAAGCTACATTTTAGAATATACAAAAAATGGTCTAGAAATCTGCTTTCAATCCAAAATTTCATGATTTGAAAAAAGCAAAGTCACCTGGTTTTCTTGGAATACGAGTGGAACATAGAATATTAATCAAAGTTGGAATGGATTGAGAACCTGTTCCTCTAGTGTCTGAGTTTACCATTCCCCCTCTTTTTAACTGAATGACACTTAAAAATTGCAATTCATCCAACCATCCCATTCACTAATTCAGCTGTCATCTAATGAGTGCCTCCTATGTTCCAGACCCTAAGCAAGGGGTAGGACATAGAAGTACTTGGTAAGATCAACAGAGAATAATTATTCAGAAGACAACTGGAGATTTTACACACACACACACACACACACAAGAATATGCCACAGGCAGCATAATCCTTCAATCTTTCAGTTCGTGCAAGCTTGCCCTTGCTTCTTGGGCTTAAAATGCAGGAAGAGGCTTACACTGGATTTAGAGACAGTGTATACACACACACACACACACACACACACGTTATGCAATAATTACACCTGTCCAAAGTTATATCAGCATATAAACAAAGACTGAACATTAAGTATCAACAAATGGGCCAGGCACTACAGCTAATGCCTATAATCCCAGCATCTGGGATGCCTAAGTGGGAGGATTGCTTGAGGCCAGGAGTTCAAGCCCAACCTGGGTAATATAGCAAGACCCTGTCTTTACAAAAAAAAAAGTTAAAAACTGGGTGGGTATGGTGATGCATACCTGTAGTCCCAGGTAGTCAGGAGGCTGAGGAAGGAGGATCACTTGAGCCCAAGAGTTTCAGGCTGCAGGGACTTATGATCAGCCTGGGCAACAGAGTAAGACTCTCTCTTTAAAAAAAAAATGGTATCAACAAATAACAACAAGGGGTCTTTTAGCAAGATGTGGTTCTGGCATATATCTTCCAATGAAAAAATCTCCATCATCATCATCATCATCATCAATATTATATGTGATGCTATGGTATGAAAATGTGTGCAAGGCCCTCACCTCCAAATTCCTCTTTTGAAACTAAATCACCAATATGACAGTATTAGGAGGTGGGGCTTCGAGAAATGATTAGGCCATGTGGGCAGGGCCCTAATGAATGGGACTAGTGCCCTTATGAAAGAGGCCCTAGACATAGCAAAGGCCCCATCTATGAACTAGACAGCAGACCCTCATCAGACAACCTGCAAAATAAATTTCTGTTGTTTATAAACTACCCGGTTTATGGTATTTTGTTATAGCAGGTCAAACAAAGACAACGCAACAATTTAGTAGTGCTGACACAGACCACCTTCGGAGCAGATAACACACATCACATGTCACCTGCAGTGCTGGCCTCTTTATGGTGTCAAGCAGGAGACCAGCTCTGGTAGCCACTGCGGGGTTGACATCCTCCACCGCTGTCAGGAAGCAGCAGAAGGCATGTGCCAGGGAGTACTTCAGCAGGTGGTTTTTGGTCACTGAGTGAATATCCAGAAATCTACAAATTACAGCCACTTTTTCCACTGCAATGTAAAAGAGAAGGCAAAATATATGAATACACACACATACACGCACACGCACACACATTTATTTAGCCAGTCTGAGAACTGAACTCATAGAGAAAAAGTTAACTCTGGGTCTCCCACATGGTTTATTTTAAATTCCAACAGGCAAGTCTAATGCCACCATCTCTAGTGTTACATTTCATCTGTGAAACATCACTGTTTCTACTCAGTGCAGAACTCTTTTTTCCCATGCAGACTTGATCTAATTCTGGGTTGTCTTTTATAGTTTTTTCATATTTGTTTACCTTTCAGCTATATTTCAGATGATTCCAAATGCCTCTGTTTCTAACTGTGGCCATTCCATAGAATCTCTGCTGATGACAGAGAGTCATCTCTCTGTTAATGATGCCCACCATTCCTAGCTCTGGATTCTGGTCCCCTACTCTACTCTTAGTAGGTCATGATGTGAAGCAGCAGACCAAATCAACATTTCCTGGGGCTATAGAAGTCAGGCGTTTCTTCCATGCTGTAAATATACCCTTACTTGATAGATTTCGAATTATTCGGCAAATGAATGTTGAACAATTCCAGCCACTCTTAAAGCATGGCTTTATAAAAAATTACAATAGCGGCCAGGCGTGGTGGCTCACACCTGTAATCCCAGCATTTTGGGAGGCCAAGGCAAGCAGATCACGAGGTCAAGAGATCGAGACCAGCCTGGCCAACATGGGGAAACCCTATCTTTACTAAAAATACAAAAATTAGCAGGGCGAGGTGGCATGCACCTGTAATCCCAGCTACTCGGTAGGCTGAGGCGGGAAAATCACTTGAACCTGGGAGGCAGAGGTTGCAGTGAGCCGAGATCGTGACACTGCACTCCAGCTTGGGCACAGAGCAAGACTTGTCCCAAAAAAACAACAGAAAAAGTTCCAATACTAGTAAAGCAATATAGTGCAGTGCCAATTAAGACGTTTCAATACTTCACTTAAGCTCTTCCAGCAGCCTAGAATATTCTTTTGTTTGTTTTGTTTTTTTGAGACAGAGTCTCACTCTGTTGCCCAGGCTGAAGTGCAGTGGCATGATTTCAGCTCACTACAACCTCCACCTCCCAGGTTCAAGCAGTTCTCATGCCTCAGCCTTCCGAGTAGCTGGGACTACAGACAGGTGCCACCATGCCCAGCTAACTTTAGTATTTTCAGTAGAGACAATGTTTCACCATGCTGGCTAGGCTTGTCTCAAACTCCTGACCTCAAGTGATCTGCCCACCTTGGCGTCCCAAAGTGCTGGTATTAAAGGCATGAGCCACCATGCCTGGCCTACAATATTCTTCCTATTGACATTCTACCATCCTTAGACAATCTCTCTGAAATTCTGTTTTGTAAAGTCTTCTCTGATCTCTCAGAGTGACCTTTCCATCCCATGAACTCCTGTAAAAATACTGCTCATTTGCATATCACTAATTTACATATACCATTTGTGTGCTCAGAATATGAGCTATCTGTGAACGCAGTATGTGCTCATTATATGAAATGTTTTCTTTTGTGGTCTTGATTATATTTATGCCTTTTATAATTTGTCAACTTCTTACATGCTTATGTTTGGTCTCATCAATTAAACTGGAAGCCTCCTGACGACAGCACTCTGCTCTTGTACTTCTTTCTATTGTTCCCATAGTACCTAGCATATATCTAATTTATTCAATAAAATCACTTATTCACTTATTTTAAAATATATATATTAAGTACACATAAGTATACCACTAAGAAACTATCTCAGGCACTTGGAAGGAGATAGAAGTGGAAAGATGAATCATTCATAACTCTTGACTTCAAAGTTAAATTGACTAAAATAGATGACACGTACAACTGTAACTGAAATGTAACTTTAAAAAAGCTGGAAATGCCTCTAGCGTGATATAAATAAAATGCTATGGGAGATCAGGGGATACAGAAACCACTCTCCACAGCAGGGACCTAGCAGGTGAACCTCAATGGTGGCATCTGAAGGTGGATCAAGTGGAGGTGGCATTTGTGTAGGGACCTAAAGGAAAGAGGATGAAAGGTGGAGAGCCCAGAATGGCCCGCACATGCATGAGGGGAGGCAGGAAGCAGTGAGAACACAGACATGGTGTGTGTAGACAGAAGAGTAGGAAATGAGGCTGTCTGCACTTGCAGTCAGACCATTTGAATAGCAGTTTAAGGAGTCTGAACTTTATTCTCTAGGCATTGAGAAAAACCCATTAAAATTTCTTGAGTAGAAAAGTAACATGACCTTGGCCAGTTGCAGTGGCTCATGTCTGTAATCTCAGCACATGAGACTGAGGAAGTTGAGGCAGGCGGATCATCTGAGGTCAGGAGTTAAAGACCAGCCTGGCCAACATGACGAAACCCCATCTCTACTAAAAATACAACAATTAGCCAGGTGTGGTGGCGCACACCTGTAGTCCCAGCTGCTCTGGAGGCTGAGGCAAGAGAATCACTTGAACCTGGAAGGCAGAGGTTGCAGTGAGCTGAGATTGCACCACTGCATTTCAGCCTGGGCAGCTGAGCGAGACTTCATCTCAGAAAAAAAAAAACTAAACCAAGCAAGAAAGAAAAGTAACATAACCAGAGCCATGATTCAGAAGAGTAATCCTAACCCCCACAACATGATGTGCTATCATATAAATAATCTAACCCCTGAGACTCCTGTGGGCATTAAAAAAACAAGAACATTCCGGGCCGGGCGCGGTGGCTCACGCCTGTAATCCCAACACTTTGGGAGGCCAAGGCAGGTGTATCACAAGGTCAAGAGATCGAGACCATCCTGGTCAACATGGTGAAACCCTGTCTCTACTAAAAATACAAAAAATTAGCTGGGCATGGTGGTGCGTGCCTGTAATCCCAGCTACTCAGGAGGCTGAGGCAGGAGAATTGCTTGAACCCAGTGAGCCAAGATCACGCCATTGCACTCCAGCCTGGGTAACAAGAGCGAAACTCGATCTCAAAAAAAAAAAACAAGAACATTTTGAAGTGGCCACATATTAAGGAACTGAACTAAAGGTATAATAGTTACCTCACTGATGGAACTTCCATTTCTGTGCCAAACTTTTGAGACACCAACATATAGAACTGTTCTGAGAAGCCACGCTATGGCATGCTGACCCTGCCTGCCACCCGAAGAATGGAACTACTAGAAGATTGGGGTGACAGTGGGCCAGGAGACATAGGCTAACAGAACCCTTCTAAGTTCCTTCCTTAGCACATTACTCTGAGCATTTGCCGTTCTATTTACTAGGAAATTATACGCAAGCTGTGCCAGACTTGGTCCCTGATCCTTCAATGGCAAGGGTATCAGCAGAGATTCTCAAACCTCTTGTTAAAAAATCTCCATTTCTGGCCCAGCACAGTGGCTCATGCCCATAATCCCAACACTTTGGGAGGCCAAGATAAGTAGATCACCTGAGGTCAGGAGTTGACTTGGCCAACATGGTGAAACCTTGTCTCTACTAAAACATACAAAAATTAGCCTGCCCTAGTAGCATGCACCTGTAGTCCCAGCTACTCGGGAGGCTGAGGCACGAGAATCACTTGAACTCAGGAGGCTGAGGTTGCAGTGAGCTGAGACTGTGCAACTAACTGCACCCCAGCCTAGGCAACAAAGCATGACTCTTTCTCAAAAAAAAAAAAAAAAAAAAAAAATCTCAGTTTCTGGCGTCACCCCCACCCCCCCACTGAGATTTTTATTCAGTAGGTCTAGGATGCAGCCTAATAATGTGCATTTTAACAAACATTCCCCACAACTCTGATGCAAATGAACTAACAGGTTGACTGCATCCAAGCCAGTACCTGTTTGGGAGTAAACATGGGTGCAGTTAATTGTTACACTTGAGTAACAAGCATAAGCTGGGTCTGTCCTACGCAAAACTGGACAGGACCTCCCTCCCCCAAGGACCACTCTGCAAAAGGCTGTTATTTTAGAGAGGAAGCCCAAAGCAGAACCCCCAAGGGACACCAACAAGCAGGAGAATGTATTTTAAAAAGAAGAGACGAGAAAGGAAGTGCCAAAATAGATTCTGTGACTAGACACCAGTGTACCGTGTGACCCAGAATGAATTTTAAGCTAACACAGAGGTACCTGCTTCAAACCTCATCTTCCAGTCTTTGCTGTTGAAATTGCCGTTTATGATTGTCCAGAAGATGTCAGCACCATGAGGAAGTGACAAGGCATGGAGGAGAAGAGGGACTGCCAGTGAAGACAGCTGAGAGAACTCCGATTTGACGACCCTCCACAGGCTAGGGAATCAAGGAGAAGTGAAGTGGTGACAGTCATCACAACCTTTCCAGAAAAAGACCCTGTCCTCTTAATTTACGGCAAGCATAGTTACTAGGCAGGGGTGGGGGTCCTTTTGGTGAAAAGACACTCATCCACGAGAGGATCATCTTCTGATGAACATCTCCTATGCTCTGTCCTCTTAGTGTGACACTAGAGAAAAACACTTTCACTTAACATTACATTTCATAACTTAAAAATCTGCATAATGTAAATTCAGCAATAAAAATGAACAATGACTTCAGTGATATACAAAGTCAAAATTAGTTATGTTAGGATGATGGAGAAATATGTGATTTTTAAAAATATTCTTAAAGTGAACACAGGGGAAGTTTGGTTGGTTTGGCCTGACGTCAAAGAACAACTCTTTTACTCTGAATAACAGCCTCTGCAAGAACATACAGGTCATCAGCCAAGCCCCCCAACCTTCGCTTTCATAAGGGGGAACACAAACACAGGCTCACCAAAGAACTTCAACAGCCTGAATAAAATAATTAGCTAGGAGTAGACATATGACCCAAGTATGGGAATTACAGAACTCTTATTTCAGGGACTGATATGCACCCTGGCAGACAGAGGCTCTCTCTCCAGAAATCAGGAATGTAGGGCAATGTCAGCCTGTAGCTTCCAATGACCCTCCTTCCCATCTCACAGGGGCAGCCTGCACTTAACAGAGAAGCCAACACTTAGTTCCATTTCAGAAGCAAGGCTGGGCACGGTAGCTCAAGCCCATAATCCCAGCGCTTTGGGAGGCAGAGGTGGGTAGATGATTTGAGGTTGGGAGTTCAAGACCAGTCTGACCAATTGGAGAAACCCCATCTCTAATAAAAACACAAAAAATCAGCCAGGTGTGATGGCGCATGCCTGTAATCCCAGCTATTCAGGAGGCAGAGACAGGCAAGTCGCTCAAACCTGGGAGGTAGAGGTTGTGGTGAGCTGAGATCGTGCCATTGCACTCCAGCCTGGGCAACAAGAGGGAAACTCCATCTCAAAAAAAAAAGCCAAGCTAGAACAGGGCTAAGAGACATGGAGGGAATGAAAAAGGGGAGGAGGAAAAGACAGAGAAAGAGATCTCTGATAACATCTTGCACCTCAGAAAGTTTCAGCTAAGTTCCTATCGAGTTCTACCAGAATAACTCTGAATTTAATCTATTTTAGAAATAACACATTATTGTTTACATTCTTTCCAACTGTTTAAAGTATGCCTTTTGGTTGTTTATGTTGCCGTTTTATTTTGTTTTCTATTTGACTCCAGAGTCAATATCAGAATCAAATCTACAGTTGACCCTTGAACAACACAGGTTTAAACTGTGCAGGTCCGCTTATACATGGACTTTTTTCAATAAATATATTGAATTTTTTTAGGAGACTTGCTACAATTTAAAAAAACCTTACAGATGTACCATCTAGGCTCAAAATAGTGAAAAAAATTAAGGAAAGTTATGTCACAAATGTATAAATTATACGTAGTTACTAGTCTAACATCTACTACCATAAATTATACATGCATCTATTATAAAAAGTTAAAATTTACCAAAACTTATACACACAAACACATACAGACCTTATATAGCACCATTCACAGTGGAGAGAAATGTTAAGCAAATGTAAAGATGCAGTATTAAAACGTAACTGCATAAAGCCAACTGTGGTACACGCGGTCCTATGGTAATAATTTTGTAGCCACCTCCTGCTGCTCTTTGGGCGAGCTCAAGTGTTGTCCCTCTGTGTGAGCAGTTCCTCTCTCCAGTAAATTGCAAATCACAGTAAAAAGTGGTCCCTCAAGTTTCTTTTGTCTTTTTCATCGTGTTTAGTGCAATACCGTAAACCTTGAATAGCACCATGGGTCCCATACGAAGTGACACTGGAAATGTTCCCAGGAAGCAGAGAAAAGTCATGACATTATTAGGAAAAGTTGAATTGCTTGATATGTACCATCGCTTGAGGTCTGCAGCTGCTCACCATTTCAAACAGACAAATCATCTTGTAAACAGATGGCATAAACTTATGGAATTGATAAATACAGTATGGTACTGCAAATGTATTTTCCTTACGATTTTCTTAATAACGTTTTCTTTTCTCTGACTTACTTTATTGTAAGAATATAATAGGTAGTGCACAAAACATACACAGTATGTGTTAATCAGCTCTTTGTGTTATCATCATAAGGCTTCTGGTCAACAGTAAGCTATTAAAGGTTAAGTTTTTTGGAAGAGAAAAGTTAACACGGATTTTCAGCTGCACAGGGATCAACATTTGTACCTCCCCATTGTTCAAGGGTCACCTATATTTGTGTCTTTAAAAAGCTCATGCTGCACTGGTAAGCGAAGGGAAGAGGGACACATGCCCTCTCCATTTTACAGAGAGCATATGGAGGTACGAGCCACTCCAGTCGGCTGTTTTTTAGAAGACCTACCAGAGCTATAGAGAACGAACAGGAGTGATTTTCAAACACCATATGCTTAATCAGAATAGCAGAAGTCACACAAATAGAGATCTCATCCCTACCCTGCCATAATGAGCTATATAACCATGTGCGCGTTCTCTAAAGCTTCGTGTCCTCCCAGTGTGGGCCGTATTAAACGAGATGTGCAGAGAGTGTGCCACATAGTAGGTATTCAGAAACCTCACGCTGCTATCACAATCAGGGTGACAAGGATGATGATGCTTCCAGGGCACAATAGGCCCTAGGAAGAATGCAAAGGAAAAGGAAGACATCATTTCTGCCTTCATGGACTTCCAGTCTAGCTGAAGGCCAACCATACAGCCCTGCTAGAAACCCATTTCCACGACAGAAGCAGGGTTCAGCCAGTCCCCTACCGCTTTCCCAGCTCGCTAGGGCAGACTTGCTTGGAAAGAAGCAGAGCATCTTTTCCACAGGTCCTTTCACTGTCCGTCATGGCTTTTGTGTCAGGGTGACACTTTGAGGAGAAAACCTGACTCTTTAAGGATAAAGTCTGGACTACGGACCCCAAAGGCTGAGTGGGTGGTCCCGTGGCACTAACAGTCCATTTGGCATGTGTACATTCTGGGGGGTTGCTTTCACAATAAAAAAAAAAAAATGCCCATTTAGTGTTCCCATGTTGAGTTCATGGAGCATCTGCCTAACTCTCGACCCTGTTCCTTCACTCCTTTCGTCCAAATCTGCTGATGGTCTCGAACTTCACACTGTTCCCTCCAAGTCATTCCTAATCTTCCCCACTCCAGGTCGGCCACATGTCTATGCTTTCCCTTTCCCCAGCTTCTTCCTCCCACTGTGGCTGTAGAATCCCTGTTTTATTGGGAAGAAGCTTCTGTAGATCCTCTACTTTTCTCATGGTATGCTTCTCTAGTGGGCTGCATGGTACTCCCCAAAAATTCATGTCCACTCAGAACCTCAAGATAGGGCCTTATTTAGATGTCATCAGTTAAGATGAGTTCCTGATGGATAGGATGGGTCGTAAATATGAATGAGTGATTAGTGTCCTAATAAGGAGAGGAGAGGACACTCAGGGGAGAAGACCATGTGGCAAAGACTGCAGTGAGGCAGCTACCAGTCAAGAAATTCCAACAATTGCCAGGAGCCCTGAGAATCCAGGAGACAGACAAGGAAGGCTCCTCCCCTAGAGTCATCACAGGGCGCACAGCTCTGCTGACACCTGGACTTCAGACTTCTGACCCCCAGAATTGGGAGAGAATAAACTTCATTAAGTTTAAGCCACTCAGTCACTCAGTTCACAGCAATTTGTTACAGCAGCCTGGAAACTGGCACAGCTTCCCCTTCCTCACGTAGCTGAAACCTCACATTTTTCCGATAACACATTTTTTTTTTTTTTTTTTTTTTAAGACGGGGTTTAACCATGTTGGTCAGGCTGGTCTTGAACTCCCAACCTCAGGTGATCCACCCGCCTTGGCCTCCAAAGTGCTTGGATTACAGGTATGAGCCACCACACCCGGCCATGGTAACACAATTTCTTGCTATTTTTTGGAATGTAATGGCACCACCATAATTCACTGTAGCCTCGAACTCCCATACTCAAACAATCCTCCCACCTCAGCCTCTGAGTAGCTGGGACTATAGGCTTGCACCACCAGACCTGGCTTTTCTTTTTTGGTAGAAATGGGATCTTGCTATGTTACCCAGGCTGGTCTAAAATTCGGGACCTCAAGTGATCCTCCCACCTCCGCTTTCCAACATGCTTGAATTAAAGGGATGAGCCACTGTGCCTGGCCTTAAGATTTCCTCTTAATCCTCTCAATGAGTTTGGACTCCAGTCTTCACTGGCCCAAATGAATCCTGCTTCCCCAGACTTCCTCCAGGCCTCCTCTTAGCAGCCTCTTTCTTTTGAAACCCATGACACTGATGCACGAGGCCCTCTCCCAATCCTTTGGTGAGTTTGGCACCTAGCTCAGTCTTGCTCCTCACACAGGCCTCTGTGGATGCCATCACTGGATCAAGCCCTGGTCTCATTGCCTTCACACCTCCTCATCCCCAGTGGCCTCTGTCTTTGCTGGATGAGATGCTGACCTCCCCTCTCTAAGGCTGAGAATACCCAAATTCCCCCCCAACCCCCAGTCTATCCTGACTGAGACTCCTCTGCCCTCTTTTCTATACTCTTCTCCCAAATATCAATTCTTCTGGCTTCATCTGCCTCCAATTATAGACTGGATCCCAGAGACAACTGCTTCATCATTCCAAATCCTCATCCCTCTGAGCTTCCATCATAACCATATCACCAGTCCCCGGTCCTGAATAAATCCTTTGCCCATTTGCTGTCATTCACTCCCAGGCCCCTGAGCGCCAGAGGAAAAGAAATCCAAACCCCTACTAACTTGGTCCACTACAAACTGGTGCTAGCTAACCTCAGCCGAACCCTAAAGCTGGTGATTCTTTTGTTCTTTCTTTTTTGTAGGAAGGGAGGAAGCCAGGGAGGGAGGAAAGGAGAAAGGGAGGGAGGGAGGAAGGAAGCGAGGGAGGGAGGGAGGGAGGAAGGGAGGAAAGGAAGGGAAGGAAGGAAATCAGGCAATGAGAGAGACATTGCAGACCTGAATCTAGAGGGCTACAAGTTGATTTCTTTTTTTCTTTTTTTGAGAGAAGGAAAGAAAAAAAAGGAGCGAAGGAGAGGAAGAAAGAGGAAGAAAAAGAGGGAGAGAGAACGGAAATGTTGTTTTATTCTAAAAAACAAAATGGGTATTAATAATGGCCGATCAATATTTCACTTAAACCTATGAGTAGGTGTGATGTGGTATTGACAAGAATGTATATTTTGTCTATTTAAAGTGGAGAGTTCTATAAATATTTATTAAGTTTACTTGTTCTGGATCTGAGTTCAAGTCCTAGATATCCTTATTAATTTTCTGTCTCATTGAGTCTAAGTCTCTATGTATCTGGGTGTTAGGATCATTAGCTCTTACTGTTGCACTGATCCTTTTACCACTATATCTTTGTTGCTTTAAAATCTATTTATCAGAGGCGAGGATTGCAACTCCTGCTTTTTATTTATTTATTTATTTTTGCTCTCCATTTGGTTGGTAAATCTTTCTCCATCCCTTTTTTTTTGAGTCTTTGTGTATCCTTGCATGTGAAATGGGTCTGGATGTAACATGCCGTTGGGTTTTGGCTGTATCTTTTGATTGGGGGATTTAGTCGATTTAAATTTAGGATTACTGCCATTTGATGTTAACTGGCTGTTTTATCCATTCGTTGATGTAAATTCTTCTTTATGTAGATGCTCTTTACTTTTTGGTATGTTTTTAGAAAGGCTAATACTGGTTGTTTCTTTCTATGTGTAATGCTTCTTTCAGAAGCTCTTGTAAAGCAGGCCTGGTGGTAATAAAATCTCTGAGTACTTGCTTGTTCATAAAAGATTTTATTTTTCCTTCAGTTGTGAAGCTTAGTTTGGCTGGATATGAAATTCTGGGCTGAAAGTTCTGTTCTTTAAGGATGTTGAATATTGGCCCCCACTCTCTTCTGGCTTGTAGAGTTTCTGCTGAGAGATCTGCTGTAAGTCTGATAGGCTTCCCTTTGTGGGTAACCTGACCTTTCTCTCTGGCTGCCCTTAGTATTTTCTCCTTCATTTCAACCCTGGTGAATCTAACGATTACGTGCCTTAGGGTTGCTCTTCTTGAGGAATATCTTTGTGGCGTTCTCTGTATTACCTGGGGTTGAATATTGTCCTGCTTTGCTAATTGAGGAAAATTTTCCTGAAAAATATTTTCCAGCTTGGATTCATTCTCTCCATCGCATTCAGGTACACCTATCAAACGACAATTAGGTCTTTTCACATAGTCCCACATTTCTTGGAGACTTTGCTCATTCCTTTTTATCCTTTTTTCTCTAATCTTGTCTTCTCATTTTATTTCATTAAGTTGGACTTTGACCTCTGATATCCTTTCTTCTGCTTGAACAATTCGAGTGTTTAAACCTGTGCATACTTCTCGGAATTCCTGTATTGTATTCTTCAGTTCCATTAATTCATTTATATTCCTCTCTAAGTTGTCTATTCTCAATAGGATTTCGTCAAACCTTTTTACAAAGTTCTTAGTTTCTTTACATTGGGCTACAACATGTTCTTTTAACTCACAGAAGTTTCTTATTATCCATCTTCTGAAGCCTGATTCTGTTAATGGGATGCTCTCGTTCTCCATCCAGCCTTGCTCCCTTGTTGGTGAGGAACTGTGATCCTCTTTAGAGGGAGAGGCATTCTGATTTTGGGTATTCTCAGCCTTTTTATGCTGGTTTCTTCCCATCATTGTAAATTTATCCACCTGTCATCTTTGTAATTACCAACTTTCAAATTAGGTCTCTGAGTGGACGTCCAAGTTGTTAATTTCCAGGGTGGAAATATGAGCAACCCACTGCGCTGGCCAAAACAGCGGCGTTAAGATTGATGGTGCTTTTCTGCCCGGGAATCTCCAGTCTGGCTTCCTTCTTGAGTCCGTAATAGGCGACTCTGCCTTCCCGGAGCTCCAAACGTCGGTCAGAAGGGGAACCAGTCCCGTTTACTCCGCACCAAGAGCTGCTGCGCCGAGGTGCCGGCAAAACCACTGCGCCGGCCACAAGAGTCGCGCTGGCGACCCGTGCGGCTCCTCCACTGGGAATCTTTTGCTCCAAGAGCGACCAAAATTTGTGTGAAAGTGTGGCATCCTCTCGTTCTCTGCACTTTCACTGGGAGCTGCAACCCGAGATGTTAGTGATCAGCCATCTTGGATCGTTCTCCGGTTATTTCTTGTTACCTTCTTGCTGCTTTCCTCATGTGGGCTGTGCCATACTCTTTTCCATGTTCCTGAAGCTCCCAACCCAATGTCTCTCATCCCCATCTCGGGAGAAGACATCAACACCTAATATTCTTAAGGCTTAAGCCACCGGTTATAAACTTCCCTTAACACTTTCTCTTTCTTCAAAATGTATATTCTTTCACAGGAAAGGGTATTCTTCCTGTTTTCCACCCTACCCTTTGTTCCTAATTTCACACTCTCCTGCCTTCCAGAACTTGGACCCACTGTTTTCTTTCACTGGTCCTTTCCCAATGACCATAAATATGTACTGATTTTCTTTATCCTAAAAATCCTTAATGTCTACTCCCTTTTCTCTCTAAGTATCTAATGTTTCCTTTTCTCTCTCTCTTTTTATTTTTATTTTTTAAATTATTGAGACAGAGTTTCGCTCTTGTTGCCCAGGTTGTGCAATGGCACAGTCTCGGCTCACCACAACCTCCACCTCCCAGGTTGAAGTGATTATCCTGCCTCAGCCTCCCAAGTAGCTGGGACTACAGGCACATGTCACCACGACTGGCTAATTTTGTATTTTTAGTAGAGACAGGGTTTCACCACAACAGTTTGAGATCAGGCTGGTCTCAAACTCCCAACATCAAGTGATCCTCCCACCTCAGCCTCTCAAAGTGCTGGGATTACAGGCATGAGCCACTGCACCTGGCCTCCTTTCCTCTTCTAACAAACCTTTCAGGAGAAAGTTCTGTGTTGTGTGTTTACATTCTGTAAGACTTTGCAAGGTGCTCTTAGCACTCTTTTATATGTGGGTGCTTTCCAAAGATCTCTTTTTCCTCCATACACATTTTATTAAAGCACACCTCTGACTCTGTTTTAAGATCTGCCATGGATCTCCAAATACCATTCAATAAAATCCCTATCTTCAAGGCCCTTCATACTTGGGTCCCAATGGACTTCTCCAGCCTCATTTTCCATTACTCCCTTATATCCACACCACCCAGCAAAAACAAACAAAGCTTCAGTATCCCCTAAGTATGCCCTGCTCATTTCTGGTCTCTTCCTTCCAACTCTGCCATCTGTTTGCTCTTGACATTCCCGTGCTTTACAATACGCCCCACCCATCTCAAATCTCTACCAATGAAAATTCTGTCATTATCTCAATGCCCATTCAAGTGGTATTGTCTCCAGAGTCTTTCATCATTCATCCAGAAATGCTTTTTCCCACCTCTGAGCTGCATAAAACAGTCATTTATCACATTCCATTGGAGTGACAGTGACTTATATATACACGGAGTGACCATTCATCTTAGTTTAACCATGACTGTCGGCTCCTTCCTTTCGCTGCCGCTGCCGCAGCCATGAGTATGCTCAGGCTTCAGAAGAGGCTCGCCTCTAGTGTCCTCCGCTGTGGCAAGAAGAAGGTCTGGTTGGACCCGAATGAGACCAATGAAATCGCCAGTGCTAACTCGCGTCAGCAGATCCGGAAGCTGATCAAAGATGGGCTGATCATCCGAAAGTCTATGACGGTCCATTCCCGGGCTCGCTGCCGGAAAAACACCTTGGCCCGCCAGAAGGGCAGGCACATGGGCATAGGTAAGCGTAAGGGTACAGCCAATGCCCGAATGCCAGAGAAGGTCACGTGGATGAGGAGAATGAGGATTCTGCGCCGGCTGCTCAGAAGATACCGGGAATCTAAGAAAATTGATCGCCACATGTATCACAGCCTGTACCTGAAGGTGAAGGGGAATGTGTTCAAAAACAAGCGGATTCTCATGGAACACATCCACAAGCTGAAGGCAGACAAGGCCCGCAAGAAGCTCCTGGCTGACCAGGCTGAGGCCCGCAGGTCTAAGACCAAGGAAGCACGAAAGCGCCTGAAGAGCGCCTCCAGGCCAAAAAGGAGGAGATCATCAAAACTTTGTCCAAGGAGGAAGAGACCAAGAAATAAAAGCTCCCCCTTTGTCTGTACATACTGGCCTCCGTGATTACATAGATCAGCCATTAAAAGAAAACGAGCCTTTATCTGGTTGCCTCAAAAAAAAAAAAAAAAAAAAAACCATGACTGTCGAGCTTATACTCATCCTCTCGGGGTGATATGAAGACCGCCTCTCTTCACTCTCAAACGCAGACAAATTTGAATACTAAATTGCATGGTCACCTTTTCTCTGTATAGGATTCACCGCTTTCCAAACTAGATTGCAAATTCCCTACGTACCTAGAACAATAATGTATACAGTAAGCGCTCATATTGTTGAATGAATAATAAACAAAATGAGTAAAGGAAGGTAGAGCGTTCATGTGGTTTTGTCATCAAGTGAACTTGAACCAATCTTTTCCTTTTTACCGACTCATTCTCATACATATAAAATAAGAATGTTTCTGATTTACTTCCAGGAAGATTGCAAGAGTTATTTTAAGGTTTACAGAAGGAAAAAACACTGTAAATCTAGGGTAACATTTTATTATAATTTTCAGAATGTCTCACCAGTCTCTACAAAATAACTTATGAGATAGCATATGGAGAGATTTAGATATCTATTAGCAGTTCTGTTTTAAGTAACAAAGTAGATAAGTCCTTAATTATACTAGATAAATGGTAACATATATTTTGGCATTTTTCTTTTTTTTTTTTTTTTTTTTTTGAGATGGAGTCTCACACTGTCACCCAGGCTGGAGTGCAGTGGCACCATCTTAGCTCACTGCAACCTCCACCTTCCAGGTTCAAGCAATTCTCCTACCTCAGCCTCCTAAGTAGTTGGGATTATAGGCACACCCCACCACGCCCTGCTAATTTTTCTATTAGTGGAGACGGGTTTCACCATGTTGGTCAGGCTGGTCTCGAACTCCTGACCTGGTGATCCACCCACCTCAGCCTGCCAAAATGCTGGGATTACAGGCGTGAGCCACCACGTCTGGCCATATTTTTCTATATTTTCTATATTCTTAAGCCATCTAGCAAGTGAAAAGCATAAAATAATTTTTACTTTAAGTTTTCTATTTATTCAGTGTCTGGCAAATGGAAATTACCATTCTTTGTATTAATATACTTTTAAATTAGACTAAAAAAGAAAAAGAAAAGTAGTTCCTATAGGCAATCGAGCTGTCCTGGCTTGAAAAATAACCCAAACAACCTAGTTAAGTCTTAATGTAACTTTAATTTTCACAACTAAAGCCTAATATATAAACAAACAAAATAAACCATTAGGAAGACGTACCTTGCAATCAGCATATGGTCCTGAATGTAGGCTAAAAATTGAGGGTGATCTTTTCTGGCAGTGTATAAACACTCTCCATGCAGACAGAGAATCTTCAGGCAATTGAGCATATTAAAAAGAATATCTGGCTCCTCAAACTTAGCCATTTCCTATGCAAAGAACCACACGGTTACTAAGTTATCCAAAACAGTAATGCTACCAAGCCAAGTATTCAAAGACATCCGAAAATATACCTGAAAAATGGTATATATTAGTCTCAATGTTACCGGAAGCTGCTGGTAGCAAAATTTTCTTTCGGTATCATTCTTTACTGCTGTGAAGAAATAATTACACAAAGATTAGGCTAACTCTTCCTTCCCCCCATCATTTATCAATTTATCAAGATCATAAAAACCACGAGGAGTAAAACGTCAACATAGAATGTACGTAAAAATTCTTCCAGAAATATTTTTATTTGCTCTCCAAATTAGCATATATTCCTTCTATGATACCAGTGCCGGAAATCTTTTAAATTTTTTTTTTTTTGAGACGGAGTTTCGCTCTTTTCACCCAGGCTGGAGTGCAATGGCGCAATCTCGACTCACCGCAACCTCCGACTCCTGGGTTCAAGCAATTCTCCAGCCTCAGCCTCCTGAGTAGCTGGGATTACAGGCACATGCCACCATGCCCAGCTAATTTTTTGTATTTTTAATAGAGACGGGGTTTCACCATGTTGACCAGAATGGTCTCGATCTCTTGACCTCGTGATCCACCTGCCTCGGCCTCCCAAAGTGCTGGGATAACAGGCTTGAGCCACCACGCCTGGCCAGAAATCTTTTAAATTGAGGCTTCCTAGTTTCCATTTTCCACTGCAAAGTCCATCATGTATTCAGATATCTTTGCGCTGAGGCTTCCCCTACCCAGACATCTGAATCCATGATGGACAGCATAGTGCTGCTAGTGCGGCTGCTCCCTGGAGAGACCTGGAACCTGCTAGCCATGCCTTCCTAACTGGAAGGGAGACAGACAGGTATTCAAGAGAGGTGTTCAAGTCATATCAGCAACTAAAGGGGTTTATCCCATGGATTCTCACAAAAAGGGGCACATTTTGAAACAGTTGAACATATTCAAATGAGAACAACTACTCATGCTTTCGCCTTCTCGTGAGGATCTCTAAAACTTTTGCCCCCATAGTGGGGGCAACAATACATTATAAATGAGGCATGCTAGAGAAAAGCATTCATAAGTTAACCAGATGCAGGAACTAGTACAGAATGTGTTAAAATCACCATCACACGTTTGGGCAATCCCTAGGATCAGAGGCTAAAGGAAAAAGGAAATTGCTTAATTTTAACCATTGCTGCAAGGCAGTCAAATTCTCTTGGTCTAAATACTGAAAAGCCCATTGGGAATCTTCCACCTGAATGTAGTTTAAATGCTTGTCATAAGTACTTGACAATTTTGTTTTATGTGTAAGTTTTAAATACATTTTTGGTGGTGGATATATCTGACAGATCTAAGAAATAGGGGCCAGGCCTCAAGATGGGAAAAAAGGAAACACACTAGAAGAGAGGGGAAGTCTCTGAACACACATTGATGGAACGCCCCCAAATTCTAGGACAGAAGATCTCCAGGTCACCGCCTGAAGGCCCACAGAGCAGAAGCAGGAGGGAGGCTGTGAACAGCAGGGAACCCTGGTTTTGGAAGAAAGAAAAGATGGGCTCCCCCGCAAAGACAATATATAACTGCATCCTACAGACAGTAGAGAGCCAGTAGAGGAAAAGAGGAGCTTCCCCTGAAGCTGCCACAGGAGCCTGGAGGAGCATTCAGGGGAGAATAGAGCATGTGTTTTAATAAGTGGACTGTATAACAATTCAGCAAGAAAAAGAATTACATTTGAAAAGAAATTGCTGGCTGGGTGCAGTGGCTCATGCTGGTAATCCCAGCACTTTGGGAGGCTGAGGCGGGTGGATCACTTGAGGTCAGGAGTTCGAGACCAGCCTGGTCGACATGGCAAAACCCTGTCGCTACAAAAAATATATATATATTAGCCAGGCATGGTGGCGGGTGCCTGTAGTCCCAGCTACTCAGGAGACTGAGACAGGAGAATTGCTTGAACCTGGGGGGCAGCAGTTGCTGTGGGCTAAGATCACACCACTGCACTCCAGCCAGGGCAACAGAGTGAGAACCTGTCTCAAAAAAAAAAAAAGAAATTGCTTAATTTTAACCATTGTTTCAATAAAATATTGCATATAAATAAAAGTGGCAGTTAACTGATCTACGTACTAGCTTAAGTTTAAAAAATATATTTGCATAGAAAGAATACAGGCTATTGGATCATGCGTGAAGTCCCAGCTTTCCTCAGGCACCAATGCCTGAGAGAAACACAATGTGGGCCTGGGCCCTGGCTGCTGCAGCACCTAAAGCAAGTTAATTAATCCTAAATTAAACTAGAGGACTTGGGTTCTAGTCCCAACCCTGCCACTCATTAGTCGTTTCCAGTTCGCAGGTTCCCAGCCCAGGGACACCCAGGCTTGGAGCTGGGGAGTGGAGCTTTTGCTGGTGTTTCAGCTTCTCAGTGATTCCCATGTGGAATTACGTGAAATAGGAAGTTGTTTAGTAAATTGTGAATAAATAGTAGCAACGACATGACCAGGGGCAAGTCGTTTAACCCATCTGGGAATGATTTTCCTCATCTGCCAGGTGCAAAGGCTAAACTGGATCAGCAGATTGCAAACTTCTTCTCTGCTTTGTTTACAGAAAATCTTAGAATTCCAAACACATGGCCGGGTGTGGTGGCTCACGCTGTAATCCTAGCACTTTGGGAGGTTGAGATGGGTGCATCAATTGAGTCTAGGAGTTTGAGAACAGCCTGAGCAATACAGCAAAAACCCGTCTCTACAAAAAGTTTTCAAAATTAGCCGGGCATGGTGGAGCATGTCTGTGGTCCCAGCTACTCGGGAGGCTGAGGTGGGAGGATTGTTTGAGCCAGGGATGTCAAGGCTGCGACAGAGCAAGACCCCATCTCAAAAAAGAAAAAGAAAAGGACCCCAACACATGAAAGAGAGCAAGTCATAGTGATCTGGCAGAAGCAAACTAGGGAGCCTGGGTTTTTATATTTTGCTCTCATCTCCCCACCAGGGGTCGCCCCAATTGAGGATATTCCAAAGGAAATCACATGGACCGTTTACAGCTACAGGAAGTGCACAGGGAAAACCACTGAACCAGATCACATAGGGTGTTCCTTCAAATTATAAGTTTTATGACATGATAGTGTGAGCTATGATATTCATACACAATTCACCATTCATATGATCCACGGAGAAGCAGTTAGTTCTGACGAAAGATTTTATATGGTTACCTTTGTCAGAATAAGACACCCCCAGTTGCAGTGAGCCCCAGAAAACAGTCTCCTAATAATATTTGCTGCTCATTGAAGGAATGATGTCAAGCCCATGCCTCCCGATACTGGACTGGGCTCCCAGGAGCAAGCTGTTCTATCTCTTCTGGATCGTGGATGCAGGAAGATTAAAAAGCTGCCCAAATTTGCCCAGATCTCATAAATTCCCAGAGTGCCACCATCTAGAGCTAGAAATCCAGCTTTTCCAGAGCCACATGGAGTCACATCCTGAAATTCCTAAATGCCCTCATGTGAGAGGAGCTAGAGTATGATTCCTGAGCCTGTCTGCCATCTCGCTGCCCTCTGCATCCACCCAAGAGCCTTGAGGCAAATGAGAAAGAGTCCATTCCCCAGTCCCCGCTAAGAGCCACCCAAGTAGCCTTCAGGCTCAGCCTGCACAGCCCAACCTCCAGGGCCCCATTGCTTCTAGCCAAAAACGCTCTGCTTTGGCCAAATGCATTGAGTGGCTGTCAAGATTGTCAGCACCCAGCCTTGGTCTACAGAGAACACCACACAACTCATTGTAGGGAGGCAATGAGATTTTACCAAAAACTGGAGCCCACTGCCAGAAAGAAGCTCAGGGAAGTAGGTTCTATGGGAACTGTAATGGATCTGTTCTCTTTACAATCTGGTGGGAAACGTTACTCTACACGAGTTTATACTAAGGAAACCATGTCTGATTTTGCCCAAGTCGATATTAAACCAAGAACTCAGTGATTTGAACATCAGGCCCTGTGTACACAGTGCACTCCCCAGCAGTCAGAGCCCACCTACCAGCATGTTCCACAGGCTCCGTGCGATTGCCCGGGTTCTCCCCATGCTTGCTTGCAGGATTCTCCTCCTCCTCCCCTTCAGGGCCTATGATAAACTCTGGTCTGGAAGAAAGGAGGCTATCCTCAAGGCTGTCTGTGGGCTCCTGAAATAAACAGGGCAGGCAGCCAAATGAGCAGCCCTGGAGGGGTGTAACAAACAGTTTGGCTCAGCTCGGCTCAGCAAAGCTGGACTGCACACCCTCTGTGTCCCAGGATCCATGCTGCTGGGGCCAGAGGGGAAGGCACCACACCCCAGAAGACTCTGGAGCTTATTGCCAGAACAGTGAAAAGAAATCTCTATCCGCTGTTGCTGAAACATTTTCTTTTACTTCAAATACATAAAGAAGAAGATCAAAATCATCGTTAAATCTTCCCAGGCCTACTTTCTCACCGCTGCATTAGTCTCTGAGATCAGTGCCCACTCACCGAGTCACTCCCGCCCATGTACATTTTGTTCAATAACAGTACTTAATTAGGAAGAAATAAGAACGGGTTCACAGAGCTATATTAAGATGCAAATGGCTGGGCATGGTGGCTCACACCTGTAATCCTAGCACTTTGGGAGGCCAAGGTGAGTGAATCACAAGGTCAGGAATTAAGACCGGCCTGACCAACATGGTGAAAGCCCATCTCTACTGAAAATACAAAAATTAGCCAGGCATGGTGGTGCGTGCCTGTAGTCCCAGCTACTCAGGAGGCTGAGGCAGGAGAATCGCTTGAACCTCTGGGAGGCGGAGGTTGCAGTGAGCTGAGATTGTGTCACTGCACTCCAGCCTGATGACAGAGCAAGACTCTGTCTCAAAAAAAAAAAAAAAAAAAAGATGCAAATACTGGCCAGGTGTGGTGGTTCATGCCTGTAATCCCAGTGCTTTGGGAAGCTGAGGCAGGAGGGTTGCTTGAGAACAGGATTTGTCACTCCAGCCTGGGTGACAGAGTGAGATTCTGTCTCAAAAAAAAAAAAAAAAAAAAAAAAATTTAAAGACACAAATATTGGTTGTCCAGGGTAGTCAGATTTTTAGGAGAAAGAAAATACTACAACATGTGAGTTACACAGAGGAAGGTATGGCAACCCAAGTGTCTGTCAACAGCCAGATGGAGAAACAACTTAAAAATGCATACATTTGGCCAGGTGTGGTGGCTCATGCCTGTATTTCCAGCACTTTGGGAGGCCAAGGCAGGTGGATCACTTCAGCTCAGGAGTTCAAGACCAGCCTGGGCAACATGGCAAACCGCATCTCCACAAAAAATAAAAATTAGCCAGGCATGGTAGTGGGCGCCTATAGTCCCAGCTCCTTGGGAGGCTGAGGTGAGAGAATCACCTGAGCCTGGATGGCAGCGGTTGCAGTGAGCCATGATCAAGCCACTGTACTCCAGCCTGAGCAACAGAGTGAGACTCTGTCTAGAAAATTTAAAAAAAAATTTTTTTAAATAAATTTTACAGTATTTATTGTCACTTAAACTTTGTGATATAACTTTGCAATAAAAGTTATTTCGGCCAGGCGCGGTGGCTCACGCCTGTAATCCCAGCACTTTGGGAGGCCAAGGCGGGTGGATCACGAGGTCAAGAGATCAAGACCATCCTGGTCAACATGGTGAAACCCCATCTCTACTAAAAATACAAAAACTTAGCTGGGCATGGTGGCGCGTGCCTGTAATCCCAGCTACTCAGGAGGCTGAGGCAGGAGAATTGCCTGAACCCAGGAGGCGGAGATTGCGGTGAGCTGCGATCGCGCCATTGCACTCCAGCCTGGGTAACAAGAGCGAAACTCCGTCTCAAAAAAAAAAAAGTTATTTCAAGAATACTAGTAATGCATGAATGCATGAAACTGTATGAGCACAGGTGCTACAATGATCACTCAAGCCATTTAATAGAATTCTGTAGTATGGCTCCAGTTTGTATCCCTCTCCAGAAGCCTGAGCTGGCAGAAGCAACGGGAAAACTTTCTTTTAACACAGTCTCGTATATAACCCAGCATGGAGTGTAAGATGATGCAGGAGGAAGACTCCATTACATCTGCTACTGCAGTCTTTAATGCTGTTATACACGGGCCATCTCATTTCTTCAACTGCTTACCACCAACCGGCTCTCTTCTTTGGGAGCTAGTCTCTCCAGGAGCTCACAAGCAAGCTGATAGCAGAGGATACTAGATTGACATAAGTTGCACTCAATTGCTTTTTCGTCCTTCTGGCAGGTATGGGATCCCCCCCAGGGGGCTTGGAAGACATTGTTTATAATAGAAATAATGTCCTTTGACAAGCTGTGCTCTAAGCCCATCGTGATTCCATCATCTTGTAACTCCATCTGAAAGACATAGAAAAAAGGACACACACACACACAAAAAAAAAAAGAAAAGAAGGTGTTTGGTCTGTTTGTCCAATATTCCACTGGCACACTACTTGGGGATAATTTTCACTAACTGACAGCAATATTGAATTATTTAAAGACAATATAGGCTTCAAGACCATGAATAAACATTGCTGTCCATGGGTTTTTCTAGAAGGAATATAAACACAAGACGAAGCAATTGGGATTACTTTAAAAATCACGTAGGACATTTAAAAGAGAGTTGTTGTTTTTAGCTCATCAGTTTGTGAGCTCTTACACTTTTTAAAAATGCTGCTCCTCACCTAGAATCCGGATCTTGGTTTTTAAATGCCATGAACCACTAAAAGGAACCAGGGCTCCTTGGAGAAATGGCTGAATTCCAGGGTTGGCGCTAGGAAAATATATGATGAGCCTGGAACATCTGATCATAGCAGAAATTAGGGAAGAGTTCACAGAAGGATGTGGACGTGCCAAAAGAACACAGGATCCAGCTCAAAAAGAGTCCCACTGGCCAAATGTGGAATAATACAAGCATCAAACTACAGAATTGTAGTCACAGATTATAGCTCACCAAATTAAATAAAAATCCATGGATACTGCAGGAATGAGTAGATAAATAAACACATAAATGGGAAAAGAGAAACTATTCCATCGGTAGAATACCAGCTAATACATTTAGAAAGAAATGATGGAATTAGAAAATTATCACTTGACTGCCATAATAGTAATAATTGATGAATCATCCATTGATGCTAAAACTAGTGGATAAAAGTCTGATAATAAACAGGAAATCTCATAAGGAATTTATAAGTTACTTATTAGTTACAAAAGGGAAAGTAGTGACTTTATCACAGAAAAACCTGGCAAATTTTGGTCCCTTGGTTAAGGTGACCAAAGTTATCATCACAGTAATGGGACATCATTGTATCTTATGCCTGCTGACATGATCCATTATAAAGGACGCAACATCACATCTGTGGTCTTCCTGCCAAAAAATGGATGGCCCAAATTAATTCATAAGGAAGCATCACACAAACTCAAATTGAGGAACATTCCACAAAACAACTGGACTATACTCGTCAAAAATGTCAAGGCCCCGTAAATATACACAACTACGATGTGCCCACAAAAATTGAAAATAATTTTTTTTTAAAGTCAAGGACATGAAAGATAAAGACTGAGGAACCATCCTGGATTAAAGAAGACAAAGGAGACAGTACATATAATTGCATTGAGTGCTCCTAGAGTGTTCCTTAATCAAAACCAGGCTTTTTTCTCTTGCTATAAAGATGATATTATTATATTAATTTTAAAAATTAATAATTTCTGTAAGTTACATAGTAGTACTACAACACTATTAATTTCCTGATTTTGATAACTGTGCTGTGGTTATATAAGAGAATGTCCTTATTTTTACGAAAATACACTCTGAAATGTGCAGGGATAAAAGGGCATCATGTTTGCAATTTAGTCTCAACCATCAATTAAAAAATTAATGCATACACATGCAGAGAAAGAGAGACAGAAGCAGATGTGGTAAATGTTAAGAACTGGAGAACTGCAGGGAGGCATATTTGGGAATTCTTTATCATATTCTTGTAACTGTTCTACAAATCTGAAATTATTTCAAAATAAAAGATTAAAAAGAAATGTTCTAATCAAAACCTTTTTAACTTCTCTTTTAAAATTAACTTTTAAAATCAATGTATAAAATATATTAAAATTAGCCCCATCACTATAGGGCTGTTATTTCTTTAACAGAATCAATTCTAATGATGCTAAAGTGTTTCTAAAATTCCATCCGTTCTCATGTGTCAACATCACTGCAGACATTCATGTAAGTAGTTTTCAGACTCTTTAGGAAATCCCCAAAGGAGTTTGCAAAAGGTCTTGGGTGATGCTGCATCATTTCAGTAAGTGCGGAGATGCCCAACACAAGGAAAGAATTGCTGTACACTTTCCCTCATTCTTCACCTCTGAACTAAAGGAAGCTCATGCTTCAGCTACCTGCTTCAGGAGAAGATCAAACATGAGGATGAAACAATTTAGATTCATTTCATCATCTTCACAATCAAAATCAATAGTCCTTCCTCCTGGGTGTCCAAAATTCTTGAAAGGGCTACGAAACGGACTACGCATAGGACTCCGAAATGGACTCTGGAAAGGACTATGAAATGGACTGAGCATATTGTGTTGAACTCGTCGACCAGGATCGGAGGCAACACTCACCTACAAGAAAGAATGGCAACACATAGAAATGAACTCACAGAAGCTCAAATGGCTGTGTAAAATATTTGGGGACTCTACGGAAGGTATTTCCAGCTGTCACACTCACTTCCTTCCTTGGCCAATGGCATTAGTACCTCCAAATACTATGGATCCTCTCAATATATAAAAACAAGAAATAAAACCACCCAAACTTCCTCGTTGTCAGGAAGTAACACCAACACCGTGAAGAATGAAGGCATATGTTTTTGATCCCGTCAAAAATGTCCAGTTAGACCAGATTGTTCGAATCTACTGAAAACCGTACCCTGAAAAATGAGAATTTACAAAAGCAAAATATTGCAAGATACTTTTTAGAGTGAGAAGCACAGAATCTCAGACTGACATGATTAGTTAAAAGACGGTCTCTGGGGATTACAATTATTAAACTATTACGGGACAGCAATATATGACAAACCTTTTGTACTGGCTATTCTCCATTTGTCCACCCAAGCTCCACTCAGACCCTTACTACCTCCTTGGCCCTACTCTATGCCCAAGGAGTCGTGGCCTGAGTCTCCTCTAGCTCCTTTGCTGCCTGACTTCCAGTTGAGTTCAGTCAATGGTTTTTATTTTTTGGATTTTTTTTTTTTTTGTCATTGTTTTATTTTGGGACAGAGTCTTGCTCTGTCGCCCAGGCTGGAGTGCAGTGGCATGATCACGGCTCACTGCAGGCTCAAGTGATCCTCCCACTTCAGCCTCCCAAGTAGCTGGGACTACAGGCATGCATCACCAGGCACAGCTAATTTTTTAAAAAATTTGTTGTAGAGACAAGGTCTCATAATGTGGGCCAGGCTGGTCTCTATCTAACTCCTGGACTCAAGCGATCCTCCCAGTTCAGCCTCCCAAAGTGCTGGGATTACATAAGCCACCAAGCCAGGCTGGGTTCAGCCAATGGGAGGCACCAGCAGAAGGCCGGAAAGCTGGAGGAAACAGAGGCAGGAGGATTTCTCCCCACTCCCTGCCCACTCAGGTGCTACGTCTCTGGGAGCATCCCCATCACTCCATAACTTCTCTAACCTGCCCTTTCTTACAGTGTCAGCTCCCATTTGGCACCCCAAGAACTCTTTCCCTTGTTCCTTCAGCCCTGGGGGACTAAGGACTTTCTACTGGACTGTTCCCGGACTCTGGGTACCTTGTCTACCGACATCACTCCTTTAGCTCCTTTAAGCGTTCCCATAACTCTATAGGCAGAATCTCCATTTAAAGTCTGCCATTTAAGGCTGGGCGTGGTGGCTCGTGCCTGTAATCCTAGCATTTTGGGAGGCTGAAGTGGGTGGATCACCTGAGGTCAGGAGTTCAAGACCAGCCTGGCCATCAGGGTGAAACTCCATCTTTAAAAAAAAAAAAAAGAAGGCCGGGCACGGTAGCTCAAGCCTGTAATCCCAGCACTTTGGGAGGCGAGGCGGGTAGATCACGAGGTCAAGAGATCAAGACCATCCTGGTCAACAAGGTGAAACCCTGTCTCTACTAAATATACAAAACATTAGCTGGGCATGGTGGCGTGCGCCTGTAATCCCAGCTACTCAGGAGGCTGAGGCAGGAGAATTGCCTGAATTCAGGAGGCGGAGGTTGCGGTGAGCCGAGATCGCGCCATTGCACTCCAGCCTGGGTAACAAGAGTGAAACTCCGTCTCAAAAAATAATAATAATAATAAAATAAAATATCTGGGATAAATTCTGAATGAGGACCCTGACTAACACATCTGTACATCACTCTCAAATCATATTTTTCTCTCTTTTTTTTTTCCAATTTTTATTTTAGAATGGGGGGACACATATGCAGGTTTGTTACAAAGTTATATTGCATGATGCTGAGGGTTTGGGGTATGATTGAACCTAAAACTCAGGATATTTTTTCTGTCTTAAAAATCTTTGTGGCCGGGCGCGGTGGCTCACACCTACAATCACAGCACTTTGGGAGGCCGAGGCGGGTGGATCACGAGGTCAAGAGATCGAGACCATCCTGGTCAACAAAGTGAAACCCCGTCTCTACTAAAAATACAAAAAAAAATTAGCTGGGCATGGTGGTGCGCACCTGTAGTTCCAGCTACTGGGGAGGCTGAGGCAGGAGAATTGTTTGAACCCAGAAGGCAGAGGTTGCAGTGAGCCGAGATCGCGCCATTGCACTCCAGTCTGGGTAACAACAGCGAAACTCCATCTCAAAAAAAAAAAAATCTTTGTGGTAACCACAAAGCTCTTCAAACACCATTTTTAAGGTAAAGAGGAAGATTACCCCATTAAGAATCAGAATACCCAGGTATTCACAGTGTCATCTGTAGGAAATCACTTCACTGAACGTCACGTTAGGTAGTTGCAAAATGAGGATAATGAGTTCTTCCCTGGCTGCCTCACACAATTCTGTGATATTGTTTGTTGTGAACACATTGCACAGAATAAAAGCTACACAATGGAGTGTCATCTTACAGGTTACAGAAGAAAGAAATAGAGCATAAATGGTTGGCAGCTGGCTCCTATCAGGCAGCCGACAAAATAAGTAATGATATTCTTTAAAAACTCTGAATACAAACCCATAATCATGCTCCATTTTCTAATTCCTAGATATCAGGTGGAATGGCTGGAGGCCTGTGGCATACAGTGGGGGAAATTTTATAGAGAGGCTTTACAAGGAAAGCATGGAGAACATTTTTTGCCAACCATCCAATAAGACTCAACCTTTCGCCAGGCATGGTGGCTCACGCCTGTAATTCCAGCACTTTGGGAGGCTGAGGTGGGCGGTTCACCTGAGGTCAGGAGTTCGAGAGAAGCCTAACCAATATGGTGAAACCCCATCTTTATTAAATAAAAAATAAAAAAAAGACTTAACCTTTCCACAGCTGTTCATGGCCTGAGAACAGCAGCACATCAGCAGAGACTATACCAGGCCTCCATAGAAAAATTATCAAAACTGTCCGGCAGTTTGCATATACTTTAGACCAGACTATATTGACTTTTCTCATCTACAATGATGCAAAGGGGTCAATAAAATGGGCTCAGTTGCTTCACAGTGACAGCGTCCCTCACAGTCACCACTAGTTGATCATATCTTCCCAAAACACAAGGGAAAGAAAATCAGTCAAACTCCTCCCAAACTCCTCACCCCCAAAGTGAAGCACTTATCTGCCCAGGAGCTGGTAAAAAAATCTTATTCACCAGGAGACTCATAAAAATGGAATGTTACCGAAAAACCACTTATTTTCATCAAGGGAGAAAGCTGAAATTCAAAGAAATTAAAAAGAAAATGAAAACTCAATAACTTACTGATTACACACTATACAAAACAAATGTGACTATTTAATACAATTAAAAAATTAACACAATGAGATGGGCAGAAAGCACATTTTTGGTTTCTTATGACAGTACTTTCAGGCCTAAGATAACTGACAAGGGTTTTCCAGATTCTTTAAAGTAAGACAAGAACAAATGTGGCAATAATTACCCTTCGAGATGCAAGGTTCCCGGCCAGCTCATTGACTCTTGATTTTCTTTGATTTGCCAGTTCTCTGACCGAATTAACTCCATCAGAAAACATACTTATTAGTAGTTGAAGAGGAACCATGATATCTAACTCTGATAATACCTGGGGAAAAAAAGGCATATATCCCCCAAAAAACACACGTAAATTTTAAAACTCAAAAAAGCTACATTTAATCTTCTTTTTCCAAAGCAGATTATTGAACATGAGGACATTTAGACTTACACGTATTCTATCAACACAGTCATCCTCCAATTTTCATAGTAAGAAAATCAAAGTTATCACTGAACTTTCCCCTTTTCCCACCCCCAAGATCCCATAGGTTGCCATGTTCTTTCTATTAAAACTTCTCAGTTTCTCTCGATGCTGTCCCCCACTCTCCATACCCACTGCTAGTGCCTTAGAGCCCCGCCTTTCTCCTGGACTAGCTCTTTCTCCAGCCCATCCCCACTCTGATTTGAAGGACTCATCCAGTCTTGCTGTCTGGTACAACTCGGTGTCAATCTGGGCCCAAATCAAGTCACCTTATCTGTCATTAATTTGCTGGAGAAAACGCCTTCTTCCTTCAGACAGAATTAACCCATCCCACTTCTCTGCTTTCTCAACCTTTATACATGCCTTTATTAGAGCAATCATTACCCTTTGTTCTATTTAATAATCTAATCCTGTCCCTCCCACTGTGAGCTGCTTAAAGAAAGGAAGTACGCAGAAAGGACTATTTCCCATCCCATTTTTATTCCAGTGCCTGGCACACTGGAGCTCTTGCACGTGTTTTCACTATTTTATAAATAAGTCAACTCCAATCACTGTAGTGTCCACTCTATCCTCCAGATAGACCAAGGCTGGAAAACCTTCAACTGCAGCACTCTGTCTTATAAACCAAGGTTGGATGAAAGCCCAGTCCACAAAACATGTAAATGTAGCCGCTGTAGCTATAGAGGGGCCAAAGCTGTATGTATGTTCATTCCCAAAAAGCACAGTGTAAGGGCTGTGCAACTGAGTAACTGAGGCAACATCCAGCCATCTGTAGGAAGACTGGCTTTCTTAAAAGGAGAACTACCTTATTGAAATCCATTTGGGAATAAATGGTTGAAATTCTAAATCCCAAAGTTGACATGTTTTTTTTTGAGACAGGGTCTCACTTTGATGGCCAGGCTAGAGTACAGTGGATTGATCAGAGCTCACTGCAGCCTCAACCTCCCGGGCTCAAGAGATTCTCCTGGCTTGTCCTCCCAAGTAGCCGGGATTACAGGTACGTGCCACCACATCCCGCTAATTTTTGCATTTTTTGCGAAGATGTGGTTTGGCCATGTTGGCCAGGCTGTCTCGAACTCCTGATCTCAAGTTATCCGCCCACCTCAGCCTCCCAAAGTGCTAGGATTACAGGTGTGAGCCTCCGCATTGGCCCAAATGTTGACTTTTTAAAAAACGGTACCTTCACTCTTTGTCAAATGTGAATATTGCTCTTTAGTTTCAAACCCAGTGTTCGGTAGAAAGTCCCGCCATCTTTCCCCCAGGTTTCTTGCCCCCACCCTCCCCCCAGGCTTCCTGCTGCCCTGAGAAAAGCCCGCCAAGCCTGCTCTGTTCTGCCCAGCAACAACAAGCAGCCAATCATCGCAGCAGGAAAGCCCGCCAAGCCTCGGCCTATCCTGAACCGACACGTAACCCTCTGAGCCACCTCAGCAGTCTGCCCAGAGACGGACAGCCTATCCTAAGCTCCTACGACACTCCGCCAGCCCTGTGTCCACGCCCCGTCCACCCCCCTATAAAACCCTCCTACCCCAGCTGCGCAGTCGCAGCCAGCCCCGATCTCCTTCCTTTCCTGGCCTGCCCGCTGGTCCCAATAAACCTGAACTCGGCTTCCAACTCTCGGGCTGTTATTTGGGGTCGGGTACCGGGCAGGGGTCTACAAGGGGGTCGCACACCCAGAAAAGCATCTTTACAACTTGACAAGCTCCCAGGATCCTATCCTTGCATGACACAGAAATGTATCTGTACCTGTAGTTAATCTAAACATTGATTCTGTCCTCATTTTCTCCAACTGTCCAAACTTTATATCAGGTATCCAAATTAATAAACTTTTATTGAACATCTACTAAATACAAAGCATGTGCCATATTCTAGGAGGAGAGAATGAAGAGGGTTGTAAGTACAGAAATGAGTAAGACCTGGCCCCTGAACTCAGGAGCTTGTAATCAGGTGGAGAGACAGACAAAAACTGTGAGACAGAAATAGAACCAAATTCACCCAGGGAACCTGCGTAACCAGTGGGAGAAGAAATTCTGATGGGAAGATGAGGGTTTGAAGTAGCAGAAAACTTCACACAGGAGATAATTTTTGAGATGGACTTTAAAAGGTAGGTTAGAGTTCACAAATACAGCCAGGAGAGAAAGTCATCCCAGGCTGAGAGAACAGCGTGAACGACTCCCTAAATCCTTCCCCATCTTTCCAAGCAAAGGACCTGTTTAATATCAAAGATTTACCAGAATCTCACAAGACAGCTATTATACTTTCAATAGCCATTAATGGGAAAATACAAAAGGACCTAAAGCTACTATGAATTCAGTAATATTATTGCACAATTTATATGTTATTAACCACAACTAGAGTGACATATTTGAAATTTACTCATATATCTATGCATAGGAAATATTCTTTCTTGGCAAACATTGGGACTATGAACTCTGCTATAACTCCCACCCCCTTGATCCAGGGATCTGAGGCTTAGAAACTAAGAACTACTGCCTAAAATGATCAAAAGTATTATTCACTTACATGAAGCCATAGTAAAGCTTGCTCCTGCACAGAGGAGGGGTATCCTGTAAACCGACAACTAATAAAGCCGAACATCTCCTCCATTGAGAAAGGCAGAGGACAGAGTTCAATGTCAAACATTTTGCTGGAAAGCAGAGCAACAAAAGAAAATGACCAATGGGCATAGATTGGGTTCTACCGATGCCATCAATGTTTTTCTAACTATGCCCTATTTGGAGAGCCAAGCCTTTAGTTTGTGTTCTGAACTGTTACCAGAATGTTTCACTTTACTGTAAGAGACGTTTACATCCCTGGAATAGAGATCTTATAAATAATTCATACGATTGTTAATAACCATTACTGTTCTTCCTCATATTAGGTTTAACAGAAAGAATTGCGTTTCTAAGGCATTTGCGTTGCTCCACCGCATCTAAAACATTTTCCCTTTGCACTTCCCCACCGCATTCCACCAATCATAATTATATTTGAAAATAAGCAAACAATCTGTTTTTATCTATTTACTATTCCACAAGAGCAAAGTCTTTTCTGGAAAATGCCAAATCATCTTAACTCAGCGTATTGCAGCTATTTCCTGTTGGGGCTTCAAGTTTCTCCACAGGGTTGTTAAAAAGGAAATGAGATTACATAAAACGCTTAGTAGGGTGACAGGCACGCGGTACCTGTTCAACAAACATTAGATATGATTATAATGACAGTGACTTCATTAAACTACTTACCCACCTTAATACTTCCCTGAATTCTTTTAACTGATTATCTGGGACTTCCGTTCTGATGGCTTCCAGCCATTCTGGCATAATGCACTCCCAGACAGATTGACTGATCACATTGTAGGGGATCAGGCAGAGGATTCGGTTGAGACCTTCCTTCAGCTGAGTCACTGTGCTACAGGACTTATCCCAGTATCCACCAACCTGAAGGGGTTTCCATAGGCACAGGGAGAAAGAGAAACACACTGGTTACAGTTATACTCAAGGACTTCCTAAGGCAATGGGTACAGAGAAACGCCACAATCCATCGCGTCTGAGTCCTCGGCCAAGAATCTTCAATGTGAGATTGATTTGTAAGATGGCAAACCACCAGGATCCATCAGTTACAGAAAGGAAAACAGTTACAAATAGGTTCAAATATTGATTACAGATTGAATATTCAATGATTCTACTGGAGACTTCCCAAATCACTCAAGAGTTAAAATTCCAAAGATTTATTCCCGGGCCAGGCGCGGTGGCTCACACCTGTAATTCCAGCACTTTGGGAGGCCGAGGTGGGTGGATCACGAGGTCAAGAGATTGAGACCATCCTGGTCAACATGGTGAAACCCCGTCTCTACTAAAAATACAAAAAATTAGCTGGGCATGGTGGTGCGTGCCTGTAATCCCAGCTACTCAGGAGGCTGAGGCAGGAGAATTGCCTGAACTCAGGAGGTGGAGGTTGCGGTGAGCCGAAATCGCAGCATTGCACTCCAGCCTGGGTAACAAGAGTGAAACTCTGTCTCAAAAAAAAAAGTATTCCCAACAAGAGGAGCTTACTATTAGAGCATTATTGCTCCTAAAGTCTGATCAATCCATTACAACATGCACGTTATACCTATGCTTCAGAGGAACACAGTTTTCTACTACTGTATGCCTTGGATTGCAGAGTTTCCATTACAGGAATTACGGTAGTACACAATGCTCTTTTTACCATATGCTGCATACTCTGCCACAATTTCTTTCCTAAGAATGTTCTAAAGGTAGTTGAATCTGTGAATAAAAAGGACTGGCTTTTTAAACTAATTAAAATAGTATATTAATTTTTAAGAGCAGGAAAAGGTTAAAATCACCAATTTACAAACTTAGGTTGTTTATAATCCTGATGTTAGATAGACATCATATATTCTTATTATAAATATCAAGATAACAGAGGTTAAACTGGTCCTGAGCCTTTACCAAATAACACAAGATTTGTGAGAAACCACCTTAATTTAAATAAATCAAATCGTAAATGTTTATTACATCTAGAATTCTAGATTATTCAAAAAAATCAACCAATTCTATTTTAAAGCTCCAATATCTATATGGTGCCACATTGACCAAAATCCTAGATATTTTCAAGAAGTGACTATATTTCTGGGATTTCTGTTGTGTTGTTGTTAGTTACAGGTACAGCCAGAAAAGAGCCAGCACTAATAACATTGAGATCCTGAAAATATATCATTACTGAAGTTTTTCTGGTGATGTAGTTTATGGTTAAGCCATATAAAGGCTTATTGGTTTTGAATCATATCTTAAAACAAGTATGCTTTTGGAAACCCTAAATTGTCAATGGCCAGATGATAGATCCTTTGAGTTGGAAATGCTTTAATATGTAAAAGGAGTTTTAGAGAGCACTCATCCTAAACAAATGTCCTAATTACCCATATGGGACGATGAAATTGAAAGGACACAAAAAGTATCACAGGTAGCCTAAAAAGCTCCCTTAATAAAATTAAAGAACAGAAATCAGATTTAGAACAAAACTTTAAATCTACACCCACCATAAACTCCCCTTCACCACCTCCTTCCTGCAAAGGGCCCAGTGGGAGGTTGATATTCACAGTGTGATGGGAGACATTATGGAAGACTTCCCTCTAAAGGTCAATGGGCTAAAGTGGAATGATGTCCTCAGAGGGCAGGAATCAGCCTAAAGCCTCTGTTAAAAGAGTCATAGGCACACAGCTCTAAATTCAGAAGCCCTGGAGCACAGGAATCTTTTGGTTTCCACATCAGTTGGAAATCTTCTCTGTGATATGAAGGGGCAATTTCAAAATAGTGTAGTTGGATGGGCAGGCCAATCCCTTAATGTTATTGTTGAGGCTGCCACCCAGTTCTTTGAAGAATTAAAAATAATTGTTCTAGGCTGAGGCAAAAGGATTGCCTGAGGCCAGGAGTTCAAGACCAGCCTGAGCTGCACAGTGAGACCCTGTCTCTAAACAAAATTGTTTTTAATTAGCCAGGCATTGTGGTCTGTGCCTAGGTGGGAGGATCCACTGAGCCCAGAAGTTTGAGGCTGCAGTGAGCTATGGTTGTGCTACTGTACTCCAGCCTGGGCCACAGTCAGACCCCATATCTAATAAATAAATAAATATTTTTAAAAAAATAAATAAATGTCCTGGCTTTACTAAGTGAGTCTCAACAGAAATGTGGCTTTAGTAATAACCTAAAGCCCCACCTGTTAAGTGTACATTTTTGGTGCCGCTAAAGAAGTATTGTAGCAAAACTGCAGCTGAAGAAGACAAAGAGACTGATGGAGACGGAAGAGAACTTTATTTCAGGCACCCAGGATAGCAGCAGGCTCACGCCTAAAATGGCTGCCAACCCCCACCAAGAAGGCAGTTTAGCTTAAATGCTGTTTGAAGCAGGAAATCAAGGCAGGAAGTGGACTTCAGCAAAGACAGTCAAGTTTTACAAACTTGGGTTTCGTGGTCATTTAACTCTCTATCTTGCAGCTGAGATGGGGGTTGAAAGGTCGGGGGAGGTCATCCAGGGAGATCAGAAGAACAGGAAATGCAGGAATGTGCAGGCTGCAGACCTAAAGATGTGCTCTGGTGCTCTCATCTTTGTAGAGAGGGTGGTGCCTGGTCTGTTAGCCTTTTCCTTTCTGAATACAGCCCAACCTAGCCTAGAATGCAAGATAAGCTTGCAGCTTCACTAGGGAGAGGTTACTTAAATTCCTTAACCTTTGTACAACTCTTTTTTTTTTTTTTTTTGAGGTGGAATTTCGCTCTTGTTACCCAGGCTGGAGTGCAATGGCACGATCTCGGCTCACCGCAACCTCCGCCTCCTGGGTTCAGGCAATTCTCCTGCCTCAGCCTCCTGAGTAGCTGGAATTACAGGCATGCACCACCATGCCCAGCTCATTTTTTGTATTTTTAGTAGAGATGGGGTTTCACCGTGTTGACCAGGATGGTCTCGATCTCTTGACCTCGTGATCCACCCGCCTCGGCCTCCCAAAGTGCTGGGATTACAGGCTTGAGCCACCGCGCCCGGCCTGTACAACTCTTAAATGGCCTTTACTTTTAGTTAACTACTATTTGTGTTATGCTTATTAAACTATATTCTGTTCTATTTTATTTCATTTTACTTTCCTTCCACAGAAGTAGCACTCAGATATACATTTTCTCAGCTAGGCGATTTACTTCTATAGAAGGGTGTATCTCACAAATGGAGCAATGGCAAGCACACACCTGATCCAGGGAAGGAAAGGTGTTCTTATCCCTGACACAGGTATTCCCTGCTGCTGTGTCATTCCCCTACCGGCTAGGGTTGGACCGCACAGTTTAAGCTAATTCCAATGAGCTATTTTAAAGGGAGCAGGAGTATGAGCCAGAGTGGTGGGGTGAGCAGTTTGGCGGGGAGGATGGTTACAGAACAAGTAACTAAAGGTGACTCAGGGCAAAATAGGTGATCAGGGTGAGTCAGGATGGAGCAGATGACCAGGGGAACAGATGTGAACTACTGATTAGAACTGGTGGAAAAGTTGTTTACTGAAACTACAAGGAAGTTGAACTATAAAAGGAGGACAAAGAACTGAACATACTCACATACTGATTCTTTGAAGAGAAATTTAGAACTCATTGCACCCAGCATACCCATCCTTCTTACCAATCCCAAAACCTCCCCTCTGAAAGATGCTTGCAGGATGCTGGAAAAGGGACTGTCCTGCCCTTAAGAAGGAAAACTTAAATAATAATTGCCCTCAGCCTCAGCCTGGACATGTAAACACTGCAGACTTTTCAGATAAATAATCGTCCATCCCCCCCATTCTCTCTTAAGCACTGACATGTTAAAGCTCAATGCTGCTGGGAGAATTTCCTGTTTATCCCAGACCAAAACTTGGCAATAGGCAAATATGTCCCTGGAAATCCTTTTGGAGCGGTTACTTTAAAAATCTGCATAATTCCTCTCCCTATTTGAGATGTAAATCTTCTACCATCCAGAACTAAATTCTCAAGAACCTGAGCCATCTCTTTCAAATCCAAACATCCAAAGAAGTAATTCTGGCTTTCAACCCCCAAGTCCTCACTATTACTTGTAGTACTGCTTCTTATCATACCATTCAAGAAATTTACTTCTTCTCCTGATAAATACCAATTAAAACCCCAGTCTCTTAAGAAAACTCCAAAGCCTTTTCCTTAGCTCAGCCCACTTTAAAAAGTAGCTTTGCCATTGACTAAAACGACCACCTGAGGCTGAGCCACAGCCTCTGTGAGATTATGTATCAGGGCAAGCAGAAAGATCCTAAAGGTTTCCCCCACAAATATCAATGAAAGTATTCGCTCTTATTTTTATTTATTTATTTAGAGACGGAGTTTCGCTCTTGTTACCCAGGCTGGAGTGCAACGGCGCCATCTTGGCTCACCGCAACCTCCGCCTCCTGGGTTCAGGCAATTCTCCTGCCTCAGCCTCCTGAGTAGCTGGGATTACAGGCACGCGCCACCATGCCCAGCTAATCTTTTGTATTTTTAGTAGAGATGGGGTTTCACCATGTTGACCAGGATGGTCTCGATCTCTTGACCTCGTGATCCACCTGCCTCGGCCTCCCAAAGTGCTGGGATTACAGGCTTGAGCCACCAGGCCCGGCCTTAGTATTTGCCCTTATAATGAATAGGTAACGACTTGTTCCATCTGCCAGAAACATAATTTGAATAAAAGTGGGGCAAAGATGAAAAACAGCTCTTACATAAATTAGTAAGTTTTATGTTACTTTTTGAAAGCTATAAGGTCTCTGTGTGCCCGTATGTTTGTGTATGTCTATGTGAGACAGAGTAAGGATAGAGCTTGGCCTCAGCTCTCCCCCATAGAGCACCCTTTCACGAATTCCCGCTGATCACAAAACAACACAGCGCAACCTCACTGACACTATACCAACTAATAGTCATACAAAGTGTGAAGGGAAAACCTTGGGCCGCAGAATTGCTAAACTAAAGGGAAATGTCAACCTGGGAACTGCTCAGGGCAAACCGGCCTCACATTCTATTCAAAGTCATCCCTCTACCCCACTGAGATAGATGCATACCTGAATCCCTCCTTTGAAAAGGCTTATCCGAAACTCAAAAGAATAAAACCTTTGTCTCTTATCTACCTGTGACCTGGACGCTCCCTCCCAGCTTTGAGTTCTCCCCGCCTTTCTGGACAGAACCAATGTACTTCTTACGAGGAAGGAGACCCTGAATCACCCTTACCCATCCAAGACCACCTCCCCCTTGACTTCTACATTTCATTTCAATAGGAGAAGTAAAGGCTGGCAGACTGGGAGCCACCTAATCTCCCTCCTATAGATCGCAGGCATGGTATGGAGGAATCTTTCCGGAAGGCACTGTTTGTGCCTAAACATGATCAACCCCCTACCTAAGTCACATACCTCATGCCTACCTCATGGATCAAGACCCTTTCACATGTAATTTCTAGAGCTATAAGCCTTTAAAAAGGCAAGGATTTTCTCCAGTTCCGTGTGAGAGGTTTGTTTTGCGGCCTTTCATGCTAAATTTACATATGTTGATTGATGTCTCCTGGCTCTCTAAAATGTATAAAACCAAGCTGTGTCCCGAGCACCTTGGGCACATGTCTTTCCGAGGCTGTGTCACAGGTGCCCATCCTCAACCTTGGCAAAATAAACTTTCTAAACTAACTGAGACTGTCTCCGATATTCGGGGTTCACAAAATAAAGCAGCCATTCTATTGATAAAAGAAAACCTACAGCCGAATTAAATGTAAAGGAGTTTAATCAAGCAATAAACGATTCACAAATTGGGCAGTCTTCTGAGGCAGAATAGGCTCAGACTCCAGCGCAGCCACGTGGTGGAAGAAGATTTATGGACAGAAAAAGGAAGTGACAGAAAAAAGTGAGGCCAGGCATGGTGACTCATGCCTGTAATCCCAGCACTTTGGGAGGCCAAGGTGGGTGGATCACCTGAGGTCAGGTGTTTGAGACCAGCCTGGCCAACATGGGGAAACATCAACTGTACTAAAAATATAAAAACTTAGCCAGGTGTGGTGGCAGGTGCCTGTAATCCTACTCATGAGGCTGAGGCAGGAAAATTGCTTGAACCTGGGAGGTGGAGGTTGCAGTGAACTGAGATTGCACAATTGCACTCCAGCCTGGGCAACAAGAACAAAATTCCATCTCAAAAAAAAAGAAAATAGAAGTGAATACAGAAACAGCTGGATTGCGTATAGGCTGGCATTTGCCTTATGTAAACATGGTTCAAACAGTTGGCTACATTTGATTGGCCAAAACTTGGTGATTGGCATAGTGTAGACTACGGTCCGTTCACACCTCCACTTGTTATACAAGACGTACAGAGAAACTCTTAGGCCGAACTTAAAGAATGTAAGGAGGCAGTTTTAAGCTAGACTTGATTTCACACTATATTATTCTTCTGGGCTTTCATGTTTCACCATGCTTTTACTTAAAGAATTCCAGCCGGGCGCGGTGGCTCAAGCCTGTAATCCCAGCACTTTGGGAGGCCGAGGCGGGCGGATCACGAGGTCAAGAGATCGAGACCATCCTGGTCAACACAGTGAAACCCCGTCTCTACTAAAAATAAAAATTAGCTGGGCATGGTGGCGCGTGCCTGTAATCCCAGCTACTCCGGAGGCTGAGGCAGGAGAATTGCCTGAACCCAGAAGGCGGAGGTTGCGGTGAGCCGAGATGGCGCCATTGCACTCCAGCCTGGGTAACAAGAGCGAAACTCCGTCTCAAAAAAAAAAAAAAAAAAAAAGAATTCCAAAAACTGGCCGAAGGAGATCCAGAATTGAACTAAGGTTGCGGAATGTCCCAGCTTGCGAAGGAATGCTGAACAACTGATTTACAGCACTGTTGCCCCTGGCCAGACTACCGGATGCTCTAATAAAACAATCCCTACCAGTGGGAGAATCCTTGCACTTCCACTGTCTCCCTTGCTCTTGAGCACAAGCCCTGAAGTAAAACCCTTTTCTAGGAAATACACTTGGCCCCATGTTAATTTCCATTACAGAGGGAGCCAAAGAGTCTGTGGTCTATAAGAGAGTCTCTGGCAAACCACTGCAGGTCTACAGGACATAGGGAGCATTTTTCTCTCCCAAGGGGGAGGGTTGTGAGTCAGCAGGATGGCCGGACCCCTCTGCAGCTGATGGGCAGCTGTCTGAATTTTTGGTTCAGTATTACTGCAACTGGGAGTTTTCCTCTAGCCTCCCCAAGTCTCCTTGCCACCGCCCTAAGCTCTGCTTTCCCTCTTCTCCCGTGCCCTATTTGTGGTGCTTTTGTTTTTCCTTCTTCTTCCTCTGTCCTTCCCTTCCTTCGGTTTTCACTAACTTCATCAGCTCCAACTGAATAGACACCCACGCAGGACATGCTGAAATGGTGGATTGGCTCAGCCTGGATAGTAACGGACTGAAACAGCTGATCAGTTAGAAAACTCTGTTTAGTGCCCTGGCTTTGAACTCTGTAATCTTAAGTCTTCCGAGTATTTTCCCTCCCTTTGCCACACCTTGTGGGGAAGGGAAGCCTGTGGACTTTCCTGGCATCTGAGTGTGAAGCTACTGACTCTGGGTATTCTTAAAGCAAACTAAATACGGACTGAAAATGACTCCATACTTCTATATTCGAGGCCTTGTGGATGTAACCTAGCTGTAGAAAATGATGTATAGGTTGTTCATTTTCAAGACAAAGTACCTCGGATACGCTTGGGCCTGTAAGCTCCAGAAGAACAGGATAACCCTAGGCCTGTGCCTTAATAGCCAGCACCTGCTTGTTGGGACCCCATCGTTACCCTCACCCGAACCAGAGGATTTAGCTTAGTATGGAAGTTTACTAGTTTGCAAAAATAGCTTGCCTTTCTATTCCTAACAGCTTGCTTAACCCGCTGGGTCACAGGTCAAATGTCTGAAGAGTCCCAGAGCTGCTATGATCACAGTGCATTAAGGGCTGCAACAACATGCCATGAGAAGACCCTAGAGAAAATACCTGAAGCCCCAACCACGACCAATGCAAACCAGGAAAAGAGATTTAGGCGACGTGGAGGAAGATTGTAACCCCACAGGACTCAGCCTAGAGGAACCGGGGGAGGGACCAGCGCACCACGGGATGAAGTGCTTGCCCCCCAGAGTGTACCTGCTCAGCAGACACCCAACCTTGCAAGAACAACGGTAAAGTTTCGCCTTCACTATACTTCTGGCCTCTTAGTCCATTCTTTGGGTTTCGACAGGTAGGCACGCCTTTGAAAATTTGGGACAGAGCATTTCCTCCATTAGTTTAGTAGTCAGACAAGATTAAAAACCTAATTTAGGCCGGGCGTGGTGGCTCACGCCTGTAATCCCAGCACTTTGGGAGGCCGAGGCGGGTGGATCACGAGGTCAAGAGATCGAGACCATCCTGGTCAACATGGTGAAACCCCATCTCTATTAAAAATACAAAAAATGGGCCGGGCGCGGTGGCTCAAGCCTATAATCCCAGCACTTTGGGAGGCCGAGGCGGGTGGATCACGAAGTCAAGAGATCAAGACCATCCTGGTCAACATGGTGAAACCCCGTCTCTACTAAAAATGCAAAAAAAATTAGCTGGGCACGGTGACGTGTGCCTGTAATCCCAGCTACTCAGGAGGCTGAGGCATGAGAATTGCCTGAACCCAGGAGGCGGAGGTTGCGGTGAGCTGAGGTCGCGCCATTGCACTCCAGCCTGGGTAACAAGAGCGAAACTCTGTCTCAAAAAAAAAAAAAAAACAAAAAACAAAAAATTAGCTGGACATGGTGGCGTGTGCCTGTAATCCCAGCTACTCAGGAGGCTGAGGAAGGAGAATTGCCTGAACCCAGGAGGCAGAGGTTGCGGTGAGCCGAGATCGCGCCATTGCACTCCAGCCTGGGTAACAAGAGCGAGACTCCGTCTCAAAAAAAAAAAGACGACTTCTGTAGGTCACTTCCCTTTGTTTGTTTATGAATCTTCTTCCTCCACATAGCTGTGCTGGAGTCTTTGTGAACCTGCTGTGATTCAGGGGGCTGCCCAATTCGCAAATTGTTCATTGCTCAATTAACCTCTTTTAAATTTAATTCAGCTGGAGTTTTTCTTTGATCAGTGCTGTCTTTAAGAGGAGAGAATTGGCAGGTCCAGAGTTTTATCACTCACATTCTGATCCATTTTTCCTTTTTATGTGTTTAATTTGACATCTTATTCCCCATGCAGCCCACCGGGTGGCATCTTGCAAAAATGAGAAGCTTCTGTCTACGGTTCCATGAAACGGAAAAAGATGATATTCTTTCATAATGCAGCTTGGCCCCAAAAGCTATGGCCCAGCGAGCAGGGACATCAAAAGCTGCTCTGCTCTTGTGGAAGCTGCAGAGAGGGAAACCAAAACCCTGGCATGCAAGCAAAAGGGTAAGAATTTCTTACCAGCCGGAGTCCTCACCTTGCACTCTCTGTGCAAACCAGTTGAGTAAATGGTAAAAAGAAAAAAAAAAATCCGATTCTCTCCTCTGCAAGGTTTTGATTAATGACAAAAAAAAAAAAAAAAAGTGCATGACTAACTGGTCTTCGGTTGTAGTAAATCTGGTGTACTTTGTGCTATGAATTTGATGTTCTACATTGCTCTGCCATGAAGGGGTTACCGCAGGACAGAATGTGGGTGTAGGAACCCTATAAGCCTGCTGTTCGAGCCAGCCCAGCACCAACTTTGCTATGGGTCCCTGAAACAAAAACCAAATGAAGTTTCCCCTCTTGTCTTGTTTTATGTCCTTGACAGCTTGACTTTGTGACCATGTCGGGGTATTCTCTCTCAGTCTCTGCCATCCAGAGGGTGGAAATTTTCAGGTTCAGGTAAGGCAGCCAGTCTGAAAGGACACATGATAATGTCATGGGTGGCCTTAAAGATTCTCTTAAGCAGTTAAAATCCTTTGCAAACTTGAAACTGTCTGCTCCAGATTACTTCTGCGAGGAACAATAGCAATTGCCCAGGCCGTAGCTCTGTGGCTGAGGCTTTGCCCTTTCATGATGGTGGCATGGGTTCAATTCCCAGCTTAGGAAATGAGTCCTTTCTGGCTTGATATTTATGTGACCTTTGCCATTTATTTATTCTTTTTCCCGCCATTGTCTTTGTGACCATAAGGGGGTGCTCTCTCTCCATCTCTGCCATTCAGAGGGTGGAAATTTTCAGGTTCATGTTAGGCAGCTTGCAATTTTCTGTCTTGAATTTTCCTTTCTCTGAGCTATCTTGGAGGCGATTCTACATCCTGTAAAAACTGCTTGCAATCTCTTTGTAGACACTTTGTCCAGCCGTGGTTAAATCATAACCTTACTTAAGGCTTATTGGATTTGTTAGGGAAGCAGGAGCCTAGGAGAGCCAGAGTAACCCCATTTTAGGTTCAGCGCCATCTTCAGATTAACTGGGCACATTCCTTGCTGGTCACTACCCACAGTCATAAGATAGTTACAGTGAAGGAAACAGCCTACGATACCTTCATAGACACACTCCTACAAGAGCAGAAAGTCCAAATGTTCCCATACCCATAACAAAATATGCTTTCAAGATTGTTACAGTTACGGTTTGATGTATTCACACACAAAACATCAAGAATAGTTTTCTTTAAATCAGTAGAATATAAATTTTGTCATGCTCTCTGCTCATGCTTACATAGACGCAGCTTAGCTTAGCTTTTACATAGAGATGACCCCTATACAAGAAAAACTTAAGGATGCCCTACTCTGCGATGGAGTAGCTTTCAATAAACTCTCTCTTCTCACTGCACTCTGCCACTTGCCTTGAAATCCTTGCTGTGTGAGATCCAAGAACCCTCTCTTGGGATCTGGATCAAGACCCCTTTTTCTACTAACAGTTATACTTGGAAAAATTCCTTTGGGAAAATAAAAGTCTTAAATGTCAGAAGTATTGGCTGTTCGTCCCTAACAGTCAACCAACTACAGTCTGGCAATTAAATATTTAGAAGTATTTTTTCCAAGAGCACTATGGTAAATGAGATTAATTAAAAGGGGATATCCAAGCTATACATACGTTTAGAAGGACTTTTGGCTTTTTTCTCTTTTTGGACCTTGTTTTTTGAAGAAAAGGGTTTTGGGTTGTTTTTTTTTTTCTCAGTCAATTGAATTGTTTTTCCATTTACTGTCTGTCCTCTGACCCACATGAGAGGACCTAAGGTAATTTCTGACAGCCTGGGACTCCTTGAGAGAAACAGAAGAGGCACCACAGAATCCTGTCTTGGGAGAAACCTCAGTTTTCCACATGGAACCCCAAGAATTATAAGCAAACAGATACTTCTAAAAATCTGAGGCTCTGTTCTATTTTGCATTATGTTACCTGATCTTTCTGACTTTTGGGGGCATTGGAAATTACTTTGCATTATTTTAAAAAGTTGAATCTTAATGTGTAATAGTTAAATAAAAGCATACTTTTCCAAAGGTCCAACTGCAGTTGCCTATGGTGAGTGGCTATTACTCCTTTCTTTGTGCATATACATAAAAAGCCATGCTCTTGGGAACCTAGAAGGTATGAATTGGAGGATGGGCTGATATTGAGCAGACTAATTGATGCTGGGCTGTTCAACAGCCTTGGGGAAACGTCTTTACAATTACAAAGATTGTGAAATCATTGCACTATCTCATCTCATAGCGCTTCCCTCTTTGGGGAGACCCAGTATTTGGTGTAAAAATGGAATCCTTGATTTTGGGAGATTTATTCTGCCTTCCAGCTGTGCCCATCTACTGGGCCCTAAACACTGGATGCTTTCCTGGCCTTGTTCTTTAAAAGGCTCCACCCTAAATCCAATTTAAAAATGTACTTATTTAAATAAATCTCCATGTGTAAGGGTATCTGTTTCTCCTGGCCATCTCACATAAACTTTTACTCACACCATTTCTCCCTCATTTTAAATATCAATTCTCTATCTTGTTTCACCTAAGAATTGTCCCTTTTAAAATGCAAATTTAGAGTTACCTCACCGATAATTATTTAGGACAACAGGTAATCAAAAGATTCATGGTCTAAAATAAAATGAGAAAGAAATCTTGGCTGGGCATGGTGGCTCACACCTGTAATCCCAGCACTTTGGGGGGCCAAGGCACGTGGGTCACTTTAAGCCAGGAGTTTGAGATCAGCCTGGCCAACATGATGAAACCCATTTCTACTAAAAATATGAAAATTAACTGTGCATGGTGGTGTGCACCTGTAATCCCAGCTACTCAGGAAGCTGAGGCAAGAGAATCACTTGAACTCAGAGGCGGAGGTTGCAGTGAGTCAAGATCACACCACTGCACTCCAGCCTGGGCGTCAGAGAAACTCCATCTCAAAAATTAGTTAAAAAAAAAGAAGAAAAGAAAATCTTAAAAATTGGCAAATGAAGAATCTTACACCTCTACCAGATCTGCTTGTCTGTCTATTTATATCTGTCATGTATGCGATGTCTTACTACCAAGATATGTAAAAGACCTCTAGTTAATTGGCTTAGCAAAAAATAAATGCTTAAAATATTTTATCAGAAAAGCAAACACTTTAATGCCTTTTAGTTCACATAGCTTTAGTAGTCTTTGGTAAATACAGACAGTTTTAAAGACTATTGGTAAAATAAGATTAAAAAGTTTTTAGGCCGGGTGCGGTGGCTCAAGCCTGTAATCCCAGCACTTTGGGAGGCCGAGGCGGGTGGATCACGAGGTCGAGAGATGGAGACCATCCTGGTCAACATGGTGAAACCCCGTCTCTACTAAAAATACAAAAAAATTAGCTGGGCATGGTGGTGCGTGCCTGTAATACCAGCTACTCGGGAGGCTGAGGCAGGAGAATTGGCTGAACCCAGGAGGTGGAGGTTGCGGTGAGCCGAGATTGTGCCATTGCACTCCAGCCTGGGTAATAAGAGCGAAACTCCGTCTCAAAAAAAAAAAAAAAGTTTTTGAAATTTCAGCATTCGATCTAAATTAGGCAGCTCAGACAGAAACTGCTCTTGCCAGATGCTTTAAGGTTATAAAACGTTTCTATGACTTCTGATAACTATTTGACTGGCCTTCTCTGGGGCCATTAGATTCTAGGTAAGGCCTGGGAATATATAGAATTAGCCACACTCCCTAGCTATACTAGAAAAGAGTCACACATTACCTGTAGTTCCTATGGCCCAGGCTCTGCACTTGGTACAGAATTAAAATTGCATACACTAAAAATAAAAATTAGGTGTTTTTAATACAAAGGCATGGGAATGTGGTTTTTTAAAAGTCAAAATAATCTTGCCTAATTTAGAGGGTTTAAGGATTGTTTTAGGTTAAAAGAAAGATAGACTATAACTGAAAGTTTAAGCCAGTTGGAGAAGGTTTGTGAAAGATTAATCTTGAAACAGAAACCCAGGTAGCTCAATCCAATCAACTAGTTGGCTAAAATTAAAAGGGTATTATTTAGTTTTCCCATAAATTAAATAATAAAATAAAAGCTCTCTAACCACAGGGCCAGAATCTGGGCTCATATGTCAGAATAATAGGGATTTTCTAGAGCATTTACCTTTTCTTTTACAAAAAAATCGAAAAGGGTTATAAAAATCTTACCTTATGGTCAAATTGGTTAAAATTAGATTTGTTTATAAAATTTTATTGAAATTAGCTTTAGTATTAATACACTAATGCAAAGGTAAAATTTGCTTTTGAGCAAGATTTTCATTCACCTACTGGAAAAAGGGACTTTTTTTTTGAGACAGATTCTTGCTCTGTTGCCCAGGCTGGAGTGCAATGGCATGGTCTCAGCTCACTGCAACCTCAGCGTCCTGGGTTCAAGTGATTCTCCCTTCACAGCCTCCTGAGCAGCTGGGACTACAGGTGTGTGCCACCACATGCAACTATGTTTTGTATGTTTAGTAGAGATGGGGTTTCACTATGTTGGCCAAGCTGGTCTCGAACTCCTGACCTCATGATCCACCTGCCTCAACTTCCCAAAGTGCTAGGATTACAGGCGTGAGCCACTGCACCTGGCTATGCTGTCTTTATTGGGTCTGGTTATTTGGAAAGCTGAGTCCTCTCTCTAGAAAGACTAATGGATTTTTGCTGTTTATAAATCTTTGAGTTAATCACATCGGTTAAATAAATAAACTGTGGTCCACTTTGTGATGTCAAGTGTTTTAAATTTTGATATTTGACAAGCTTTCCAAAATCAAATCCTGAATTAAGCCTTTTTTGACCTAATCAAGCTTTTTGTATAGTAGGTCCTCTGAAGTCCAAAAGAGACATATGCAGCTTGTTTTGTGTATTAAAACCATACAGGAAATGCTGTCACATTTAAAATGGTGTTTAACTTTTTTAGATTATATTCATATACGTGTGGGATTAATATGTATTCCAAAATTATATAAGATTCCTCTAATTCCGATATGCCTAAGTCTATGTATCAATAATAATTATGATGGTTATGTTAAATTATTGAATGCCACAGAAATGACCAGATTTCCCTGTTGACTATATCTTTAACTGTGGCTATCCTAAGACTCTTGTCATCCACTGACAATTGTCTTGTTTCGATTCTTTCCAAAAGAGGGTTTATAATCAGCTACAGGACTCTCATCGATAGTCTTGAACGCAGGCCTCTGACAACTTTAGAGATTGAGCCGTTAGTATAGAGGGAAAATCCTGCAACACTTTCTTGGAGAACGAATGTGTCCATAAGTATCAAGCAGAACAGTACTTAATTGCATGGACGAAACTAATAGATTAAAATAATCTTTTTATGACCTTTTCTTCCTGAAATGCTGCTGACCCTTTTTGTTTTGTTTTTCAGAGTTATAAACTATTTATAACTTTTAACAATTGAGTAAAATATAACCTATAAGCAAAATTTTGAGCATATTTCTCTCTACCTAATTTCTGCAGAACTTGGAAATAATGTGAGGATTCCTAATTTACAGCAATATAGTGTTTGCCTAAGTGCAATAAGAATCTGTTTTCTTTTGTAACAGGACATAACTGGGGACACTGGTTATTTTATCAAGGCTTTGATGAGAATGGCATGCTTTCATGCTGCTTTTCTAGAAATTGAGGCTGACGTATAAAGCCAATAAGAGCCCCATGGAAAAACTGCCCTCCTACCCTGTCTATGCAGTGCTTGTAAAGGGTTCCTGACCTATGGTAAGTAAAGAATGTCACTTTCTGACAGGTCCAGGAGCCCCAAGTTATCTTTGGACCTGAAGAGGGGAGGAATTCACCCAATTCATGTAAGTCTTTGCAGGCACAGATAAATCCATAGCTTGGCTCACAGCTTTAAAAAGTCTAATCTGAGAATCCTTATGAAACAAAGTTCCAGAAAAGCCAATTAAAAAAAAAAAAAAGCTTATATGGCAAATATTTCTGCTGTACTTTATGCAAATAATGAAACCAAGTAGAATTCAACTAAAACTTACTCTGCAAATACATCAGTTCTACCATAATTTACCTTTGGTAAAAATGAGAGACTGGAGAGGAAAAGACTATAATATACCTGTTGTAGGTTCAAGTCTTATCTGCTGTTTTTGAGATTTTTAATATTATTTTCTGGGTTACAAGTCTCCAAACTAACATTTAAAATTTTTTCTTCTTCCATTTTTCTAACTTAAACTCAATAAAATTGCTACTACCTTTTCCTAAGGCCTTGTAAACTAAGGCTTATTCTTTATAATACTAGCAAGAAAACTTGAAAAATTGCCACCACCTTCCTCCTCTTTAACTAAAAATGCTTTGAGCCTAATATCTGGGTAGATTATGCCCACCGTTAACAGTTGTTTTTCTTTCGTTTCCATAGAAATGTCTCTTATTAAAAGTATTTTTCCTTGTATTTCAGACAGCAGGAGACTCATTCTCCAGCCTATTCACTTAAATTCCAAATGGCATCTGATTTCTTCTCATAAGCATTGTTAAACTGGACTTAGGCATTTTCTTAATTATCACTGGGTGCTATTTGATTTTTAAAATAATTATTTGTTATATTCAATAGGCGTACAGATGGTTAAAGTTTATGCCTTACAGGCTTCCACAGTTCTAAGTTGAGCTAATAATGGCCCAGGAAATCCAACCCATACCACCTCAGGAATATCCTAATTCCTATGGATCTCTAGAACAGTCGGTGAGAGATTTCCATGTTCCTCTAAGGCTAGACAGGGGCAACAACCCTGTTCAGCACAGCTATTCTGTACAGCTTCAGGAGACGAGATCTTCAGTCCTTTTTCCTTAAGAATAAAAAGGGTGAAATCTCTCAGAGGGGAACGAGACAGTAAGGATGGAGGTTGGCTTCAGTTCACTCCCAACAGAGCATTCTTTCATGCATTCCCACTGATCTCAAACCCACACCACTACCTCACCAATGCAAACCCATTAATATAGTCATACAAAGAAAATAGCCATTCTGTATTGTTCTTCTGTGATCTCATAATGTTTAGCCATGCCCTTTTTTTTTTTTTTTTTTTTTTTGAGTTTCACTGTTGTTACCCAGGCTGGAGTGCAATGGCACGATCTCGGCTCACTGCAACCTCCGCCTCTTGGGTTCAAGCAATTCTCCTGCCTCAGCCTCCAGAGTAGCTGGGACTACAGGCCATGCCCAGCTAATTATTTTTTGTATTTTTCATAGAGATAGGGTTTCACCTTGTTGACCAGGATGGTCTTGATCTCTTGACCTCGTGATCCACCTGCCTCGGCCTCCCAAAGTGCTGGGATTATAGGCATAAGCCACCGCGCCCGGCCCTAGCCGTGCCTTTTACTTAAACAATTCCAGACGCTGATTAAACCAAGGAGATCCAAATTAAACCATGGTTACTGAATCTCCCATTTTGGGAAGGAATGCTGAACAATTAATTTACGGCCTTGTTGCCACTGGACAGACCAGCAGGTGGCCCATTTTTCAAGACAAGCATCACAACCAGCTTTGCTGACCTGCATACCCTACCCCTCACATGCACTGCCCAACCCAGCCTATATACTCTACCACTGATGTCAATTCCCACACTTTGCCTTTAAAAAAAACCTACCAGCTCTTTGGGGAACCAGCTGAGGATCCTTGTGCCTCCACTGTCTCCTTTGCAGTTGGCAACAAGTCCTAAAATTAAAGCCTTATCTAGGAAATCCTGTTGGCCCCAAATTAATTTCCATTACATGGGGAGCCAAAGAGCCTGTGGTCTGTAACATGCATATATATATTACGTATATGTGGTATCTTCTTACTTCCAGAGAATATTGACAAATTACTTTATAAAATTCCTTAAGAGACCTCTATTCTAGGCTGGTCCGAAGGTAGTGAGTTATCTCAATTGACTGTTCACAGTCAGTTACAGATCGAACTCCTTGTTCTACTCTTTCCCCCCTTCTCACTACTGCACTTGACTAGTTTTAAAAAAAAAATAAAATAAAATAAAATAATTTTTTAAAAAATTTAAAAAAAAAAAAAGAGAGACCTCTATTCTAAATGTGTTTTGTGAAATAAGTAACTCAAAGTCTAAGCTGCTGGAACTTTAAAATATTTTGAGCCTTAAGTGAATGTGATTATGGGAACTGAGTCATGTAAAACCTAGGCAGCTGCAACCTTCTTTCTCTAATTACACATTAGCCTTTTTTCTAACTTACATTATTTTGTAAAATGTAGTAAATGACTAAATGGAGCCAGGGAAGACTCCTTCCCTCTTGTTTTTTTTTTTTTTTTTTTTTGAGACAGATTCTTGCTCTGTTGCCCAGGCTGGAGTGCAGTGGCACAATCTCAGCTCACTGCAACCTCCACCTCCCAAGTTCAAGCAATTCTCCTGCCTCAGCCTCCCAGGTAGCTGAGATTACAGGCATACACCACCAGGCCCGGCTAATTTTTGTATTTTTAGGAGAGACAGAGCTTCACCATGTTGGCCAGGCTGGTCTCAAATTCCTGACCTCGTGATCTACCGGCCTCAGGCTCTCAAAAGTGCTGGGATTACAGGCACGAGCCCCTGTGCCCGGTCTGACTCCTTCCCTCTTAGCTGTTGATCTTCCTTATAGATTAACGTCCCTCTTTCCTCTCTCAGAGAGACTTCATGACTATCACAGTGTCTAGGATGGAACGTTAAATATCCTCCTGTAGATTGGAAAGGCAATGAAAACTAGCTGTGTGGAAATGAAAACAAATTGTAACTAATTAAATTGCTGCAATTCATACACCACCCTTGTGTAGAAAATGCTGTAATCCTACGACATCTCTTTGTTTTCTGCCGATATAAGGAAGGCCTTAACTTGTAACTGCAGAGCACTAACCCCATTTCTCTGGAATCCATGTTTGCTGAATGGCCGTTCCCAGCTTTTTGCTTAAATAAATGCTTTAAAACTGATTTCTGATCCTTTTGATTAATTCAGACTGACAGTTGCAAAAAATATCCGCTTATATGTTAAATTAAGTTTAGCCCAGAGCTGTCTTCTTATATATTCTAAGTTTGGCCCAATGTTTTCCTTTTTTTTCTTTTTTTTGAGACGGAGTTTCGCTCTTGTTACCCAGGCTGGAGTGCGATGGCGCGATCTCGGCTCACCGCAACCTCTGCCTCCTGCGTTCAGGCAATTAATTCTCCTGCCTCAGCCTCCTGAGTAGCTGGGATTACAGGCACGCGCCACCATGCCCAATAATTTTTTGTATTTTTAGTAGAGATGGGGTTTCACCATGTTGACCAGGGTGGTCTCGATGTCTCGACCTCGTGATCCACCTGCCTCGGCCTCCCAAAGTGCTGAGATTACAGGCTTGAGCCACCACGCCCGGCCGGCCCAATGTTTTCTAAGTATACCTAGTGAAATGTAACCTAACTGCATGTATAAACAGATTGTAACCGACTCTTGTGCCAGTCACCAACTTTTGGCCAATCAAAGACAGCCAACTGTTAATAAGGCAAACACCAGGATGTAACCAATCTGGCTGTTCCTGTATTTCATTTCCATTTTCTGTAAGTCACTTTTCTTTCCCTGTCTTTTTTTCTACCACATGGCTATGCTGGAGCCTTTCTGAATCTATTCTGGTTCAGAGGCTGCCTGACTTGTAAGTTCTTCTTTGCTCAGTTAAACTCTGTTAAATATCATTTGTCTAAGGTTTTCATTTTAACATATGTAAATAGTCCTAAAACTCTCAGAAATATAGGAACTAACCCAAATTTCAAGATTTTGAGTATACATGATTTCAGTAAATCTGCAAATGAAACAAGTATAATAATGTTTGTTTCATAAAAACGCTGTGTTTCAGTGGTCAGCACAGAGTACCATGATGAGCACACTTTTTGCTTCTACCTGGGCTTACTACTCAAATAAACTAATATATTTACCAATGTTTAAGATTATAGAATTGATAGATTTGATTTTTATTAAATAGAATCATTATTCTGACAAAGTTCATATCAATAGTAATTGTATTTTCTAATGTTTCTGCTTAGATGTAGTGGTCAAAATCTTTTTGGTAACTTGAAACCTTAATGGTAGACTAAGATAAATTAAATGGCAGATACTCATTGAAAATCTAGATCACTTCTAAGTAGGACAAAATATTAACACATTAATTGCTGATCATAAGTTTATCTGTTTTTAACTTCTTATTTTGTACAGATACTAAAGATTTTCAGGTTTGTTAAAGAGGATGTCCTTTTTGCCACATTGAAGAATTGTACTAAGAAGAAGATGCCTCTAGAAATTGTGAGATGGTATAGTCACATGATTTGCTAAAATGCCAAAAAATGCTGATATACAACAGGCAATTCACAGTTGTCTACTTAAACAGTTTTCTCTGGAAAATAAAGGATAATAAGGGTTGAAAATTATAATGAATAACATATAAATTGGACTACTAGACATAATCAGGATGAAGGAAAAACCTCTGTATGCAAAGTATTCAAGTAATGTAGAATGTGGTTTGGTTACAGGAAAAAGAGCAATTCTTTCCCAAAGGCGTTGTTTACTCATTATTCCTGAATGAGGAGGAGAAAAGAACCAACACCTGAAAGGGAAGTGCGGGGAAGGCAGAGAAAGAGAATTTTATCTTATGTGGCCACATTGGCTAAGACTGAATAGACTTATTTTAAGGTTTTTAAATGAGCTTTAATATTAACAGTGTACTAATGCAAAACTAGAGTTTTGTTTTCTCTCTCTTAAAAAAAAAACAACATTGTTTTAGATTATCTTATTTCTGTTTATTTATTTATTTTTCTTGAGATGGAGTTTTGCTTGTTACCCAGGCTGGAGTGCAATGGCACAATCTCGGCTCACCGCAACCTCTGCCTCCTAGGTTCAGGCAATTCTCCTGCCTCAGCCTCCTGAGTAGCTGGGATTACAGGCACACGCCACCATGCCCAGCTAATTTTTTCTATTTTTAGTAGAGACGAGGTTTCACCATGTTGACCAGGATGGTCTCGATCTCTTGACCTCATGATCCACCCACCTCGGCCTCCCAAAGTGCTGGGATTACAGGCTTGAGCCACCGCTCCCGGCCTTATTTCTGTTCTTAATAAGAGGTTGTAAAAGGTTTTTCTTTACCTTTTGAAAAATCTGCCTGGGAGACTACCACAGTCTGAATGTGTCCCCTCCGAAGTTCTCATGGGGAAACCTAATCACCAATGTGATGATGTTAGGAGGTGGAGCCTACTGGGGGGTGATTAGATCATGAGGACAGAACCCTTATGAATGAACATCCTTATAAAAGGGACCCCAGAGAGCTACCTTGCCCCTTCCACAACATAAGGACACCGCCAGAAAGCACTATATGAACCAGGAGGTAGGCCCTCACCAGACACTGAATCTGCCTTATCTGGGACTTCCCAGCCTCTACAACTGTGAGAAATTTGTTGTTTATAAGCTACCCAGTCTATGGTATTTTGCTATTGTAGCCCAAACAAACTGAAGAAACTAAGACAGAAACAGAGACTCTGCATCTCATCAGAATAATTTCCTGTGGGTTTTTTTGTTTTTTGTTTTGAGACAGGGTCCCACTCTGTCACCCAGGCTGGAGTGCAGTGCATGATCATGGCTCATGTAGCCTCGACCTCCCGGCAATCCTCTGGCCTCAGCCTTTCAAGTATCTGGGACTTGAAAGGCATGTGGGTGTGAACCAACATGTCAGGCTAAGGTTTTTTGCTTTTCTGTAGAGACAAGGTATCCCTAGGTTGCCCAGGGTGATCTTGAACTCTTGGGCTCAAGTGATCCTCCCACCTTGGTCTCCAGAAGTGCTGGGATAACAGGCACGAGCCACCACTCCTGGCCTCCTGTGCTTTTTGTCTTTATGATGTCCTAGATTATTTAGGAGAACCAAGGCTTCTCAATGTTAAAAGAGCTAAGTTTTGTTACTCTTTTTGTTTCTTACAATTGTGTTACCCCCATGTTTACTTTTGAAATCTCTTAGTGTCATATAGGTTAAATAAATAACTAAGAATTGTTTCACAGTGGCCCGTAATGTTGATTAATCAAGTACTCAAATCTTTTGGCATTTCTAATAACTTTTGATATTTTGTCTTTCCAAAGCCAAATCCTAAATGAAATCTTGGTCTTGAACGGACTGAAATTTCCCAGAGGGACCCTTGAAAATCTCAAAAGATTTGTTCTTACCTGTAAAAAGATAAGCTAAACTAATTAGGTTTATTTGATATGTTGAATTATATGGAAAGCATTGTCAAATAAAAAGAGTTGTTTAACTGTCCTTAGGTTACATTTGTTTTTGTTTTTGTTTTTTGAGACGGAGTTTCGCTCTTGTTACCCAGGCTGGAGTGCAATGCTGCGATCTTGGCTCACCGCAACCTCCGCCTCCTGGGTTCAAGCAATTCTCCTGCCTCAGCCTCCCGAGTAGCTGGGATTACAGGCACACGCCACCATGCCCAGCTAATTTTTTGTATTTTTAGTAGAGACGGGGTTTCACCATGTTGACCAGGATGGTCTCGATCTCTTGACCTTGTGATCCACCCGTCTCAGCCTCCCAAAGTGCTGGGATTATAGGCGTGAGCCACTGCGCCTAGGTTACATTTGTATAAATAAATGTTATGAATATAAATATTTCGGGAATTATATAAAGTTCCTAGAAATTTGTCAATGCCCTTGCTGGCATGATACATCTTATGCTTCGTCTGATAGTAGACAACAATGGCAAAATAGTATCCGTTATTTTACTTATTATGTTAGTTGCATACCACGGAAACAACACAACTGCCTTGTCAACTGTATCTTTAAGGATGACTACTTTAAGCCTTTTGTCATTCAAACAGGAATTGTTATCTGAGGTTTTCTGAAAGTCTTGCAATCAGCTACTAGCAAGACTGCTTATCTTCAACATGAGCAGATTGTCTCTGAGGTTTTCTGAAAGTCTTGCAATCAGCTACTAGCAAGACTGCTTATCTTCAACATGAGCAGATTGTCTCTGAGACCACGGAAAGGACCATGACAGGAACTCTGGGGTACAGGCTTCTGGTGGCATTGCTTAAATCATGGAGATCATAACCACTGGACTGAGTCAGGATTGCCAGCCTTTAGCAGAGAAGCTAATGGGTTCATTAACTGCTAACTCAATCAAGCAGAACAAGACTGAATCACAAGGGACTGAATGAAAAATGATTATAATTTGTATCTTTTTTTTCTTTAGAACATTGCTAGTTTTTCAATCAATATTCTCTTTTTTGGATACAAGGAACTCCTTTCTCTTTTCTCCTATGCTATCTATAACTACAATAATTTGGTAGATTTATACCTTTGTAAACAAAAATGAAATATATCCTTTTTCTCTCTACCTGATTCCTCCAGAATTCAGAAGCTCTTATTGAATATCCTTATTGTCATAGCATTATTGCTATTTGCATAAGTCGAATAAGAATCTGTTCTCCTTGTAACAGGACATAATTGGAAAACTTGGTTATAAAACCGCCTTTGCAAATATTGTAACAGTGAGAAAATAATGACAGCGGAGGAGATCTGATGTAGCCAACCCCCCCGCTGTTGCCCTTAGCATTCAAGCTGCCAAGCTAGCTTTGGGAGACATTTAGCTTATAGTTTAAATGATAATAGCCCTTCCCCAAAATTCAAATGCCTTTCTAAAGAAACCACAAGGCCAGGAGGAGGAAAGGAGCCTGAATTCTGCTAAGGTGTAGACATAAACAGTTACCAGCTCTTATTCCAGAGGTCACAAGATATACAACTTCTCCAATTATTCCTGCAGATAACATCACTATTGTAGCACTTAAGAATGGTGTTTTGAGATATCTTTTCATGTATTTTGCATGTCTGACACCCATGGCTCCAGCTGGACCTGCCAACCCCTCCTGTGGCCCCACCCATAATCGACTCAGCATAAGAGGACATCTTCAACTCCCTGTGATTTCGTCTCCAACACAACTATCCACAGCAGCAAGCACCCGCTGCCTAGCCAACCCCACTCCTTTCCACAAATTGGCTTCGAAAAACCCCTAAGCTACAAGCCTTTGATGAGACCGATGTGAGCAATAACTCAGTCTCTCATGTGGCATGGCTGGCCTCATGTCAATCAAACTTTCTTTACTCAATGCTCTCAATTGATGTTGTTTGTGCAGCGGGCAGGAGGAACCCATCGGCCAGTTACAGTTACATTACCGAGCCTTCGTGGAATGTCCTATTTGAGAATTGCGTGGAATCTGATATGACTACACAATTTTAAGAAACTAAGATTGACTTTATAGAGCCAATGTTTTCAAAGCCCCCTTGGAAAAACTGATCTGATACCAGCATTACAGAATTCTCAGCCTTATAGATGAGTAAAAAAGGTCACCTCCTAGGAAACTTAGAATATTTGGGAGACCTCAAGAAGAAAGGAATTCACCCAAATCTATAAATGTTACAGATTAAGTCTGATGACAAGTTCTTGGCTTGACTTCTAGCATCGAGAAACCTCTAAAAGTCCACCCAATATGAGATTCCTTAGAAGAGTTCTGGCAATGCAAACTTTAAAAAGCTCTAAGTGGTCAATTACCATTCTTGCTGTGCTTGTGCAAATGATCAGACTAAATTTAATGAGACTAATTTTGTAACTAAAAGTAATCTTACCTTAATTATCTTTGATCAAAAAATGCAGGCGATTGTAGAGAGAAATTTCATGTTTTGATGAAAAACTATAACCCACTCTTGTGAGTGATCAGAATCTAGTCGTGTTCATCATGTTTGAAATATTTTTCCCCTCTTTGTAAACTAGATCCTTCTGTCTTGCCCATTTTGCCAGTAATTAACACATCTAATTTTTCTCCTACTTACCTGCCATGGCATCACTAAGAACTAAAAACCTGACTTCCTGGATCATTATTAAGACTCTGGGTTATCTTGTTACAAAGCCCTGAAAGCTGAAATGGGACACCATGATAGAAAATTCAAAGGACTTACTGCTGCAACAGTTTGGTCCACGCAGGAAGTTCACCAAACACTCACCTCTTTCCTGCTATGCTCTGGAAAATAACCATAACTGTGACACTGATGTTCTCACTCCACCATCTAAACATGATTCAAGCCCAACATCTAGACATCTTCTCAACTGCCTGCCATCTGTACTCAAAACCTAGGTGTATAATCTACCCCAACCATTACTCTGTGCTTTTCTGTTTCCTCATTCTATGCTCTTCTTCCCCTCTGCAGATCTCTTATCTCACAATTTCTAACCTAAACCTTCACTCTTCAGCAATCAACTTAGCTTCTTTTACATGTGTTGAAACTTCAAGGGATGATAGGGGAAATGTTAGCCACTCAAACCCTAGAGTTGGTATAAAGATTATTTTAAAGCGAAAACATTTAAGCTAAAGAAGATGCAAAAAGAAATCTTATTTAACTTCCATTATGTGACTCAAGCAGAGTCTCCAGAGAAAACCCTTCTGTTACGCCCCTCCAAAGGGAGTTTCCTGTGAATTCAGCTGCTGTGGAGATAGCCCAGTTCCTGCCCAGCTCAAGTGGCATTAAAACACCCAATGGAATCTTCCATACCTTCTCACTGAAGCCCTTAAGTAAACCTTCTGTTAAGTTTGGTATATACGTCTTTTATCTCTGGCTATTCAGGAAGTAATTTATCACTGAGCTCTCCCACATGCACTCAGAAAGAAACCTTCTCTTCTCTCCAGTTAATCTACTATCAGTTAATTTGTAGGCCCCAAAACATCTGCACCTAAGTTGGAATAAGAAAAGTTTTTCTCCCAACGTAATCATTTATTCTCATTTTCCAGAGGAAGGTCACATCAATCCTTCAGTATTCCAGGAGACGTAATTATAGAAAATATATCAACACAGACAAAGAGTATCAGAAAATGGGAAATTTCTATTAGGCAAAAATTCAATTTTCTAAGTGAGTCAGTAGGTGGCACCAAAGAAGAAAGAAGTACGTCTCTGTAAATGCACAGATCGCTGAGTCCTGAAAATCCAATAAAAGGTACTCCTATAGATGGTCTGTGCTCTGTTTTATCTTTAAATGTCCTACTTTAGCACAGGTTTATACTGAAAACTGCCTTAAGATCTCCCTGAAAGGAAATTGAAAAATTGCAAATAAAAATAAAACTTAGAAAATACTTGCAAAAAAAATTTCACATTACTACCTCCAAAACCTGATTCTGGACATCTCCCGTTCTGGGTTAGCTACAAATTATATCATATTCAAAGAATATGGGCTGCTCACAGCAGCTCATGCCTGTAATCCCAGCACTTTGGGAGGCTGAGGCAGAAGGATTGCTGGGGGCCAAGTCTCTGAGACCAGCCTGAGCAACATAGACAGACCCCATCTCTACAAAAAAAGTTTATTATTATTATTATTATTTTGTTTTTTGAGATGGAGTTTTGCTCTTGTTACCCAGACTAGAGTGCAATGGCATGATCTCGGCTCACCGCAACCTCCACCTTCTGGGTTCAAGCAATTCTCCTGCCTCAGCCTCCCCAGTAGCTGGGTCTACAGGTGTGCACCACCAGGCCCAGCTAATTTTTGTATTTTTAGTAGAGACAGGGTTTCACCTTGTTGACCAGGATGGTCTCGATCTCTTGACCTCGTGATCCACCGGCCTCGGCCTCCCAAAGTGCTGGGATTATAGGCGTGAGCCACCGCGCCTGGCCAAAATGTTTTAATTAGATGGATGTGGTGATGCATGCCTGTAGTCTCTGAGGTGGGAGGACCGCTTAAGCCCAGGAGTTCAAGGGTACAGTGAATATGACCGTGCCACTGCAGTCCAGCCTGGGTGACAAAGTGAGACCCTGTCTCACAAAATAAAAGAAAAAAAGAAACATGGAATCTTCTTAGATTTGATCCACTGAGGCAGAGGCAAGAGGATAAGCACAGAGAAATCTGTTCCATAAGTTAGAGGAATAGGTGCATTTTGTCTGATTCTGAACCTTTTTGGCATTTCAAATGGCAGGGCAGGGACTTCTACCATTCATCTGTAGATATATACATGATTGAAAAAGGACATTTCCCCTAGTTGAATGGTAATCTTTCCAAAGATTCTAAGCCAAAAGAGGACTGAGCTGTAGTAACCTCACAGAAGGGCTTTGTTGTTCTTGTTGTTTTGAGACAGAGTTTTGCTCTTGTTGCCCAGGCTGGAGTGCAATGGTGCAATCTCGGCTCACTGCAACCTCCACCTCCTGGATTCAAGTGATTCTCTTGCCTCAGCTTCCTGAGTAGCTGGGATTACAGGTATGTGCTACCATGCTGGCTAATTTATATTATTATTATTATTTTTTGTAGACAGGGTTTCTCCATGTTGGTCAGGTTGGTCTCGAACTCTCAACCTCAAGTGATCAACCTGCCTCAGCCTCCCAAAGTGCTGGGATTATAGGCATGAGCCACTGCATCTGGCCTTGTTGTTTCTTAATAATAAGATTTAGCTTCCCAGCTACTCCAGAGGCTGAGGCAAGAGGATCTCTTGAGCCGAGGAATTCAAGGCAGCCAGCCTGGGCAACATAGCAAGATCCTAATTAAAAAAAAAAATCAGCAATGTCAAGAAAGAATAGTCCCTTAAATGGTTAAAGACACCTCACAAATACATCTTGCCATTCTTCCTCATCCCAAAACAAAATCAAAGTAGCACATCACCCAAGATATAGTTACTACATTCATTTAGCTATTTAATTAAAATAAGGAGAGATGTTCCTCCTCCGCAGACACTGATAATACCTCATGGCTAAGGCAGCACATCTCCCCAAGTCCTCCTCTCCAACAAGGTGCAAGCTGTAGGCTTCCACTTACTCTGGCAAATTCCATGGGTTTAGGAAGAAGGCACATGACCATGACATCGAAGCGAACATCACATACTGTCTTCAGCCATTTGGTGACAAACTGAGGCTTCAGCTTTTCCACCAGACTTCCCACTTCATCATCCATCATATATGCAGTGGAGTGAAACCACTGAAACACCATGGCCACTAGCCGGGCCAAGCTTTCTGTAGGCGTGTTCTCACTGGGTGTGCAGAGGCTCACCTAGAAGTAGGTAGATTAAAACCTTGTTCAGCTTCCATCCATCTTTACAAAATTATTATGGGTGGATTAAAAGGCAAAAATAAGTAAAAAGATATCCCTGATAATCCATTTGAAATAGGCAGTTTCTTTTTTTTTTTCCTTGTGTGTACAGAATAGAAACAGGTGAAGTTGGCAGTTTTAAAAATGGGGATTGCTTATCCGGAAACTGTGTTCCTTTCTACTGGGAGAGATGGATTGCAACAATGGTTTTCCCTCAAGAGTTCATCTTCTAATTAAGCATTTTGTCCTACAAGAAATCTATTACATAATCTGCACCAGATAAATGCTTCTAAAAGGTTAGGTCAACAGGCAGGGCGTGCTGGCTCACACATGTAATCCCAGCACTTTGGGAGGCTGAGGTGAGTGGATCTCAAGGTCAAGAGTTCGAGACAAGCCTAGCCTGGCCAATTTGGTGAAACCCCGACTCAACTAAAAATACAAAAATTAGCAGGGCATGGTTGTGCATGCCTGTAATCCCAGCTACTCAGGAAGCTGAGACAGGAGAATCGCTTGAACCCATGAGGCGGAGGTTACAGTGAGCCAAGATCAAACCACTGCACTCCAGCCTGGCAACAAAGCATGACTCTGTCTCAAAAAAAAAAAAAAATTAGGTCAACAAAATGATATTTCATTCATATCCTCAATGAAAATGATCTATATACATTTCAGTTCTAAAATGATCATATTTCACTAGGAATTTTGTATTAGTAATAATTCAGATTATCTGGGAGTCCCCTAATTCAGTATCATAACTAGACTTTTTAAAACATCATTCATTCATTTACTATGAACTAAACTTTTATTGAGTACTATGGCAGCGTCCAGGAATAAAAATAAATAAATAAAACACTGTCCTTGCCTTCGAAGAGTTCACAGTAGTAGCCATTGTGTCATTAGATAATAACTTCTAGAAAGCAAGATATGTGAAATCAACAATTAAATGCCAATTTGGTAAAGACTTTTTCACAGAACTATGTGCAAGCATAATAGAGATATATCACTATGGAGACCGAATCTATGTCTCCACTGGGCAAAACAAAAGCCTGCTTCTCTGCGGAATTGGTAAATTCAGCTCGAGTGGGACTTTAGATCTGTATGTTTGATCTCTACTGAATAGACGTTGCAGTTAAATCAGTCAATAGTAATTATATTCCTTGCATTACTTTAGCTATAACTTTTCTGGTGTACACAGACTTACCATAAATATACAAAAAAACTCCACAGAGACTGAACTTTCAAGAAAAATTTCATCTGCATAGCTGATGGGACGTGAATTAATCTGTAAATGTTATTGAATCTAGTATTTGACAATATATACTACTAGCAGATTTCCTACTTGTACCACTCTAGCCTCTGATACTGTTTTAACATCTGGCTGTTCATCAAAATCAACGGCTATGAGCGGTTTAAAAATTTCCCAAGATTCTGGAATTCGATCTGGACATTGTCAGTTTTTAAAAGCTATCCTAGGTAAATCTAACATGCAACTCAGGGTTCAGAGCTACTGCCATAGAGAATTCAGTCCCATTGCTAAGGTTAATTTTTCACTACTTATTCCTTTTAAAAAAAAAAAAACAAGAGAAAGTCTTCATCAATACAATTGTGGAATGAGAAATAAGAAAGTGGAGAATAGTTAACTTCTTTTTCTTACTAAGAACCAGATTCCGAATTGACTGAGCAGCCTCTGGTCATGTTTGTCATCGTCCTTGTTATCAAAGTCAGCATTATCCAGGGAATGGTGGGAAGAGGAGAGGCCCAGCTGTCGCCGCCGGTTCAGCTCATATTCCCGCTGCTCAGCATGGAACTCAGCTTCTTTCAACAAGCTGCCAAAAAGCAGTGAGATTTCAAGTTAGACTGTGAAAAAACACATTCTAGATCATGACCCATTCCGAAGAAGTACCTCCTGAGTACTCAAGCATTCTGGATTGCTCCTCTTTAAATTGAGTACTGTTACTGAGTTACTGAGTACTGTGCATCCTGAGTTACTCCAGGATGTCTAATTTTATTTTCTTACTATTTTATACTCCATTCCCATTTCAAAAATGAACAAACTGAGACGTAAAGAGGCTAGTTCCTCCCATCAATTAGAATCAAACAGAACTGATGCCTGCTGACTTCTGGTTTGCCAATCATCCCACTATAAGTCAATGCTTCCTCTTTAACTATCATGAAACTGTGCAGACAGCAAACGTATGATACAAGGAAAAACTGAGGAGCTTGTACCCAAATGGAAAATATTCAGCATCTGGTATTCAAAGACATGAAAGTGAAGCAATGAAAATTATTTTTTCCATCTGCTAAACAAGTACCAATTTTGAAAAACAACACTTAGTGGCCAGGTGTGGTGGCTCAGACTGTAATCTCAGCACTTTGGGAGGCTGAGACAGCTGGATCACTTGAGGTCAGGAGTTTGAGACCAGCCTGACCAACATGGTGAAACCCTGTCTCTACTAAAAACACCTAAATTAGCCGGGTGTGGTGGTGCACACCTGTAATCTCAGCTACTTGGGAGGCTGAGGCAGGAGAATCGCTTGAACCCAGATCGTGCCACTGCATTCCAGCCTGGGCAACAGAGTAAGATTCCAACTCAAAAAAACAAAACAAAACAAAAACACTTAGTATTGGTAAGTCTTATATATGGTGTTGGCATTGTAAACCCATACACATGCTTAGAAAAGCAATTTGGTAATGTATTAAGAGCCATGTAAATATTCATACCCTTTGAATCAGGGTAACTGACATCTGGTAATCTATCCTAAGAAAATAAAAAATACAAGTATAGCACTATGTACAAAAATATTTCTCAAAGAGTTACTTATAAAGGTAAAAAACTAGAAGCAGTCTAAATATGTAATGATAGAGAAAAGTAAGTTATATCTAGAGGAATATTATATATCCACTACAAATGATAAATATCAAAATTATGCAACAATGTGAAGAACAGTGTACTGTTATTTCAAAAAGATTTGTGGATACACTGTGATTATGGTTACGGAAATAAAACATGCATTTGAATAAAATTAGAACATATGCAACACTGATGATGACGATAATAGTAGGGTTGGGTGTTTTTTTTCTTTTCAAACTTTTCATAATGTTCAATCTGACAAACATTTATTGCATTTCTACTATGTGTCAACCACTAGGATACAAGAAACAAAAGATTTGGCCTCTATCCTTTCAAACTTACATTCTAATATTATTGCTTTAATTAAAAAAAAAAAATCTTGCCTCCAATTGGGCGCGGTGGCTCACGCCTGTAATCCCAGCACTCTGGGAAGCCGAGGCGGGCAGATTGCCTGAGGTCAGGGATTGGAGACCAGCCTAGCCAACATGGTGAAACCCTGTCTTTACTGAAAATACAAAAGGCTTACGCCTGTAATCCCAGCTACTCGGAAGGCTGAGGCACGAGAATCCCTTGAACCTGGGAGGCAGGGGTTGCAGTTGGTCGAGATCGCACCACTGCACTCCAGCCCAGGCGACAGAGAGAGAGAGACACCGTTTAAAAAAAAAAAAAAAATCTTGCCTCGATGGGTAACAGACAAAAGGAGAGCAAGTGTAGAAGTTATTTCAATTGCCTTTTTGTTGTTGTTGTTTGGTCGTATGATAGAAGAATAACCCAGCAGCCTGCAGGACCTGTCCCTGATTCCACAGGGTAGTGGTTTATCCCAGTATGAAATTACATGGAGTTGGCCTGCGCTGTGGCTCGTGCCTGTAATCCCAGCTCTTAGGGAGGCAGAGATGGGAGGATAGCTTGAGCCCAGGAGTTCGAGACCTGCCTGGACAATATAGCAAGACCCCGTTATCCACAAAAAGGAAAAAAAAAAAGAAATTACATGGAGTTTTCCGCACCTGGTTCCTGTGCAGATAATTCGCTCTTTCAGCCTTCCCCGCCTCCTGACTGGGTAACCCTGCTGTCAGTCAAGCCAAGCCTAGTCACACCCCTCACTCTGATTGGCTCCTTTGCCTAGTTCTCCTAACGCCCACTGCTCAATGCCATTACTGAACTCACCAAACCTGATAACAGCGTGCTTATGTTTTTCTAGTCCCTACATGGGTAACTTAAGGGCAGAGACTATATTTTATTCCCTCCTGCCTCCCAAGTGCCGATCATAGTACCTCGCACATAACTGGCATCCGTAAAAATATTCATTGAATTCATGAATTAAAATAGCATCATTACCATACTGTGGGAAGGTGAGCTGCTGGGCTAAGGGCATTTGAGGTTGCACTAAATATGCACATCCCAGTGTGCGGAGGTTAGCTCAAAGCAAGGTGGAGTTGTCAGAGGCAGCTACTAAGAAACTGCGTGTTACCTGATCACGGCCTCCACGGCGCAGACCAGCTCCTCAGCGCCGCATTCCCGCGTGTTGATGGGCGGAGGGGAGGTCTGATAGAGATGGGTCTCGGCGGCGGCCCCTACTTCATTACTGTGATGATTCGAGTGGCACCTCTTGCAGTACCGAACAGGCCTGTTTCCGTGACGACCACAGCAACCTGCTGAGAAGCAGGTGACAACTGCTCTTCTAACATGGGAGCTGCAGTTCTAGAAGCCAAGAAAGTGAAATCAATTAAAACTGACCGCTGAAGTAAGCTTGGCTAAAAATCAGAATAAATGAAAACTGCAGGGCCACTAGAAGTGACAACACATTCAAGGGCCACTAGTTCCCAAAGCGCAGGTTATTCTCCAACCAGCCAGATTTCAGTCATAGCTAAAAAATAAAGGTGAGGAATGTTTTCTATTCCTGTGTGTAGTAGAAATGCTCTAAATAACAGTGGAACTGCGTTGGGAAGCCCTGTGTAAAGTTACCTCAGCCACGGGGGGGAGTTAGGAGGAGGACACTTTCTGGATTATTTCAAGTTAACATTCCATGAGTTTTCAGCAGAAATATAAAGAAAAAAATTGAACCATGGATCAGAGAGTGCAACATCACAGCACATCAGGGAATAAAAGAAAGAATGTTGCCTCTCAGAATAAACTCTTTCAAAATTATTTTATCCACCTCAAAGAGTAGATTTCCACTGCAGCTCCTCTGTCCCTGCCACATTCAAGGACAGGTAGATGCTGCATTCAAAGACAGAGATTGTGCTGTGCCAAGGCGATGGCCTCAAACCAGACTTTCCCATGCCCACCAGCACTCTATGAAGACCACAGGGACCCACACAGTCAGAACCCCTCGTAGAGTCAGCACTGACATCAGCCGCAGGAAGGGAACCGCAAACGAAGTGATGGGAATGAGAACAGGGGTGGAGTATAAGACATTTCAAAGTTCAGGGGCACCACTGTTCAAGCTGCCCTGGTGAGATGCAGAGGAGTGAGGCAGCACCCACATGAAGCTATTGGAGAGGTGCCCCCAAGCCTATCAGAGATGCGACCACCACATACTCAATGTCTTTCAATAGTGCTTGTGAAGACGTGAACACCCCCAAGGGGGTGTTAGACTCAAGCCTTTATGAACTCAGAGCTTGTGAGAGGAGGGAGATAAAAGAACGAATTAATCATTTTCACCTAGAATTTAAAGGGAAAATATTGAGCTCAGGACAGTCTTTCCAGCCAGCATAGAATTCTCAAGGTAAGAAAAAGTTTCAAGGCAAATATCAAATCCAGGGCCCTAGCAGGAAAATGTGGTCTTACGTGGTCTCAGTAGGAAAAAATGATGGTAAGGGCTTGAATATAAAACCTTTGTTAAAAACTCAGAATTTGAGAGCATACACCATAGACTCTTTTAGAGAGACAAAAAAAAGGGGAGGCCCTTCTAAGGTTCTTAAGGGCATACCTCAGCATCCTCTTCATTCAACAGTAAGGGTTCTAAGAATCTTCAAATCATTGTTCCCAGCAGCCTCATAGGGAGTACAAGGTGTAGAAGGACTTATCCCAAAGAGATGTGCGCATTTGACTCATGTTTAATGAAGCAGGTTTATATATTGAGACATAAAAGCCCATTTTTAATGGCATTATACTACCGTAGATTGAAAGGGACAGAGACAGTCCAAAAACGAGGTTTTGGGACTTCCAAACTTCTATAAGCAAAAATATAACTGATAAAACTACTTATCTGTAAATGACAGGCTACTTTTTATGAGAAAGAAAAGATGGGCATCTCCTAAAGGGTGAGGCCTGGAGTCAAAGAGACCAGCTCCCAGGAAGCAGGACTGGCACCTAACTAAGGAACACGTCACATGTGCCCTGTGATCTTCAGAATTTCTAAGGACTCGTGACTACCTTCCTCTCACTTCCTCACTTTTACCTGAGTGTCTACTGCAGTAATCCTACCCCTGTATCACTACTGCATGTTAGCTGTGCAGGTTGCAGGCAACATCTCTTGCATTTACAGGTACTCAAAGCAAGAGGAAGAATACTTAAGGAGCCAAGCCCAAAGAGCCTCGTCCACACCTGGACCTGATTTTGATGAGAAGACCTTGGACCTCCAGCCAAAATTTTACAAGTGGAAAGAATGTAAATCATCTGTGACCAGAGGGATGGAAACTATCTCTTCCCATCCAGAAATCAGAGGTAGTTTCCCTCCCCTTGAATCTGGACGGGCTTGCGGCTGCTTCAACCAATAGAGCATGACAGAAATGATGCTTATAAAAGGACATGCAGCTTCCACCTGCTGCCTTGAGATGTTCTCTTCAGATATTTCCTCATCAGGATACTCCTCCCAGATCTCTGCCATCATGCCATGAGACAGTCAAGCCACAGGGAGAGACCACGTTTAAGTCTTGAGTGCTGGCTTAGCATAGTCTTCAAGTCACCTCACCCCAGAACCCAAATGTATGATCTAGAAAACCTCTAGATAATTAAAACCCTCAGCTATTCAAGTCTTCCCAGATAAGGCCTCAAACATCATCAAACAGAAACAAGCTCTCTCCATCATGCCCTGTCCAAATCTCTGATCCACTGAGTCTATGAACATAATTAAATGTTGCTATTCGATGCTGCTAAATTCTAAGTAATTTCTTATGGAGTATCTGGATACAATGCATGTGATAATATTTGGAATCCCAACTAAAAGTCAATCTGCTTTATTACCACATGCCATCAATCCTGAACAACGTCAGCAATAAAACACGTTTCCCCCAAAATAATCTTCAGTTGATGGAAGTTCTAAATTATTGCTGGGATTCCTACTAAGTTTTGATAATATATTTGAAAGGCCTCAACCCGTGTGGATTCAGCTCATTCATTTCCAAAGGAAACTAGAGAAACTTCCCTCAGATGGAGATTCAGCCGGGCATGTTTTCAAATGTTCACTCCAACCGCTTTGCTTCACTTTGAAGTTTAAACACATAGAAATAACTACAAGTGGCCTCACAATATCACAGAATTGAAATAATCTAGGTCTGTCCCTTTATCTTTCTAATGACGATGCTATCTTTGCTAATTTCAGTTATACTGTTCAGGGAACATGCAGTACCAAAGAGGTAGAATATAAACTGCCCAGGGTGAGACCAAACAATTCTGAGCCGTTATGAACTTAATGGAAGTTCTCCAAATTAATGTCTATGTAAAACACAACACTGATTAAAGGATAAGCAATAAAAATGTGCTAATTTGAACCTGATTACTACAAATAACTTTGTCGCATAAAGAGAGAAGTGTTAAAAAATGATCTACCCTGGGTGTCAAATATGTTAAATGTGTCCCCAGAGCCAGGACATGCTGATCTAGAAAACAGAACTGTTTGAAATCCTAGTCCCTCAAGCTTATAAAAGATTCTCAAAGTAAGGATGGCCTCAGGATAAAGATCAAAGGAAGAACATGGTCTATAACTCTAAGATCCTTTAAGTCTTCAGAAAGTTATGAGGTCGTACCTAATTGAGCCTCTCAGCTATAACAGAGCTTCTAACAATTTTAAGGGCATGCTGAAATGCTCGAAGTATAGGAAAGACTGCCTCAAAAATAATTACAGATGTGGCTTTGAGGGCACAGGACCTCAATGAGATTCACTGAAAATCCACAAAGTTTTTAAGAAAGTCATACTAGCAAAAACACCACCAGCTAAAGCTAAGGTAAAGCGACACAGTTCAAAATGAAAAGAGGTCTATGGGATCCTAAGTCTTACATGCAGGAAGCAGATTGAGAAGGTTACTCAGCTGCAACATGGGCCATTCCTTATTGAAAAGAAAAGATGTCTCAGAGAGTGAAGCCAAGAGCTCAGGAGACAATAACAGATTAGGGAACCACTCCTAGGAAGCAAAACCAGATCCTAATCAAGGCATGTGTGCTATCCCTGGAGACAGGGGAATTGTTGATGTGTTTGTAGCTGAAGCTGCTATAGACCAATGACTGCTATCTGCTTTCCCTTATTCTTTTTGAATAGAAGTCTATTGCTATTATCCTGTCCCTGCCTCAACTTTGTGCCTTGGGTGCAGAGAGAGAAGATAACTTTCCTTCTTAGTTCGCAGGTCTCTGAATCAAGAGAATCAGTCACCAGAAAGTTTAATCAGTAACATATCAGATGCACATCACAAGATATTAGACTTTAAGCCTGAAGCCATAAATGACTAAGTCTTGTGGAAGTCATAGAAAGTGGTGAGCATATTTTGCATATGGAAAGAAGGTAAATAATTATGTCCAAAGGATGGATTGTGGTAGATTAAAGGTGACCACAAAGTTCTTGCCACTCCTTTAATAACCACAAAGATCCTATTTCTCCACATTTTGAATCTGGGCTGGCCTTGGAACTTGCTCTGATGAAATAATGCTGTGTGACTTCTGCAAGGCCCTGAAACCTCCTCTCTCTCTCTCTCAGAAGACTGCCACCTGTGAACAAGTCCAGCCCAGCCCCTGGAGAATGAGACATCATGTGGGAAGAGGGAGGCCCAGACACCCCACCCATCTCACCATTCCAGCCATTCCAGCTGAGCCCCACCTTATTCCAGCTTACCCACCAACTGACTCCAAATATGTGAGTGAGCCTGGAGTAATTTATCAAAAGAACGGCTTGGCTCAGCTGAGCATAAGACAAATTGCCGATCCACAGAATTGTGATCAAATAATTGGGTTGCCATATGGTCCACTATGTTTTCAGATGTTTTGTTACACATCCATAGATAACTGAGACAGCCTTCCAATATACCTACTCGTGACCAACATCCCAAAAAGTTTAAATGACGTATGCAAGGTCCACATAGGTCAGAGGGAACAGAGCTGGCCAGAGTCCAGGTATCTCAATAAACTAATCAAAAGTTATTTTTTATGACATCATACTGCCTCCTTTTACTCTTTTTGATTATTAAAACAAGAAGAGAAGATGGAGGTGATTTAGAAAAACTATTATAAAAAAATAAAGGAAATATTAAAGGAAGAATCTTTAGCTATATATGTTGTTCAACTTACACATAAATACTTTCCATGTATAGTCACTCTGGGTATGTTTTTCACACATACAAATTGGACTATTTGCACTCCACTTCAAAACAATTGATATTTCCAGCATACAAGAGATATCCTTAACTAAAGTTAAGTACCATAAATTGCAGTATTATTGAAACCTTTTTCTAATTAGACTCCTATCCCAGAATTACCCATAGGCTTTTATTTGCAGATCACCGAACAAAAACATTGTGCATAAGACGGGTGAGCAAAAGCAGAAATGGAAATAGAGACCATTTGGACGTCGCAATCTTGCATGCTAAATTATTTCCTTTCCCCCTCCACAAATACAGTGGCATGCACATACTGGGAAACCACAGTGCAGAAATGAGGCAGATGTCAATACATGAACTGACATACGAACACAATAAATCATGCCCCAACAACACAAACGGTTTGCTCTTACCTTTTTCTGACATATGGCAGATATTTCAGCTGTAAGGGGAAGGCACACAAAATATCAACAAAGAAAGCAAAGCCCTCTTCTTCTTATTTAATTAATTAATTGATTTTTTGAGACAGGGTCTCACTCACTCTGTCACTCAGCCTGGAGTACAATGGCCCCATCATAGCCCACCACAGCTTCTTGAACTCCTTGGCTTGAATGATCCTCCTGACTCAGCCTTCTGAGCAGCTAGGACAATAGGTATGGGCCTCCATGTGCAGCTAATTTTTTTTAGAGATGGGGTCTTGCTATGTTTCTCAGGCTGTTCTTGAACTCCTGACCACAAGCGACCCTCCTGCCTTAACTTCCCTCCTACGGGGTTAGTACAGGTGTGAGCCACCATGCCGGGTCTAGAGCCCATTTTAAATAAGGGTGGCCACGAAGGGGGAGTTTTTTTAATCTTGACCTCTGGACTTGGCCCAAACAGCTTTCTGCTTGTCTCATAAATTACCATCTACTTTTATTGGCTTCAAGTTTCCTCAGAAAGCCTGAAATAGATTTTTTTTTCATCTAGTGGGGTAAAAACACCTGCATGCTGCTACTCTTACAAGTAATTTAATCTTTTCAGACATGACTTAGAAATCAAATCTGGTTAAAGTCAAAAATTTTAATCTTATTTCCCCATTTTACAGAGGACAAAATTGAGAACCACTGTGGTTAGATAAATTCTTCAGGGTCACACAGGCTATCAATGGTAGGGGCAGAACTTGAGTTAAAGTCTCCAAATTGCCCTTTTACTGTTCTTTCCATTATACTATGACACCGGATTGATGTGATATATTTACAGCATCACCATGGGATTGTTTGCAATATCAAAATTGTAGAAAAAAATACTAACTTGGACTAGTTTTGAATTATCAATTTATATCATTCTTAACTTGTGTGTGTAAAACCAGTTGTAGGGTTATTTAAGAAAAAGCAATTTTCAAACCCACGGGTAGACCAGTTGGAGCAAGACTGTCAAATTACTGTCTACATATGGGATTGACTTTAATGAATGGATAAGAATTCTTTTTAGTGGGCACATCAATTATTTCCATGAAAACTGATGCTTGAGAGTATCTGAAAATAAATTTTCCAAGAATCGATTAATATGTTCTCTGAAATAGTAAATGCTCAAAAAATGCACTAATACCTTATTTATAGTATAGTCTATGTTACAATTTATTTAAAAGATCAAAGGTAAATGTCTCCCAAACCCTGTATGGTAATTTTAAACTAGTGGATGAAAAAGTGATAAAATTTACAACTCACTTTTAAAAAACTGGTTTTGTGTAATTAATGGTTATTTGACAGTTTGACCTCCTAGAGTTTATCTTAAATCATCTGAGGTTAGTGTCACATCTCTAGATAAATAATGAAAAGTTATTGCCAATTTTCCTCTAAAGATGAGTATCACTGGAGATGAGGACCATAACTCAGCGACACAGCTGATATTTTAAATGTATTTTATAACTTGACTGTGGCTTTTACCTCACAGTACTGGATGATCACTAAGTAGCCTAATTTAAAGGTTAAAAAGTTACATTTACCCATGTAAGCCCAAATCTTTTTACAGATTTTTTTCTAAGACAAGATTTTTCTCTGTCACCCAGGCTGGAGTTCAGTGGCATGATGACGGCTCACTGCAGCCTCAACCTCCTGGGCTCAAATGATCCTCCCACATCAGCCTCTCAAGTAGCTGGGAGTACAGGCATGTGCCACCATGCCTGGCTAAATTTTTTGTTTGTTTGTATTTTTAGTAGAGACAGAGTCTCACCATGTTGCCCTGGTCGGTCTCAAACTCCTAGGCTCAAGCCATCAGCTCGTCTCCACTTTCCAAAGTGCTGGGATTATAGGGATGAACCTCTGTCCCTGACCTACAGATATTTTTTATGTAAATTTTCAAAATGTGTCTTTGAAGGATATACAGGCTGATATTATTGCTCCATTTTACAGAGGGGGAGCACTAAATTAAGTTTTCTCTTAAGGTTGAGAATCTAATATAAATAATATGAAAAGTAAGACTACAAAAAGTATAACTGTCATCAAGCAAAGGCCTTCAATTAAAAAAAAAAGCTTACAGAATTTAGTTTGCATAAGGTTTTCCTCTTAAATGGGCCTTTCACATGAATCCTTCCATTTTCTACATGTGAAGTCATATACCATCGAGTTCTTCCTGTGCCCCAATCTGTACTCAAACTTAATATGCCTGCAACTCTTTCCACCTTTCATCTTTCCTCTGTTTGTCAGTACTTTTCCTTATCATTTTAGTGTCCAATGACGTGGCTGGAATAGCTGCTTCTCCCATGTATGGAAAAATGCTCTGTCTGGGACAACTTTCAGGGCATAGCTCTGAGAACTCCAACAAACTTCAAGAAGCATTGCAATCTTGTCTTTCCATTGAGATGGGTTAGATATACCTTATCCCCATCTTACTGATGAGGAAACTGAGTCTCAGAGAAATTCAATGTCTTCCCTTCACAACACAGCACCAGTAATAGTATCAGGGGAAAGGCCAATTATTCATTTCTCTCCAAGCTGGTGTTGCTTATTTTTATTCTCTTTATTCCGACCTGGCACAGCAACTTAGCACTGGCAACAACTGTTACAGATACAGAAAATCCCTAAGACAGAATTTGTCAGGGCTTTAGTCATATGGAATCCTAATTTCAATATCTACCTTTAATTTTAATAGGGATGACACCACTTCCCTCATTATTAAAAGTGTGGGTACATTATAAACAAGGCATTGATATTATGCTTCTTATCGATGAATATTCATAGAATATAATGCTTTGGTGATTGTCTTTGTAAAATAAAATAGTACAATAGGAGATAAAGCAATGATGTCATTAGTCATGGTTACTCATTATTCAGCCTTTCCTAAGTCAACCATACCTTGTGGCAGAAGAACATCAATCAGCCACTCACTGTGGTCCCTATTGAAAAAAAACAAAATTCATTTTTGAGCTTCATTGAAATGTTCTCCTTCCACATGAATGTTTATAAGCTACACACTATTGCTGAAAGGCTTTTAATAGAAAGGAAGTATAATTAAGAGCACTATCATAATAAACTCTTAAAATGTCTAATGCATTCCAGCTAAATTATAAATTATAGGCACTTCATCATATTCCGTTATCTTTAAATGATACTTTCCAGATGCTAACTAAGCCAACCAAAATACTGCATGATCTGTACAAAGCTGAGTGTGAGGCTGTGAAACAAGCGAAAAGAACCCATGTAATTTATATGTCATGTTTGGAAACCACAGTTTTCCTTTACATCTGTTTTTCTCTGTGGCCTTTTTAACAGGGTTCCTTCAAAATTGGAGCTGATTTATTAATGGAATTGCCTTTTCATGTTACATAGAGAGAAATATTGCAACTTTTCAAAGTTGTAATGTTCCGATGAAAGTTTACTGTATGTTAAATATCAGACAAATTAACCTTTAAAAATCAGAAGGGCTAGTGAGAAACTTTAGTAATGTAACTAATTTAAGTCCAAATGATTTTTATCTTCTCATTGTTGCCCTATTTTCTTTCTTTAAGGACTCTTATACCTACCCCGCAATCCTCTCACTGCATTCTTCACAGAGATACAACGGGGGTGGTTTATCACCCAAGGCTACTGATAGGGAAGGGTCTATACACATCTGAAACACATGAAAAAAAGAATGAACTCTCTTGTTCCTGGGTATCACATTCCCTATATTCTAAGCAAAAATGCTTCAATAATGACAGATTTTTCAAAAGCAAGATGGAATAAATATTTTTAGTAAAACCCTTTTGACCGATAAATGTTTCTCCCTGCACTAGCTGATGAGTCCACGCTGAAGATTTAAATGTGGCTGCCGTGGTTTTTCATTTCTCCGGTTACTTGCAATTCAATTAATAAATAGTGTCAAGAAGTTCACTCTCATTCCACAAAGATCCAAAAAGTCATCTCATTCAATTGCTGCTCAAATTGGCTGTATTTTACTCACATTATTCCTTCTTTAAAGTGGTAAACAACAGTCGTCTCATTAGGAAAAGGAAAATGTATTATTAAGATTTCAGAATCATAACTGATACCAAAATGCTGGTGGTAGAGAATTTTGCTTCTTAAGGCATATCTCATTCAAATCTAACATGGAGTGGTTTCCTTCTCTTACTCTGGACTCTTAGTTTTGTATCAATCATCCAACCTTTCTTTTTCATGTATTTTTTTTCCCCACACATGACCTATAATTTGTTTACCCTTGCTGGGACTGATTGATATGGCTGGGTTTCACTAACCTAAGCACAGAGATGCAAAGTGTTAATTTCATAGTTGATCATCAGAATATTTCAATATCTGGATCTTTTAAATCAAATGAACAAAATATCTAGATAACTAATTGCATTTTATACTTTGCATGAGTTTAAATTTCTATAATTTATCAAAACCCTTTTTAATTCTGTTTCTGCCCTTAGGTAAGCAGTTAAGATACCTAATACACAAATTTTTCTGGAACTACACTCTTTTTTCAGTTGTTTTCACAAATTTGAAGGGGGGAATCACCCAGACTATACAGCCTGTAATTCAAAGCGAAAACTCAGCCTTTTCAATGATTGAGGAATCAAGTTAGAATTGCTCGTTTTAAACAGTTATACCATCAACAATTGTAAACTATATATTCCTCGATGACAAAGGCTCAGAGTGAAAAATTTTCCTCCTATAAGGTTTCATGCTTCCTTAGATGTAATGAATAACTACTTTGGGGTGTGTTAAATCAGAGATTGGCAAACTTTTTTTGTAAATATTTTAGGATTCATGGGCCACAGTCTCTGTCACACCTACTCAATTCTGCTGTTGGAGCATGAAAGCAGCCATAGAAAATATGTAAGAAAATTAACATAGCTGTGTTCTAATAAAACTTTGTTTACAAAAACTGGCAGCAGGCCAGATTTGGCTATGGGGCATAGTTTGCCAGAGCCTGCCTTAGATAATTCTCTGGGCTCCAGAGTATTTCATAAAGTGGACTTCAAGTAGAACCAAGTAAAACTGAAAGCAAAGTATGATATCATAAACTTTAAGTTCCATCATATTTTCATCTTTAGTCCTATTAGAACTCTTGGCTTTTACCTAAAAAGTACTTTTTCGCAGCTAATTACAACAAAAATAGATAATACTTTTTTTTTTTTTGAGACGGAGTTTTGCTGTTGTTACCCAGACTGGAGTGCAATGGCACGATCTTGGCTCACCGTAACCTCCGCCTTCTAGGTTCAAGCAATTCTCCTGCCTCACCCTCCCAAGTAGCTGGGACTACAGGCGGGCACCACCATGCCCAGCTAATTTTCGTATTTTTAGTAGAGACGGGGTTTCACCTTGTTGATCAGGATGGTCTCGATCTCTTGACCTCGTGATCCACCCGCCTCGGCCTCCCAAAGTGCTGGGATTATAGGCGTGAGCCACCGCGCCCGGCCGATAATACTTTTCTATTTGGTAAACAATTCTTGCTCAGCAGTACAGCTCACTATTATAGAGATATTAGGCTTTTGATGAGGATTAATCAATTTTCCCCAAATCTTTCCCATGGCCCCCATGTGGAGTTCCTCTTGCGTATTATAAGTTATTCTACCCTCTTTTCTAGTGAGTCATTAACACCTCTCCCAGGTAAAGAAACTTCTTCATTCCACTCAAAAGGAGAAGTCCCTAGGATGCTAAAACTGTAAATAATCATTAGAGATCAGCTAAATGACCTCTGACCTTTAAAGTAACTTAATTAGCATGACCTATCAGATCTGTAGTTGGTCTAGTGAGTTTTGTTCTACTCTGAACAGTTTGGTTTACATCCACACTAACGTGTTCATACCTGTGTGTCACATTAACAAGTGGGTTTTTCTGTTTTATAAAAATAACATATGCCCAATGTAAAGGCTTCAGGAAACAGAGAGGGGAAAAAAGAAAATTTAATTAACTCATCAACTCTCTGTCTCGATGCAGTCCATAGTAACATTCTGATGAGTATTACTGATTGTTTTTCACTATAAATATATGTAACTTTTAAACTTTTTTAAACTTTTAAACATCATACTATAAAATTTCATAACTTTGTGCTTCACGTTATTTTGTAAGTATTCGGATGTTGAATACTGTTGATCTGCATGTCGTGTAGTGATGATGTGGCTTGGGTGCACTCACATTGTAAAGGAAGAGCAATACTGAGCCAGACCTATTGTGGCACAAAAACAGCCCCAGCACAGGAAGCCTTAATGAGAATGTTACCTTTCTGCAAACTGTAGAGTGAAAATAGAAAAAGGAGGGTCTTTAAGGAAACTGGAGTTCAGAAAGTAAGATTCGGGGGATATGAAAATGTCTTGGACTAGAAAGAGGTGGTGTTGGCAAACATTGTAAATACACTAAATGCCACTGAATTATTCGCTTTAAAATAGTTCATTGTATATTATGTGAATATCGCCTCTATTTTTATAAAATGACAGAAAGTAGACGGTTTGACCTATCCTGGCTGACTCACTCTAGGGAGAAAAGCGAGGCCAACCCAGTGGAATGGACTGGGCTGTTTGCCTAGAAAAAAAGGAGAAAATCTACTTCATGATGCTTTCTGTGAGTAGGAGGCCAGAAAACATTACTAACCAGGATGTCAGAGGACTCCTGAGAATGCAGCCTCACATAAAATCAAGGAAAAATAACTGCAAAAACCAGACAGAAAGGATCCCCTTCCTGTTGATATTTGGGTGACCCAAAAGAAGGAGCTATACCTTAGGAGGAAGAAAAGAAGGATAATAAGAAGGAACCTAAAAGTCTCATCATTGTGAAGAATCAAGCTTTACTCCATGAATAAACTATGAATTCATATGTGAGTAGCTTAAAATAGCCTCACTCCAAAGAAAAGCACCTCTGAATCTCAAATTGAAAGTCAATAGTGGGGTACACATAGTGGAATGGGAGGGCCTATGCTTCCACTGTGTGGGTTATCATTACCTGCTTTTTTTTGAGATAAAGTCTTGCTCTGTCTCCCAGGCTGTAGTGCAGTGGTGCAATCTCAGCTCACTGCAACCTCGACCTCTCTGGTTCAAGCAATCCTCCTGCCTCAGCCTCCTGAGTAGCTGGCATTACAGGCGCACACCACCATGCCCAGCTAATTCTTTTGTATTTTTAGTAAAGATGATTTTCACTGCGTTGGCCAGACTAGTCTCAAACTCCTGACCTCAGGTAATCCGCCCACCCTGGCCTCCCAAAGTGCTGGGATCACAGATGTGAGTCATTACGCCTGGCCAATTACCCGCTCTTAACATCAATCCATTCAATTTGCCTTCAACAAAAGTAGAGACTAAAAATAATACAAGGACATCCTTTGTTAGTATAATGTATCTAGATGACAATGTATTATTGTCACTCCTCTCCCATTTTTGGTCCTTGACACACATTTTTGGTTTCTTTTATATTTATTGGATCTCATTTCACCTTTTCTACTTTGTTTCTGTAAAGTGATGGTGTTAGTTCCTATTAGCATTTGGTAATCTGTACAGGCTCTCTATAAAACAAAAGCAAAGCCGTAAGACAGCTGGTTCTCAAAAGTGACTGCGAACTCTAATAACGTCAGCTAACTTCCACTCTTCGTAATATAAAAATTAGCCCTTACAAATTCAAACACAAGTCCATCTAGCCAAATATTTTGTATCCAATAAATATATCATAAGTAATTTTGTTAAAAGGTGTGATTATTTTTCTTCACCTTCAACTTTCAAGATTCAGAGTTATAATAGGACAGAATCAATTTGGTGTAGAAGAACAAGAACAAGGTTAGGAGTCCAGATACCTGGTTCTGTCTCCAGTTCTGATTCTAACTGGCAACCTTAGGAAAGTGACGTGACTCTTTAAACCACCGTCTCTTTACCTTTAATGTCACTTTCCATGTATACGCTATCCAAACACCTTTCAGTCATTTCAAATAAGTCATATTTGTAATATGAGCTAAGAACTAACAATTTTATCTATCTTACCACTTCTGGATCTGCATAAGAACTCATGATATATAGCATACACATGAAAACAGAGAGAAAATACATTCCCCTGAGTTCATTAGCTGAAATAGAAACCAGTTAAGGACCCATGTAAGCATTTTACTAGAATCCTTCTGATAGATAATTAGCTCAGTGCTACATAGCACTTGGCTATGAACGCATAGCCGAAACTGCAGACAACACTATTTATTGCTCTCTCTTGACCAGTCTGCCAAAGTACAATTAGATTGAATATGGAGGTATTTGGAATTATTAGAGAGCACAAGCCTCTACTTTACAGAGAAGGATGCAATCTGGTCAACTTCATTCAGCAATTTGACCACCGACAATACAGTATGGCATCAGGTCTAATAAAACAGTACCTTCACAGCTGGTTTGTTAATTGCGTTGTGGCATTCAATGTGCTGGCAGTGGATGGGATTCCAAGCTGTAAAGTAAAGCAGAACTGATGAATACATCTCATTGAAATTATTCATGCCCTAGTAAAAACACATACCTTACTATTTTCTTTTTTCTAAATAGAACCATCATCAGAAAGCTTCCTAACAGAACCATCTTTTTAATCTATAAAAAATTTAAAAGTCAAGCAAAGATATACAACTCCATCCATTTTCCTAGGGTAGGAGATAAGCCAATATAAGATGGCATGTACAGTACCAGAATGATATGCCATTAATAAGTTTTCAAAGGTTTTTACAACCATGGTTTCACTAGATCCTCCAACAATTCTGTAGGGTAGGTACAGCAGAGTATTAATCTCATTTCATATAAAAAGAAAGTTAGCAAGGTTAAGTAGCTTGATATGATCACAGAGTTAGCAAATGATAAGCTAGGACTGGAACCTATATCTCTTGGTGCCTGAAATTCTGCTCTTTTCATGATAGTATATTATGCTAAACATCCCAGATTGTTGGTACCAGGAAGTGTTTTAAATTGATAATAACTGGAATTAATAGTAAGGTGTCCTCTACCATTCCTTTTCCTATTCCATCCCCATCAAATATGGAGACTGGAAAGATGGGTTTCTTGCTCAAATGAAATGCATCTCTCTCTTACATGTGACCCACCTACTAAACCTCTGCTAGTCTGCGAATACCCGAGTAAGCCTCTGCTAGTCTGATAATACTCAACTCCTGACCTCAGTATACACACAGCATGAGGAAAAGTGACCTGTAAAAAATCAGATTGAGAATCACAACCAGTAGTTATCATCTGGATGATTCTGTAGCCCCAAACACTTAGCTAACAATATTCCATCATTAAAAACATGTAAGGGGCTTATATGCTTGACAGTAGGACATTTTTCTAAAGCGCCATATTTTAAACTCATATGACTATGTTGGCCTATTCTTAATACATGGGAATTTGCAGATGAGAAGATATTCTTAGTTACATATTCAATTATAATTCAAAAATATATATTATTAATGATCTGAGCTAATTTATGCTCTAATTTATGTTCCAAATACTTTAGAAAATTTTCTACCTAGGTGTGTCCCAGCTTCAAACTTTCTATCCCATTGTTAGACCATGTATAAGATTATGTGTCTAGTTGGTGATTCAGAGAAATATAGTTACCAGAACCACTGACATTTAAAACATATAATAGGTCTAATTATTTTAAAAGAAAACACAAAGTACAGACCAGAGACCACTGCTATAATAAGATAGCATCATTTTGATCATATTTTTAGGAGAGACAAAGAAGAAATGAATGAGTACATGAACAGATTAATGAAGAAATAATTTGGGTCTAGGCGCTTCATAACTATGAGATTAGTTTCCTATATATGATAAAGTCAAGCTGAATATAAAAAGTTGCAACAAGTTTTCTGGTAAAATTAGAGAAACATAGAGGAAAAGGTTGCCTTTAGCCAGTACATGAACTGCAAATACATGGAACATGTGCTGCATTCTTCCAATCCCAAACTCATGGCAGATATCACTAATCTATTACAGCATTCCTTCCTGCTGAGTCCAGAACTGGCCTTAGGATTCTTTTTACCACTGTGCTCCAAGAAGTCACCACTAATCAAAACAAAGTTGGCACACAAGATGAAATATGCTATCTCCAAATTAGTGTATTATGAAAATGTTTGAGACTGCTTTATAGAAGTTCATAACACTTATGAGCAGAAGTAATATTCAAAACATATAATAATTGCTATGGCACAGGCAAAACAAATTCGAGTGTGCACCAGCCACAGAACTTGATCAGGGCTTTAAAGACTTCTATTCTGCCGGAAATAAATGCTTTTTTGTGGATAATAGAGATATCCAGAAGGTCCTACTGCTTTAATTTTACATTTCATTTTTACTGAGTGCTGCTGTATTAAGAACAGATTATAGGATAATCAATTTAAAAGCCACACTGGATTTAAGCTTACTAGAACAGTGATCTTAAGTTTTGCTATGTATCAAAAATCAACTGGCAAGGTTTTAAAAATATAATGTCTGGAACCCATGTTAGATCTTCTGAATCAAAATGTTTGAGGATAGAACACAGGTATTGCTAACTGGAAAAATTGATTTTGATATAAGGACAATCAGCATACCTTATCTTGTGGCAAATATAGTCATAATAGATCACCATTCGAAAATACTAACAAAAAACATAGCATAAAAACACAGCAGACATAAATTATCCTTTCCACTATGATAGAAAAATTGGTATTAGACTTACCTTCCCACCATACACAACTAGAAAACTAAAAAATGTATATATAAAACACTATTTCCAGAAACTAGACTATAAGTAGTGCAGGATAGTGATCCTTGAGAGAAGAGAAATAATGCAGTGAGCCCCACAATCACCCTGGCTTTCTTCCTGATAGTAATTTCCAGACCTTGGCCCTAGAAGGGGAAAGATAAGCAGAATAGTATGGTCTTGTTTTCAGTTGAGGGGACAAAAACTGGAGCTTAGAGAGGCCAGGTGGCTGGAATTTGCTGAATAGACTAAGAAGGAAGAGGGAACTATGCAAAGAAAGAGATCCAGAAATCTAAGCAGGAGTCTTTTTGAATCTTTGGCTTTATACTAAGTAAAATGTATATAAGGTAAAACTCCATCAGGATAGATAGAGAAAAACTGTGAGGGTTCCGTGAGCTAAACAATTCCCAGAGCTTGTACACGGCTGGATGATATTCAAGATACAATCAGCCAGAGTAGAAGAAATTCACTAAGTACTTGGAGCAATCATAGAAACTCTAGGAGGGTTATGTCCTAGTAACAGGGCTAAAGTAACATCAGAAAAAAAGTTACTCTATGCTCACTCTAACAAAACCTAAGAATAAGCCTTGAAATGGTCAGACTAATCCATAAGTAACTTGACTGACTGCCAAAACAAACTTCATTATACTGTAATGGAAGACAACAAAATTCAGACACTCGATAATGTAACATTCATGAAATCCAGCATCCAGTCAAAGTTATTTGCTACTTGAAAAGGGGGTAAAATGTGGCCAGGCACGTTGGCTCATGCCTATAATCCTAGCACTTTGGAAGGCCAAGGCAGGCGAATCGTGAGGTCAGGAGTTTGAGACCAGCCTGATCAACATAAAGAAACCCCATCTCTACTAAGAATACAAAAAATTATCCAGGCATGGTGGTGCATGCCTGTAATCCCTCCTATTCAGGAGAGTAAGGCAGGAGAATGACTTGAACTCAGGAGGCGGAGGTTGCAGTGAGCTGAGATCATGCCATTGCACTCCAGCCTGGACAACAAGAGTGAAACTCTGTCTCAAAAAGAAAAAAAAACAAAAAACAGAAAATGGGGGCAAAATGTTACTCATAACCAGGGGGAAAACAGATCTGCAGAAACAAAGTCAGAAATTGCACAGATGAAGTAGTTGACAAAGAAGAACTTTAAAATAGCTAACATAAACATAGGCAAAGGAAAGCATGAAGATAGGCATAATTAGGATAGAGATGGGAGATATAATTTAAAAATTAAATATGACTTTAAAAAATAAAAAATACAACTTGAAATGAAAACCTTACTGAATGGGTTTAATAGCAGAATAGACAATACAGAAGAAAAGATCAGTGAATTAGGAGACATAATAAAAACTACCCAAACTGAAATACTAGAAGAAAAATGAATAGAGATTCAGTGAACTGTGGAAAAATTTTAGGCAGTTTTCCTTTGCATACATTTTACTTAGTATAAAGCCAAATTTTTATGATTGCTCCAAGTACATGTGATTTAAAGCACAAAAGAAATAAAAGCGGCAAATATTTAAAGAGACCATGGCTAAAAATTTTCAAGTCTGATGCAAATAACCCACAGATCCAAGAAGCTCAATGAATCCTAGGCAAGATAAAAGCAAAGATAATCACACCTAAATTCACCATAATCAAACTGATGAAAACCAATAAGGAGAAAATCTTAAAAGCAGCCAGGAGGGAAAAAAAGACATATTACTTACAGGGGAACAAAGATAAAAAATGGTCGCTGATTTCTCGTCAGAAACAATGCAAGCCAGAAGACAATGGAACGACATCTTTAATAGACTGAAAGAAAAATACTGTCAACCTAGAATTCTATACCCACTAAAAATATCCTTCAAAAATGAGTATGAAATAAAGACTATTTGAAGACAAACACAAGATAAGAGAATTCATTTCCAGCTGAGTTCCACTACCAGAGAAATTAAAGGAAGTTTTTCGGGCTAAGGGAAAATGATACCAGATAGAAGCTCAAACTTACACAAAAGCATAAAGACTATTGGACATGGTAAGTATGGTGAATAACTACAGAAGGCTTTTTTACTCGTATTAATATGTTGTTAAAAGATGGCTGATTGTTTAAAACAATGAACAATAATAAAGAATTGAGGCTAATAAAATATATAGAAGTAAGATATTTGATAACACTAACAAAAAGGATGGGAGGGGTAAAATTAAGATACAGAAGGTTCTTACATGTCATGTAAACTGTTAAAATATAATTTGAGGTAGACCATGAAATTAAAAGTGCATATTATAAACCCAAGAGCAATTTTTTAAAGGTGGTACAGCTAACAGTACAACACAGAAATAAAACATAATACTAAAAATAATTAATTCAAAAAGACAAGATATCAAAAAGAAAAAAAAGAAATAGATGGGACAAATAAAAAAATAAGTGTAACATGATAGACTGAAGCCCATTCATACCAGAAATTTCATTAAATGCCAAGGGTCTAAACAATAATTTTACTAATGTAAATGGTCTAAAAGGCAAAGGCTGTCTAATAGGATTTAAGATTTTTAAAACTCATGACCCAATCATATGCTGCCTGTGAAAAACATACTTGAAATATAAAGACTCAGATAAGCTAGAAGTAAACAGAGTTATACCATGCAATTATGGCATAATTTTTATACCATAATTGAAATCATAGTGTAATTTTTATACCATAATTGAAATTATAAGAAAGCTGGAGCACTTATATTAATATCAGAGAAATAGATTTCAGAACAAAGAATATTTCCAGGAAAACTAAGGCAATTTCACAATGATGAAAGGGTCAATTAACCCAGAAAACATAAAAACCATAAATATTTGTACCCTTTGTAAGGTGAAAGCACTGAAAGAAGCATAACTAAAGTTGTAAATTTACATAATCTTCTCTCAGTAACTGATTTTTAAAAAAGCAGACAGCAAATCAGCAAATATATAAGACTTGAAAACACTCTCCAACAACTTAACCTAATTTATAATGCTAGAAATCTCCATTCAACTACTGTGGGATGCACATTGTCTTAAAATGCACATGCAACATTTATTAAGATAGGTATTTCAGTCCATAAAATAAGTCTCAAATATTTAGATGGAGCTACATCACACAGTATATTCTCTGACCACAATGGAATTAAACTAGAAACCAGTAACACAAAAGTATCTGGAAAATTACCAAATGTTTGCACATAAAAAAAACATACATCTAAACAAACCATGAATGAAAAAAAGAAACTTTAGAAAATATTCTGTACTGAAATACAATAAAAGCCTAATATACATAATGAATTTCTGGAAAGGAACTAAAGCAATAATTAAACAAAAATTTATAGCTCAAAATTATTATATAAGAAAATATAACAGATTTCAAATAAAAGGTTTATGCTTCTATCTTAAGACAGAAAAAGAACAAAACTCAGTATTAGTAGGAGGAAGAAAACAATATAGAAATTGAAATCAGAAAATCAATAGATAAAAATCAATAAAATCAAAAGCTGGTTCTTTGAAAAGTTCCAAAAAATTAGTAAGCCTCAGCCAGCTGATGAACAAAAAAAAAAAAAGAAAGAAAATTCATTCATTACCAATGTCAGGAATAAGAGGTAGAACATTACCACAGATCCTATAGATATGCTAATAAACTTGGCAAGGTGGATGAGATGCTCATATTCCTCAAAAGACAAAAATCAAAACTATAACACAGTAAAAGTAGAAAAATAACACTATAATTGTTAAAATGACATTCACAACATAAAACCTTTCCTGAAAGAAACCCCAAATCCATATGGCTTCACCAGTGAATTCTATTAATCATTGAAGGAATAAATAATACAAATTTTACATAAACTTTTTCAGAAATTAGAAAAGAAACATTTTCCAACCTATTTTATGAGGTCAGTATTACTCTGTAAACAGAACCAGATGAAGACATCATAATTAAATGAAACTAGAGCAGTATCTTTCATAAATGTAGAAACCTAAACATTTAACAAAAACTTAGAAAAATAAACCTAGCAATATAATAGCATGACAAGCTGAGTTTATCCCAAGAATGCAAGATTGGTTTAACATTGCCAAGAAAATGAACGTAATTTACCATATAACAGACTAAAGGGAAGAAATCATACAATCATCTCAATAGAAAGAGAAAATGCATTTGACAAAAACTGACCATGATTAAAACTCTCAGCAAACTAAGAACAGACACTAATTTCCTCAATCTGATAAAAAGAATCTATGAAAAACCTACAGCTAACATAATAATTTAATGATGAAAGCCCAAATACTTTCCCACAAATTGGAAGAAAGAACAAGGATGTCTACTCTCAGCACTTCTATTCAAATGGAGATACTAAGCAGTGCAGAAAAAAAAAAGAAGTATAGAAAGAAAAAAAGGAAGAAATGAAAGAAGGGGGAAGAGAGAGAAAAGGAAAAAGCAAAAGAGAAAAGAAGGAAGAGAGGGATGGAGAGAGGAGAAGAAGGAAGAGAGGAAGGAAGGAAGGAAGGAAGGAAGGAAGGAAGGAAGGAAGGAAGGAAGGAAAAAGCCATACAAATTAGAAAGAAAAGAAAAAATAAAAAATTATTTATAGAGAGCATAATCAGGTATACAGAAAATCTTAAGAAATTTACAAAAAAGCCACAAAAACTAGTAAGTGATTTTAGCAAGGTTGCAGGGTGTAAGGCCAATATGCAAATATCAATTACATTTTTATATCATGTAGTACCAATAAAAAAGTATAATATTAAAATTTTTAAACACTATTTTTAATAGCATACAAAATTATAAAATATTTAGGAGCACCTTTAACAAAATATAAGATCTGTATACTAAAAACTAGCAAATATTGCTGAAAGAAATTAAAGAAGACCTAAATAAATGGATTAAATATACCATGTTCATGGATGAGAAGACTCAATATTGTTAAGATGTCAATTATCCTCAAATTAAACTATATAGTCAATGTAATCTCATTCAAAAATCCAAGCAGAGGCCAGGCTCAGTGGCTCATGCCTATAATCCCAACACTTTGGGAGGCTGAGGCAGGCAGATTACCCTGAGGTCAGGAGTTCAAGACCAGCCTAACTGACATGGTGAAACCCCATGTCTACTAAAAATACAAATATTATCCAGGCATGGTGGCACGTGCCTGTAATCCCAGCTACTTGGGAGGCTGAGGTAGGAGAATCACTTGAACCTGGGAGGCAGAGCTTGCAGGGAGCCAAGATCACACCACCACACTGCAGCCTAGGCAACAGAGTAAGACTCCATCTCAAAAAAAAAAAAAAAAATCCAAGCAGATTGTTTTGTAGAAATTACAAACTGATAGTAAAACTTATATGAAAATGCAAATGTACTAAAACAACCCAAAAAATTATTAAAAAGAATAATCTGGAGTATTAACACTACATAATTTTATGTATTAAAATAGCCCACAAAGTTTTTAAAAGAGCAAATTCTAGAGGATTTCTACTACATGTAATCAAGATTATGTGATATTGTTGTAAGGATGGACAATGAAACAAAATAGAGTTTAGAAATAGACACATACATATATGGTTAATTATTATTCAACAAAGGGTCAAGGTAATTCAGTATGTAAAAGATACTCTTTTCAACAAATTGAACTAAAACAACTGGATATCCTTAAAGGAAAAACAGTTCCAACCCTTACCTCTCACTATATACAAAAATGGATTCCAAGTAGGTCATACACTTAAATGTAAAATCTTAAACTACGCAACTTCTAGAAGCATAAAATTTCTTTACAACCTTAGGAGACACCAAAAAAGGACCACAAAAGGAAAAAAAAAGATAAATTTCAAGTAATTTATCTAAATTAAAAGCTCCTTCTCTTTGAAATACCTAAACGGGGAAGCCTCTGAATGAGACAGCATGTTCTCATTGTTCACATTATGTTGACCAAAGTCTTATATTTTGAGCATAAAACATAATAAGATAATAAAATAAGCACTCCAATATTAAAATGAGCAAAAATTTCACTGGCAACTTTACATACATACACAAAGGGTAAGCAAACTTGAGAAGGTAACAACATAGAGGGAAAGTTAAATATATGAAAATAGTGGTTACAGTTGCCACAGAACACAAAAAATGAAAAGCTGACCTAAGAATTATAGCCTTTCACCAGAAGCAAAATTAAGTTCTCTCTGAAAAAGTATATGATACTAAGTCTCAAATTAGCTCTACAGTTTTTTGTGTTTTTTTTTTTTTTTTTGAGATGGAGTTTCACTCTTGTTACCCAGGCTGGAGTGCAATGGCGTGATCTCGGCTCACCGCAACCTCCGCCTCCTGGGTTCAGGCAATTCTCCTGCCTCAGCCTCCTGAGTAGCTGGGATTACAGGCACGCACCACCATGCCCAGCTAATTTTTTGTACTTTTAGTAGAGACGGGGTTTCACCATGTTGACCAGGATGGTCTCGATGTCTTGACCTCGTGATGCACCCGCCTCGGCCTCCCAAAGTGCTGGGATTACAAGGGTGAGCCACGGCACCCGGCCTACAGTTTTTATATCTATTGTCTTGAACACAAAAAGACACAACCACACAAATAAGAAGACAAAAAAAAAAAAAAAGAAAAAGAAAAGAAACAACAGACAAGAGAATCAGAATCTCCAGGGATTCAGAACACTGAGTTATCAGAAACAGATTTTAAAATAACTATGCCTAATACGTTCTATAAAATAGAAGACAAGTTAGAGAATATCATCAAAGAACTGGAAATACACACACACACACACACACATATACATATGGGCCAAATGGAAATTCTAAAAATGAAAAATATAATAGGGGGGCAGAATTTAGGGAATGTTAGTCAAAGGATACAAAATTTTAGAAAGAAAAGGCAAAGAATAACCAAAACTAAAAACATAATTAGGAGGCTAAAGAGTTTGAAAACAGGATGACATGTCAGAAAAAGATTCAGCATGAAGCACAGAAAGACAAAACGGTGGGGGACGGGGAATACAAAAAATATGCATAGAAGGATGCATGAGAGAAAAGTCTAACATAAATGCCATTAGAATTCCAGAAAGAGGGATGAGAATATGTCAAAAGCCACTTTTGAAGAGATAAGGAAACTTCCAGTTACAACCATAATACAAAGCTGATGTTGATCTCATCTTTCCACTGGACAAAGTGTACGAAGCAACTGGTTTCAGACATTGGACACAGATGAAAGCACAGGGCTGCTCTCCTTTGAAAAAAGTAAAGCATACAAGTTAAGTTCTACAGTCACCTTGGCTTTCTGCCTGGTGATATTTCCAAACTGCAGCATAGAAAAATAAAACTCAATAAGGAATCAGCATTTTTTGGTGGGTAGAAGAAACAGATTTTCAGTGGGTAGAAAATTCAGAATAAAGAAATGCTAAGGCGGATGGAATTTGTGAGTAAGGGTAGAGAACAGAGGAGAGCTGCTGAGAAGAGGTACCACGAATCAGTGGAAGGGCGTCCCTCAGGCCCTTGGCCTGCATGTGCTCCGAGTAAACTTCCGCAAGGACTAGCAGAGAACTGCTGCTCAATGGTTGAAAGCAGAACAGAGACTTTGGAGGTCACACAGGACTAGGTACACACTGTGTTTCCAATGTAGCCCAAGGGAAGAACTTTAGTGAACACACCAGAAATTCAGGAGACAATAGGTTGTAACAGACAGGTCACACCTTAGGAATGAAGACTGTGTTCTAGGCCTAAGTTTAAACATTTGTAGACATAGAGTTGTTTGTAGTGATCTCTTACTATCTTTTTAATGTTCACGAGATCAGAAAATAATAGTATTTATTTCCTTTCTGATATTAGAAATTTGTGTCTAATGTCTTTTTCTTTTTTTCCTTGGTTAGACTGGCTAGAAGTTTATTGATTTTTTTAAAAAACAGTTTTCAATTTTGTTGATTTTCTCTATTGTTTTCTGTTTTACATGCTATTGAATTGTTTTCTAATTTTTATTATTTATTTTCTTATACTTGTTTAGGCTTAAATTCATCATCTTTCTCTAGTTTCCTAAAGTAGATTATATTGTTGATTTACATGTTCCTTCTTTCTACTCTGTCTTCAGTGTTATAAATATCCCTCTAAACACTGCTTTCACTGAATAACACAAACATCAAAGATAATGCTATAGGAGTAATAGTTATCCATTAGGACTAAAGGCAAAACTGAAATACACTCGGCTTAACAAGTTATGAATCTAAGTCCTTGGGAAGGGAAGAGCAGATAAAGAGAGTCTAGTTAACAGGTACAGTTAGATAGAAGGAATAAGATCCAGTATTTGATAGCAGAGTAGCGTGACTATATTTAACAACAATATATTGTATATTTCAAAACAGATAGAAAAGAGGACTTGAAATGTTCCCAACACATAGAAATAATAAATACTTGAGGTGATGGACACTCCAAATGCCATGTCTTCATCATTTACACAGTCTATGCATGTGACAAAATATCAGGCCATAACAAAAGTTTATAGGATATTTTGTATCCCATAAAAATGTACGAATAGGCCAGGCATAGTGTCTCATGTCTGTAACCCCAGCACTTTGGGAGGCCGAGGCAGGAGGATCACTTGAGCCCAGGATTTTGAGACTAGCTTGGACAACATAGGAGGCCTATCTCTACAAATAATAAAAAACTAGCCAGGCATGTTGGTCATGCCTATAGTCTCAGCTACTTAGGAGGCTGAGGTGAGAAGATCACTTGATCTCAGGATTTCAAGATTGCAGTGAGCTGTGATTGCGGTGCCACTGCATTCCAGTCTAGGCTAGAGCAAGACCCTATCTTGGAAAAAAGGAAGGAGGGAAAGAAGAAAAAATATCCAAAAAATATATACAAGCAAAATTTTTTTCAAAGACCAGCTGTAAAGAAGGTCATAAAATCTGAAATTTTTAAATAAAAATAAACAAATAAAACTAAGCCTTGATGCAGGAAGGTGATCCACCAGTAACCTCATTTCAACAAATACAAAATACAAAATTCAATACTTTTTAGAGTAAATAAAATAGTTCAGAGTCTCTACAACATATTCTTTACAATGCCCATCATACAATAAACAATTTACAAGACATGTTAGAGGACTAGAAAATGTAATCCATAATCAAGAGGAAAAGAATGAAAAGAAGCAAATTACCTAGACTCCTTTCAAATTAGAAATAAGGATTTTAAAATAAGTAGTTCAAATATGTTAAAGAGTATACAGAAATAGATCATTCAGATGAAAATTCCCAGAGAGAGATGAAAACTGTAAAAACTAAAGGAAAATTCTAGAACTAAAATTCTAATTAGAAAAAAACAGAATATATAAAATTACTAACTCACTGGATGGACTTTCAAAAAATATTAGACAGCAGAGAAAAGGATCCGTGAACTTGAAAAATTAATACAAATCCAAACTAATACACAAGGAAACATTTTTTTAAATGGAGAATTTAATACCTCTGGAAATGTATCAATATTTTTAAAAGTCTCAGAATGAGAGGAGAAAAGAGAAATGGCAGAATAAATATCTGGATAGAATTCTATCCCAAATTTTGCCAAAACAGGTAAAGTACACAAAACCACAGATTCAAGAAGCTCAGCAAATCCCAAGCAAAATATGTTAAAAAAAAAACCCACCACACTTAAGCAGAATGTAATGAAAGTGCTAAATACCAAAAATAAAGAGAAAATCTTCAAAAGAGCCAGAGAAAAATATCATGTTACATTCAGAAGTACAATTGCAAGAATAATAGGTAATTTCCTATTGGATACAATGAATTGACACCTTTAAAGAGTTAAATGAGAGAAGCAATGTTCACTAATTACAATGGAATTACCATAGATATATTTTTTAAAAAAGATAAATAGAACCCAGATACTTGCAAGTTAAACTACTCTCCTAAATATCACAGGCAAAAGATATAGCAATTAAAATGTTTAAATATTTTTAAATGAATGCTAGTAAAGACCCAAACTATCAAAATTTGTGGGATGCAGCAAATGTAGAGCTTAGAGGGAAGCTGGTAATTTTAAAAGGATAATTAGAAAAAAAATTATTATTGGAAATAAACGATCTAATTTTTTAATCCCAAGAAGCTAGGAAAAAAGAAGAGAAAATTAAATTCAAGAAAGTAAAAGGTACAAGATAGAAAAGATAAAAGCAAAAAACAATGATACATAAAAAAATACACTTTTATCATTTTTCTGTTTTTTGTTTATTTGTTTTAGTTTATCTAAGCATTTGATAAAATTTAAGAACTATTCAGAATAAAGTCTCTAAGTCGACTGGAAATAAAATGCAACTTTCTGAAACTGACATGAAGGAGATCTGCAAAACCCCACAGCTAATAGCATACTTAATGGTGAAATAGTCCCACAAGTTAGGAACAAAGCAACAATATCTAATATGGCTTGGATTTGTTTCCTTACTCAAATCTCATGTCAAATTGTAATCCTCAGTGTTGGAGGAACAGCCCAGCCGGAGGTGACTGGATTGTGGGGGTGGATTTCCCCTTTGCTGTTCTCGTAATAGTGAGTGAGTGCTCAGAGAATTGGTTATCTAAAAGTGTGTGGCACCTCCCCGCCACCTCTCCCTCCTGCCAGCCATATGAATATGTGCCTGCTTCCCCTTTATCTTCTGTCATGATTGTAAGTTTCTTGAGGCTTCCCCAGAAGTAGAAGCTTGTACATCCCACAGAACCATGAGCCAATTAAACCTCTTTTCTTTATAAATTACCCAGTTTCAGGTATTTCTTTACAGCAGTGCATGAACCAATACAGAAAATTCATATTAAAGAAGTGGGTCATTGTTATAAAGATACTTGAAAATATGGAAGCCACTTTAAAACTGGGCAAAAGGCGAAGGTTGGAACAGTTTGGATGGCTCAGAAGAAGACAGGAAGTTTGGATCTTCCTAGAGACTTTTTAAATTGTGACCAAAATACTGATAGTCATATGGACAATGAAAACCAGGCTGAGATGGTCTCAAATAAAGATGAGGAACTTATTGAGAACTGGAGTAAAGGTCACTCCTGCTGTCCTGCAGCAAAGAGAATGGCAGAATTGTGCCCCTGCTCTAGGGATCTGTAAAACTTTGAACTTGAGAGAGATGATTTAAGGTATCTGTCAGAAGAAATTTCTAAGCAGCAAAGCATTCACAATGTGGCCTGGCTGCTTCTATCAGTGAATGCTTATATTCATAAGCAAAGAGATTATCCAAAACAGGAACTTATATTTAAAAGGGAAGCAGAGCATAAAAGTTTGGAAAATTTGCACCCTGACCATTTGGTAAAAAATAAAAATCCATTTTCTGGGGAGGAACTCAAGCCAGCTGCAGAAACTTGCATAAGTAAAGAGGAACCAAATGTTAATATCCAAGACAATGGGGAAAATGTCTTGAAAGCATTTCAGAGAACTTTGTGACAATACCTCCCATAACAGGCCCAGAGGCCTAGGAGGGAAGAATGGTTTCACAGGCCAGGCCCTGCTGCCCTGCATAACCTTAGGACATTGTTCTCTGTATTTTAGCCACTCCACCTGCAGCTGTGGCTAAAGGAGCCCCAAATGCATCTCAGGCGACTGCTCCAGAGAGTGCAAACCATAATCTTCTTGGCTTCCACATAGTGTTAAGACAGAGGGTATGCAGAGGGCAAGAGTTGAGGCTTGGGAGCCTGTGCCTAGATTTCAGAAGATGTATGGAAATGCCTGGATGTCAAGGCAGAAGTCTGCTGCAGGGATAGAACTCTCATGGATAACCTCTACTAGGGCAATGTGGAGGTGAAGCCCCCACACATAGTCCCTATGGGGGCACTGTCTAGTGGAGCTGTGAGAAGAGGGCCACTGTCCCCCAGACCCCAGAATGGTAGATCCACCGATGGCTTGCACCATGCACCTGGAAAAGCTGTAGGCATTCAACACCAGCCCATGAAAGCAGCTGCAAGGGATGTACCCTGCAGAATCACAGGGGCAGAGCTGCCCTAGGCCTTGGGAGCCCACCCCTTGCATTAGTGTGGCCTGGATCTGATACACAGAGTCAAAGGAGAATATTTTGGAGCTTTAAAATTTAATGACTGCCCTGCTGGTTTCCAGACTTCATGGGCCCTGTAGCCCCTTTGTTTTGGCCAATTTCTCCCTTATTAAAAGGGAGCATTTACCCAATACCTCTACCCCCATGTAATCTGGAAGTTACTAACTTGTTTTTCATTTTACACAATCATAGGTGGAAGGGACTTGCCTTATATCAGACAAGACCTCCTTAGGCTGTTCTTTTATGTTAATGCTGGAATGAGCTAAGACTGTGGAAGACTGTTGAGAAGATCTGATGTGTGTGTGTGTGTGTGTGTGTGTGTGTGTGTGTGTGTGTGTGTGTGTGTGTTTGAGACAGAGTCTTGCTCTGTCATCCAGGCTGGAGTGCAATGGTGCAGTCAAGGCTCAATACAACCTCCACCTCCTGGGTTTAAGCAATTCTACTCCCTCAGCCTCCAAGTTGCTGGGACTATAGGCACGTGCCACCACACCTGGCTAATCTTTGTATTTTTAGTAGAGACAAGGGTTTCACCATGTTGGCCAGGCTGGTCTCAAATCCCTGACCTGATGATCTGCCCACCTGAGCCTCCCAAAGTGCTGAGATTATAGGCATGAGCCACTGCACCTGGCCGATTGTGTTTTGAAATGCAAGAAGGACATGTTATTTTGGAGGGGCCAGGGGTGGATTGATATGATTTAGATTTCCTCACCCAAATCTCATGTTGAATTTTAATTCCCATGGTAGAAGCAAGGGCCTGGTAAGAGGTGGTCGGATCACGAGGATCATGAGGTGACTGGATCAAGTGGATTTCCCTCTTGCTGTTTTCATGATAGTAAGTGAGTGCTTGGAGAATTGGTTGTTTAAAAGTGTGTGCACACCCCCCACCCACCAGTCATGTGAAGATGTGCCTTCTTCCCCTTCACCTTCTGTCATTATTGTAAGTTTCCTGAGGCCACCCCAGAAACAGAAGCCTGTACAGCCCACAGAACCATATGCCAACTAAACCTCTTTTCTTTATAAATTAAAAGGAGCATACCACCACATGAAACATAAATCATAAAGAAGTCAATAAGCCACACCTATCATACACAAAAATTAAACTTAAGACAGAACATATAGTTAAATGTAAATATAGACCTTCTGGAAGGAGAAAATCTTCACAATCTTGGAGAAGGCAAAGATTTCTTAGACAGGTCATGAAAGGCATTAACCATAAAATCAAAACTGATATATTTGAGATTACCAAAATTAAAAACTCATGCTCATCAAAAAAGACAGTTAGGGAAATAAAACAGTAACCTCAAGACTGGAATAAAATATTCATATTATATAAATCTGACAAATGGCTCATATCAAATTAAATAAAGAACAATTACATATCATCAACAAAAAAGGTAAAGAATCCAATCGATAAAATAGTAAAAGACTTTCTCAGGTACTTCATAAGACATATGAATAACTAATCATTATATAAAAATGTGCTCAATAGCAGTCATCCAAGAAATTTAAATTAAAACCACAAGATATACACCCACCAGAATGGCTAAAATTAAAAACACAAACAATTGCAAGTGATAGCAGAGTGGAGAGCAATTGAAACTCTCATAAATCGTTGGATGAAATGTAAAATGGCATAAACACTTTAAAGAACTGTTTAGAAATATTTTGTCAACTCTATAAACCAGCAATTCCAGTCCTAGGTGTATATCCAAGAGACATAAATGCATAAGTCCACAAAAAATCTTGTATAAGATATTCATAGCAGCTTCATGTATACTGGCTAAAAACTGAAACCAACCCAAATATACCTCAATAGCAAGGTTGATAAACAAATGACATAGCCATGCAATGGAATACTTAGCAGCAAAAAAAGAACCACGAATATCCACAAAACATGAACTAATCTCAATAATATGTTGACTGAATAGAGTGAGACGTAAAAAATATATAGTGTTTGATGTCCATTTACATGATTCCTGAATTAGATGAATATATGAATTATGTAGAAACCAGAATAGTGATCACTTTAGAGTGAGAGAAGGGGATGGTGTTTGAAAAAGGCATACCATTACTTCCTGGGGTGATGGAAACATTTCATTATCTTTATCTGGATGATGACTACATGAGCATTATACATTTGCCACAATTGACCCAGCTGGATATTTGATACTTGTGCATCTAACTTATGCAAAATATACCTTAATAAAGTACTACCACTAACAAAAGAGAGATAAGCCTGACAATTTTCCAATGACAAAATACATCAAGCCACAGATTAACAGGTCCTATAAACCTCTCCAAAATGCAAAATGACAAAAATAGAGAATATCATAACTAGATATATCACAGTAAAGCTGCCAGAAATAAAAAATAAAGACAAAACTTTTTTTTGTTGTTTTTGTCTTTGAGACGGAGTTTCGCTCGTTACCCAGGCTGGAGGGCAATGGCGTGATCTCGGCTCACCACAACCTCCGCCTCCTGGGTTCAGGTAATTCTCCTGCCTTAGCCTCCTGAGTAGCTGGGATTACAGGCACACACCACCATGCCCAGCTAACTTTTTGTATTTTTAGTAGAGACGGGTTTTCACCATGTTGACCAGGATGGTCTCTATCTCATGACCTCGTGATCCACCTGCCTCGGCCTCCCAAAGTGCTGGGATTACAGGCTTGAGCCACCGCGCCCAGCCAAGAGAAAACTTTTAAGACAAAGAAAAGTTTCCCTCCAAAAGAGTTATAATTGGCAATTGACTTTGATAGAAAGTCAATTTTTTATAAAAGCAATGAAAATGAGAAAATCATGAAATACCTTCAAAGTATGAAAAATAAAATGACTGCCAATCAAGGCTATCCTGGTCAACATGGTAAAATCCCATAACCCCTTAAGGTAAAACCCCTTAAGAAACAAAGGCAAAGCAAAGACATTTTCAGACAAACACTGAGAAAACATATCTTCAGTAGAATGGCACTAAAGGAAATATAAAAGGACATTATTTTTAAATTTTTCAATCTCAGGAGTTTAGAGATACAAAAAAAGAAAAATAGCAAGAAAATGGAAAATCTAATCTGACTACACTGAACAACAGTAATTATGTTTTGTGGAATATATATATATACACACACACACATATATATATACACACATATATATAAAACAAAGTATAGCATAGAAGCCAGGAGGGAGTAAAAGGAGTTAAAATCTTCTACCACTTTTACACAAAGAGATAAAAGTATTACTTTATGCTGGACACTAATATGTCAAGAATGCATGATATAATCTCTAGAGTAATGATTAAAAGAATAGTAGAGGACTGCCAGACATGGTGGCTCATGCCTGTAATCCCAGCATTTTGCGAGGCTGAGGTGGATGGATCATGAGGTCAGGAGATTGAGACAATCCTGGCCAAGATGGTGAAACTCCAACTCTACTAAAAATACAAAAAATTAGCCAGACATAATGGCAGGTGCCTGTAATCCCAGCTACTCAGGAGGCTGAGGCAGGAGAATCGCTTGAACTCAGGAGGTAAATGTTGCAGTGAGCTGAGATCACACCGCTGCACTCCAGCCTGGTGGCAGAGCCAGACTCTGTCTCAAAAAAAAAAAAAAGCAAAAATAATAGTACAGTACTGAATAATTTACTAAGCCAAAGATGGGGTGATGAAATATTTAAATATACTTAATCAGTGCAAAAGAGGCAAAAAAAAAAAGAGAGAGAGAGAAAAGAAAAAAGGGCAGGAAAAATAGATTACAATAGAAAATTGTGGATTTAAAGTCAAATATACTCATAACTACATTACATAAATACAGGATAAATGCTTCCATTAAAAGGCAAAAATCATGAATATGGAGTTTAGAGAACAACTATATGCTGATTACAAGATACATATAAAATATAAGAATACAAAAAATTGAAAATTAAAAGATGGGAAAAGTTATATCTTGCAAACACTCATGAAAGCTGGTATAACTACTTAGTATAAAATAAAGTAGATTTTAACATAAAAAGTATTAGAAGAGATAAAGACATGCATTTCATAATGGTAAAACTTTCAATTAACTGAGAAGATACTGCATTCCAAATGTGTATATACCTAATAATGCAGCCTGAAAATATATAAAGCAAACACTGACAGAACAACAAAGAGGAATAGACAAATCCACAATCATAGTAAGAGATTTTTAACACCCTGCTCTTGGTAACAGATAGAAGAAATAAGCAAAAATATAATGAAAATATAGAAGATTTGAAGTAAACAATTACAAATTTGATTGACACATATAGAAAACTGTACAAGCAACTGCCAAACAGAAGTTCTTTTTAAGTTCTTTACACAGGAACATTTACAAAAACGACCATATGCTCAGTCTTAAAGAAAGTGTTAAAAATATCAATGGAATGAAATAATACAAAGTGTATTATCTGACCACAGAAGGATAAAGCTATAAATCTCCTTCTAAATGACCCATTGGTCAAAGAAAAAAACATGAAGGATTTAGGAATCAGCATACCACTGTGAGGTTTAAGTCACTGCAATAAGGCAAGAAGACATAAAAGGCTTATGGATTGAGAAAGAGACATTACATTTGTATTATTCAACAATAATATAATCGTGCATATTAAATTAATTTTTAAGCAAGACTACCATAATAAATTATTAGAACTGAAAAGTAACTTAGCAAAGTTGCTGAATACAAGACCAATAAACTAAAAATTAATTGCATCTACATACTAGCAACAAAGAGTTAGACAATGTAATTTTTAGAACATATATCATTGATAATAATATTCTAAAACTAAATATCTAGAAATAAACTACATGAGAGATATGCAAGACATCTACACATCTACATCTAGTAGAAAACTAGAAAAAGGATTGAGGGCAACTTAAAAAAAAAGCCTAACTAAATGAAGAGATATACTATGTTCATGGATTGGAAGGTTCAATATTATAAAGATGTCAGTTTCCAGAATTGATCAAGATTATCCCAACATAGATTTAAGACAATCCCAATCAAAATACTAGCAGTATGAGTGTTTGTATATGTTTAACTTGAAAAACTCTTTAACTTAGCAAAGAGCTAGGAATAGGCAAGATATCATTGAAGGAGGAGGAAGAAATGAAGGAGGAGAAGGAAAAAACAGAAAGAGGAGAAAGTAGGTGAAGACAAGGAAGATGAAGAGGGAAATAATAACAAGGTAAAAGGACTTCCATGGCTGGATATAAAATTTTATTATTAAGCTACAGTAATTAAAACAGTATGGTATTGATAAAAGGAAAAATATACCAGTTGAACTAAGAATCTAGAGACAGAACCATTTTTAAATAGACACTCAATTTATGACAAAAAAATGGTACCACAGAGTAGTAAGGAAACAATAATATTTTCAATAAATAATTTTGAATCAACTGGCTAACCATAAGAGAAAGAAATTGGCCATTTCCTCATACCATATAGAAAAATTAATTCCAGATAAAACTAAAAGATAAAAAACAAAAATTATAGAAGGTGACAAAAAAGCATTATAATTTGGGGGTAGGGAAGGATTTTCTTAGATAGGACATAAAAAGAATTAAATACAAAGAATGCTAAGTTGATAACATTAAAATAACTTTAATAATAAGACATTATTAAGAAAATAAAAAACAAGGTATTTGCAACACATATAACTGATCAAGATTATATAAGAGTATATTCAAATGGCAAATAAGCATATGAAGAAACGTTCAGCTTCATTAGTAATCAGGGAAATGCAAATTATAATCACAATAAGATAGTTCTACCCACCCAAGAAAATGGCTAAAATTTTAAAAAGTAACAAAACAAAGTCACACCCAAAATCTGGAAAATAAGACAAAAAGAACTCTCACACACTACTAAGGAGAGAACGAACTAATACAAGTACTTTGGAAAGCTGTTTGCTATTATCCATCAAAGTTGGATATATGTACATCCTCTGATCCAGAAATTCCACCTTAGGCACCTAACAAATGTATGTAAGTATGCACCAAAAGACATACACAAGGATGTTCATAGGTGCATTATTTATAAAAGCCGGAAGGAGAGAATAATCCAAATCTTCATTAGTAATAGAATGGATAGGTAAACTATAGTACATTCATTTGGCAGAATTAAGTACAGCAATAAAAATGAACAAAGTACAGTTATCCTCAACACCATGAACAAGTCACACACACAACACACACACACAGTCACGCACACACAAATAAATAATAAATTGTTCTATTTCTATAAAATTCTAAAACAGATGAAACTAATCTCAGGGATTGGAAGCCATGTCAGTAGTTACCTTTGGGGTGTAAGAGGGAGCACATGGTAGGAGGTGTCCCATGAATACTTATAAATTTGTGATTTTCTGCATGTATACAATGCACCAGTAAAAAAGTTTTACAACATTTTTAATTATGTAGAGATAAAATTGAGTTAATAAAAAAGATAACTAAGAACTCAATGTGACATAAAAGAACTGGTAGAACATCTTATACTTAACTTGTATCCAATTCAAAAATCCAATTGTACTGATGTGATATTTGGTAGCTTAGACCAAAATATCACCTTCTTCTTGAAATTTCACCTTCACTTCTTGAGTTAGTCTCTATTTGCTTTTGCAACAGTCTGTGTCTTAGAAAGACACAGGCTGTACAATCCCTGTCTTGGAAACGTAGAGTCTGTTTCTTGGAGGTGCATGTCTTGTGGAACATCTTTTGTCCAATAGTTCAAATGGAAACTAAACAATAACTGGTTGTTTCTTCCTAACAAAGGCTAAATTATTTACTAGTTGGGACACTGTAACAGGAAAATTACTAAATAATTTCTTTCTCTCCCACAGAAGCAGAGAAGCATAGAACATAACAGCTATTTTCATTGTCAAGAAACTTGTTATAATTTTTTGCATATTTTTTTAAACAGGAGAAAAAATTGTTTTAATTATGTACATACACATGGGAGTCCCACAAAAATAGGAGACATTATTTTTTTGCATCTTTAAGACCAAAATAATCGGAGTAGGTGTTACTGATATACACTAATAAACCAAAAAGAAACAAACATCGTACATCACCAGATTCTGATTATTTGATCTTCTTTGTATGAGCTGTAAATATTCCCATGTTAACTATGTTTAAAAAGTAATATATAATTCATACACATATATGTGAAAATTATGAATTACTAATAATCATTAACCCTGTGTGTTCATAGTGATTCTTTAAACTTTTCTGTGTTTGACATCTTTTATCATAAATAGTTGGCAGGAGCCTTGTGTAATTACATACAATGTGATCTTAATTGTATTTTTTAAAGTTTGTCAAATCCTGGAAATAAACCAAAATGTTAACAATGGTCATTTCTGGATGGCGGTGTTGTTTTTCCTCTTTAGATATTGCTATAATTTTTCTGTAAGTAAATTTTCCTTTTTAAAAAAATTTTTACTTTTTATTTATTTATTTATTTATTTGGGGGGGGGATGGAGACTTGGTCTCTTGCCGAGGCTTGAGTGCAATGGCACAATCTCAGTTCACTGCAACCTAGGCCTCCCAGTAGCTGGGGTTACAGGCATGCACCACGACACCCAGCTAATTTTTGTATTTTTAGTAGAGATGGGGTTTCACCACATTGGCTAGGCTGGTCTCCAACTCCAGACCTGAGGTAATCTGCCTGCCTCGGCTTCCCAAAGTGCTGGGATTACAGGCATGAGCCACTGTACCTGGCAAAATTTTTACTTTTTAAAGAGAGAATACCATAAATAACTGGGAAAACAAACAAAAGTTGCTGGTTCCTAAGAAAGAATTTTATCTTTGAGCTTCTAAGTTAATAAAATCCTGTCTCCATATAATTTTCATTATTAAGAATATTTGAAGTCATAGTGCCATTTAAATACAGATGATCCTCTTAGGTATGTCTTGCAGTAGGCATTGCAGACAATTTTAATGCTTTAGCTAATGTTTAATTAAAGAACTGAACCGAAAAAAGTGATGTAGCACAAAGCAAAAAAATGTGGGGTTCAAATTCAATCTGTGCCCTTATTATTTGTGTGAATTTAGGAATGTTACTTAAACTCTGTGTTCCACTCCTCATCCGTAGACCGGAAATAAGACAAGCAACTTCCCAATATTTTTGTAAGGGTTAATTGAGAATACATTTGCAAAACCTAATATGGCGCCTTGTCCATAAATTGTGTTCAATTAGGAGAGGGTTAAAATAATTAGATAATATAATAAGCAACTAAACAATGTCTGACAAGCAGCCAGTAGTGGATAAGCAGTAATCTATAGACCAGAATGATTTTTTTTTTCTGTGATCTTTTTATTTTCTACACAGAATGCCATGGTCTACTAGAATGGGATTTTCAAGACAGCTACTTCCCCAGGGCCTAGGACAGTGCCTGGAGGGCAGCAGGCATGCCATAACAGACTGCTGAAAGAACAGAAGCAGGAACCCGTCATTGCAAGGATGGACTGAAGAATGAATGGTCTTAGAGATATCTTGATACAGAGAGCGCAAGAGATGAAAGTTGCTCTGGTTGTAGTGGGCATAGGCTGAGCTATTTCAGTGAAGACAGGTTTGACTGAACCTTCCTCGGGGCAATGGCCACAGGGAAAGGTGGAAGTAGCTGTCAGTTTGCTGGGCTTTTGGGATGCTCAGAACAGGCAATTCTTATCAAGTGGCTTCTCAATTTAAAACCTGTACCTGGTGTCACTTTGCTGCTAGGATAAAATCCAAACTCCTTCCCAGGCCTATCAGCCTCTCGCCTGACCTCTGGCTACTCTCCTCCTCTCACTCCAATGTCTGGCTGCACTGAACTTTTTCCAGTTCCTAAATGATAACATGCTGTCTTCTGCCTGCAGTGCCTTCTGCCTTCCAACTCACACCTTATCCACTCATGGCTCACCTGTTTCTGACATCTAGTGTGTACATATCCTTCAGGTATCAGCTTAAATGTCACTTACTTGAGAATCTTCCTTAACAAATACCCCATCCCAAACTTGCCCATCCTCCTGGTAAGGTTAGAGACCCTTCCTGTGTGTCCCCAAAGTTCTCTGTATTTGCTCTACTTTGGAACTTATTACCCTTTAAGGCAGTTTTGGGGTCTTTCCTTGACAATCAGAGTGTAAGCTCCAAGACATTAATGATTTTCATGTTTTCTTTACCGCTTCACCAAGAGTGCTGAGAATAATGCCTGCCTAATAGTAGCCATTCCATAAATGTTCGTTGAATAAAACGAATGGACTTCCATATCTAGATTGTAGTAAGTTCCATGAGGTCTGGTTTTGTGTCGGTTCCTGCATCATTAACAGAAAGTAGTGTCTGGCACAGAGTAGTTACTCATCAAATATTTATTGAATAGATAAATGTTATTTAATACTTATTATCCATTTATACTTCATGTAAGTGCTCATTTCAGGGATCAAATGAAATGTTAGCATCAAATATTTCAGTTATTTGACCTTTTATTCTATTAATGCTTCCATATTTTGTGCTGCTTTTACATTCGAAGTATTCACTTAGCAACACCTAAACATTCTACAGCACCAATGATACCAGTTCCCAATTTTGAAAAATTTACTTACTATCTACCTTTGTTGTTTTTGTTATTGTCATCATGGAGTTTGGGTTTAGAATAAGCCCACCAAGGGCCACCAAAGTCCAAACAAGTATTACTATCTCTAACACTTGACTTTAAGTCTTTCATCAAGGAAAATAAATCAGACACCTGAATTCAGTTAAATCCCCTTGAAAACCACCTCAAATCACCTTTGTAAATAGCAGTAATGCAAACAAATAAGTAGATTCTCAGAACATCAGTATACAATCCTACAATAACTTGGAGAAAAGTTAACCTTGCAAAATATCCATCTCTCTCATTCTCAGAAAAATAGATCTAGAATTAAGTGGGGCAAAAAGGTGAACAGGGGCATCAGAATTCCATTAGCCATAGGTTTCTTCTTTTATTTAATATTATATAAACAAAAACAACCTTCTAGGACCTGGAGGTTGTTGATCTGTTTGTTTTGCAGGATTTTTTGGTAGATAGCTGTCATTGCATTTAAAGTTAATGTTCTCTTCATTATTAATTATACCAAGATTCATCCACTGTTGGCTTGCTAAGCAACCAGGCTATCGGGGTCATTTTTTATTTATTTTTTTGAGACAGTCTCACTCAGTCACCCAGGCTGTAGTGCAGTGGCACAATCTCGGCTCACTGCAACCTCCGCCTACTCGGATCAAGGGATTCTTCTGCCTCAGCCTTCCGAGTAGCTGGAATTATAGGCACAAACAACCACAACTGGCTAATCTTTGTATTTTTAGTAGGGACGGGGTTTCACATGTTGGCTAGGCCGGTCTCAAACACCAGACCTCAGGTGATCCACCCGTCTCAGCCTCCCAAAGTGCTGGGATTACAAGTGTGAGCCACCATGCCTGGCCTATCAGGATCATTTAATTTTTATTACATGAGCTGGTGATATTGAAAGTGCTGCAAGTCTTCTTATCAGAGCAGAATCAGCTAATTGGAGTTTCTGCTAAATGATGAGCAAATGTGCAGCATCACTCTCACTGCTCATGCCTGTGGAGTGATTAATGGTAGCCAGAGTTAAGACCCTCAGCCAATGATATATCAAATGGAACTGGGACATAAGGCAATTTGCCCTGATGCCATAAATGCTTTTGAAATTGATTTGAATTAACTCATCTTTAAACCATTTAGTTTCAGAAAGGATTTACGACCATGTCCGAAGGCACAGTAAATATAATCCAGCAAGATAAAAATATATGTATGAGTAGGTGAGGCCAATGTGGCACAGGAGAAATACGGATGGGGCATCACAGGGCTCCTCTCCTCTTACCTGTGTACTGCAACCCCCTGTACTCGCTTATTGCCCCAGGAGGTTTTAAATTGGGCCAGTAGTGGAAAAGCATTTGCACAGCTGGAGGCTTCACTTGTGAAGGCCCATACGCAATCACATACAAAAGATCCTAAAGGAAACAGCAAGCATATGTTGACTTAGCATCATGAAATCAAAATAAAGGTAGAGACTTCAACATTACCAAAGCAGTGAAAATTCTAATGGAGGGGTCTGAGGTGAGTAATTTCTCTGGAATCTCATGCAGTCATGTTTCATAGATTAGATCACATTCAAACATTATATTTGTATGATTTGTGTATTTATTGGTCCTTCTGTAAATGAGCCCTCACAGGTAGCGTGCAAAGTACTTTATCTTTTAACAAATTCATCTCTAATCAGATTGATATTAAAGAAAGATTTTAGAATAACATAAGCCACTTTGCCAAATACTGCATTTGAAAAAATATATTTTCCTAATCACATTTCTTAAACATTCACATCTCCTATTTAAAAGAGGACAGATTCTCAAGCGACATTTCAAATTAAATAAAATTGTCAAAACATATAATATTAGCTTAATTCCAAGAATAAGATATATCCAGTTACTTTATCCGTGAAGACACGATGTTCTAAAAGTACCATTTTTGCTCTAAATGATAAATAATTAACCATTAAAAGAGAATTATAAGTTCTGCCACATCAAAATACTAGGACATCAACACATTTGACCTAAACAACAGTTTTAATATGTAAACAATTTTTACTTTATTATACAAATCAAGTTTGTGACTATGGGTTAAATTTGACCCAAAACTTACTTTCCAGACTTCTTGTTTATATTTCATGAGGCATTCCAGTAATTGACAATGATACACTGTAATGTAGAAAATGTAATTCATACATGAAATGTAAATACCAGACAAAACATCCTTTGATATAAATATAACAAATTTCTTCAGTAAGACTTTTGAGTCTCTAATCATTAAACAAGAAATAACTTCTCTCCATATATTCATGCTTTAAAAAAAATCACTTAAGCCCTTGACTTTATCAAGCTTTGTTCCAAGGTCCTTGACAAGTATTTCATGCTTCATGTTAACAATGGAAATATTTTCAAAATCCCTAGTAATCATACATTCACAAAAGAAACTTATATCAACATAAGATCTACATAGGAAAAAAACTAGCCCAACAGAATCACAATAAAAGCTCATATTTTTGAGCATTCATTATTTGCTAGATATTGTAGAAAGAGCTTTATATGTATTATCTTACAATTGCCATGGAGCAGTTAGGAAACTAAGACTCAGTGTCCAACTTGCCTAAGGTTGAATGGATAGCAAGTGACAGACTTGATGGATTAGAGTGGAGTTTTTCATTCATCCTCAGTTCCATCTTTTTTTTAAAAAAAAAAAAAACTACACAACATCATGCTTCCTTGACTTGCTTATCTTCATTTGGGGAAGACACTTTCAGCCTAGTTAGATGCCTTTGGATACCTTTCTTAATCTACATTCCAGGCCTGTTTTGACACTGAAACAGTTCACACTTTATTCACCAGTGACCTCCCTGTCATTCAATCCAATGCACATTTTTCAGTCTGCATCTTACTTGACTTTTCAGCCACATTCAGTACTGCTGACTTCTGTCTCCTTTCTGAAACACTCTTTCCTTGGCTTCATAATATGAATGACCCTCCCCTGCCTCCTGTGGTGGACAATACTGTTGCTACTTAACTGCTGTCAACACGCTTTTTTGCTTGTCCAATTGCCAATTGATATGGTTAAACTGTGTGTCCCCACGCAGATCTCCTCTTGAATTGTAATCCCCAGGTTTTAGGAAGAAACCTAGTGGAAAGTGTTTGGATCATGGGGGCAGTTTTCACGATGCTGTTCTCATGATAGTGAGTGAGTTCTCACGAGATCAGAAGGTTTCATAAAGGCAGTTTTCCCTGCAATTGCTAGCTCTCTCTTTCCTGCCACCATGTGAAGAATGTCTTTGCTTCCCCTTCCCCTTCTACCATGATTGTAAGTTTCCTGAGGCTTCCGCAGCCATGCAGAACTGTGAGTCAATTAAACCTCTTTTCTTTATAAATTACCCAGTCTCTGGCAGTTCTTTGTGGTAGTGTAAAATGGACTCAGACACCAATACAAAGACTACAAAAGCAAGATACTTTCCCAGGGCCCCTTGCAGGTAGAGGTAGCCATGTGACTCAGTTCTGGACAGTAAGAACGAAGAGAAAATCTGCTGGGGAGCTTCTGAGACATACTTTCTCCCTCTGATAAAACAAAAGAAGTACACCACGAGACTTTTCTCTTAATGACCCTGCTTGATCCTATTACCTGTTTTTGGATGTAGTCATGTGAGGTTATAATAACCTCCACAGTGGCAGCCTTCTTGCAAATATAAGGGGAATTCCAAGATCTCAGCCCGCTGACACTGTGGAGCTATCTTCAGGACTTCTATTAAGTAAACAACCAAAGTGCTTATACCTTGAAGCCTCTGTCAGCCAAAGACATCCTAACAGATGCAACCTTTCTACCTCTTTGGAGAGCCCATCCTCTTCCACTGGGCCATTATCTGTTGGAGTTCCTGAAGGCCTAGTCACAGAACCACTCCACATTTCATTTGTTCTCTGCTCTCCCCTAAGCAATCTCACACTCATACCAACTTAAGTGGCCATCTATATGCAATTCACTGAAGCTCACTGGAGACCTGTGTATGGGCTCTACACAGGTTCATTAATGGGTTCATTAGCTCTAGTCCAAAGTTCTGTTCTGAGCTCCAGACCCATAATACAACTACCTAATCACCATCTCCTGTTAGATGTCTCAAAGATACCGTGAACACAACACATCTGAAACAGATCTCAAGATCCTCCAGAGGCCTGATCTTCTTCTTCCAATGCCTCCTTTATCAGTGAGTAGAACCACTGTCACAGTTTGGATCTGTGTCCCCACCAAATATCACGTTTAATTGTAATCCCCAATGTTGGAGGTAGGGCCCGGTGGAAGGTGATTGGATGATGCCAGTGGATTCTTCATGAATGATTTAGTACCATCCCTTTGGTGCTGTTCTCATGATAGAGTTCTCACAACATCTGCTTGTTTAAAAGCATGTGGTGCTTCCCCTTCTCTCTCTTCCTCCTGCTCCAGCCATGTAAGACATGCTTCTCCTTTGTCTTTTACCATGATTGTGAGTTTTCTGAAGCCCTCCTTAGAGGCAGGAGCCACTGTGCTTCCTGTATAGCCTAAAGAACCATGAGTCAGTGATACCTCTTTTCTTTATAAATTATCCAGTCTCAGGTATTTCTTTATGCAGTGCAACGACAAACTAATACAACCATCGTGCATCCAGTTAGTACATCCAGAAACCCACTCTACCTAACATGTCACCAAGTCCTATCAATGTTACTTCCTAAACAGCTCTCAGATAGATCTGCTTTGTCTTCCGTTTCAATTGTCCCTGCCTTTAAAGTGCCTAGACCAATGCAATGACCTCCTTCCAGGTCCATCTATATCCAACTTGGCTTTTCAATCCATTCTCAACTGCAGCAAGGGTGACACACAACACAGCCCACTGAAAGCCCTTCGGCAGCTCCCCATTAGATTTGGAAAAAACACAGGAAGCCTCCCTAACAGAGCTCACAACATCCTGCATGTTCCAGACCGTGGAACTCTAAATCTAATCTCACACCAGGGAGCTCTCATTCTGAGTTCCAGCAACACTGATCCTTCAGTCTCAACTGTTTGCCAGACTCCTCTGTGACCCATGAGATTCCTCTTCCTGAACCACCCCTCCTTGTAGGCCTTGTTCATACAACTCATCCTGCAGTTCTCAAACCAAAGGTTACTTCCTCAAAGAAGCCTTCCTGATTTTCTCAATAAAAGCAAAATTTGCTTTTGTAGAGTCTTATAGTATAACATACTTGCACTTCTCACAAGTGAAACTTTACACTTGATTTTATAATTATTTGATTAATGTCTTCTCGCTCTCACCCAACCATATTGATAAGCTTCCTGAGATGAGGATGGGGTCAATCTCATGTCACTAACTATGGAGTGCCTAGCACATGGTGGATACTACTGATTGCATAGGTGCTCTAGAATTGGAAATTTGGTCTTAAGCCATCACTGAATTCTCAAGTGCAGATGTTCCAAGACACTTTCTGTTACACAGTGTCTGCTATTCTCCATGGGTCTGCTATATGGACCTTGTTCAGAGCCATCCACTGACCCATGAACATACCTGGACAGTTTCTTTGTTAAAACAGCTTCCCCTCCCAGAATGCCCATTTACCTTATCAATAAAAACTCTGACCAGCTGGGCATGGTGGCTCATGCCTGTAATTCCAGCATGTTGGGAGGCCAAGACAGGTGGATCACTTGAGGTCAGGAGTTCGAGACCAGTATGGCCAACATGATAAAACCCCGTCTCTACTAAAAATACAAAAATTAGCCGGGCATGGTGGCATGGGCCTGTAGTCCCAGCTACTAGAGAGGCTGAGGCAGGAGAATCGCTTGAGCCCAGGAAGCAGAGGTTGTAGTGAACCATGCCACTGCACTCCAGCCAGTGCAACAGAGTGAGATTCCATCTCAAAAAAAAAAAGAAAGAAAATCCTGTCCATAATTTAAGACTCATCCTTGGCTCAAGTGACACAAAGTCTTTTCTGATCATTTCAATGCATACGGCTCCCTCCTTCTGATGAACTAACGCTGCCTAGTGTACTTATTTAGTACTCCTATCTACTGCATTACATTGTTAACTAATGACTTACGTGAATACGCCTGATCTTTCCAATTAGAGGTAAGCTTCATAGCAAGCACCATATCTTATGTTTTGTGTGGTTTTCACAATGCCTAGCACAGACTCTTGTATATAGAAGGTGCTCAATAAATGCTGGTTACTTAAGCAAGGATTGTGCTCTATCCTTGATACAGAATCAGCTACAAGGACAAAGTTGCCAGTTGCTGCTTCTTCTAGTAAAAATTCAAACAACAGAACAATGCCCTGCCTCTTGGTCCCAGAGAGACCCTGGTGAATACTGACTCGCTTAAGTGCTTCCTACATCACAAGACTAGCTTTGGGTCCCAACTGAAATTCCTAGTATAGAGTAGCTGGTTATAAACATTTCCTCATGAACAAATAGAGATACGGATTTTAAAATAACAAATGCAACTCTATCTGATCACAGTAGTTTTCCAGTGAAACATTCAACTCCAAGAAGAAAATGGCAAACTGTATGGATTTGCTATTTACTGAGAATTTACAATGTGTGAGTCACTAAAGTAAGCACTTTACATATATGTAAACCATTAAATCTTTATAGCAGCATTTGAAAGTACTGCAGGAAGAATCATTTCCATTTTATAGATGAGGACACTTGGTTTTAGGGGGGTAAAAAACTTGCTGAAGGTTTCACTGGTAATTTGCAGGTGAGCTCGGATGTGAATCCACATACAACTAATCTCGAAGCACTCGGCTTTACGACCACCCATCTAGCTTAGAATTCAGACCAAACTCTCATGATCAGACTCCAATGAACCAGATTCCAAATAAATGGTTTTATTAAGGACATAATATGTAATGAATATAATAGTTTGATTATTTTAAACCAAACTGACATATAAGATATAATTTCCCCTACGTATATTTTAATTACATCTATATAAAATAATCATAAGAGATTTCAGACTTAGAGAATGCTAGAGACTGAATGTTTGTGCCACCTCAAAATTCTTATGTTAAATATAAACCCCTGAGGCCAGGGGCGGTGGCTCATGCCTGTAATCCCAGCACTTTGGGAGGCCAAGACAGGTGGATCACAGGTCAGGAGTTCAAGACCAATCTGGCCAAGATGGTGAAACCCCATCCCTACTAAAACTACAAAAATTAGCTGGCATGGTGGTGTGCACCTGTAATCCCAGCTACCCGGGAGACTGAGGTAGGAGAATCACTTGAACCTGGGAGGTGGAGGTTGCAGTGAGCTGAGATCACACCACTGCACTCCAGCCTGGGTGAGAGAGCAAGACTCCATCTCAAAAATAATAATAATAATAATAATAATAATAATAATCCAAACCCCCTAATGTGACAGTATTAAGAAGTGGAGCCTTTAGGAGGTGATTAGTGTCCTTATAAAAGAGGCCCCAGAGAACTCCCTTGCCCTTTCTGCCATGTGAGGACACAGTGGAATGACAGCGATTCATGAACCAGGAAATGAGTTCTAGCAGATCATCCAATCTACCAGCGCCTTGATTTTGGACTTCCCAGCCCCTGGAACTATGAGAAACAAAAGTGCATTGCTTATAAGTCATTCAGTTTATAGAATTTTGTTGTAGCAACCCAAATGGACTAAGACGGAAAATTGGAACTGAGAAGTGGGGTGCTGCTATAACAAAGAGCTAAAAATGTGGAAGCGGCTTTGGAACAGGTAACAGGAAGGGGCTGGAAGCGTTTTGATGTGCAGTCTAGAAAAAAGTCTATATTGCCATGAATAGACCTTTAAAAGCAATTCTGGCAAGGGCTGAAAAACGACAGAGGAAAGCTATAGAAAAAGCCTCGATCTTCTTAGAGAACACCTACATGATCCTGAAGAGATGTTAGTATAAATATGGACAGTAAAGGCAATTCTGATGCGATCTCAGACAGAAATAAGACATACATTACTAGAAAGTGGAGGAAAGGCCATCCTTGCTATAAAATGGCAAAGAACTTGTATGGATTTGCTATTTATTGCAAATTGTGTTCGTGTCCTAGTGTTTTGTGGAAGGTAGAACTTGTGAGTGATAAAATTAGATACTTGGCTAAGAAAATTTCTTAACAAAGTGTTGAAGGAGCAGCTGGATTTCTTCTGACTGCTTATATTGTAATAAAATGTGAGAAGCGAGAATGATCCAAAGAATTGTTAATCAAAGAGGAAGAAGAACGTAAAGATTTGGAAAACTCTCAGCCTCTCTGTATTGAAAGAATTAAGAAGCCTGTTAGGAAAAGAATGATGAGACTGTAGCTAAGTGATCATTTAATGAGGTTAGTCAGCCATCTCAACAGAAGCCAGGAGGTATTGTCCAAAACAGTGGAAGAATGACCCCAGAGGCAATTCAGAAATCCTCTGCACTGCCCCTCCCATCACAGATCCAGAGTACAAGGACCCTGGGGGAATTATGGTTCCAAAGAAGAGGCCACCAGCACTTTTGACACCTCAGGGCATGCCACCCCCTGCACAAGGCACCTTCTCACATTGTAAAATTCAGTCCCATACTCCCATGCCTCACTGTTCAGCTGCGCTTTGGCCAGAGCAAAGGCATGGGGGTATAGTAGCCTCCACCTAGATTTCAAAGGATGCCCAGGAGAGCTGGAACTCCTCCCTGAGAAAGTCATGGCACAGGACCCCAGCCTGCAGAGTGTGGGGCAGGAAGGGAACCACTGTGGGGGCAGGGTCACTATAGAGAACCCCTGCTAGGGCAATTCCCAGCAAGCTATGGAGGCAGAGCTATGCAAAAATCATAGAAACAGGACCTTCGGGGGCCCAACCCCTAGACAGCAAAGCTGCAATACAGGGCCACCACCTCGGTGGGACCAGAAGAGAGAACTCTTACCCCATGGGTTTGGAAGGTGGGACCTCCACCCCAGTGGGCCTGGAAGGCAGAGTATCAAGTCAGAGAAGGTAATTTTCAAGCCTTAAGGTATGATGTGGTTGGGTTTTAGACTTACTTGGGACCTGTTACTCTTTTTTTCTTTCCCATTTCTTCCTTTTGGATGGGAATATCTTTCTATGCCTGTCCCACCATTGTATTTTGGAAGCCTATAACTTGTTTGATTTCATAGTCTCACAGCTAGAAAGGAAATTGCCTCACTCATATCAGATTTAGATGGTATTTACATGAGACTTTGGACTCTTGAGTTCAAACTGAAATGAGTTACGATTTTTGGGGCTATTGGGATGGAATGAATGTTTTACATATGAGAATAACATGAATTTGGGGGAATGGGGTGGAATACTATAGACTAAATGCTTGTGTCTTCTCATAATTTATATGCTGCCAGACATGGTGGCTTACACATGTAATCCTAGTACTTTGGGAGTCCAAGGCAGGGGAATCACTTGAAATCAGGTGTCTGGGACCAGTCTGGGAAAACGAATGAGACCCTGTCTCTAAAGAAAATTTAAAAATTAGCCAGATGTGGTAGCACATGCCTGTAGTCCCAGCTACTCAGGAGGCTGAGGCAGGAGAATCACTTGAGCCAGGGAGGTCAAGGCTGCAGAGAGCCATAATTGCACCACGGCACTCCAGCAGGAGTAACAGAGTAAGACTCTGTATCTAAAACCAAATTGTTTAATTTGTATGTTAAACCCTAACCCTCAATATGATGGTATTCAGAGTTGGGGCCTTTAGGAAATAATGAGATCATTGGGGCAGAGCCATGATGCATGGGATTAGTGCCTTTATAAAAGAGGCTTCAGAGAACTCCCTCTCCCTCCCACCATTTAAAGACACAACACAGAACCAGGAAGCAGGACCTTGCCAGACATCAACTCTGCTGGCACCTTGACCACAGGCTTCCCACCCTCCAGAACTATGAGAAATAAATGTTTCCTGCTTATCAGCCACTCAGTTTATATTTTTGTTATGACCTAGTGGACTAGGACAGAAGATGCACTCCAGACTAAGAAGCATTAAGATTTTGAAATGAAAAAAATATTTTTCCTCATTCTGAGTCAATTATTATTTATTATGTAATTAGGTAGATAGCTAAAAAAAAAAAAGAACAAAAAACAGTGCCACCAGATTTGTTTACTTCCCAAATAAACATTAAATGAAAAGTGAGTTTATATCTTAGCACATGACTAACAGCCCCTATTTTGGTCAGTTTTCCAAAATTATCTGCAATTATACTGACAAATGAAAATCAAACAGAGTAAATGTGAAAATCTGTTCAACATCACTAGTAATGAAAGAACTACAAATCAAAACAATGGGATATTAATATCCATCTGTCTGAATCTACACAAATTTTATAATAGCGACAAATCACAATAAGACAAGTAGTTTCACATACTATTGGAAATATTGAAAAATTCTCAATTCCTTTAACTTATTAATCCCTTTTATTGATTTATTCTAAGGAAATAAAAGTAATAAGAATATAGTAAAGAAATATAGTAAAAGGTTTATGTTTAAGGATATTCGTGTGCACTGGGGTAGCCAATTTACCAAAATATTAACAGTGGTTATCTGTTGTCCTTAGAATTGTAGGTTATTTTTATATTTCTAATTTTACTATTTCTATACATTCAATCCATTTCCAGTCAATGTTCTAAAATTGTGTCCTCAAATATTCTAAAAATATCACTAGTCACCGAGATCACTGCTAATAGCAATAGGTAAGATAAATTGATTTTGACTCAAAAAGTCTGTTTCCTACACATCTCTGTGATGAAATTAAGGTCTAGCATGCTTGTTTGATGTCTTGTTTAATTATTGGGTTATTCCAATTTCCGCTTACCTGGATTGGATGTGTACTGCATTGCAATCATTAGCATGGATGATGCAGAGAGGTTAACGTGGGCAGGTACGCCTTCTCTCCTTGAGGAGCCCACTGCAATCAAAAGTTTTTTGATTAGACACAATTTAATCTCTACATATACCTGATACTTTGCACAGAGCATGAGAGATAAGAAGAAACTTAAAAAAAATAATAAGTTCCAATAAAGTCAATGGAAGTTTTGTACAAACAAAACCACACAATTTGTCCTAGTATACAAATGCTACAGTTGTCATTATCCATAGGAAAATGTAGTGAGAATCTATAAGGTACAGAACAATGCCAGAAAGTGATGTAATGGCTTTATCAGAGTTGTACTTAGATGGGATCTCTACCCCCAAGATGTTTGTATTTAGATGGAAAAAAAGGAAAAAACCAGAATCCTCTATGTGCCCAAAGACAGTGCACATGCTGAAGGGTATTCAATGAGAAAAATAATTTAAAAAGGTTTTTAAACGCAAACTGAATGTATTACTTCTTAGAGATGCAGATGAAATAATAGTTTACTTATAACGTATAACATTAGTTACAATACAAATTCTAAATCACATATTATAAAAATATTATTAATTTAAATAGTATTTTCAACTTTCACATATCATTAAACAGCTTTATTCAAACCTTCACATGTAACTTCATCATCAATGTCTTCATTAACATGAGAATGACTTTTTCAGTTTTCCAGAGCTTACCATCTTCAAATTCCTCTGAGTTGTTTGAAATAAAGCAATTTTTTAATCTGTGAATAACACAGTTGCTGGGCCTTTTATCCTATGCCAACAAGCATAAAATCACAAAGCAAATTGGTTTCCTTAAAATCCGTCTTATCACTGTATAATCATGGTCTCCACTCACAAATTGCTTTTAAGACATCTTTAAGTGGCTTGTTTAAGATGATATCAAATACCATATTAAATTTCTTTGCCTCTCTTTTTTAAGAGAGTATGTCAGGTCACCCCTTTAAGTATTTTTAGCACTGATGGAAGTCATTTGGGGAAATACACTGTCTCCCAAGAGGGCTTTCTTATTTCAAACACAGTAATTGAGAGAGGAGCCAGCACAGGAGAAACTTTATTAGGACTCAAACGTAAAATAAATTCCTCTTTTCTCAGGGAAAATTCCAGAAGTAGAAGAAATCTCTCCTTATACTTGGGCTTGTGTTGCAGAGTGTGAAGCATGAACAGAATGGTGTGCAGAGAGCATAAAACCCTCAAAAAGACAACCCTTAGATTCCTACACATAATAGAAAAGAATAGAATCTTATTGTTGCTATGGGCAACAATAAAAAGCAAATAACCTCAAAACCTGCTTTATTTTATTTTATATTAAAGTACAATAGGTGTGGATTATATCTCACCTACATCCAAAAAGGGTAAGATAGCTTCTAATAAAACACAGGTAGAATAGAATCATCAAAACACTAATAAAAGGTTTGTCACATAATAAAGCAGAGGAGACAAAAATATTTTAACACAATTCTTTCCTTTTTACATAAAGGACTTGGGGCACCGTGGTAGACAGTGGCCTTTAAAACAATTTTACAGAAATAAACAAACAAAACACATCTATCACTAAGTTCCATTTACTTGAGTTGGCTTTTACTAATAATCACTTGCAGCTAGGCTGCTGCTATCCCACCAGGTGGGTGATACTCAGAGAGAGAAACTAGTTTGGCTTTACAACACATGAATAAATAAGTATTAATAATTAGACAAAGATCTGAGGATCGATTCACTGCTCTTAGACAGTCAAGTTGATTAATCAAGTGTGATTAACCAAGAAAAAAGAACTTTCAGCCAAATGCTAAGGAACAAAGTGCAGCTGCTCTCAAACTCTAGGCAGGGAGCTTGTTCAAATTCAGCTGCTTTGGGGCCGAAGAAGATGCTTCTGGAGACGCTACCTCAGTCAGCTCAGGAAGCAGGAAACTACATGTTTAATTAGTAAGCACATCGGGTGATTCTGATTCAAGCTGGCTTTGAACCACTGTTTGAGAGGTACTGTCAGAGGGAAGAGAAATAAGAAAGAAAATGTCTAGTCAGGTGTCCGGGGACAGGAAGAAGAATTGCATGCCCCACGCCTTTTGTTTAAAAAAAAAGAGTCTTGTTTCAGACATGGAGTCATATATTCTTGTTTTGGGATAAGTGTTTTTCCTTTGTTTAAATTCATCTCAAACTTTTCAATAATATGCTTTTCTCAGCCAGGCATGATGGCTCATGCCTGTAATCCCAGCACTTTGGGAGACCACAGTGCGTAGATCAGCTGAGGTCGGGAGTTTGAGACCAGCCTGGCCAGCATGGGGAAACCCCGTCTCTACTAAAAATACAAAAATTAGCCGAGCAATAGGCTGTGGCAAGAGAATCACTTGCACCTGGGAGGTGGAGGTTGCAGTGAGCTGAGATCACGCCATTGTACTACAACCTGGGCAACAGAGGGAGATTCCATCTCAAAAAATAATAATAATAGGCATTTTGAATACTACTACTAAAGAAGACTGAGAATCACTGTACCTGGAGGCCTTTAAAAATGGGAGAGATGCCCACATGTCTCAGATGATTTAGGTGAAGTCTATTTGCAGAATGGCCCAAATGGCTCAGCCACCTCTGGATGTCCCTGCTTTTCTACAAATCCATACTCTCCCTCAAAAAGGACGAGCCAGGAGGCCAAAAGCATTCCCCTGGCTCAAGCCCTAGAAAATTGGCTGCAATCTTACATAAACAGACAGTGCCTTGCAATTTCCTAGCCTTCTAACAGACTGAATAAAATCACCCCAGTTCTAATTTAATAAACATGCACAGACACACATCATTTATTGAATCTTGTTAAAAAGGCATGATGTAAACAGATGTGCAGCTTGTCCCCATGAGGGTGTAAAAAGTCAAGACTATAAACAATAGAAGGGAGAAGATAATTAATCAAAATAAGAAAATTTTGCATTTAATATTGTGCTCAGGAAATACAATTAAAAGTTTCCAGTTCTATTCCCTATCCTCCCAGCATCACCAGAACAATCATTACCATGATTCCTCCCTTCAGGAATAATAACAATGCCTTAATTTGTTCCTGCATTTTGTAGCTACAGCTGTGTTACTCAATATGGTGACCAGTAGTCACACGTGGCTATTTAAACTTAATTAAAACTAAATATTAAAATTGCCATTCCTCAGTCTCACTAGACACGTTTTAAGAGCTTAGTAGCCAGAGGGGGCTAGTGGCTACTTTACTGGGCAGCATAAAATTTTTAATGTTTTTATGGAACATTTCATCATTGCAGGAAGTTCTGTAGACACCGCTATTCTACAAGAAAGGACAAACAGGTACTTGTGGAGAAATGAAAGCAGTGCAAGGGAATAAAGAGAAAGTGATGGAAGGTCCTGTTTTAGCCAGAGGGTAAGGAAGGGCATCTTGAAAGATGTACTTGAGCTGAAATCTAAAGAATGTGAGGAAGCAAATAATCATGAGACCATTTGGGAGAAGGACTCTGGGGACAGAGAATAAAGCATGGAGCAAAAGCAAAACGTGGTGTCTTTGTGAAACTGCAGAAAGGCCAAGGCCCCTGCAGCAAAGTGAAGACAAGGAGATGTAGTGACTGAAACGGGAAGGTAGGCAGAGGTCAGGTCATAGAGGGCCTGTGAGTCAAGGAAGGGCACTGAATTTGATTTGTGAGAATGATGAGAAGCTAGGTGGTTTTGATGAGGAAAGTGGCATGATCTCATTTACATGTTTGGAGGATAGCTCTGGCTTTTTGATGGAGAACAGAAGGTAGGAGGGTTGAAAAGGGAAGCAGGGAGACCAGTTCAGAAGCTACTGGACTGGCCCCAGTGAGAGCTGGTGGTGAGAAGTGGCCTGAATGGGAATATATTGAAATGGATTCCACTGGCCTTCTACTTGTCTAAAGCGTAAAGGTAAAGGAGCCGTCTGGAAGGAAGAAACACATTATGGTGTCAGTTTTTCAATGTGACATAACCATTGCCTGTACCCTGCCAGACTGCACTGTCTGGATTAACAAGTGGTCTCACCTCTACGCAGGCCCCCGACTTGTGTGAGCAGAGGTAATTGTGTTCCAAGCATGTCTCTTCAGAAGGGCATTATCAGTTAAACACAACGGGAAGACCAAGACAATGTGACCTGGAAGCCTATGCAGCATTAAAATATTTGCAGAATGGTAGGTTCATGAAAAGTCAGCGTCAGGATGCCCACCAACATTGTGGAAGTGTTCTGTCAGATTCTATGAGTTCAAAAACTGCTACAATAATTATCGTTATTATACAACAAACTCTAGAAAAAAAAATTCCCAAGCCCCAGTAGATGGCCTCTTACCTCAAATCATATTTAAGATGATAACATTTCAGGTCAATGTGTGAATTTCATCGGAGTATTGGAATAAGTCGAAATGGGATTTGACATGTCTGTGATTTGACTAAGCATTTGGCCTGATATACATGTGCATAACATCACATGATATTTAAAGGCTATTATCATACATTATCCCATGGTCTTCACAACAAGCATGGGATGTAGACACAGGAAGTTATCTTTAATCACCATTTAATAGCTAAGGAAACTAAAGTTCCATGAGGTTAGGAGATTTGCCAACAGTTGAAGGATTATAACTCAGCTCTTCTGGAATTTCTATTTCAAAACATTTCCCATGACTCAGCAATAAAACTCTCAGAGAATACAGGGAAACCTACCTTAGAAAAACAACCAATAGCTAATAAAACAGACTGCATATATTAAAGGTTATTTAAATATCATCATTTTGCATTTTTACTGTTTTTTTCTACGTGTTATTAGTCTTTGGAAGGTCATAGAAACATAACCCTCTGTAGTAGTAGGAAGAGAACAAAAAGTGATCCAGGGTCAAGGTCTGAAACCAGATAGTCAAGTAAGTCACATAATTGCCTTTAAGATAATGCCTTTAAGATTTAAATGAACCTTTATTTTCCCTGAAGGTAAATGACTTTTTGAGAAAATTTAGGGTGGAAAGGAAACTGGATGAGATGAACAGTCTGGGATACAAGGATATGTTAGAATAATCTTAAACAATTATATCTTAAGCTGATGTAACTATTCCGCTTTATTATTATCTTTACAAAAACACAGCCTGAATCAATTAACGTTCACTTGAAATCAGCTCTTTCTCTGCTCTGCTAAAGTATCATCTTCCAAACATCGGTATTTCTATTCAGTCCACAAATCACAGATCCCCTATTGGAAAAAGAGAGGTTTCCATGGTGACGTGCAAATGACTTTCTCAATTCTTAGTAACTCCTTTAATATATTTTTTATAAACAACGCATACTGAGTACATTTGGAATAAAGAGAAATATATTTTATTTATGGAAGGAGTTAAAAAGAAAAGTATGTCAAAGGAAAATTTCATAACAAAAAAGTTGAAGTCTGCTCGGCAGAACGTTAAAAAGACTCATTCTAAAAGAAAAGTCCAGCGCTTGGTTTACTGACAAGGACGGTAAGGAGGAAATCTCCGATACACATGCCGGCCTCTTAATCTGAAGAGCTGCAATACCTCATTAGGTCCACTTCAAAGATCAGAACTTTATCTTCTAGGTCCTTAATAACAGAATCATTTTGCACCCGAAAAGCTGTTCGTGTTTGCCATCTGACATTAGGAACACCACACCAAAGAGATAAAAAGCCATTTTGTCTTAAAGACTTTATCAAGTACTCAGGAAATACCACATCCTTCATCCTAACATCTCAGTCCTGAAATAAAAATATTCTGCAAGAAGTTAAATGTTCTTGTCTTGTTTTGGTCACAATTTCTAAACAAGAAACAACTACAAAAAAATAGAAAAACGTGGATACCACACACAGACACACATTCTCATATCAGTCCATTTAACATAATTAATCTGAAACTATATCCTTCTAGCTTTGGATCTGTGTCTTTGTATACTCATGAAATAACAAGTACAAATGAAACACCTGAATGGTGTAATCTAATTTGGCTGTTAAAGTTGCTACCACAATTTATTTTCAAAAATTTAAAGATGACAGGCTGGGCATGGTGGCTCATGCCTATAATCCCAGCACTTTTGGAGGCCAAGGTGGGTGGATCACCTGAGGTCAGGAGTTCAGGACCAGCCTGACCGACACGCAGAACTCCCGTCTCTACTAAAAATACAAAATTAGCCGGGCATGGTGGCGCATGCCTGTAATCCCAGCTGCCCGGGAGGCTGAGGCAGGAGACTCGCTTGAACCTGGGAGGCAGAGACTGTGGTGAGGTGAGGTCAAGCCATTGCACTCCAGCCTGGGCAACAAGAGCAAAACTCTGTCTCAAAGAAAAGAATTAAAATTAAAAAAAAGATGACAAATATTGGCTATTATTGAACCACAGGAATGATTATGAGAAAGGAAAGTCAAAGCTAAGAGAATAAAACCAGAGCAACGAAATAAACACATGAAGCAGACCAACAATTGAGTTAGAGGACATATGCACCTCTTACACAAAATAATACTGACGGTACTTAAACTCTTTAAAGTAGCATGCCAGAAATAAACTTCAAGATTGAACATTTGTTTCAAACCCCCTCTTTATGATTGAAAAAAATGGGACCTTGGGGAATTAAGTGACTTTTTCAGACCTTCAAATAAATGTCAAGTTACTCCACTAATAAACAACAAAATATACACAAATTTTGTAAACCTGACTTACTATTTGATTCTCAGTTGCCAAGGTTTGTACATTTATGTAAATAGGAATTCTAAAATACTATGTGGCATGTTTTGGGATCTGTATTTCTAATTAAGTAGAAATTAATAATCAAGTGTAAAGAAACAAATTGCCAGCGATCACAATACTTGATCAATCTTAAATGTAACTTCAGAGGCCTGATATTTTCAACACGTCTCCCATAATTATTAACTTATTCCCAAGAAGGAGGGATTTCATTAATTAGATTGATTATTAGAAAGATACAACCTCCTCATTAATCCCACCACCGTCTCCCAGCACTTTGGGAGGCTGAGGCAAGAGGGTCACTTGAGGCCAGGAGTTCAAGATCAACCTGAGAAACATAGCAAGACCCTACCTCTGCAAAAAAAATTTTTTTTAATTAGCCGGGCGTGGTGGTGGAGGCCTTCACATCCTACTTAGGAGCCTAGGGCAAAAGGATCACTACTTAAGCCGAGGAGTTTAAGGCTGCAGCGAACTATGATTGTGCCACTGCATTCCAGCCCAGGCAACAGAATAAAGAGTTTGACTTCTGCCTAAATTATATTGCAATACAAAAAAATTAGCAAACTGATCATAATTTCAAAAGAGAGAGAGACAGAGAAAGAGAGAGGAAGAGAGGAAGGGAGAAAGGGAGGGAGGAAGCCAGGCACGGTGGCTCACACTTGTAAACCCAGCACCTGGGAGGCCACGGAGGGTGGATCACCTGAGGTCAGGAGTTCAAGACCAGCTTGGCCAACATGGCAAAACCCCACCTCTACTAAAAATACAAAAATTAGCCAGGCATGGTGGCTCATACCTACAGTCCCAGCTATTTGGGAGGTTGAGGCAGGAGAATCACTTGAACCCAGGAGGCAGAGGTTACAGTAAGCCGAGATTGTACCAACATCTCAAAAAAGTAAAGAAAGAAAGAAGAAAGGAGGAAAGGAGGGAGGGAGGGAGGGAGGGAGGAAGGAAAGAAGGAAGGAAGGAAGGAAGGAAGGAAGGAAGGAAGGAAGGAAGGAAGGAAGGAAGGAAGGAAGATCAGTCTGCTAATTTTTTTGAATTGCTACATAATTTAGGCAGAAGTCAAACTCTGCTGAATTCCATAGCTAACATTAAACTTGATTGTAAAATAAAGCAAATGTAGCTCAAAAGATAGATATGGTTACCAATTGTTATTACAGAGCAACAACTTTAATAAGATCATAAGTACATAAAATTAAAATGTGAATGATGATCACGAGGAGGAATGTAACCAACCAAAGTATTTTTCTAAAGCAAGAGTTGAGAGGAGAGGAGCAAGCTGACACTTATTGCATACCAGGCATTGTGCTAACATTTTATCAATGATCCAAGTTAACCATCTTAATTATCCCACAACTTTAGGAGGCAGCTATTATTATCATCATTATTATTATTTTATAGGAAAGAAACAGAAAGTTAAGAAATTTGCCTAAGGTCATATAGCTACTAGGTGGAAGAGCTATGATTTGAATCCAGATGTTTGACTCCTAAACCCACAATTTTTTCAGCTTCCCTACTAAAACACAGATTAATCCATAATCCGTTTCTTTAAAAAATACTTGAAAATGATTTTGATCATAAAAACCACAATGCAATTTTTTTTCTCTTTGTGCTCATGTCTGGAAGGCCTGAAAGATTAAGTCTATAGACTTAAAACAGGATTCATATCAGTTTTATGTTTATAATCACACCTTGCATGTGACTTGCAGGCTTTAGTGTTTTTCATAAATTTCAACTCACTTTATCATCACGATACCTCTATAAGGGAAAGCTAATGGGCTTGTCATTCTGTAGATGGCGTCTCAACTATGTAAGCTGCCCAGATTAGAGGCAGAGCTGGGACCAGAATCTTTACATCCTGACTATCTAATTCTCTTTCTATCACATCCCACTGCCTTCAGAAGCAAAAGACAGGAATTTCTACATCTAAGACAATACTTTTCCCACCTTTTTTCTAAAGTGGCAAAAGATACAGTAATTTATACACAGGAAATCTAGACTGCCTCTCTATGTTCTCTTTTTCTATTCTATAAGATCAAACTATCTGAATAAAATAATTCTAAGGCCTAATGCTTTTCATTTCCTTGGCTTCCACCATAACATCCACGCTAAAGTGACTGAATTTAAATCATAGCCCATGTATATATCAAGAGATTCCATTATAATCTTGAAAACCTAGAGCCTATTACAGCAAAAGCCATTTCCATTCATATACTACATAAAAATAATCTAGTATTAGGTAAGATTGGACTTACATATAGCCATTGGTAGAAAAGATGTGCTAAGATATTCAATAATATCCTTGTGCAGAAATGGTGGAAAGGTAGCTAACGTTGATATCATCGTGTAGGGCAAAGTACTCAGAATATCATCATTGAGAAAAGGTAGCAAACATGTAGTTGTATAAAATATCGACTGTCCAAGATCTACAAAACAAAATCGAGTAATCAGTCACTGAATATTTCACAATTAACAAAAGTATGCTAACTTTACATTTGAAGCTTTAATGAACCGGTTCAAATTCTAAGCAACTAGTGCTCCCTTCCTATTAAGTATTATGAAACATAATGTTTAACTAGGGTACTATGTATACAGTAGTTGGTCAGTAAATGACCGATAAATGAATATGTCAAGAAATATAAATATCCATCACATGTATTTTTCCTTCACACCTTCTCAATCTTCAATAATACTTGGTATTCGTATTACTACATTCTACACAAGGTAACTGCGGCACGAGAAATTAGATGATTTGCCCAATGGAAGTTTCAGAAAAGTCAAGGGCAGGGTCAGAAATAAAACCAAACTATCTCTGTTAAATCAATCACACCATCTGGAGTGTCGGGCAATGAGGTAATTTGCAACCTCCAGCAGAGCAGCAGATTCAGCAAGCACCAAACAAGGGAAGCCTTAAGCTGGTGCTACATAACCCTGTGCATTGTGTCATCAGTAATCACGGGAGGAAGTGCTACCTCATAATAATCTTTCTAACAACACCTTTAAACATAGATAGTAACAATACCTACCTCACTTCATTAGAAGGATTGTTAGGAGGTTTAAATGAGATAAATGTAAAGTCCTTAGCGTAGCACATAATGTGTGCTCCACAAATATTAGCTGTTATTAATATTAACAGTTACTATTATTATTACCTGCACAAGAATAAAAATAAAGGCAATGCAACAAAACCATAACTGTTTAGCTTTAGAATGCATGTAGGCCAAATCCCGTTACACTAAACGTACATTTTTATATTTCTGGACTTCCCAAAATATAGGCCGTCAGCCAAGGTTTAATGATGAAGACTTTGATCACTTTTGCATTCATTATACCAGAAAAGTGCTAGACTTTTCTTTATTTTGCAGCAGATGTATCTTCTTAGTGTTATTTGGATTCCTAACGTTATTTCTGATTGTCATCAGAAGTAATATGCCATCTCAACAGGCACATCAGCTCACAACAGAGAGGATGTGGCCACAGTGCACGCTAGAGAGCCAGGGTCAGACAACCTTGAGCTCAAACGACTGAAATGGAAAATCCACAGGTATTTAAGAATTAACTGAGGCTGTGCATACAAGATGTCTCAGCTGCTTTCCTTGAGCCTTTTAGCTTAATTACAGACCATTAGCACTGAAAGGAGCCCAACTGGAGTATTTCTCATATAAGGAAGCTGAGGTCTGGAGAGAGGTGACTGCCCAGGATCACCTGAGAGTTAGCAGCTGAACTGTGACAAAACCGTTGCCTTGTGCTCTTCCTGTCCTCCACCGGGACCAGTGGGAGGACACAGCCTCCAGTCTCAGTGGAGTGGCTCTCAAAGTCTGTGCAAAAGAAGCGTGCACAGGATCTTGCTAAAAATTCAGATCCTCAGGCCCCACCCCTCAGTGATTCTTAGTCAGAAGTCCCAAGAACCAGAGTTCCATGTTACAAACTCTCTCCGTGATTCTGATGTTTTTCAGACCATGCTTCAAGAAACAATACTGTATTGTTTCTCTGAACCATTCATTAGAACTATCTATTGAGTTTTTTCCTACCATCTAAGCTCTATCATGCAGAACAAGAACACCATAGCTAAATAACAATGTCACAAAGTCACAAAACAGCTGCAGGCATAAAAGGAAAAATACAAATCATCTCCCCTGAAATCGTCAAAATCTATACATTAACCTCAATTATACAGATTGCAATTTACCAAATTTAATATTTTTTATCTTAATCAAGGGGCTTTGAAGATAATGGGCAGCTCCCCTAACACACTGGACCAAACCCAGGACCAGGTAGGTCCCAAGTGAGTTCAGGGCTGGTCATCACAAAGGAGAAGCACTGACAAGCTCATCACCATAGTCAGCTCTGGCAGTCTTATGTTCAGAATCCTCACATTTAAGTTCAGAGCTGACAGAGGATCACAGTGAAAGTGGCTAGGCTTAAGATGGCTGCAGAATTATACAAAAAGCAACTTTACGAATTTCTATACCTTTTACATTCACTATAACACAGAACTGTAAATATATTAAAAAAAAAAAAAAGTCCAAAAGTCATTATTTCATTTTTATCGCAGTAGATTTTTAAACTTTTAAAATTAGGAACATGCTGTATGAAATAAAGCATCGAGAATTCTCTTAGGGGAGTTAGCCATAACTAAAAGACAGTCACCCCCACTGCCCATTCATTTTCCAAAATTCCAATTTTTCTGTACAGTGAAACTTTGGTTATCATACTTCCAGGGACCAAATGAGCAGAGCTTTGAAATTAAGACAACTACTGTTTTAAAGTGCATTATCTGCAAAAATCTCTTTTCTTATTGCATTGTTTTTTATTTGATTCTCTCATTTTTATGGATTAGGAGAAGCTGGTAAGCAAGCAAGATAAACTGAATGAGGACACTGAGTAGAAAGGGGGAAGAGTTAAGCAAATAAGCAGGCTCTTAAACTTATATTCTAAGTGCCACTAATATCATATATTGCACACATACTGCAAACAGCACATAGCACCATTAATACCATATGCTGAATACAGCATACGGTGCCACTATATACTATATCTACATTTTGGTACAAGATTTTGTAATAACTATTGATTGTTATTTACATTTGGAAGAGTTCTTAGAGACTGCTTCTCATCCAACCTCCTTACTTTAAAGACAGGAAAAAATGGGTCCTAGAGAATTTCTGTGATTTGCTCCCTCAAAAATCACAGAATTAGTCAGTGGATTACAGCCTGCTCTTCAGGTTCCACTTCTTAATTATCTGGGCATGAGTTTTCAAATCTCATCTCCCTTCTCATAATTTCAACAAGAGTCCCCATGATAACTGATCAAGAAAGAAGAGAAAATTTCTTGTGATATGTCTTCCTCCTTTCTCCAGCCCATTCTCCCCGAATACCTCACTTGGATAACATCCTTCTGGCAATAAAACAGTATAAAATGATAGTATGGGAAGCACCATAATGAAGTTTCAGTGTAGTGTTTCTAGCCACACAAAGCCCTTTCAGGTGACTGATTACAACAGCGACCATCTCCAAGCCCCTTGCTCAGCATCATATACATTCGTAAGTATCCATGTACATTTCCAAAGGTTTCAGCTAAGTGCTCACCGTGTTGGCCGTGCTGTAGTAAAGGAACTAGATCCAGGAGAGTCACCAAAGTCACGTAGAGGCCTTGGTAGTCCAAAGAAGGGTAGTCTGACAACTGAGCATCACGACTTTGCGGGCCGCGTTCTGAGGGAGCATCTCGCAGGACGCTGTAAAGGAGGGAGCGAGTAACAGTAGGGTTGATGGAACTGACCTGCGGTCTTAGAGATGGGGTGAGTGGGAATGGCACAGGAAAAAGACACATGGTCATGGGCACTGTCAAATTGGAGGCATCTTGGTTTTCCTTCTTCCCTGTGCGGGACAAAATGCTGTTGGGGGGACAAAGAAAAAAAAGAGACAACAAAGACACAAAGAACAGCACATTACATTGAAATGACACTCTAAAACAAATAATAAAACACCAGATACATTCCACATAAGATGCAATTGCCACGCCAGCAGGGTCTACCAATCTAGTACTGGTCACATAGCTTCGTGCTCAGAGGTACCAATAATACAAGGTTTACTTTGTGGAGGTTTCATTGCATCTCATGTGTTATCTGGTTAGTAAGGAGCAAAAATATAAAAATGCATGTTTCAGTGCCAAACCCATGTTTTACAGTTTAGCAATTTGGTGAAGGAGAGGTTTCCTGGAAGAGAAAACAATGGCTTTGTCTAATGAGTAAGGGCTCTTACTCCTAATTACAAGGAGCTTTCAAAGGAAAAGACGTTTTCAGCAAGACTGTCTTCATCAGGTAAATAGGAACTTGCAAAATATAGGTATGGCACTTGCAGAAACATGTTTCAGCAAAGAATAAACATGTGTGTTTATTAAGAAAGTCTTAAAAATCACATGTTTATTGCATCAAAATAATGTCTATATGTATATTATGATACTGTTTCATGACATTCTGTCAGTATCATTTGAGATAATGAAGTTTAAACAGGCATATGAATTTAGAAATAATACATATTTCTAAAATGTTAGCTAAACTACATTGGAAAAGCTATAAAATAATATATAGTTGATGGTCCGTAGCATATGTTTGTGAGCTAATGATAATGGTTATTTATGTGTGTTTTTTAAATTTTGCATGTTGGGGAGGAAACATTTTATTAAATAGTTACCTTCAAAATTCTAACGACTAAGCAAGCAGTATCTGTCATATAGCTGCACGTCATACAGTAAGATTTCATGTATTACTGCTGCTACTTACATTATTATTCAACAAAACTCACTAAAAACTAAAGGAAAGATAATTTAGAAAGTTAAAAAAATTAATGGGAATAAAAATAAATTCTAAAAATAAATTGGTTTTCTTTTAGCCTTAATTTTAAAAGAAAAAAACCTTTTGGTAAAAGCGATAAAGCAGAAAAGTTGTTAATTTAAAAATAAAAGAAATTACTGCTTAACCAACTGTTTAGATTTTGTAAAATTAGTTTATACTATTTAGCATTAAAGACAATAGCTATACATTAGAATGATAATATCTGCGCACTTGCAAAGTGCTTTTATATAGTACACTTATATGTTAGTCCAAGTAGATAACAGTTTATAAATGTTTCATTATATAAAAATAACCTGGTTTTACAGTTGCTCTGTGTGATCAAAGATTACTAAGCTCTTAGTTAATGCTACTACATTTACAGTTTTACAGTGATGTGAAGAATTGGTTAGTGTCAAGCATGCTTGCTATATCAAGTTTGCATTTATTTTTGTTTACTCTTAGTGCAAAATATGTTACAATGTAAGAAAAATGACTACATGCTTTGTATTTTCCATGTGCCTAATTTACCTCGATTTCCTTTGTCTTCTGTTAACCAATGTCCAGGGGAAAACAATTGATAATAATAAAAATAATTTCAGAATACTTATGTAATACTTCTTATCAATAAATAACTTAAGATTTGGTGTATTTTTTGTACTTTAAAGGGATTTAATTTACCTTTTTTGTGTGTGATGTATTTGACTTTGTAAGCTTATACTTCACAATGGGATAATATCAACATTTCAGTTACCACTTGACTGTATCTATTATAAATGCCATCAGATTGTTCATCAGACTTCATTCTTATCCCACATTACTCAATTACTCCTAAGAATACCACCTTTATTAATGTTATATTCTTGATAAACCCAGTCACCAAAAGTCTGTTTTAATCCTGTAGGAGTCCAATCCCACTGAAAATTCCTCTAGAATCACAATGGCTTTAAGTCAGATATATTATTTCCCAAACTTCAGCCCTAAATTAGCCAAGTGTCGGCATCGTTTCAAAATTACAAAATGTCGATCTTACAGAAGTGATATAAGGAGAACAACATTTTGCCTTAGAAAATAAATATAGCCGAATAGCATAAATTAATGCTGTCCTTTAAATTAAGAGCAATGCTCTGATCAAACGTCTTGGTGGGGAAAATAAACACGTTATTTTTTCAAATATACCTTAGCATTTTTCCAAAGTGTAATGTAAGCTAACAAATACTTTGGAGACTCTTCTTTGATATTTTTCCCTTCCTGAATACGTGGAGTTCCCAAATGATAGCAACAACAGCTTCATACATGCAGGGAGGGAAGAATGTCAGCATGAAAACAGTAAAACTTCTCTCTCACTGCCTTTAGTTAGATTTGAGAATTCGGTGAGGTCGAGAAAAAAAATGGCTGAAAATGAGTCATCCATGAAACCAGTTTTATATTACCATTCATGTCTCAATGTAAGGAAATGTTTTCATTTGTGGAAAAACTTAAGAAGGGCTCATGAATAAATGTACAATGCATTGTGATTTTATGATGTTTTGTGAGGTTTATTTAGAAAAAAAAAAAAAAAAAGTATTTCCCCAACCAAACTGCCTAACTTGGGAGTTGATAAAACCATTTTCCCCACCTGAAATTATTTCCCAGAGTTCTGCAGACCCAACCAAAATGAATATTAAGAATGCCCTGCTCAGAAGAGTTTGACCCAGCGGCCAGCTTTTCACCTTTCCTTTTTCCTCGAGATTCTCTTTATCAAACACTGACTTTCAAAATCAGGAGAGGAAGACCTCTGTTAGTGTGAGGAAAGATGAGAAGTTGCCCTGAGGTATGTATAGCACAGAAAATTAGCATGTCAAATCAACTTCCTATAAGATTAGGAATGTTGACATTTACATTGAATCTACGTACTAAATAAAATTTACTTCATTATGCTATGTTCTAAAGCTACTCCATGTACTTACCCAATAATTTGATGGATATATCTATATATACATATATTCTTCCTAAGCAATTGGAAATTACAATTTAATTAAGATTATTATGCTGAGTCTAGAATCCATTTTTTTTTTTTTGAGACCGAGTTTCGCTCTTGTTACCCAGGCTGGAGTGCAATGGCGCGATCTCGGCTCACCGCAACCTCCGCCTCCTGGGTTCAGACAATTAATTCTCCTGCCTCAGCCTCCTGAGTGGTTGGGATTACAGGCACGCACCACCATGCCCAGCTCATTTTTTGTATTTTTAGTAGAGACGGGGTTTCACCATGTTGACCAGGATGGTCTCGATCTCTTGACCTCGTGATCCACCCACCTCGGCCTCCCAAAGTGCTGGGATTACAGGCTTGAGCCACCGCGCCCGGCCTAGAATCCATTTTTAAAACCTATTAGACATTTTTTAAATAGCAGCAAGCAGCTTTCCCCAAATGTAATGATTTTGTTAAAAGATTTTACATGCTAGGAGCCTGAACAGCACCAGAAGAGAGATCTGGGGTAAGAAATTCCAAAAGAATGTTTGACATAGGAAGAGGACTAGGATCCTTTACTTTAAGTGTCCTGCCAGATAAAAGGCAAGATTCTTAAAGACCTTCACTGTTGAAAATATGGCCACAGAATGCTTCCCATATAAAAAGAACAGACTTCCTCTCATGTAGCAGTGAGTGGGGATTAAACTAGATGATTCTGGTAGTTGCTTCTAATGCTAAAAGCAAACAGAAAACGAAACTATGAAGTTGTATGTAAAATGTGTGCTTACTACCGAACTTAGGTATCTGCTAAATTAAAATGAGTACAACTCGGCACTCAGATGTGAGTTTAGTAAGACCCCAGGTCACTACTAGATTAAGTAAATGCTCTAGAAGGATTCCAACGCTGGATGAGATTTGAACTAAAGTCAATTCAATTCAACGAACACTTACTGATCCCCTTCTCTAGGTCAAACATCACTCCCGGCACCAGGGCTAGCAAGCTGAGTAACACACAGGGCTCACCTTCTACTACTAGAGTTTAAGGAACGTCCATGAACACTAATTTGAGTCTAATTATGAGCTAAGTGGACATATGTGGACTCTTCAATTGATTTTATAGTCAACTAAGGTAACATATAATCTCTCTCCTCCTACAGATGAAATTAATTAAAGTTAAATGTCTAACTTCTGCCTTTCGAAATACATACAAAGCTCTACTGAAATCGGTGAGTTATATGCATGCACAAATACCAGCGAGCTATTGCTCCAAAAATACAACCCTGACTCAGACGAAGCTGCTGAAATTTGAAGTTGCATAATTTAACCAAAAAATAATCATTTTAACTTCATTGAGAACATCCAAATAGAAAGACAAAGAGTTACTTTGTGAGAATTCATCTCTAATTCTTTCTTCTTGTTTTTTTCCCCAAGAACCTGAGTTCTGAGAGCAAGAAGTGCTTCTGAATATAACGATCATATTAGATGCTTTAATGATATTAAATAATATATAATAATTTTGCAGTAGAAAATCTTACTGCCAATAATCTTGGACACCAAATACTTAGACCATCTTATGTGTCTTGGAATTTATTTATTTATTTAAGAGACAGGATCCCGCTCTGTCACCCAGGCTGGAGTACAGTGGTGTAATCAAGGCTCACTGCAACTTCAAACTCCAAGGCTCAAGCAATCCTCCTGCCTCAGCCTCCAAGGAGCTTGGACTAAAGGTGCATGCCGTCACATCTGGCTAATTTTTAAAAGAATTTTTTTTTAGAGATGGGGTCTTACTTGTGTCCAGGCTGATCTCAACCTTCCGTCTGGTCTCAAACTTCAAGTTTGATACTTCTGTTTTCTAACATTATCTCAGTACAGCTCCACTTAAATTCTGAAAAGATGACAAATCTTGGTGCTAAGCACTTCTTTTAATCTGCCAACTCAGCCTCCCAAGTAGCTGGGATTATTAGATGCCAGCCACCATGCCCAGCTGTCTAAAAGCATAAGTAAAATGAAGAAGTACAAATACGGTTCTTATGGATGTATGTATCAATGGTTCTGTATTTCTAGTTTTAAAAAAAAAAAAAAGCTGGGGTAGGCAAAAGAAAACGATCTGGGTTCAGCCCAGCAGTTGAACCTGGACCAACCCATGACATGTTGCCTTCCCAGTGTTTGCTTTCTTACTCCCACTCCGTGCGTATGTCCTGTTCACTACGGCCTATCAGTTCTGCTCTGACCTGCTAGCCACAACTAATCACCGAGTGCAAAATAGAACTGAAACATCTGAGAATTGAAATGCTGTCCACATTATCTCAGTTCAGCTCTATTTAACTTCTGAAAAGATGACAAATCTTTGTGCTAAGCACTTCCTTTAATCTCCAAGTGAGCCAACACTAGTCCCTGGACTCATAATGAATGCTGGCCTTCCCAAAGGCCAAGCCAAGTTTTAACGTAAAGAAGTGTCCCCTTAATATGATAAATAATAGTCCTAAGAAGAAGCAGTATAGCATAATTGTTGAGAGCATGTGATGTCAATTAGGGTCAAATCCTGAACACTTATTAGATAAGTAACCTTAAGCAACATATTTAACCATTCTGCTTTAGTTTTATTATTTGTAAAATGAGTATAATGGAACCCTCATCTCATAGACTTATAAGAAGGGATTAAATGAGGTAACACATTTAAAGTTTTTAGAACAGTGTTTGGCATGTATAATGACTAATTTTATAAGATAGTAATAATGATTGTAATTGTTACTATTACCATTAGCAGTAGATAGCGATGTTGCCTCCCTTTGAAAATGAACTCAGCTCAGATGCATAGAATCTTCTCCAACAAGCCACTTGAACAAACTACCGTAAAACCAGTTTCACCACTAAAATGCTATTACCTATGATCATATTCTAATGGTCCACTGCTCAAGAAAATGGAATTCTCATGTCTTGCAAACATAACTTTTCAATATTTTAAATTCCTTAATTTTTGGGCACAATTACTAAGACCCAAGCAGCAAGCTGTGAAGTGCCAACTAGGATGTTACAGCTTCCTGGCACATGGAATTCCACATGCTTCCTACTGAAAAGTGTCTTCTACTCTGAAAACTTGCAGAATTTGTCATAATGGAAACTGTTTCCCATTAAGAACTTGGACCTCAAAGACAAAAGGAGAATTTAAGAAAATAGAATTGGATGCCTTGATTCATAACTTTACCTGATGATCACTATGAAAATTGGGCTAATTATTCTACTACAATTTGAGAAGAAGGAAAATATCCTATAAGAGGTCCTAACCTTACCATGCAAGTATGAAATGTACAAATCTGACAAGCAGAATCCCTTCAATATAGAACAGGATCACTAAGAACTCTAAAGAAGGAAAGATATTTCAAAAAATAAGAACACAGAGAGAGGAGGACTGCAGAAGATTCATAGCTGATTTGATCACATGAAGCTTCCATCCACAAAGCATTCAGTATGCCCACGGCAAAGCCTTCAACTGCTAGAAACTCCAGTGCCACTAGTCTTTCCAACTTCGTGTTCTCCTAATACCTGTCTAGCAAAATTTTTGCTGCTGTACAGCTAAAAGAAACAGTACCAAGCCAATTTATGTGTTGCCAAAATCAGATGTGAAGTGAGAAGATTGTGGTAATGGAAGAAATCACATCTTGGAATTTAATGGAACGCAAGGTGTTCTGACTTCTTCAGTGTTATTTCCCAAAACAACTGAGCCTTTACTTGAACAGTTCATCTTTGTTTGCTCTGTTTTCTTAATCAAGATATGTGGAGCAATAGGGCCCTCCTTCTCTACCTCACAGTAAAAGTAAACAGGAGAAAAAGAGTCCTATCTTTTTTTCCTTGTCCTTCACAGAATTTCATATCAAGGCAAAGCATGTTGAACACTTGAAGTGTTACATGGATTAAAAATAACTATGATCACTGTATATTACACTTAGGGAAATAGCAAATACTAATGATGAATCTAAAATGCCGCATAATTCTGATTCTCTTTTAGACCAAAAATATTTTCAATTCTTAATTTTAAGCAATGTAGGCGCTTTTTAAAATCCTACTCTCTTTAGTGCCAACTATAGAACTGTATCATTTTGATACAGTTCTCTGAAAAGATGTTCAATGCAGGAAAGCGGGCAGTGGCCCGGCAATCAATCTTTTCAGCTGGGCCTGGGATCTCATTTGCTATATACACCCAGTCCAGACTCTTCTGGCAGAGCACTAGAAAACACAGGCCCTTTAAAACTTGCAATTCAATAAAAATTTAGATCCCAATAAATTCAGCAGTACTATCTAATAATTCTCTCAAAGTAGAGGATATTTTAAAGCTTACCTTAACAAGGTCTGAGAAAAGTATTTCAATGTGTTTGCAATATCTGTTCCTGATGGTACAGGATAAATGTTGTGGAGAACCCGGTTATGATATTCTTGCAAGTACCGGATCTTGGAAGCAACTAGATAAAAGCAAAAAAAAAAAAAAAAAAAAAAAAAAAAAGAAGAAAAAGAAAAATCATCTTGTAATATGTATTAGGCATACAGTCATTTTTTAAAACTGATTACATACAGGAATTTAATCAGTATTTTAAGGAACATGTAAATTTTTAATAGAATTCCATGATAGAAACAATTACAAAAAACTTTTAATTTCCTCTAATTGTATTCAGCACATAAAATTATTCTTCGTTTTCTGGCCTAATATCCTATTCACAAATTATCTATTGCTTGCTTTTATCGCTAAGAAAAGCAGTACTCCAAATCATTTTCTAATCACCCCAAGTTGGCTTGTTATTAACAAAATAATAATAGATATAATCTCTGCCACCAGAGAATTATATTTAATATTGCTTAACTAAAGCTAATGCAGGAAACTGAAAGGTCTTTCAACAACACTCAAAAAAATCCTAAAATATAGGGAGTCCATTGCACAATGGTATTAATTGGAGTCAGGTTTTTAACTCAACGTGTGATCATGAAAAGCGTGTTTAGTAAATGCTTTAATTGTGAGAGTATGTGAGAGTAGATTAACATGACGAATGTTAAGTAAGAATACAACGATTCTGCACTAATAAAAATGTACAAAATAAGTGTCACATTTTTCTTCCAAAGAATTTCATAAATTAGGAGACTTCCTAATAGTTTTCTGAGCTTGGCTGCCCAGATCTTCTCAAGATTCAGGAGGGACTAAACAGATTTATTTACCCTCCTAGACCTACCTGGAGTCACCAGATTGTCCACATTCCTGACCTGACCTTTGACCTGGCTGTAGTGAAGGGCCCCGATCTAGTCATTCCTCTTTGCAAATCCCAAGGAGCCATGATGATCAGCGTCTCTCTGGTCTCCTCTTCCACAGAGTGCTCAACACTGTCCATTTGTCCTTTCAATCTTTAAGGCTACCAAGGGAGCCTTTTAGGTGGTATGGCTCACTGTCAGCAGTTAACAGAAGACATATCAAGTCCTGGAGAAGCAAGGCCTTGCTGTTCCCAATATCCCACGGAAATAAGCTCCTGGATGCATTCTAACTGAAATGCTGGCTTAAGCAACTTAAAGTCAAAATACTTTTGATAGGTGTGGGACGCAGAAGCACAGAACAATAAAATATCAGAAATGGAAGGACCTTAGAGAGCTCTTCCCATAACCACTTCCTTTTAAAGAAGGGGAAAATGAGGCACATAGGCGGTCAATGGCAGAGCCAGAGTAGTGCTTAGAGTTCCTGATCCCAATCCAGTCATCTTTCCACTATGACATACTCTAGAATATGATTCTGAAATGATGTTCACATGAATGAGACATCGACATGAATGTGAACGTCCATTGCTTGACATCAAAGCAATTTCCAGCAGTTATCAGGTTAATCACTGATTCTAACTTCTACATAGACCATTTATCAGATTTGCCTTTCTCTCATCCACTACCTGAACTATTTCCATGATACAGTTAGCATTTTCCCAAAGAAATAAGTCTAGATTGCAGATTAATAATACCTTGAGTTTGTGTAACACATGAGCTCCAAAGAAAGCAACGAGTTTACAAACTTTATCTCAATTAACTCCATAAGTATTCGGTTGCAAATAACTTTTTTTCCTGAGATAAAGTATAAATAGGTGATGCTTGAAAATGCTTCAATTGCATAATCTACAAAAATCCATTTCTTTCTCAGTGTTTTTTGATCTGCTATTCATTATACTTTTAAAAATCATATTACAAGAAAATCCCTACATCAATGCATAGTTCCAAGTTCCAAATATCTGACATATATGCTAGGCCAGCACAAGCTGTTTGCTCACCCACTGTCACAGTAATGCTTCATTACTGTGACTTTTCTCAAGTTTTAATATTCAGCAGGTTTCTGTGGAGTATTTCAGGAAAACCATTAATCATTCCAACACCTAAGAAAAGGAGTCGATGACAGTACAGGGTGTGGACAGTAAGTTCAAATGAGGAAAAATGTCATAAATCCCCCAACTCAATGGCTTGCTCATAATTCAAGAGCTATAAAACCATCACTACACAACAATTACAAGCAAAATGTTTGTCAAATGAATGACTGTTCTTTTTATAGTTTCATTAAAATGCAGCAAAAGCTCTTTTCCACAGGTATCCAAATATGCACAGCAAAGCAGAGACGAGAGTCACTTTTTTCTTTGAGACCTTTTAACATTTTACAAAAGTCACATTGCATAATCTCTGTGCACTTACCTGTTTATTTTTCTATACCAGTTTGTAAAAATCATAAGGGCAGAAACTGTACATCACTCATGGCTCTATCCCAATCATAACACACTGTCTGGCACTTAACATATTCATAGGATTAACATATCCTCAACATATTCATAGGATTGAATGACTCAACATATTCATAGGATTAAATGAGCACATGAATTAATACTTTAGAAACAGCATTTATCGCTCAGGTCTTTTGGATGTATAGAGAGCTATACATATCTGTATATATATGTACACAATACACATATATATCTGCATATAGACATACAATAGATGTGGACTCTTCGTCCTTAGTGCCAGACACCTAGTAGGTACTCAATAAATTATTGATAAGTGAAGATGGAAAAAAAAAGGAAGAAAGAAAGTAGGATAGAGAAAGAGGAAGAGAATGGTAAGTAATTATGAAAGACCATTTACAGAACAGATTGAAAAAAATGTTCAAGCCAATTTGTGCATTGGTGAATGCAACAAAACCTTAGCAGTCATAGATTTAACTTCCACATTTTCAATGATTTCAGAGCAGCCAAACAGGTCCCTGACAAAAGTAATTTGTAATTGTGCCAAGGATGTGAGCAAAACTCATTTACAGTTCAATTTTGTGCACGAGAGGTGGTCATTTGGCTGGTTAATAAGTTCATGTGAGCATCTAGCTGCCTCGCCAAAGCAAAGAGTTCCTCTTTACTTCACACATATACCTGATTGCTGCTGCAGAGACGCCAATAATTGGGCCTGATAGATATACATGAATGATCTTCGACCTCAACTGACCCTAAGGCTACCTTTCTCTAGTAAGCTCCTTCTTCTCCACTCTCCAATTATAGTCATACTGTCTTCAAAACTCTCCCCAGGGACACCCTTTCCTTATACCTTAAAAAGCCATCCGTTATGGACTGAATTTTGTGCCCCTTAGAATTCATATGTTGAAACCCTAACCTCAAAATGTGACTGTACCTGGAGATAAGGCCTTTAAAAGGGTGATTAAGTTAAAATGAGGCCGTTTCAGTGGTGGACCCTAATCCAATCTGACTGCTGTCCTTTTAAGAGAAGATTAGGACATATAAGAGATACCAGAAATGTGGGAACACAGAGAAAAGGCCACATGAGGACAGAGAGAGAAGGCGACCATCTGCAAGCCAAGGAGAGAGGCCTCAGGAGAAAACAAACCTGCCAACACCTCGATCTCAGACTTCAGCCTCCAGAACTGTGAGAAAATAAATTTCTGTTGTTTTAGCCACCCAGTCGGTGGTACTTTTATGGCACCTGGAGCAAACTAATACACCAGCATAGAGGAAATCTTTTTAGTAAGAGTTAAGAGCATAAACTTTGAAATCAAACAGTTCTGACTTAAGACCTTGGATCTATCTCCACTTAAGCTCAGTTTCCTCATCTGTAAAATGGAGATAATTATATCAACTTCATAGGGCTACTGTGATTATTGTGCTATTGTGATTAATGTGTGAGTGGATACTTTGCACAGTGCCTGGTATACACTCCACATATACTAAATAGTAAAAATCAAAAACCTACTAGCATCTCCTTGTCCTGTCAAACACCAGTCCACACCAATCCTACCACTTGCTAGGGCTCTCCATCCATCAGTGTGTCTCCTATGTAATTAATCTCTCCCTCTTTGCTAAATCATTCCTACCAGGAGTCAAACTAATTATAGAAGCTCCCTTGTCGACAGAAAACAAAAAACCTCTCTCCTGCTTTTCCATTCCCCTCCAGCGATGACACGTGTATACCTATGTAACAAACTTGCATGTTCTGCACATGTACCCCAGAATTTAAAGTATAATAACAAAAAAAAAGAAAGGCAGAGGAAAAAAAGAGTTATGCACACATTCTTCTCTCTCTGTCACTTCCTATTCCTCCTTCCACTCACTCCAGTTTGGCTCCCACATCCACCACTGCACTGAGTCCATTTCCCACACTCATCTAGAGCCTTCAGATTGCCAAGCCATTGGGTACTTTCTGATTATAGTTTTCCTAGGCCTTTCAGGGCATTCCGTACAGTCAATCCTTCCCTCCCTCCCTCCTTCTTGAGACTCTCTCCCCTTGGCGTCCCAGACCCCACATTCCCCTGGTCTTCCTCCCTAGAATGTAGCCTTCTTCAAGTGCTTTGCCACTTCCCCCTATTGCATGATGTCTAAATGCTGGAATTCATCAGAGCTCAGTCCTAGACTCTCTGTTCCTTTCTCTTGATATTCTCCCCAGAGGCAATCCCATCCACCCACAGGGCTGTCAGGACCGTCTAGGGGCCAACTGCTCTGAAAGGTCTCTCTCCATCCCAGACGGGTGGCTCTTGTGAGTAACAGGCCTCATCAACTCAATTTCTCTACTTGATAATCTTGTAAATACCTCAAAGAAAACATGTCCAACACTGACTCTTAGATCTCCCTTCCCCCAGGAAAGAAACCTACTCCACCATCTGTGTAATCCACCAAGTCACTCAAGCAAAGCATTCTAAAACTCATCCTTGACAGCCCCTATTCCCCCGTACCTCACTCCTTTAATCCAGTCCATCGCTAAGTCCTTCTAATCACTAAGTCCTATCAGTAAATCCTATCAAATACATCTCCCAGCTGCTTCTGTTCTTTATCCTCACTGTCATTACTCAGTAGCAGCATCTCCTGATTAAGTCTAATTGCCTCCTAGCCCAGTTCCCAGATTTCTTCTTGCCTCTTTCCACTTCCTTCTCCTCAGAGCAGCCAAAGAGATCTTTTTAAATCATAAATTGCTTCATACTGTCATAAACAGTAACCCCTGCTCAGAGTCCTTCAGGGGCTGCCCAGTCTTCAGGACAAAATCCCAAATCCTCCTTAGTGTGGTCAAAGTCCCTGCCTATCTTCCAACCTAATGTCATGACACAAGAGCCAGCACTGTTGTGGTTTATTTATTTATTTATTTATTTATTTATTTATTTATTTATTTATTGAGAGGGAGTCTTGCTTTGTCTCCCTGGCTGGGGTGCCTGATCTCCACTCACTGCAACTTCCACCTCCCAGGTTCATGTGATTCTTCTGCCTCAGTCCCCCAGTAGCTGGGATTACAGGCACTGGCCACCATGCCTGGCTAAGTTTGCATTTTTAGTAGAGCCAGGGTTTCACCATGTTAGCCAGGCTGGTCTCGAACTCCTGGCCTCAAGTGATCCGCACGTCCCAGCCTCCCAAAGTGCTGGGAATACAGGCATGAGACACTACACCTGGCTCGTTTTTTATTTAAGACAGTTTTTTCTTGGTGGTTTTTTTTTTTGAAACGGAGTCTCATTCTGTCACCCAGGCTGGAGTGCAGTGGTGCAATCTCAGCTCACTGCAACCTCGGCCTAACTGCAACCTCGTTCTCCTGGGTTCAAGCAATTCTCCTGCCTCAGTGTCCCAAGTAGCTGGGATTACAGGTGTCTACCACTATGCCCAGCTAATTTTTGTATTTTTAGCATTGATGGGGTTTCACCATGTTAGTCAGGCTGGTCTTGAACTCCTTGAGCTCCCAAAATGCTGGGATTACAGGTATGAGCCACCACACAGGGCCAACACATTTTTTTTTTTTTTGGCTTGAAAACCTTTATATGTCCTTGTTTCTTTTCATAGAGTGGGACTAACTCCTATTCATACTTTAAAACTCACTTTAAGCGTCCCTTCCTCGTCATGGAGGTCTTTGCAAACTTCCCTGTCTGAAGTGGTTCCCTAATCCTCACCCTCATTTCCTTCTCTGTAACACTCTGGAGTTTTTTCGTAGTAGTTAGCAATGATGTGTTTATTTGGGTGACTGTTGACTGTCTTTTCTAAGTGGACAGTGAGTTTGTTGTTCACCATTGTTTACCCTCCGTGCCTACTAAGTACAGAATTTGATGAGTTTCTAGTCAGAATGAAAGGAGACGAGACAGGGAGGGAAAGAATGGCCTTTTACAGCTGTTCAACTTTGTCTCTTCATAAAAATAGCTAAGAAAGTCAACTGTTAAAACTGTGATGAAAACGAAGAAAAAAACAAAAGGGGTCAGTGCATACACAAATCTAACCTCTGTTTGATATTTTATTGCCCATTCTATCCCCACCATCTCTTAGAAGCTTTGCTACTTTTTGAGAGAAAAAGCCACAAAAGCAAAAATCAGTCATAGACTAAAAAGTACTTTAACAAAATTGGGGCTACAAAACATAAGTTTGAAATCTTTCTTCTTTAAGTCTTAAGCATTTTCCTTTGCCACTAAATATTTTTAATAGAGATCCATCCCTATTTCTGAAAAATTTATTTAGCTGGGCTCATTATCATAAAAGCAAAAAATTCAGGTAAGCAACATGAAGAAGATAAAAATCACCTAAAGGGCCCACTATGTCAAAACAACTGTAATTAAGATTTTGGCATGTTATCCTTCTAGAAAATTCTCTCCGCATAAATATACATTTACAAAAATGGGATTAAACTGTATAGTTTTAGCATCTGTTTTCCTCACTTTCTATGCACTTCTATATCATCATTTTAACGGTTTTATAATTTCCTTTCTGTAAGAGAATCATAATTTACTAATAATCTATTTCTGAGATTTTGGGGTGTTTTTCACTATCCTATTCAATGCTGCAAAGAACACTCTTTTCTTTTATTATCTATTTATTTATTTATTTGAGACAGAGTTTCGCTCTTGTTACCCAGGCTGGAGTGCAATGGCGCGATCTCGGCTCACCGCAACCTCCGCCTACTGGGTTCAGGCAATTCTCCTTCCTCAGCCTCCTGAGTAGCTGGGATTACAGGCACACGCCACCATGCCCAGCTAACTTTTTGTATTTTTAGTAGAGACGGGGTTTCACCATGCTGACCAGGATGGTCTCGATCTCTTGACCTCGTGATCCACCCGCCTCAGCCTCCCAAAGTGCTGGGATTACAGGCTTGAGCCACCGCACCCGGCCTTCTTTTATTATTTTTATAGAGACAAAGTCTCAAACTTTGCTCACTGTACTACTCAGGCTGGTCTCAAACACCTGGGCTGAAGGGATCTTCCCACCTCGGCCTCCCAAGTGCTAGGATTCCAGGAGTGAGCTGCTGCGTGTGACCAGAATATCCTTTTAAATATTCTATGTGCACACATCTTTAATTATTTCCTTAGAATAAATTTTAGTTATGGAATTGCTGAGTCATACAGAAAACACTCCTTTTAAAGCTTGGTGAGAATTAAGAAATCGTCCTTCAGAAAGACGGTACCTGTTTACATACCAGCAGAGTGTATATATTACTAAGTGTGAATAACATCTCTTGAGTATGCATCATGTACCAATTGCTCTATATACTTATTTTTAATCCTGGCAATAACTTTGCAAGGTGGCCACTATTGTTACCATTAAAAATTGAATAAGCCAAAGCTCAAAAACTCTAAGTGACTTTTCCAAAGGCACAAAGCTAATAAATATAGAACTGATAGTCTAACAGGCTGTAAGCCATCCTTTTCCACCAGACCACATTGTTCTTTAATTACTTTTACTGGTTTGATAATATTCAATGATACAGATTTAGCATGAAAGATGGACACTTCCCCTATTCTGTTGTTCGGCATTTAGGTTATTTTCAATATTTCATTAAGTAATACTGCAGTGAGCAGACAAAGTATTAGACTATTTAGAATATTAGACTAGTTATTTATTTCTTAGAAAACACAAAACAAAACATGTTTATTTCACTAGTCCTGCTCTTTACTTCTTGAAAAATCAGATCCCTTTCACTCTTCAAGGCCCATCTTAAAAGTTACATCGGCCAGGTGCAATGGCTCATGCCTGTAATCCCAGCACTTTCGGAGGCCGAGGTCAGGAGTTTGAGACTAGCCTGGACATGATGAAACCCTGTCTCTACTAAAAATATGAGTTAGCCAGTCGTGGTGGCACACACGTAATCCCAGCTACTCGGGAGGCTGAAGCAGGATAATTGCTTGAACCGAGGATAATTGCCTTGAATGACGCCTTCTAATTGACTCTAAACATTATCAATACCTCCCTTTTCTGACTACCCAGAGCATGGTTATCTGCTTCCAAAATTCTTGCATTTCATTATATAAATATTTCACTGATAATAAACTATTCTAGATAGTTCTAAATTAGTTTCATGTTTGCAAATCTAGTTTCCCTAACAACACTTTAAGATCCTTGGAAACAAAATCATCTTATATTTCGTTTGTACACTGTTGGGACTTGTCACAGTGTTAGGTACATAGCAGATGGTCAACAGTAGCACAGTGATTGACATGAATTGAAAGTTTAAATGTCAATTATCTGTAGTCCAATTGATATTCCCTAAATAACTTGTTTAAAATTCTAACACCATTTACACAAATAAGTAATTTCATGATGAAATCTGCTTGTATAACATACAAATAATGCAGTACTCTTTTTCATGATTTATTTCCTTCCACCTCTCACTCCAATGGAACCCCCCAACATTTTATAGGTTCTTCATTATCATTTGCAGTACTCATTTTTTTTTCCTGCAAATTGGCTACTCCAACTTTATTTTTAATTACTTGGACCCCAAACATGTTGAGTCATGGTGTTATCACAATGCCCCGCAGAGATCCCTGGGAGGGAATGTGAGTTCCCACCTACAGCTATGTGTGACTTCAAGCAAATCATTTAATATTTATGAGCCTCAGGAGTTCTTATTTGTTTGTTCTGTTCTGTTTTTGCTAAATGAGAAATTAAAGTAACATTTTCCCCACATTCTTTGGCAGTGCTAGTTATTAAAATTGTAGATTTGATAGTATATTCCATCTTAATTTTTTATTGGTTTCTTCTTGCATAACATAAAGCTTAAGACTTTACAGATGATTTTCTGTCATTGCTCCCTTTTAAGCCATTCATTTTCTTTTCATTCTAAACTGTGATTAAGAAATGATAGACATAAATAAAGAGGATTTGGACATATCTCAGAAATGTGCATTGCTATAACTATTCACCACAATGATTTAAGTGAAAATTATGCCTGATACCTTTTTAATTTTTTCTCTTGATTAGTGGATCAATAAGGAAACACATACCTTCCCCAATTACCTGCCGCTGCAAATCCGTCTTTACTCACTATTTTTGTGTCTTTCATGTCGACTAGATTCTACTTATTGGCACTATTGGTTTTATCTAGAAATCAGCTCAAGGGTCTACTCTCTTCTCCATCCACATTGGCATAGCCTTAATTCAAGCTTGTATAATCTTTTTCCTAGATTAATTGCTGTGATGTCCAGATTGATTCCCGTTTGATCCTTTTTGCACATGACACCCAGTATGATCTTTCTCAAACTCAAATCTTCCTCATTTTCTGCTGGTTGAAATCCAAACAATTAACTTAGCATATCGAGCCCTGCATGAAGAGCTCCCTGCTCACTTGTCGGGTTTCACCTTCTGCCCCTCTTCCTTGTGTCACACACTTCAGTCATACTCACTTGCAAAACTCTAACTCATGACGCTGCTATTCTTCCACGGTTCTAGACACATTCTCTACTACAGGAATGCAATCCACACTTCTTTGACTGGCTAACTCCTAAGAATTCTTTAAAGCTCAGCTATACCTATTTCCCCTGTAGATAACGAACCTTCCCTACAAACTGCATTATATGCATCTCCTCAGTACATTCACAGTACACAAGACTTCCCTCTATCATGGATGGCATTTATCAACACAGGCTACAATTATTAACTCAATGGTTGTCTCCTCCACTAGGCTATCAGAACGTTGAGATCAGAAATGGTCTCTCTAATTTTAGTATACCCAGCATTTAATAAGTGACTGGTCCTAAATGTATGTTGAATGACTGAATGAACAAATGAACAAATAAGTGAATGAAAGAATGAATGAATTGCCACATGACTCTCGGTACAATGGAGCAGTTTAGAGTTTGTTTTCCTTTCATGGGCTAGTTTTGATTCTTGGATATAACACAAAAGTTTCCACTACCTCCTCTTCCTACTACTCACAGGAAGAACAATTTGCACCACAAGAACTACTTGTATCACTTTCCTCCAGAATCCCCCAATTCCACCACCATCCATTTTGGGGTACAGAGCTGGTCTGGCTGAAAGCTTGAGAGTGGAATAAGGATGGGATTATATCTTCAATGATGGAGTGAGATCAAAGAATACCCATTCCAAGAGTCAGAAGAGCAGACAGACAGCCCCACTCTAAGGAACTAACTGTGAGAAACCATGCACGGCCTTATGGTTATAGGATGATATGTGCCCACTCTCACCCTGACCATCTCAGAGAACACTCGGAGCCGAGGCATATAAACATTTTTCATTCTCTGAGTCAGTCTTGACTAAGATTAGAGCTATGTACCTCTAGGTGCAGGAAAGTGAAACACCCTTCATAGAGGCACATACCCAAGGACCTTTTGGGAAAAATAATCTTAGGAAGAGTAGTAGAAAAAATACAGGGCTTAGCACAGCTAACATTGGCCCTATTCTATTCAGAATGAGTTAGATTCCCTTACAGAGAAGAGGCCCTGAGGGTAGAAGGTGTCCAGGCTACCGATTGGCAGACACTCATCATCTACCTTCAATAGTCACCATCTGTCCCCTTCCACTCTTTCTTTTTATTCTTGAGTATTTAAAGTATATCCTAGCTGGGCGCAGTGGCTCACGCCTGTAATCCCAGCACTTTGGGAGGCCGAGTCGGGTGGATCACGAGGTCAAGAGATCGAGACTATCCTGGTCAACATGGTGAAACCCCGTCTCTACTAAAAATACAAAAAATTAGCTGGGCATGGTGGTGAGTGCCTGTAATCCCAGCTACTCGGGAGGCTGAGGCTGGAGAATTGCCTGAACCCAGGAGGCGGAGGTTGCAGTGAGCCGAGATCGCGCCATTGCACTCCAGCCTGGGCAACAAGAGCGAAACTCCGTCTCAAAAAAAAAATAAAGTATATCCTATTCATCACATTATTTAACTTATCAATATTTTCATATAATCTCTCACTAATAAAAACACTAACAACCTAATCACATACTGTTATCATACTCAATAACATTAATAAATAAATCCTTTACTATCAGGAGCCAAACAAGATTTGAGGGGTATTTTCCAAATTCCATAAGCTCCCCTCCCTCATTCCCGGATTAGCAACTATCACCTGCACTCACCAGGCTCCTTAGGAAAACCACACAAACACTGAGAATAAGGGCCTTGGGGTTTCTTAGTTTCCACTTCTAGCCACATAGTCCAGCTTTTCCAAGCCTTTCATCATTCACTTCATCACACATCTGTAATTTTCTGCAGCTCCTACAAGAGTCACCTCAACCCTCTTCCTTGCCTCATCTCAACAATTAGAGCTTTACACACACACACACACACACACACACACACAAGCAATCCATTTTACTGATAGGAAAAACAAATAAAATAGAGGCACCAAGAATCCAAATCCAGGGGTTATTTAAATTCTAGCTCTTCTATTTACCATGAGAACATGGATAAAGTCAGGCACTTCTGAGTCTCAATTTCCTAATCTATAAAATCCTATCTATCTCACAGAGTTGCCATAAGAACTTTAAAATATTGCATATATAAACTACCTAGCACAATGACTAGCACCTAGTAGATAATAAATTACTACTATAATTAGCCATCACAGGTGAGTATCTCTTCTTCCCCTTTCCCAGTCCAAAGCTCTCTCCTTTAACATAGTGTAACCTGTGGAGTAAAGATGTAAGACATACCAGTGATCTTGTGTCATCAATAAAATCAAGCCTAGCCCCCCTACACACACAGAGACACATGTATGCATGTGCACAAGAGCACACACACACTCTACTCCTGCATGCAGTACTGAAATGTAGTTCTATCTTCAGAGACTCATCTTGTAAAGAATAAAAGACAAATGCAGCTAATAAAAAAGGTATATTCAGAAATGGAGATGTGGGGAGAACAAAGCAGCAATGCACTGTTGGGCAGTTGTAGCGGAAAGCAGAGTTCTTTGTAAATCCTTGATCAAAGAACGATCCCCTCCTTTGAGGAAGTCATCTTCTTTAACGGAAAGCAAAACCTCATAAAAGACACAAACCAAGGGTTGTGGAAGAGGATACACAGGTAGAGAGGCTGAACAGTTTAAAGGATGTCAGATGTCACAAATGGCATTGTTAAGCTCTTCCAAATATTTGCATACTTACATACATAGTCTTCAGCCAGTTTTGGTTCCAGGTAGCATATGTTACCTGGCACTTTCAGCAGACAGGGGAAGTCAGCAAAGAGCATTCCTGTTCTTTGGTAAGTGACTCCAACACTATCATCCTCATTATCGTCAACATCATCACCATCATCTATTACATTTGTACAGCCGTTTACATCTTCAAAGTACTTCACATACAGTATTTTTTTTAGCATTTAACATGTGAAAAGCAAAGTGTCCAGTCTAGGGAATTTTAGACATTAGCAACAAGTTAAGCAGCAAATTGAAAGTAAAGATATCAGTGATCTTATTCATTCATCAGATATTGATTAATGAGTCACTTTGGTATATTAACATAAATAAGACAAATTCCTCACCTCTAGAAGGTCACAGTAATCACAATAATGATTCTAAATTCTGAGTGTTTACTATATGCCAGTAAACATAAAAATAATAGTTGTATTGCTATTATTCCCACATCACCAACGAAGAAACTGAGGCTGAGAGAGGTCAAGTAACCTGCCCAAGATCACACAGGGGTAAATGATAGAGCCATTTTCTGATAAGTCACCTATAAAGAGAAACACTTGAACCAGCTGTGACCCCCACTACACATTTTAGCACACTAATTATGAATACACACACACACACACACACACACACCCCTCTATACACACATACATAAACTCATCTAGTTAGCTTTCATATATGAATTAGTAAGACCTAACACCTGTCAATTGAAAAAAGTGTAGGCCAGATATGATGGTGCATGCCTGTAATCCCAGCACTTTGGGAGGCTGAAGTAGGAGGATTGCTTGAGCTCAGGAGTTCAAGACCAGCCTCGGCAACATAGTGAGACCCCATTTCAACAAAGAAAATGCTTTTAATAGCCAAGTGTGGTGATGATACCTGTAGTCCCAGCTACTTGGGAGATTGAGGTGGGAGGGTGGCTTGAGCCCAGCAGATCGAGGTTGTGAGCCATGATGGCACCACTGCACCCCAGCTTGGGTGACAAAGTGAGACTGTGACTCAAAAAAAAAAAGATTTTAAAAGTCTAAACATGGAAATGCTTCAAGTGTTCCAGAGATGGGACATCTGCAATAAATAAAAGGAAAACAACAATTTATTCCCCTCAAATCATCTATTTCTCTTCAAAAAAGGAGGTTTCTTTTCCAGTTTCTATTGCACCATTGGTCAAGACAGCTTGTACTAGAAACTTTGAAAGTCAGATTCATTTCACAGTGTGATGAAGCAATTGATACAGGTAGTCAATTATCTTCAAGTTGAATGTTGGATACGTAATAATTTGAAATAGAATGCGGAAATCTATTCTATTTTGACGCAACTGGGTTGGGTTATAAAAACTTACTTTTCAAAGTTTACTGAGCAGCTTCCTCAGATCAAGATTTTGAAATTAGAGACTCTGAGTCCAAAGTTTAAGTACTTCCTACCCCATTGAAAGAGTGACTGACGAGCTTGGTCTTTCTAAATGACGAGATAAGAAATCTGAATATTGTGCTTATTGTACTCAAAACTGCAAGGAGAGGAGAGAAACAAGAGCATTACTATCTTTTCAAGAAAGCACAAATTTAGACATGTGGATTCAGCAAATGAAAGCTAGAAAACTATTTAATCTCTCATTACTGAACTTCACTGAGCTCTCTATTTAAAAAATCATAGACTTTTGAATAACTAAGGAATTATTTGGTGAAAATTAAATAATTTCAGGGATATACAAAGGCTGATGAGTATGAATCATTCTTTAAGTTTCTACCACTAAATGCAATTCTCAAGACATATCTCTAATTATCAACCATCTATCCAATCAATGTGGTTCAACTTCAAAACAAAATGATTGCACTGAAAATAAATTCTACTCCCTAAGAAGACACAGATAACCCAGAATTGCCTAAACAAGAAGATGCATCGTAGCCAGCACTGTCCTTAAATGTCTGGCTAAGCAGAAAGCCTCAGGGAAATATTTGGGATCCTACTTCAATGTGGAAGCACAATTCTCTTCCATGACAGTGCTAAAATTCAAGTTGCCATTCATGATCAACCTGTACTCAAAATTCAGATGTACTTTGATTCAGAACATACTACACAATTCAGAAGAATAATCCAGCTCATCACACAGCAAACTTTTCTTTAACTTGAAAAAAATTGAACAATTAAATATAAAATTATAACTCTCTGAAGACTGTTTTTAAGACTCTTAAAACTCTAACTATGACAGCATTTTTATAGTGTTCCCCATGTGCCAGGCACTGTTCTAAGCACTTTATCCTTTTAACTCTCTAAGCCTCACAACAAGTCTATGAGGTAAGTGCTATTTTATTTCCCTGCTCTTATTTTTTTACAGATGAGAAAAACTGAGAAAGATGTTATCAATTTTAAAAATCCGGCCAGGCACGGTGGCTCGCACCTGTAATCCCAGCACTTTGGGAGGCCAAGGTGGGCAGATCACGAGGTAAAGAGATTGAGACCATCCTGGCCAACATGGTGAAATCCCGTCTGTATTAAAAATACAAAAATAAGCTAGGCACGGTGGCTCGCAGCTGTAATCCCAGCACTTTGGGAGGCCAAGGTGGGCAGATCACGAGGTAAAGAGATTGAGACCATCCTGGCCAACACGGTGAAATCCCGTCTGTATTAAAAATACAAGAATAAGCTAGGCACGGTGGCTCGCAGCTGTAATCCCAGCACTTTGGGAGGCCAAGGTGGGCAGATCACGAGGTAAAGAGATTGAGACCATCCTGGCCAACACGGTGAAATCCCGTCTGTATTAAAAATACAAAAATAAGCTAGGCATGGTGGCTCGCAGCTGTAATCCCAGCACTTTGGGAGGCCAAGGTGGGCAGATCACGAGGTAAAGAGATTGAGACCATCCTGGCCAACACGGTGAAATCCCGTCTGTATTAAAAATACAAAAATAAGCTAGGCATGGTGGCTCACAGCTGTAATCCCAGCACTTTGGGAGGCCAAGGTGGGCAGATCACGAGGTAAAGAGATTGAGACCATCCTGGCCAACATGGTGAAATCCCGTCTGTATTAAAAATACAAAAGTAAGCTAGGCATGGTGGTGGGCACCTGTAATCCCAGCTACTTGGGAGGCTGAGGCAGGAGAATCACTTGAACCTGGAGGCAGAGGTTGCAGTGAGCTGGGATCACACCACTGCACTTCAGCCTGGCAATAGAGCAAGCCTCCATCTCAATAATAATAATAATAATAATAGTTGTGCATGGTGGTGAGCACCTGTAATCCCAGTTACTCTAGAGGCTGAGGAAGGAGAATCGCTTGAACCTGGGAGGCAGAGGTTGCAGTGAGCTGATATCACACCACTGCACTTCAGCCTGGGCAAAAAGAGCAAAACTATGTCTCAAAAAAAAAAACCAAAAACATTTATACCGTCCATGTATAATCTGTTCTTTCATACATTCAGCACATGTTCATTGTAGTTAACTATGTGCCAGTTGCTGGGGATGTAACAGTGCACAAGAAAGCCACAGTCCTTGGTGTCATGCAGCATATGAGAAAGGGTAAAAAATGAACAAAAACACAGTAAATATTTTTTAAAGAGATTACAAGAGGCTAAAATACAGACTAAAGAAGTGGTTGGGGAATGCCTTCTTGACATAGGATGGGCCGGGAAGGCCTTTCAGAAGAGATATAATGAAGTAAGGTGTGAAGGTTGAGAAGATGCTGGGCATGGAAAAGTAAGAGAAAGGTTCTGGGTCAGTACTGCAAAGTGAAGACAATCATCTAAATCATGCACACCTAAAATGTCACCAAACTACAGTAAAAGAGTCTTTCAAAGACAAGAAGAAAAGGAGACAAACACAAAGCAACATAATTTTTGGAAGCTTGAAAGCCAATAGACAAGTGGCCACTGACTTGGCAGACCAGAGCAAGTCAAATCCCAGGCCAGCAGCAGTGCTAAGAACCAACTGATTCTAAAGCCATGAACCAACTAATGTGCATCTCAGGCTTCTCAAAAGGCACAGAAATGGCAGTAACAGACAGCTTTAGAACGAGAGGTGAGGAGCAGAAGGGGGAGCTAAAAAGGGGGAGACTGGCTGAAAATTGTTTAAGAGCAATTAGAACCCTAAATTTTCTCCCCTGCTCCATATGCCTGAGAGAGCACCTCTCCTCAACTCAGCATATCTGAAGTTTATTGCTGAGAGAGAAAAACATCAGAGGGTGTCCAGAATGGCAGAGACCAAACAAAATGGAAAGCCGGGATAATCTACCTAACCGAGGAGATTTGCTGACTATATGACTTGTAAATTCTAAGTGCAGCGCTGACCAACCCCTGCCCTCCAACTCCTGGCAGCTAGATCCTTACCCTTCAGACTGGAGACCGGAAGCCTCTTTTTTTCTCTTTCCTTCTGTGAATCTGACTAGTCAAAGAGGAAAGGTCTGAAGACAGTGACACCAGGAGTGTCCCCAGTAAATGGCCCTCTAACTGCTCAGGTCAGCTACTTAGTTCCAACTCTTAATCATGAGTAGGCTGGGAAGGATGGCCAACCATCCAAAGAAAGCCTCTAACTGTAAGAAAGACCAGAAGGAGCAGAAAATCAACTTGGAGAGAAAGAGCCTGTAGGGAAGAAGAAAGACTTGTCTTCAAACAAAAAAAAACCTGTTATTAGGTAATCCCAGCACTTTGGGAGGCCGAGGTGGGTGGATCACGAGGTCAAGAGATTGAGACTGTCCTGGTCAACATGGTGAAACCCCGTCTCTACTAAAAATACAAAAAATTAGCTGGGCATGGTGGCACGTGCCTGTAATCCCAGCTACTCGGGAGTCTGAGGCAGGAAAATTGCCTGAACCCAGAACGCGGAGGTTGTGGTGAGCCAAGATTGTGCCATTGCACTCCAGCCTGGATAACAAGAGCAAAACTCCGTCTCAAAAAAAAAACAACCCTGTTATTAATATCAGAAAGATAAGATATTCTACCTATGAATGAATAGTGTTGTGCTGTTAGAAAAACAACATACAGAGAAGAAAAAGTGATTGTAGATTAAAAACATAATCCCAGGAATAATCAATAGAAGGTTTAGAAAATACAATTGAAAAAATTTCCCTGAAGTACAGCAAAAGACAAAGACAAAATAAAAGAGAAATGACAAATCCAGGATATCCAATATCAGAATATAGGGAGTTTCAGAAAAAGGCAATAGCAAAACCAAAAGAGTTAAAACTATTAACAAAATTAGTTAAGAACGTTTTAGATAATGGCAGATTAAAAGAGCCCACCACAATGAGTAAAAATAGACACACAGCAATGCACATTGTCACGAAACGTCAGAATCTTGGGACAAAGAAAAGACTCTACACACTACTAGAGATTTTTAAATTTTTTGTGTTACTTAGGAAAGATCAAGAATCAAAATGGCTTTGAACTTCTCCAAAGCAACACTGGAAACAAGATAACAATGAAGCAGTGCCTTCAAAACTCTGAAAAACAATGTTCCCAAAGTAGAATGGTACATTCAGGCAAACTACAAATCAAAAATGAAGGCATAAACACTCATCGATGTATCCTTTCTCCTAGGCGAAGGAACACCCAGTTGTGTGTCAGGCAAGGAGGGCAATCAGTCAAGGTCAGAGCAATGTGGTTCAAGAGACAAATTGCTGAAAGTTGCCATCACCAGGAACCCCAGACCGTGCTTTTAACCCAAGGCAAAATGCCTCGGCGAGTTTGTTCTTGAGCCAATAAAGTCCCTTCTCTCCTCCACAGTGTCCTCACACAGCCAAGGACACTCATTTTACTCCCACAGAAAGTTTCTGCTTTGACCTACTTCTAACAGCTAGAGGCAGGTCATGTTGAACTTAAGCAGAAAACATAGAGCAACCCACTCCCTGACCACATTTTTGGTCAGAGGTCCCTTGGCTTACACGACAGCACTGCCAAAGCCCCAACTGGGGTGAACCTTTCCTTCCTAGGCCTCACTTCTGACCTTGCTCAGTCACCTCCCAAGAAGGAGCTCTCAAGGACGTTGAATTTAGATTGTGTCCCAGAGACTGTTTAGGACATCCTCATGATATGAAAGAGGGCATACAATTATGTATACACTTTCAAAAGTAATAATAATGTACACCCATTTATCCACCACCCAGGTAAAAAGATAGAACATTTCCTGTATCTTATCTGTACTTACCTGTGATTACATCCCTGTCATTTGCCAGAGATATAAGTCCCTCTCTAACATTTTCATTTATCATTCCCTTGCTTTTCAGTTTCATCCCGATTATGTATTACCCAAACATTAAATTATTTAATTCAAACAACTGAAAAGCAAGCATGAACCCAGTGGCATAAAAAAAAAAACAAACACAATACGCATATTGTCATTGTTGAGAAGGCTCCCATATTTACAAGTTGTTTTTTTTCTTTTTAGAGTCAGGGTCTTGCTCTGTTACCCAGGCTGGAGTGCAGTGATGCAATCACCGCTCACTGCAGACTCAAACTCCTGGCCTCAAGCGATCCTCTGACTTCATCTTCCCAAGCTTAAAGGCAAATTGCACCACCATACCTGTGCCCTATATTTATGAGTTTTGATAATCATTTCTTTATCATCAAAGAATAAAGAAGCTGCTGTGACTTCATTTTGACCCAGAAACAGAGAGTAGATGAATAGCCACAAGTCTAGTTCTAAAGGCAGCAGCCATTTATTTAAGAAATGGATCTAAAAACCAGAGGCTAGAGTTTAAGCACCCAAAAATAATCAGCTTAAATATTCTAAAAGAGGAGGATTCTGGAAAGAGGACAGAGGCATGGTTTTGAGTCTTCAGAACAGAACTCTCAAGTCATCAACAGGTAGTCACTGGAAACTGTGGGGCCCAGTCTGAAAACAGGAGTCAAAGCCAGGAGGGAGTTCTTCAGGCGATACAGTCTGAACGTGATGGAGCAGAATCTAAAAACGAACAAACCAAAAACTACTTTTCTGAAGCAAGTGAGGGAATCCAACAAGGGAAAAAACCCTAACCTCTGAATCCCCAAACTCTGAATATCCACATCTCTAACTGACCCCTGAATCACACAAGTGCAAAATAGACTCAAATCAGCCCAGCTAAAGATAAAAGATCTGAGCAAAGTAAGGAACTATTGCATGGGAACAGAGTTTGGATTTCAATCCCAGCCAGGAAATGACCCATAAAACAAAGGAAACAACACTCAGCAGTGGGAAATCATAGATCCCAAAGTCTCCAAAATTTGACATTCATTATATCCAGGATGCAACTCAAAATTACCCAGCATAAGAAGAACCAAGAAAAATAAACACATTCCCACAAGAAAAGATCATATACTCTAATCCTGAAAGGAAAAAGATGCTAGAATTAACAGACAAGGATGTTAATAAACTGCTAAAACTATTCTCAATTACGTAAAACAAAACATGTTTTCAATGTAGGAAGCTGTCGTCAGAGAAAGGGGAAGTCTCAGCAGAAACAGGAAAATCATAAAAGAAGAGCAAGATGGAAGTTCTAGAACTGAAAAACATAATATCAGAAATAAAAAAAATTAACTGAATGAGCTTACAGCCATTGGACATGGACATGACAGAGGAAAGAATATGTGAACTTGAAAATAGACCAACACAAAGTATCCAAGGTGAAGAACAGAGGAGAGGAGAGAAAAGATTGAAAAAAAAAAATGAACCGAGCCCCAGAGATCGGTTAGGTAGTATCAAACAGTAAGAAGTACATATGTGTGATGGGATTACCAAAAGGAGAGGACAAAAAAGACTGGGGCAGAGAAAATATTTGAGAAATAATGGCCAAAGATTCCTCAGATTTAAGTTTTCCGACACGAAATGACAAACACCAAACAGAATGAACACCCAGAAGCCCATGCCAGACACTCAGACTGTTAAAAGCCAAAGATAAAGACCATTTCTTAAAACCAGCAAGAGAAAAAACAACAATTTACATACATTTTATGAAAATAGGACAATTAATGGCTGAATTCACCTCTGAAACCAAGAAGGTCAGAGGGAATAACATATTTAAAGTACTCACAGGAAAAAAACTGCCAAAGCAAAATCCTATATGTAGCAAAAATCTTATTCAAGAATAAAAGCGAAATAAAGACTTTTTCAGACAAAAGAAATCTAAAACATTTGGTCACAAGTAGAGCTACAGTAAAAATTTTATGCTAAGGAAGGTTTTTCAGGCTGAAGAGGAATAAATTTCAGACAGAAACTTGAGTCCTCAAAAAAAACAAACAGCAGCAACAACAGCAAAAAAAACCAGAGTACCAGAAATGGTAAATATCTTGGAAAATGTAAAAGACTACACTTTTTGTTGTTGTTAATTTCTTTATTAACCATGTAACTTTAAAATTAAAGTTATAGCATATGTAGATGTATAAACTAAAGCAGGATATGAGCCTATAAAGTTGCAAGATTTCTATATTTTAAATAAAGTAGTACATTATTAACTGTGAAAGATTAAGGGCATACATAATAATTGCTCAGTCAACCATTAGTTTAAAAATGCAAAAGAGAATACTTAAAATACTTAAAAAGACAGTAGGAAACCTTTAAAAGGTGAAAGGAAATGGATGGGAAACATAAGCCAGATAAACAGTCTATGAAAGTAGTCTGGAGTAGCAATATGAATATCAGATAAAAATAGATTTCAAAGAAAAATACATTAATGAGGATAAAAAAGACATTTCATAAAAATAAAAGGGATACTCAACAGGAAAACATGTCATAAATGTACATGAATCCAATCACAGAGCTTCTAAACACATGAAGCAAAAATGACAGATTTAAAGGGAAAAAGGAATTCCTCAATCTAAAGACTGCAATATGCTTTTATTGGCAACTATTAGAAAAACTAGACAAAAATCAGCAAATGCATAGAAGACTTCAACACATCACCCAACAATTGCAGAATACATTTCTTTACAATTGGCACATCGAATGTTTACCAATATAGACTATTTTTGAGGCCATAAAACAAGTCTTAATAAATGTCAAAAGATTGAAAGCATATAGAACATATTCTCTAACAAAAATAGAATTAAGTTAGAAATCAAAAATAAGGTAACCAGGAAAATCCCAAATATTTGAAAATAAAACAACACATTTCTAGGATGGGTGTGGTGGCTGACACCTGTAATCCCAGCACTTTGGGAGGTCAAGGCAGGTAGATCACTTGAGGTCAGGAGTTTGAGACAAACTGACCAATGTGGTGAAACCCCGTCTCTACTAAAAATGAAAATTAGCCAGGAATGGTGGCACATGCCTGTAATCCCAGCTACTCGGGAGGCTGAGGCAGGAGAATCACTTGAACCTGGGAGTTAAAGGCTACAGTAAGCTGAGATCAGGCCACTGCACTCCAGCCTGGGCAATAGAGCAAAACTCCATCCAAAACAAACACACACACACATACACTTCTTTTTTTTTTATTGTACTTTAGGTTCTGGGGTATGTGTGCAGATCATGCAGGATTGTTGCCTAGGTACATACATGGAAATGTGGTTTGTTGCCTCCATCCCCCCATCACCTATATCTGGCATTTCTCCCCATGTTATCCCTCCCCAACCTCCCCATACCCCCGCTGTGCCTCCCCTGGACCCCCCAACAGACCCCAGTGTTTGATGTTCCCCTCTCTGTGACCATGTGTTCTCATTGTTCAACACCTGCCTATGAGTGAGAACACACGGTGTTTGATTTTCTGTTCTTGTGTCAGTTTGCTGAGAATGATGGTCTCCAGATTTATCCATGTCCCTACAAAGGACAAAAGTCATCACATTTTATGGCTGCATAGTATCCCATGGTGTTTATGTGCCACATTTTCCTTGTCCAGCCTATCATCAATGGGCATTTGGGTTGGTTCCAGGTCTCTGCTATTGTAAACAATGCCACAATGAACATACGTGTGCATGTGTCTTTATAACAGAATGATTTAGAATCCTTTGGATACATAGCCAGTAATACATCCAAATATATATTGGATATATTACTAGGTCAAACAGAAGTTCTATTTCTAGGTCCATGAGAAATTGCCACACTGTATTCCACAATAGTTGAACTAATTCACACTCCCAACAGTGTAAAAGTGTTCCTATTTCTCCATGTCCTCTCCAGCATCTGTTGTCTCCAGATTTTTTTGCCCTATGGTCTGAGAGACTGTTATGATTTCCATTCTTTTGCATTTGCTGAGGAGTGATTTACTTTCAATTATGTGGTCATTTTTGGAGAAGGTGCAATGTGGTCCTGAGAAGAATGTATACTCTGTGGATTTGGGGTGGAGAGTTCTGTAGATGTCTATTAGGTCCGCTTGGTCCAGATCTGCATTCAAGTCCTGAATATCCTTGTTAATTTTCTGTCTCATTGATCTGTGTCTAACAGATGTATATATATTTAGGATCGTTAGCTCTTCTTGTTGCACTGATCCTTTTACCATTATGTAATGCCCTTCTTTGTCTCTTTTGATCTTTGTTGGTTTAAAGTCTATTTTATCAGAGATTAGGATTGCAACTCCTGCTTTTTTCTGCTCTCCATTTGCTTGATAAATCTTCCTCCATCCCTTTATTTTGAGCCTATGTGTGTCCTTGCACATAAGATGGGTTTCCTGAATACAGCACACTGATGGGTCTTGACTTTTTATCCAATTTGCCAGTTGGTGACTTTTGATTGAGGCATTTAGCCCATTTACATTTAGGGTTAATATTGTTATGTGTGAATTCGATCCTGCCATTTTTATGCTAGCTGGATGTTTTGCCCATTAGTTGACGCATTTTCTTCATTGTGTTGATGGTGTTTACCATTTGGTACATTTTTGGAGTGGCTGGTACTGGATGTTCCTTTCCTTCTTAGTGCTTCTTTCAGGAGCTCTTGTAACACAGGCCTGGTGGTGATGAAATCTCTCAGCAATTGCTTGTCCATAAAGGATTTTATTTCTCCTTCATTTATGAAGCTTAGTTTGGCTGGATATGAAATTCTAGGCTGAAAGTTCTTTTCTTTAAGGATGTTGAATATTGGCCCCCACTCTTCTGGCTTGTAGGGTTTCTGCCGAGAGATCAGCTGTGAGTCTGATGGGCTTCCCTTTGTGGGTAACCCGACCTTTCTCTCTGGCTGCCCTTGGCATTTTTTCCTTCATTTTAACCCTGGTCAATCTGACGATTATGTGCTTTGGGGTTGCTCTTCTTGAGGAATATCTTTTGGTGTTTTCTGTACTTGAATGGTGGCCTGCCTTGCTAGGTTGGGGAAGTTCTCCTGGATAATATCCTGAAGAGTGTTTTCCAACTTGGATTCATTCTCTTCGTCACATTCAGGTACACCTATCAAATGCAAATTAGGTCTTTTCACATAATTCCATATTTCTTGGAGGCTTCATTCATTTCTTTTCACTTTTTTTCTCTAATCTTGCCTTCTTGTTTTATTTCACTGAGTTGATCTTCAGTCTCTGATATTCTTTATTCTGCTTGGTCAATTCAGCTATTGAAACTTGTGTATGCTTGGAAGTTCTCATGCTGTGTTTTTCAGCTCCATCAAGTCATTTATATTCTTCTCTAAGCTGTTTATTCAGTAACCATTTCATCTAACCTTTTTTCAAGGTTCTTAGTTTCTTTGCATTGGGTTAGCACTTGTCCTTTTAGCTCTGAGAAGTTTGTTATTACCCACCTTCTGATGCCTGTTTCTGTTAGTTCATCAGATTCATTCTTCATCCAGCTTTGTTCCCTAGTTGGTGAGGAGTTGTGATCCCTTGGAATAGGAGAGGCATTCTGGCTTTTGGTATTTTCATCCTTTTTCCACTGGTTTCTTCCCATCTTCTTGGCTTTGTCTACCTGTGGTCTTTGTAGTTGGTGACTTTCAGATGGGGTCTCTGAGTGGATGTCCTTTTTGTTGATGTTGAAGCTATTTCTTTCTGTTTCTTAGTTTTCCTTCTAACAGTGAGGCCCCTCTGCTGCAGGACTGCTGGAGGTCCACTCCAGACCCTGCGTGCCTGGGGATCACCCATGGGGGCTGCAGAACAATGAGGGTTGCTGCCGGTTTCTTCTGTTATCTTCGTCCCAGAAGGGTACCTGCCAAATGTCAGCCTGAGCTCTCCTTTATGAGGTGTCTCTTTGGGTGTATGGGGGTCAGGGAGCTGCTTGAGGAAATACTCTGTCCCTTATAGGAGCTCAAGTGCTGCTCTGGGAGCTCCATTATTCTGTGGAGAGCTGCTGGGCAGGTCTGTTTAAGTCTGCTGCAGCGGAACTCACAACTGCCTCTTTTCTCAGGTGCTCTGTCCTAGGAAGGTTGGGCTTTATTTATAAGCTCCTGATGTGCTGCTGCCTTTTTTCATAGATGCTGTGCCCCGCATGGAGATAGTCTAGTCACAGTCTGCCAGCAGAGGTGTTGCTCAGCTGTGGCGGGTTCTGCCCAACTGCTGTGTGAACTTCCTTGAGACAGTTAGGAATGGCAGACTGCCTTGGTATTAGTGGACTGCCTTGGTAGTGGTGGACGCCCTTCCCCCCACCAAGCTGGACTGTCCTGGGTCCAGCTGCGCTTGCTGCAAAACTCTCAATCTAGAGCATTTCAGATTGCTTATTTTGTGGGAGTGGTATCCACTGAGCCAGATCACCTGGCTCCCTGTCTCAGCCCCCTCCCTTTCAGTTGCATGAGTGGCTCTGTTTCTCAGGCATTCCAGGTGCTAGTTGAAACAGCCGCCCAGATTTGTGTGAGTTTCTGTGCGCCAACCCGTGGCACCAGCTGAAGCAGCCATGCTGGAAACTCGTGGCGCTTGGAATTTCTTGGTCTGTGGGCAGCGAAAACTCATTTGGAAATGCAGTGATAACTCACCCTCTGCATTGTTCTTGCTGGGAACTGCACTCCAGAAGTGTTCTTATTCAGCCATCTTGGATCCTCCCCCTACTTCTAAAGAAACTTTGGGTCAAAGAAAAGTATTGCAAGATAAATCAGAGAATATTTTGAACTGAATAATGAAAATACAACACTTGTAGAATGCACTTAAAGCAGGGCTTACAAATAAATGCATGGCTTTCAAGTGCCTATCTGAGAAAAAAAGATTTCAAATTAATAATATAGTTTTCACTTTCAGAAACTAGAAAAAGAAGACCTAATTAAAACCAAAACAAACCAAAGGAAGGAAATGGTATAAATAAGTACAAAGATTAATAAAATAGGAAACAGAGAAAATCATTGAAACCAAAAGTTGGTTGATTAATAAAATTTATAAACCTCTAACCAGACAGGTGAAGAAAAAAAGAGACATAAATTGCCAATAACGGAAATAAAAAAGGAACATAGCAACAAATTCCATAGATACAAAAAAAATTATAAGCAATTATTACAAATAACTTTATACCAATAAATGGCAACTAGACAAATTTGTCCAATGGACAACATGGACAAATTCCTTAAAAGACACAAACAGCCATAACTGACCTAAGAAGAATTTAAAGCAAACAAAAATGGTGCACAGCTCTTTATCAGTTGAAGAAACTGAATTTAAAATTTGAAACCTTCCCACAAAAAAAGAACCTCCAGGCTCTGATAGCTTTGATGGTGAATTTATTTTAAAAAATCAAGGAATCATTATCAATTTTACACAAATCCTTTCAGAAAATATAGAAAAGCAAACACTTCCCGACTCATTTTATGAAGCCAATTTTATCTTGATTTCAAAACCAGACAAAGATATCACAAGAAAACTACAGACCAAGATATCTCAAGAAAACACAGATACAAAACTCCCTAACAAAATATTAGAAAACTGAATCCAATAATATTTTTAAAAGATATACATTATGACCAAATAGGATTTAATTCAGGAATAAAGGAATGCAAGGTTGGTCTAATGTTCCAAAAGGCTCAAAGCTTTCTATCTAAGGTCAAGAACAAGACAAGAACAGTCACCCACATCACTTTTATTTAGCATAGTTCTGAAGGTCCTAGCCAGTGCAATAGGCAATAAAAAGAACTAAAAGGCATACAGATTGGAAAGGTAAATGTAAAACTATCTTTATTCACAAATGGCCTGACGATGCATGTTGAAAACCTTAAATTATATATATATATATAATTTATTTTTTAAAACTACTCATCAAATATGTGAGTGTGGCAGGGGTACAGGATGTAAGACCAACATGAAAAAGCTATTGTATTTATCAATACTAACAACAAATAATTATAAAATAAAACTTGAAAAAAAAATCCATGCACAAAAATACTTAGAAATAAATTTAACGAAAGATGTGACAACTCCCAATTATTGCAAAAGAGAATTAAACAAGACACAAATACGTGTAGATATATGTCATCCCAAGGATTGGAAGACTCAGTGTCATTAAGAGAGTAAACCTCTCCACGTGGATCTATAGACCAAAATCCAAATAAGCTTCCTCTGAAGCAAATTACAAGTTGATTTTAAAATTTACATGGAAAGCAAAGAACTTAAAATAGCTGAAACAATTTTGAAAAATAAGAAAAAAGTTGGAAGACTGATTGTATGAAAGATCATATGCCGTCGACATAAGGATAGATGAATAAACAAAATGGAGGCCAGAAACAGACCCGCCACATGTATGGGTGACTGACTGTTAACAAAGGCACAGAGATAACCTAACAGAGATAAGATACAACTGGATATGGTACACGGAAATAATGAACTTCAAACTTTACCTCCCATTATACATAAAAATTAACACAAAAATGTTTACAAACCTAATTGTTAGAGATAAAACCATTAAACTTCTAGAAAAAAATACTGAAGAATATCTTCATGACATGGCTTTAGGCAAAGATTCCTTAAACGAGATACCAAAAGTGCAAAGGATAAAAGAAAATAATTGAAAATTGGCTTTATAATTTAAAAGTCTTGCTTCTCAAAAGTCATTGCTAAGAAAACACAAAGGTGGCCGGGCGCGGTGGCTCAAGCCTGTAATCCCAGCACTTTGGGAGGCCGAGGCGGGTGGATCACGAGGTCAACAGATCGAGACCATCTTAGTCAACATGGTGAAACCCCGTCTCTACTAAAAATTACAAAAAATTAGCTGGGCATGGTGGCGCGTGCCTGTAATCCCAGTTGCTCGGGAGGCTGAGGCAGGAGAATTGCCTGAACCCAGGAGGCGGAGATTGCGGTGAGCAGAGATTGCGCCATTGCACTCCAGCCTGGGTAACAAGAGCGAAACTCCGTCTCAAAAAAAAAAGAAAACACAAAGGTAAGCCACAGATTGGAAGCAAAATGTTTCAAAACAACAAACTTGTATTCAGAATATATACAGAATTCCTACAACTCAATAAAAAGACAAAATAAAAATAAAAATACACCAAAGATTGGGACAGACATTTCCTAAAAGAAGATAGACAAATAGTGAATAAGCACATAAAAAGATTTTCAACATCACTAATCCTCAGAGAAATGCTAATTAAAACCCCAAGATACCACTGCATACCAACTAGAATGACTGAAGTTAAATAGACTGTGAATACCAAGTGTTGGTGAAGATGCAGATCAACTAAAACTCCTACATTGCCGGTGGGAACAGAAAACGTTACAGCCACTTTGCAAAATAGTATAGCATTACCTTATAATGGTAAACATTTATTTACCATACTATCAAGCAATTCCACTCCTAAGTATTCAACCTAGAGCAATAAAAACATATGTTCACATGGAACCAGCTATGCAAATATTCATAGCAGCATTATTCATAAGGGCCCCAAACTGGAAACAATCCAAATTTCTAACAATGAGTAAATGAATAAACAAACTGTAATATACATAAGCCATGGACTATATAGAGCAATAAAAACAAACAAAATATCCATTAACCCAACAACATGAGTGACTCTCCAAAACATTATGCTAAATAAAAGAAGTCAGACAGAAAATACTGTGCACTGAATGATTCCATTTACATGAAATTCTATAAAAGGCAAAACTGAAAAAGAAAAGGAATGTCTTCCTGAAACCGGGAGTTGAAGGAAGGGATCAAGAGCAAAGGATACAAGGAATCTTTTTAAGGTAAGGATAAGGGTCTTAAGGGTCTTTTTTTTTTTGAGCCTGAGTCTCCCTCTGTTGCCCAGGCTGGAGTGCAGTGGCAAGACCTCAGCTTCTTTTAACCTCAGTCTCCGGGGCTCAAGCAATTATCCTGCCGCAGCCTCTCGAGTAGCTTGGGTTACAGGCATGTGCCAACATGCCTGGCTAATTTTTGAATTTTTAGTAGAGACAAGGTTTTGCCATGTTGGCCAAATTGGTCTCAAACTCCTGACCTAAACTGACCCGCCCACCTTGGCCTCCCAAAGTGCTGTGATTACAGGTATAAGCCACCACGTCCGGCCAGGATATGGGTCTTTATCTTTGTAGTGGTTACATGACTGTATATACTTAGCAAAATTCATCAATCTGCACTTTGCAAATTGGTGAATTTTATTATTTATCACTATTTCCACCTAAACCAAAAGAGGACAAAATGACACGTATCCTAATACATATGTATTTGGGTATGTCTAAATTAGAAGACATGGTGATAATAGTCAAATCTTGTACTTATTTATAATGAATAAGTTGAATTTATGCAAAGGAAGATAATATTCAACTGAATGTTGTCGACTTTTTTATTTATATCTAACATTTCAAATTGAGGGCTAAATAAATATATATTTCTATATACATGCAGAATCACCATGAATAGGCTAGTTCACATGTAGACTAATAAAGGTATATTGTATAGAGAATTCTAAAAAAAATCTAAACGAAATGAAGAAACAGAGTTTTAAAACATACAATAGAAAATGATCCATGCAGAAGAAAAGCAAAAAATACCCAACATATGTATGATAGGGATTGCAAGAGAAAATGCCAAACAATGGAACAAAACAAGTATTAAAACTGTATCTCCAGAAACTGTATTTCCTAAAATTAAAAAAAAATCTTGAAATTATTGAAAGGACATACTGCAATCATTTCAGCATGACCAACAATGAATCACATTATAGTTAAGGCTACTTAAAAGATTTTTAAAAAGACTAAGCCACCGAGAAAACAAGATTGTCATTGGAGTTTTCACCAATCCTTAATGCCAAAAAAAAAATGATGTGACAAATTTAAAATAAGTAGGTGAAATATAAGTCAAAGATTTTATGTCCACTCAAGCTGACTTCCTAGTACAAAGTTGCAAACTATTATAAACTTGCCAAAACTCAGGCACTAATCGATTCTGTAAGCCCTTCCTAAAGAATCTATTAGAAATGGAGATTTGGACAACCAAAAAGACTGAAAGACAGCAGTATAAGAATGAGTGATGAAAATCTTTTATGAACAAGCAAGAACTCAGAGATTTTATTACCACCAGGCCTGCTTTACAAGAGCTTCTGAAAGAAGCATTACACACAGAAAGAAACAACCAGTATCAGTTCTTCTAAAAATATACCAAAAAGTAAAGAGCACCAACATAAAGAAGAATTTACACCAACGAATGGATAAAACAGCCAGTTAACATCAAAGGGCAGTAACCCTAAATTTAAATCGACTAAATCCCTCAATCAAAAGACACAGCCAAAACCCAACGGCATGTTACATCCAGACCTGTTTCACAGGCAAGGATACACAAAGACTAAAAACAAAGGGATGGAGAAAGATTTACCAACCAAATGGAGAGCAAAAATAAATAATAAATAAATAAAAAGCAGGAGTTGCAATTCTCATATCGGATAAAATAGATTTTGAAGCAACAAAGATATAGTGGTAAAAGGATCAATGCAACAACAAGAGCTAATGATCCTAACACCCAGATACATAGAGACTTAGACACAATGTGACAGAAAATTAATAAGGATATCAAGGACTCGAACTCAGATCCAGAACAAGTAAACTTAATAAATATTTATAGAGCTCTCCACTTCAAATACACAAAATAAACATTCTAGTCAATACCACATCACACGTACTCATAGGTTTAAATGAAACATTGATTGGCCATTATTAATACCCATTTTTTTTTAAGAATAAAGCAATATTTCCACTCACTCTCCCTCTTTCTCTTCCTCTTTCTTCCTCTCCTTTACTCATTTTTTTCTTCTTTCCTTCACTCAAAAAAAAAAAAAAGAAATCAACTTGTAAACCTCTAGATCCCGGTCGGCAATGTCTCTCTCATTGCTTGAATTCCTTCCTTCCCTTACCTCCCTCCCTCCCTCCCTCCCTCCCCTCTTCCTTCCTTCCTTCATCCCTCCCTTCCAAAAAAAAAAAAAGAATGAGTGATGAGTATTAAATATAAATTACCTGTAACACAAAACTAAACCATGATTATAAGAAAGAAACTGTAGTAGATATAATACAATTATCAAAAATCAGGGGGCATGGAGGGCATATGGATAGGATTGCCTAGTAGGTATTAATTGCAAACAAAATGACACTATGTTATATCAGATACTGGGTTAGAAGGAGGGGAGGTTACAAGCTAATTGCAATATTATTCAATATAGGGAACTAACAAAAACAAGCGGACTAGCAGTATTATATAGAAGTATTAGTATAAAGTTAACCAATAGAAAAAATGAGCAAATAAAACCCATTGCATAATGAAAGAGTTTAGATATAAAAGGCATAAAAATAAAACAAGATGATAGAACTGAGGCCAAACATATTAATTATATCAGTAGATGTAAATGGGCTTAACTCATCTATTAAAAGAAAAGGATTTTCAGATTGGCTAATAAAGCAAAATCCAACACTATACAGAATACAAGAGACACACCTAAAACAAAGAGATTCGAAAGAGTTAAAAATAAAAGGATGGCTAAAGATATATCAGGTAAACACAAATGAAAAGAAAACAGGGTCTGGCCGGGCGCGGTGGCTCATGCCTATAATCCCAGCACTTTGGGAGGCCGAGGTGGGTGGATCACGTGGTAAAGAGATCGAGACCATCCCGGTCAACAAGGCGAAATCCCGTCTCTAATAAAAATACAAAAATTAGCTGGGCACAGTGGCGCACGCCTGTAGTCCCAGCTACTCAGGAGGCTGACGCAGGAGAATTGCTTGAACCCAGAAGGCGGAGGCTGCGGTGAGCCGAGATCGTTCCATTGCACTCCAGTCTGGGTAACAACAGCCAAACTCCATCTCAAAAAAAAGAAAAAAGAAAAAGAAAACGGGGTCATAATCATAATACCTGACAAGGTGGAATTCAGACCAAAAAGCATTAAAATAGATAAAGAAGTGTACTTTATAGTGTTTAAGGCTACAATTCACAATAAAGATATTAGTTATTAGTATTAATGCACCCAGTAACACAGTAATAACTTTGATTAAGCAGCAACCTATAGAAGATACAAGGAGAAATAGACAGAAACACACTAACAAAAGGAAACTAACATACCTGTCACAATCCAAGATCAAGTGGATTAAAATTTTTAAAAAGGTATAGAAGACCTAAACAACACTGACAAGGTAGATCGTATACATAAACATCAAACTCATATTATTGTATCAATAATAATAGAGATTACAACTTCAAGTACAGATGTGGTATTCAGAAAAATTGACTAAATCTTTGATACAGCAAAAACCTCAAGTGCTAAAAAATAGAAATAATGTAACTAGCATCCTCAGACCATAAAACAATAAAATTAGAAATCAACGACAAAACAGACAAACAAAAATACTCTTCCACATGGAAATTTATACACTTTTAAACCACTCTTAAAGGCAAATATACAAAATTCAATTGCAGAATTTCTTGAAAATAGTTATAATAAAGCCTGACAGTATCAGAATTTGTAGGCTACAACTAAAGGAAATGTCCAAAGAAAAATATATTGTACAAAATGCCTATATCAATAACAGTTTTTTAAGAAAATAAATTAACAACCAACTCAAAAAGCTAGAATACCAAAATAAAACAAAGAAATCAAGGAAAAAGTAATAAAAAATTAATAATAAAAACTGAAATTAATTTAGAAATGCCAAAAACTGGAAGTAATAAATACATCAAAATAACTGGGTTTTTGAAAAAGAAATCAGAAAAATAGATAAACCACTAACTAACCCAATTTTTAAAGTGGGCAGGGGAGAAAGCACAAATACACAACATTTTTTTTTTCAGAAGCAAGATGTTGATGATTTGTTAAAGAGAATGAGTTCATCCGGGGTACATAATAACCATAAGTACTTTCACTTTAATGCGTTTTCTCTTGTGTCTGGTGTGGTAAGTAAAAATTTCACATAAAACAAACTATCACCCCTGAATATACAACACTAAATACAGTCTTCCCTCAGTATCCACCAGGGGTTAGTTCCTAGATCCACCCCCACCCCCCAACCTCCTGCAGGTACCAAAATCCTTGGATGTTCAAGTCCTTTATATAAAATGATATCATGGCTGGGCGTGGTTGCTCATGCCTGTAATCCCAGCACTCTGGGAGGCCAAGGCAGGTGGATCACAAGGTTAGGAGTTCGAGACCAGCCTGGCCAATATGGTAAAACCCCCTCTCTACTAAAAATACAAAAATAACTAGCTGGGCCTGGTGGTGCATGCCTGTAATCCCAGCTACTCAGGAGGCTGAAGCAGGAGAATTGCTTGACCCTGGAAGGCAGAGACTGCAGTAAGCTGAGACTGTGCCATTGCATTCCAGCCTGGGTGTTACCAGGCTGTCTCAAAAAAAACAAAAGATATAGTATTTGCATATAACCTATATGCACATCCTCCTGCATACTTTAAATCATCTCTAGTTTATAATACCAATACAATGTAATGCTGTAGGAATAGTTGTCATACTCCATTTTTTTATTTTACTATTATTTTTTATTGTTTTTTTTCCCAAATATTTTTTATCTATTGTTGGTTGAATCCATGGATACAAAAACCCCCAGATACAGAGGTCTGACTGTATACATTAGAAATAACAAGTAAAAATTAAACATCAAAACAGAGGAATTTTTAAAATTTCTAAGAGACTCATTTGCATAATTTTGTGCAAGCAAATTTGAAACTTAGATGAAATGCATAATTTTTTAGAGAAATAAAACTTACCAAAATTGACCCCAGTAGAAACAGAAAGTCTAAATAGAACAGTGTCATACAACAAATAGAGAAGGAAGCTAAAGAGTTCCACTACAAAAAAGCACCAGGCTAGATGGTTTTACTGGGGAACTACAAAAATCATTTAAAGATCAGATAACACCAACGCTATTTAATTATTCCAGAGTATAGAAAGGGAAGCAAAATGTCCAGGCTCACTTTATGTAGTGAGTATCACTGTTCCCAGTTCCTGACTAAAATTACTTCCCACCCTACCCCCCAAGAAAAACACCTATGAACCAATCTAACCTACTAATATCAATGCAAAAATTCTTAAAATATGACAAAATTCAACCCAGCATATTAATAAAGTTAAAAGAGGAAGCAATATGGTCTCTCCATAGATGCAGAAAATGGATTTGACTCAACACCTATTTAGGTTAAAAAAAAAAAACTTAACAAAATAAAAATTGATAGATACTGCCTTAGTATATTATCTCAGTCCAAAAGAATATCTTACTTAAAAGAGAAATACTAGAGGCTTTCCTACTAAACTAAAACACAAGCCAAGAACACCCACTCTCTCTGCTATATTTTACATTGTATTGGAGATATTTACCAATGCAATTAGAAAAAAGAAAGCAATTAGAGGCATAAAAATTTAGTAGAAAAGAAAGGATAAAACTATTTTCTATTTGCAGAGCATATAATTGCATATCTTGAAAATCCAAAAGAATAGATGAAAAAATGGCTACAAAAAATAATTTCATAAAATAGTTATAAAATCAGCATACAAAAAATCAATAGCCTTCATGTATTCAAAATTTTTAAATAGAAGAAATGATACATCTCAATTATGATGGCAAAAAAAGGATGAAAGAAAATACTAAGTAAGAGCTCACTAAGAAATTCCAAAATTTCTATGAGAAAAAAGCACCCCTACGAAGGCATGGACTTCACTAAATGGAAAGACACGCCATGTTTTTAGAAAGAGTAAGATTTAGTATCAGAAAGATGTCACTTCTCCCTAAAGTAAGTTGTTCTATAAATGCAATGTGATACTCGCAAAAATACTATCAGACTTTTCCCTGGAGTTATTCGACTTGCTTATAAAATAATTCTGGAAGAATGAAAAAGATCTAATATAATGAAGGTTATGCAAAAAAAGAAAAATGAAAAAGAAAGCCGGTGAAACTTGCTTAACACGTTATTTTTAAGAACAAGGTTGAATGGGAGAGTGGAGATTCTTTAAAAATTCTCCACAAAAACTTAGCCTCCAGTTAAAATAAAGAGTAATAATGATCACAGGAGCAACTGTTGGCTTTCTATGAATAAGTCATGCCAAGTTCATTTCAACTTCCTACTTTTTAAGGGATCTAGACAGGGCATCACAGAAAAGTTTTAGAGAGTATATACACATCTCAGGAAAATAGGATGCACTCGGAAAATCATCTGTAAGCTCCTCTAGAGCCTAGGACCGTGCCCGACACATTATAGACACCCAATAAATATTTGCTGAATAAGAGAATAGACAAGTTCATGAAATACATAGATTGAGTGGTACCATGATGGGATAGATTTGTACCTAGTGAAACTCATATTTAAAATACATCGATTAATGACTCAAAGCTAACTTGAATAAAGTTATTTAATGGCATGACACAGGGCTTTTGTGCTTCTTTCTTCCTGTCAACACTTTTTTTTTTTTTGAGATGGAGTCTTGCTCTGTCTCACAAGTTGGAGTGCAGTGGCATGATCTTGGCTCACTACAAGCTCCCAGATCAAGCAATTCTCCTGCCTCAGCCTCTCAGTAGCTGGGATTACAGGCACCCGCCACCACGCTGGGCTAATTTTTGTATTTTCAGTAGAGACGGGGTTTCACCATCTTGGCCAGGCTGGTCTTGAACTACTGACCTCATGATCCACCTGCCTTGGCCTCCCAAAGTAGCATGCTGGGATTACAGGCGTGAGCCACTGTGCCCAGCCAACATTGTTATTTTGGATACTTCATATAGGAATGCATATGGTTTTGGTAGTTGATACAAAACCAGTGGAAGAATGGCTAATATGTCAGATTATAGAATCAGACATAACAATGAAATAACATTAATAAGACAAATTGTAATAAGGTTTGTAGTGGATTGAACTGCATCCCCCAAAAGGTATGTTCAAGTCTTAATCCTGGTACTGTGAATGTGACCTCGTTTGGAAGAGGGTCTTTGCAGATATAATCAAGTTAAGATAAGGTCATACTGGATTAAGCTGGGCTTCAAATCAAATGATGTGTGTTTATAAGAGGAAGGAGAGAGAGGTTTGAATACAGAGACACAGGCTGTGTAAAGATGGAGGTGGAGATTGGCTTGATGCTGCTATAACCAAGGAATGCCAAAGATTGCCAAGAACCCCCAGAAGCTAGGAGACAAGGAAGGGAGATTTTTCCCTAGAACCTACAGAGAGAGCACAGCCCTGCCAACACCTTGATTTCAGACTTCTGGCTTCCAGAACTGTAAGAGAATAATCTGTTGTTTTGCACCACCCAGTCTGCTAATTCATTACAGCAGCTCTAGGAAACTAATACAGGGTTAAACAAAGTCCTACATCTTTCAGCTGCACAAATAGAGAATGGAGTAAAACAGGCTTAGCAGTTATTCCTATGGAAAAGATCTGGCAGTTTTAGCAGGCCAGCAGCTTCATATTGCTACACAAAGAGCTAAGGGAATATTTCTAGGTTGAAATATAGATTCCATACTCTGCACTAGTGAGGGTCATATGAACGTATGAGGTATTGAGTCCTTTTACAAGTGCCAACCTTTTTTTTTTTTTTGAGACAGGGTTTATTCTGTTGTCCAGGCTAGGGTGCAGTGGTGCAATCACAGCTCACCGCAGCCTCAACTTACTGGGCTCAAGTGATTCTGCCACCTAAGCCTCCTGTGTAGCCAAGACCACAGGCACATGCCACCACACCTGGCTATTTTTTTAATTTTTTTTGTAGAGACAGGGGTTTTGTGATGTTACCCAGGTTGGTCTCTAACTCCTGGGCTTAAGTGATCTGCCCCCTCGGCTTCCCATAATCAACCAGTAGTCAAAATTCAGAAATACTTGGATTCAGAACATACTACACAATTCAGAAGAATAATTCAGTCCATCACACAGCAAACTTTTCTTTAACTTGAAAAAAATTGAACAACAATTAAATATAAACTTATAACTCTCTGAAGACTGTTTTTTAAGACTCTTAAAACTATAACTATGACAGCGTTTTTATAGTGTTCCCCATGTGCCAGGCACTGTTCTAAGCACTTTATCCTTTTAACTCTCTAAGCCTCACAACAAGTCTATGAGGTAAGTGCTATTTTATTTCCCTGCTCTTATTTTTTTACAGATGAGAAAACCTCAGAAAGTTGTTATCAATTTTAAAAATCTGGCCGGCACGGTGGCTCAAGCCTGTAATCCCAGCACTTTGGAAGGCAGAGGCAGGTGGATCACCTGAGGTCAGGAGTTCGAGGCCAGTATGGACAACATGATGAAACTCCGTCTCTACTAACAATACAAAAATTAGCCAGGCATGGTGGCGGGCACCTGTAATCCCAGCTACTCCAGAGGCTTAGGCAGGAGAATCACTTGAACCTGGGAGGTGGAGGTTGCAGTGAGCCGAGATTGCACCATTGCACTCCAGCCTGGGTGACCGAACAAGACTCTGTTTTAAAAAAAAAAAAAAAGTATATGTATACACGCATGCATTTGTGCATGTATATATACATACACACACGCATTTGTGCATATATATACATACACACACACAATCATATCCTTTTAAGTTTATTCTATTGAAGACCAAGTCCCTGAAACCAATAAAAACGAAAGATCCCTGAAAAGCTGAACACCACTCCAGTTTTAATCCCACATCAAATATCAAATGAGACTCACATGATAAACAGTATGCTGTCAGTAACAGTAGTCTTGAAAAGTCCAGAAGGAGAAAAAAACAAGACACCTAGAATAAATGGACTGAAAGAAGCTAAAAGTTCTAAATGAAATTGTTGAGTTTTTCATGCTACAGAAAGCTAGCATATTGATAAGAATACATTTTTGCTTAATATACTTTTTGATGCCGGAAATATTTCATTTCTAAGCCAATAGATATGTTTCTTTATGCAGAACTATCCATCTCTTTTCAAAATGTAAGAAATAAGTGCATGTGAATTTCCAACAGAATAATACTGCAAAATAAGAATCCCAACTTAAAGCTTATTTATCGGTTGAGTACCTAAAACTTGAACAGGATCCAGGTAAAACTACAGTCCGAAGAGTCCCTGACTTTAGATATATTGCCACTTTATCTTAAGAAAAACAGCTGGCTGTGTGCTGAAATTGCCTACCACTTTAGGAATCATCATTATTATTGTGAATACAGTAAGAGGAAAATTTAGCTAATCGGACAGAACCAAAACCAAGATGAATGTTCAAGAAAAATGTAACGTGTTATATAATTGTAAGTACTTTTGACAACTGTAGTTTTATTTTCCTGTAAGTCCATTTGAGGAGCATGCATTTTGTGCAATGTTCACACTGCAAAGAATGCAGAACTTCACATTAACAAAAATGTAAAATCTCCAAATTAATGATATCTCAAAACTTGGTTATGTAATCCTTCCTTATAAAAGGCATTTCATTCACCTTCAGTCATTTTTAAATATTCAAGAAACTATTTTTGTGCAAACACTATTATGCACTGGACAAGGGATTGCACACTGGAGATGCCGCGAGGAACATAATACAATCTGCACACAAAGTAAATTAAAGCAACCAACAAGAAGACTCATTGAAATGTAGTGTTAGCACACAAACAGGGCATACAGGGGAGGGGGAAAGCAGCAATCAGGCAGGATTTCAAAGCTAAGTATTGAGCAATACGTAGGCGTTAGACAGGCCAAGAAGCAGGGAAGAAGGCATTTCAGGCAAAAAGAGCATGATATATTGGAGGAACTAAAAAAAATAGTTCATTGTTACTGGATCAAAGAGGTAGAACAGAGATTGTTAATGATCTAGAATCAACGAGGCTTGAGAATGTGTTGAATAGTTATGGCAGAGAGTAAAATGTTGAGGAAGACTATGATTTTTTGACTTGGATAAATGAGCAAGGTGGTGCCATTTACTGAAACAACTGATCTAAAAAGAAGTACAAGTTTGGAACAAAACACAATGAGTTTGGGTTTGGGGTATGTACAAGATGCTTGGGTAGAGATGGAGGCCCGTAATTCCAGAAACATGTTTGGACTAGAAGATTGTATGTGGGAGGCATCTCATAGATGATATCATGCCAGTGGAATGTGGTGAAGAATCTGTGCGATTTTAAAAAAGAGAGAGAACTAATGATAGAATTCTGAGTGAACCTGATTTTTTAAAGGCAGGAAGAAGACAGCCCTAAGGAAAACTCTTGAGTCGAGGCCGGGCGTGTGGCTCATGCCTGTAATCCCAGCACTTTGGGAGGCCGAGTCAGGCGGATCACAAGGTCAAGAGATCAAGACCATCCTGGCCAACATGGTGAAACCCTCGTCTCTACTAAAAAATACAAAAATTAGCTGGGCATGGTGGCGTGCACCTGTAATCCCAGCTACTAGAGAGGCGGAGGCAGGAGAATTGCTTGAACCTGGGAGGCGGAGGTTGTAGTGAGATCCCGCCACTGCACTCCAGCCTGGCACCTGGTGACACAGTGAGACTCTGTCTCAAAAAAAAAAAGAAAGAAAGAAAAGAAAAGAAAAACTCTTGAGTGGGAAGAGCCAGAAAAGAAAGAAGAAAAGGAGAGTTTAAATTAGGAATGCAGCAACAAGTGTCAAATGATGCAGAGAAGTCATCTAAGACAGGGCTAAAAGCTGTTGTTCTTTTTGCAGCCACAGAAATGGTTATAGTAGGCACAATCTAATTTTTGCATATATTAATAAAACACTAATCGAGTTTTCTCTATAAGAAGTTTGCAACATTCTTGTGCGAAGATTTCTAAATGACTACAGATCGCAATGCTATCAAAAGAAGTACTTTTCTATTTTAGTGAAGTTACTATATAATGTGCAAAAAAAACAAAGAAAACTATCTATTGATTTCTCCAAGCATGGTCCTTACATGAAAATGGGAGAGGCATATTCAACTTCAAGGCATATTCCTAATCAGCTATACTCTTAAAAGTGTTTGTCTCTGATATAATCAAAATATATTTGGTTACTGGGAGGCTAGATCCAAACTTCATAATTATCCCCATTTTGGCAGCAAGCACAAGGTTTTACATTTGATGATGATTATAATAATAATTGCTAACATTTATTAACTCCTCATTATGTGCCAGGATCCTGTGCTAAGCACTGTTCATGAATCAGCTCATTTAATCTTCACAACAACTATTACTATCCCTGTTTTACAGAGGACACGGTCAGGGCTTAGAGATGTTAACTTGTCCAAGGTCACAGAGCTTAGAGGGAGCAGAGCCAGGATTCAAACCCAGCCAGCAGTCTGACTCTAGAACCCAACTCTGAATGTTTGCTGTTATGAAAAGCAGAGCTTCTTTTGAAAGAGCATACCCAAGGTACTTCCAATTGGTCAATTTGAATTCTTAGAAGACAGAGAAAGTTTAGGGTGGAGGGAGCTGGACTCCTCTTTAGAATTCCAAATAAATTTCATTTTTATCATTCCAAATTCTATATCAGTTATGCAAACATTTCACTACAGTGAACTTTATAAGGAAAAAAAGGATTTGGAGAAAAAAAATTAACTCTTCTGCAATCACTTGAAAAAATGCTGGGAAGCTTTCACCTCCAGTTTTGAGGCTCAGCAGATAGCACAGGAAACAGATTGAATATTTTTTTAAAAGGCTCCAAACTGTATCTTTGCTAAAACTAGCTGCCTCTCTCTCTCTCTCTCTCTCTCTCTCTCTCTCTCTCTCTCTCTCTCTCTCTCTCTCCCTCTCTCTGATGGAGTTTTGCTCTTATTGCTCAGGCTAGAGTGCAATGGTGCAATCTCAGCTCAGCGCATCCTCCGCCACTGGGTTCAAGTGATTCTCCTGCCTCAGCCTTCCAAGTAGCTGGGAATACAGGCATGCACCACCACGCCTGGCTAATTTTGTAATTTTAGCAGAGACAGGGTTTCTCCATGTTGGTTAGGCTGGTCTCAAACTCCCGACCTCAGGTGATCCACCCACCTTGGCCTCCTCAAGTGCTGAGATTATAGGCGTGTGCCACCATGCCCAGCCACTAGCTTCTCTTTCATCACTATTACTTATCGCATAAAAGAAAATGCCACTACATAAAACAGAAATCATTTTTCATATCTCTGTGATACATTACATTTCCAAGGTAAATCAAGTAATCTGGTTTGGATTGAAATGCAAGTATTTTCTTTTGCTGGTCCAACCAAACTATGTCTGCTTGTCAAACCAGTGAAATTTTTATCTACATCAAGAAGCTCCAAGAAGAAGAGTAATACAAATAATATTTTGACATTATATTAAGCCTAATTCTCTCTCCTCAGTCCTTAGGAAAGTGGTACTGTGCACATTGCTGAATGCAGAGGAGGAACGAGCTCTCCCATTCTCTCCTTATCTGGTAGTCTTCACACCCAGTAGAAGAAAAAAAAATTCCCTGACCTTTCCTTCTATTGCTCCTTCACCCTAGCCAAACTTCTACCAAGAACAAGGATAAAATGCTGCCAGTCTGTTTTCTTTTTATAAAAAGTATTTGTCCTTCATGAACGTCAACTATGCAGCCTATTGTCTTTTGCTTTACTTTCAGGTACATAATGTGCACTAAAATGTCAATCCACTCATGTTAGTGTATATTAAGAGAAAAAGAAGAGATTCCTAAATTACCTTCACTCTAAATAAGAATACCTAACAACACCCAAAGCATCCTTATCCTTTCCACAGCATACTCCCATTTACCTCCTTTGCCCTACAAAACCCCTAAGACTAAAGCAAAGACAGCTCCTACTACAATTCCTTACTTAAAAGATGGAAACGGTGAGGCACAAAACTATTAAGTTAATTGGCCAGTGTCTCACAATTAATCGAAGGACCTACAAAGCTTAAGTCCACATGTCTAGCTCCAAATATGGTGTCCTTTCCATCCTCTACAGATAAAAAAAATCTGCTTCACAAACATGTCTAAAATAGCTACTTAAGTCCACTAATAGCACTACAAAATCAAGTACACAGCTAGATTTTATTCACTGCCGAGGAAAGAGACAAGAAAAAGCATCCAGTGCATTTCAAAATATAACAAGGAAGAGAAAACACAGGAAAAGGACAGTAATACTCACTGGCTTTAACCTGAAATTACTTACGTAATATGTAACTATACAATCAAATGACAGGTGGTGTTTTTTCCTTTAAAAACCATATATAATAAAACCACTTGGCTTTATTATAATATATGGATGTGATATCCTCAAGTGGGAAGTTCTGCATGGATTCAAACTGTGTTACCATTTCTCAAAACAGAATGCACCCAATTTTTTTCAAAAACCTCTGTAAAAGCAAAACTTAATTTTGAGTGTAGATTTCACTTTTGGAAACATGCAAAAAAAATCACAAGAGAAACCTTCCTATATTTAGAGGAGATGGACTACTTAAAAGTGGGCAATGCTTGTCATTATCATAGCCATCATTTATTGAGTACATTCTGTGTGCTAGGCTCACTACTGAACCTTTTATATGTATTCTCTCACTTATAATCACAACAAGTCCATCAACATGATTAGCTCAGGTTTACAGATGAGGAAATAAAGTTCTGAGAGGTCAATTATCTTGCCCAAGGTCAAACAGTAGCAAAACTAAGAGTCAAACTCAGATCTTCCAGATTCCAAAAAACGTAAAGAAGCACAAGCACTGTGTGGTAGGTGGGCATGCACAATTTCTAATGAACCATCAATCTGAGAGTTCTATGAGCCTTCAGTTTATTCAATTCACCTGGTGAATAAACGACATACTGCATTTTATCATACACAAGATATTACCCTCAAATAATGAGACTACTGTTTTGTGTGTCTCAAAAAAAATGGCTTTAATAGCCATTCCTAAGAAAAATTACGAAGACTTTTAAGTAGTGACAGCATTATCCATATAATGTGTACTGCTTTGGAAGAAAGGAGTCATCTAGGTGAATAAGTTCTGGTATATTGTTAAAAATTCAAACTCATTGCTTCATAAAGACATCTTTTATTTACAATCAGAAGCTTAAGCTCCTGAATCCCTCAAGCCCTCAAGTGCACTCTGAAAAAGCCTTCACACTGATCAACCTACCAAGCACATACCGAAGGCCTACGAGTGCGCACTGCAATAAGACAGACTATGGGGATCATGTTAGAAACTTACTCCATCCATAAGGAGTTAGCTGGTTGCTTCCAACCACGCACAGTCAGTCATTACTGGGACAACCAAAATCCTCCGGTGCTATTTGCTACAGTTTACGTGTGCTGCCCTACAAAGGAAGCCTGCTCTTTGGAACGATAATTACATCAATTAGGTCATTTTCCCAGAGCCCCTTTCACTTTCTTGTAAGCACCGCATGGTTGTGGTTGGTTTTGGCATTGGTATTGGCATTAGTGAGTTAATTTTTCTCTTCCTGAATCCAGAATTCTGCCTGGCTCCCTGCTCCCTCCCGCTTCTCTCCCTTCTTGCCTCTTCCACCCGAAGTGGAAACTGCAGACTCAAACTCCCCTATGGCCCCAGCACCAAGAACTGGGCATGCTCAGAAGGCCAGGCAGGCTTTGGTTGCCACTGACAGTTCCCCGCCCCTGATTTGCCGCTGCCCCCCTTCCCCCACTCCAACAAGAGACACTGAAATGTTTATCTGAAAGATACGAGGCCTCTTTTTCCCGAGAATGACCCCATTTTAATTTCATTTTGCAGGGTCTCTGAGTCTTGCGAAACCCCAGCTCGAGCCCGAGGAAGACCGCATTGTTTTTCAGCACCGGGGACAGCGCCGCGCTGCCATTAACGTCCACCCTCCCCCACCTTCTCTTCCCCCCCCCACCCCCCACCCGCCCCAACCTCAGCCCCCACCCCCGCACCAGCACAATGCCAAGGTCTCCCAGCAGCCGCAAACGCCGCAGCTGCAATAGCTCCCAGCCGAGGCCGGGCCGGAATGCCGGGCCGGCTGCTACTTACACTGCTCCGCTTTGGTGGACATGGTGCTGTCCAGATGGAAAGGCTTTGCCCCAAAATCTGTGTCGTGTGAGCTCCCTCGCTCCGCCAGCGATGTTGCGAGGAAAAGAGTGCATACCCCCCACCCCCCACCCCCTCGCTTTCCCCCTCCCTTAGGCCCGTGTCGCTACCATTCGGACAAAACGCACATCAAATTGCAGAATTCGGTCCCGGAAGGTTAGGAAATCGCCCCCGGAGAAATGGGTGGGATTTAATAGGCGGCCAAAGGCTTCCTGTCCGTCCCCTCCTGGAGCTGCCCGCGTTGATGTGGGCGGGGAGACCGAAAGGAGAGAGCAGGCTGCGGCTCCTGGTGAAATGGGAAAATGGGCTCGACCGGGGGAGGAGTATTTCCATTCATAAGGCGCACGGAGGGGACGGGTGTTTCCCAGAGAAAAGCCTCTTAAAGCGCCGGAGTCCCCGACCATTTGGATCTCCCATTGGCGTTCTCCGGCCCTGTAAATCCTGCTCCCGGTGCAGCCCCCGGAGCCTCAGCGGGGTGACCGGAGAGGGACCCAGGTGCGTCCCACGCTTCGTCTCAACCTCGGGGAGGAAGGAGAGGGAGGCGGATCCGGGGCGGGCTGGAGCGCCGGGGCCGGAGGGCGCGAGGATGCTCCTGAGGACCGCGAGGAAGGAAATGCAGGAGGAACCCTCAGCATGGCTTCCCGGCGCGCCGCGGTCCCTGCCCTCGCCTCCCCTCTGCGATGGGCTGGCCTGCTGATGATTAGGGATGGGAGGTCCGACTGCCAGGGGGCTGTGACAAGACTTTAGAAGTTGGGGCTGGAGGAAGGAGGAGATTTCCACGGATGGTGAAGCTGGAAGGGCCACAGAAAAGGAAGATGAAAGACTGGAGACAAGAAGACCCCGGGTGTGCTCCCTTGCAGCCATCCCGGCTGGACAGGGGCATATTAGAAAGCCCCTCGACTGGAAGACGGAAGCCAGCGGGAAAGGAAGGCAATAGACGAGGGCTTCGTGCATATTATTAGGAAGATTCCCAGAGAATCCACTACAGAGTGGAGAGACACTTGGAATCGGGAAGAACCAGATTCAAGACCCACTTTTACCATTTACTCAAGGACCATCTTCTAACCTCCCTCCACCTCCAGTTCTTTAATCTGTAAAATGAGAACATTAAAACCCTGCCCTGTCACCTGAAGAGTTACACTAGACAGATCAAATGGATGAGCAAATCCTTGTAAACTAAAAGTATGACACAATCGCCAACCATTATGTCCATTCTTCATTCAAATAGTTTAATTTGTTAAAGCTGAGGGGCAATGGTCACAGCAGGTTAGTAAAAGTTACAGGAACAGAACTGTCAGTGTTGACAATGACTGTTAATGCTGATAAATAAATGTTTTTCCACCTCAGAAAATAAAAGATCCTTATTTGGGGAAAGAATTTTATATTATGTGTAATATATAAAAACTTAGGAGAAATCTTGGACAATTAAGAAAAATATTATGAACAAACATCAAGAAGATGCTTCTGAATAACAAAAAAAAAGTCTGCAAATAACAGGGTAACAGTCGATAATGATGCACACACAGCACTCAAATTTCACAGTATTTGCAAAAATGTTCATAAAGTTAGTGAATTGGTTCTTTGGGTTGCCTATGTGATTGGACTTGTCATCTTCCCAGTTGGCAGGTTGGTTTGGCTAATCAGCTATCATTTCATTTCATTGTTCATTCCCAAAACTACATCCCAAAGAGAAGTTCTACTTATTAGTAAAAGATAAATGATTATGTGAAGCATGATGCCAAAGAGTTCGTTTTGAGTAAAAACAAATTGGAATCATTCTGAAGAAAATATGAATATAATGATCGTTTCTGAGAAGATAATAAATACTTTGTATGACTAAAAGAAAGCTCAATGGGTTATTCAGAAATTTCTTAGAAGCCTGAGGCTTTAAGAAAGAAAACAGTAATTGGAAATTAACACACACACACACACACACACACACACACAAAGGTGTCTTCGATAATATGAAACAAAGGACAAAGTATGTGTTGGAAAACTATTCTCCCTTCATCTACTTAACAGTCTTTCTGTTTTTCATCCATTAACCATCCCATTACTCAGTTAAGAGAGAATCTGATGGTGTTAAGGTCATGGACTCAGAAGTTAGACAGCCTGGGTTTGAATTCCAACTTTGCCTCTCATGATCTGCATAACCTTGTGCAAGTTACTTAACTTCTCCATGCCTTGATTTCCTCACCTGAAAAATGGCCATATCATAGTCACATTAAAGGTAGTCAGGAATAAATAAGTATATATATGAGAATCTAGAACAATGACACATATGAGTGATGGCTACTGTTAGCATTACGACTCAAACTCCTCAAATGCCACCCAATCCATTCAGGTTAGTTCTGATGCTTCGGACTCTCTGAAGCCTGACAGCATCCATATAACTGAGACTCTAAATCATCAACGTAGGCACTCACAGCTTCAGCCTTCTGACATGCCCATTAACTCAAGAACCTGGACCATATCCATTACTCAGACTCTCCATTCCAACATATGGCCTTACTATTTCAATGAACTCCCTCACTTTTCCTTCTATCTCCAGCTATCTCAACCCTTCCTGCTTCTATTGCTTTTATTGCTTTCTTCTATTGCAGAAGTAGTGCCTCTTCTCATTCCCAGATGCAATGCCTCTTTTTCTAAACCTATGCCTCTAATTATACACATTCCTATTTATTCTCGAATTTGCTATTTTAATTATCTTCTTTTTTCCCAGCATTTTAAGTCTCATCTTTTCGATGGATTTTCCCATCCTGCTTGCAAACATGCATAAATTTTTCATCCTCAAAAAGCTGTGTCTATCTTATGAATAAGTGGCCTCCGTTTCCTTACTACCCTACCTTGCTATCAAATTGTGGCTGAAACAAGTTCCTTCAATAGTCAGTAATAATATCCTAATAGTAAATTACAATTGCTTTATCTCTTGATGACTATTGCCAGCTTTTGAAATCTCTCCCTATTTATTTTTGAAGTTTCCTCTTCCCTTAACCTCTATAACACATTGCTCTTCAAAATCTTCTCCAAATTTTTTCCCATTCTATTGTTTAATGAAGTACTTCAAACATAGAAATGTTTTAAAAATCATGAACGCTGATGTTACCACTACCCAGTTTCATCAAATCTCAATATTTTATCACATTGCATTATTTTACTTTTCAAAAATAAAACATTTTAGAGACATTAGAAACCCTCACAAAAATTATTCTAAATTTGTGGTTATGTCCTTATATTTTATATTACTTATTTCTTTGGTCAGCAACTTATTGAGTGCCTATTATATGTCAAACACCGTTCTAGAACTTGTTATAACACAGCAAACAGAGAAGACAAAAAAAAATCTCTGCTTGGTGAAAATATTCTAGTGGGAAAGACAAAAAATAAGTAAGTAAAATATATAGTATATTAAGTGCTGACAAATACTAAAAAGAAAAATATTAAACAAAGGGGAGGAAATAGTTTGTACTGAAGGTGTTGAAATTCTGAATGAGATAAAATTTTAAACAGGGTAATTATATACATATCATATATGTCTATTTCCATGAGGAACATATATTTTTTACATTTTTTTATTTTTCTATAATACCACACTATACATATCTTTTAAAAACTTACACTCTGTGCTCAACATTGCATTTTGGCCTAATTATGTTTATTAAACACTATGCGTGAGGGATGCCCCACATACTTAGCGACTAAAGACTCCAATAGCATACTCACAGCTTTATTCACCCAAAATGCTGAAGTACATAGTTAAAAGCAATTACAGCTGCTAGAAAGTGAAGGCAGAACTATGAGAAGGAGAGAGCCAGAGTAAAGGAGAGATCACCTATTTACCTCTGCCCAAATATCTAGCTGATCTCCGAACCACATATGTAAGGCTGCATGCAAACAACAAAAGCCCAACTAGGGATACAAGAACTAAACTGGTATTTGATAAACCGACAGTTTATATCCCATTAAATTAGTTACCTGCTAAAAAAGTCAACACTCTTCGGAGGCAAATAACAGAATACAGAGTCTCCATAGCACTAAAATGATAATGTCCAGGATATAATCCAAATTTACACCACACACACAAAAAAACAAAGAAATGTGACCCACTTGACCCAGTGCGAAGGAAAAAGTTAATAGAAAATGAACCCAAGATGATCCAGATGTTATCATTGACAAGGATTTTAAATCATGTAATTCTGCTCAGTGAAGTGAAAACAATGCTTATAATGATTGGAAAGATAAGAATGTCAGTAGAGAAACTGAGACTATATTAAAAAACGCCAATTGGAAACTTTAGAACTGAAAAGTACAATATGTGAAATAAAAAATTCACTAGACGATATTAATGGCAGGGTGCAGAAAATAGATAAAATACCAAGTAAACTTGAAGATAAATCACTGAAAATTATCCCATCTGAAAAATAGATAGAAAAAAAATTATTAGAAGAAAATGAATAGAGCCTGGGAACTGTGAAATAACAACAAAAGGTATAATATATAATTATACTAATAGAAGGAGGGGATAAAAATACTAATATTGTATTAATATATTATTTTAAAATATTTAAGGAAATAATGGCTGAAAATTTTCCAAAATTTGTTGACAAAAAATTTACAGATATAAAAAGAAGTACAAATCCCTAAGCAGGAAAAACATAATGAAAGTCAAGTCTTAAGCACATCTGATCCAAAACACTGAAATACAAAGACAAGGGAAAATCTTGGAACCGACCAGAGAAGAATGATATACAATGACACAAATTACATAGAGGGAACATCAATGCAAATTAACACTGACTTCTAATCAGTGATAATGGATATCAGAAGATAATAAACCAACAACTTTACCATATTAAAAAGAAAAAGAAAACTGTTAATGCAGTGGTCAATATGTGGCACACACAAAGGCTTTCATAATGAAAACAAAATAAAACTATTTTCAGACGGAAGAAAATTAAGAGAATTTGCCACCAGCAGACTTGCACTATATGAAATAGTAATAAAAGTTCTTCAGGCTGAAGGAAAATGATACCAGACAAAAATGCAGATTTTCTCCCAGTCTATGGTTTGTTTTCACTTCATTTATGGAATCTTTTACTGAATAGAAATTTTAAGATGTAAGTGTAGCCAAGTTTAACCATGTTTTTCTTTCTTCTGAGACAGAGTCTCACTCTATCGCTCAGACTAGAGTGCAGTGGTGTGATCTAGGTTCACTGCGGCTACAACCTTTCCAGGCTCAGGTAATCCTCCCGCCTTAACCTCCCAAGTAGCTGGGACTACAGGCACATGCCACCATGCCTGACAGATTTTTGGTGCATTTTTTGTAGAAACAGGGTTTCACCACATTGCTCAGGCTGGTCTCAAACTCCTGTGCTCAAATGTGAGCCTCTGTGCCCAGCCTACCAATCTTTTTCTTTATAGTTTGTGCTTTCCTATGCCCAAGGTTGTAAACAGATTCTTATATGTCATTTAAAAACTTTTAAAGTTTTACTTTTCACATTTAAGTGTTTATTTCAACTTAAATTTCTGTTTGTGTATGGTGTGAAGTGGGGTCTGCTTTTTTCTCTATGAATAAGTAGCATCTTACCCATTTATTAAATTCTTCCCCGAAAGTTTTTAATTCCATGCCAACATGTTATGTATATATGAGGCTATTTGTCAACTTTGTATTCTGGACCACAGGTATGTTTGTCCCTTCCTGTTTAACCATACTCTCTTAATAAAGATAGCTTTACAATAAGTCTTTATAAGGCAAGTCCTCCCCCCGTGCTTATTCTTCAAATTTATCTTGGCTATATTTGACCATTTTGCCTACTGCATCCCCACCCAAATTTTTTTTTTTTTTTTTTTTGAGACAGAGTTCCGCTTGTTACCCAGGCTGGAGGGCAATGGCGCGATCTTGGCTCATTGCAACCTCCGCCTCCTGGGCTCAGGCAATTCTCCTGCCTCAGCCTCCTGAGTAGCTGGGATTACAGGCACGTGCCACCATGCCCAGCTAATTTTTTGTATTTTTAGTAGAGACGGGGTTTCACCATGTTGACCAGGATGGTCTCGATCTCTTGACCTTGTGTTACACCTGCCTCGGCCTCCCAAAGTGCTGGGATTATAGGCTTGAGCCACCGCACCCGGCCCCAAATTTCATCTTGAATTGTAATTCCCCAAATCCCCACGTGTCAGGGGAAAGACCCAGTGGGAGGTAATTCAGTCATGAGTTCTCACAAGATCTGATGGTTTTATAAGTGGCGTTTCCCCCTTTTGCTGAGCACTTCTCCTTCCTGCTGTCATGTTATGAAGGACATGTTTGCTTCCCCTTCCACCATGATTGTAAGTTTCCTGAGGCCTCCTCAGCCATACAGAGCTGTGAGTTGATTAAACCTCTTTCCTTTATAAATTACCCAGTCTCAGGCAGTCCTTTATAGCAGCATGAGAAAGGACTAATATACCTACTATGTGAATTTTTTTAGTTTAATTTTTAATTTTGGAAGGTATGTAGTAGGTGTATATATTTATGGATTACATGACATGTTTTGATATAGGCATGCAATGTGGAAAAAGCACATCAGGCTAAATGGTGTATTCATCACCTCAAGCATTTATCCTTTGTGTTATAAGCTATCCAGTTATATTCTTTGTTATTTTAAAATGTCTAATTAAATTATTTTTGACTATGTTCACTCTGTTGAGCTAGTAAATACTAGATCTTATTCATTATTTCTAACTATTTTTGTACCCATTAACCCTCCCTTATTGCCCCTCCACCCCCACTATCCTTCCCTGCCTCTGTTAACCATCCTTCTACTCTCTATCTCTCTAAGTTCAATCGTTTTAATTTTTAGCTGCCACAAATAAATGAGAACATGTGAAGTCTGTCTTTCTGTGCCTGGCTTATTTCACTTAGCATAATGACTTCTAGTTCCATCCATGTTGCTGCAAATGGTAGGATCTTATTCTTTTTTATGGCTGAATAGTACCCCCTTGTGTATATGTACCACATTTTCTTTATCTGTTTACCTGTTTATAGACACTTAGGTTGCTTTCAAGTCTGGCTATTGTGAATAGTGCTGCAGTAAACATGGGAGTGCAGATATCTCTTCCATATAATAATTTCCATACTTAAGGTAGCTGTATGTTTAGGTTTTTGAGGAACCTCCTAACTCTCCTCCATAGTGGTTGTACTAATTTACATTTCCACCAAGAGTGTATGAGGGTTCCCTTTTCTCCACATCCTCTCCAGCATTTTTTTTTGTCTGACTTTTGGATAAAAGTCATTTTAACTGGAGTGAGATATATCTCATTGTAGTTTTGATTTGCATTTCTCTGATGATCAGTGATGTAGAACACATATGCCCGTTTGCCATTTGTATGTCATTTTTTGAGAAATGTCTTTCAAATCTTTTGCCACTTTTGAATTGGATTATTAGATTTTTCCTATAGAGTTGTTTGAACTCCTTATGTATTCTGGTTATTAAGCCCTTGGCAAATGGGTAGTTTTAATATTGTCTCCCATTCTGTAGGTCGTCTCTTCACTATGTTGATTGTTTCCTTTGCTGTGCAGAAAGAAACCTTTTAACTTGATGTGATCCCATTTTTCCATTTTTGCTTCAGTTGCCTGTGCCTATAGGGTATTATTCAAGAAATCTTTGCCCATTTCAGTGTCCTAGAAAGTCTCCCCAATGTTTTCTTTTAGCAGTTTCATGTTTGAGGTCTTAAATTTAAGTATTTAATCCATCTCAATTTGATTTTTGTGTATGGTGAGAAATAGAGGAGTCTAGTTTCATTCTTTCACATTTGAATATCCAGTTTCCAGCACCATTTATTGAAGAGATTGTTTTTCCCCAATATATGTTCTTGGCAGTTTTGTAAAAAATGAATTCACTGTAGATGTATAGATTTATCTCTAGGTTCTCTGTTCTGTTCCATTGGTCTATGTGTCTGCATTTATGCCAGTACCATGCCATTTTGGTTACTATAGCTCTATAGTGTAAGTTGAAGTCAGGTAATGTGATTTTTCCAGTTTTGTTCCTTTTGCTTAAGATAGCTTTGGTTATTCTGGGCCTTTTGTGGTTCCATATAAATTTTAGAATTTTTTTATATTTTTGTGAAGAATGTCATCAGTATTTTGATAGGGCTTGAATTGAATCTATAGATTGCTTTAGGTGGTATGGGCATTTTAACAATATTAATTCTTCTAGTTCATGAACATGGAATATCTTTCCTTTTATTATATCTTCAATTTCTTACATCAATGTTTTATACTTTTATTGTGGAGATCTTTCACTTCTTTGGTTAAGTTAATTTCTAGGTATTTTATCTTACTTGTAACTATTGTAAATGGAATTATTTTCTTGATTTCTTTTTAAGATTGTTTGCTTTTGGCCTATAGAAACACTACTGATTTTGGTATGTTGATTTTGTATCTTGCAACTTTACTGAACTGCTTATCCATTCATTTTTAAAAATATAAATAACTGTGTTTTTATTATATCAAGGTATGTTTCTTCTGTAAACTAAAAATAAAATTCTAAGCACCCCCCGCACCAACCACCTGAATGAACCCCCCATTTTGGCCAAGGGCATTCCAAAGTTAACCAGAAAAACTGGTTCAGAACATGATGGGAAGGGAAGGGTCAGACATGCCTCATTATATCCTCCTCCCTTTTGGAATTCAGGAAAGGCCAAACAGCATTAACATCAACACAGACCTGAAGTCTGATAAGAAAGACTTAATCTATTATCTCTGAAGCCAGCTACCTGGAGGCTTCAACTGCATGATAAACCTTTGGTCTCCACAACCCCTTATCATTGTAATGCAGATATTCCTTTCTATTGATTCCAGGTCTTTAGATAATAACAACTCTTTCAACCAATTGCCAGTCAGAAAATTGTTTAATATTCCTATAACCTGGTAGCCTGTGCTTCAAGCTGTCCCACATTTCCAGACCAAACCAATGTATGCCTTACAGACATTTATTGATATATTATATCTCCCTAAAAGAGATAAAAGCAGACTGTGCCACAACTACCTTGGGCCCATATCATCAGCACCTCCTGAGGCTGTGTGATGGGTGCACTCTTAACCTTGGCAAAGTAAACTTCCTAAATTGATTGAGACTGGTCTCAGATACTTTTGGGTTCACATTTCTTCACCTAGTTTTATGAGAATTTTTATCATGAAGAAATGTTGCATTTTCTCAAATGCTTTTTCAGCATCAATTGAAATGATCATATGGTTTTTATTCTTTATTCTGTTGATATGATGTGTCACATTGATGGATTTGTATATGTTGTCCTATCATTGCATTCCTGGGATAAATCCCATTTGGCCATGATAAATGTTCTTGGTTGTTGTTGTTGTTGTTTTTAGCTATCTCCTACATGAAGGATATCTTTTTGTAAGATGTGTTGTTGAATTTGGTTTGCTAGTATTTTGTACAGAATTTTTGCATTAATATTCCTCAGTGATATTGGCCTATAGTGTTTCCCCCCCTTTTTTGATGTTTCTTTGCCTGGTTTGGTATCAGGGTAATATTGGCCTCACAGGATGAACTTAAAAATATTCTCTCCTCCTCCACTTTTCCAAAACGTTGAGGAGGATTGGTATTAGTTCCTTTGTAAATGTCTGGCGAAATTCAGCAGTGAAGCCATCAGGTCCCAGGTTTCTCTTTGCCTGGAGACATTGGTCTGTTCAGGTTTTGGATTTCTTGATGGTTCAATTTTGGCAGCTTGTATGTGTCTAGGAATTTATTCATTTCTTCTAAAGTTTCCAATTTATTGGCATATATTGATCATTCCTCATAGTAGCCACTAAATAAGCTTTTGAATTTCTGTGGTATAAGTTGTAACATCTCCATTTTCATCTCCTATTTTATTTATTGGAGTCTTCTCTCTTTTTTTCTTAGTCTGGCTACAGATTTGACATTTTGTTTATATTTTCAAAAAGGCAAATTTTTGTTTCATTAATTTTTGTATTTTCTTTTCATTTTAAGTTCATTTATTTTTGCTTTTATCTTTATTATTTCTTTCTTCTACTAATTTTGAGTTTCGTTTGCTCTTGATTTTCTAGTTCTTTGGGATGTATTATTAAGTTGTTTATTTGAAATTTTCTTCTTCTATAATGTAGGCACTTACAGCTGGGAACTTCTGTCTTCATACTGCTTTTGCTGTATCCCACAGGTTTTTACATGTTGTATTGCCATTATCATTTGGCTCAAGAAAATTTTCAATTTCCTTCTTAATATCTTTATTGACCCACGGGTCATTCAGAAGTATATCGCTTAATCTCCACATGGTTGTATAGCTTGTATAGTTCATATATTTGGGTACTCCACTATTGGGTGCATATATATTTACTATATCCTCTTGCTGAATTAACCCCTTTATCATTGCATAGTGGCCTTTGTCTCTTACAGTTTTTGTTTTGAAATCTATTTTCTCTGATATAAATAGAGCTACTCCTGCTTTATTTGGTTTCCATTGGCATGGAATATCTTTTCTATCCCTGTGTTTTCAGTCTATGTGTGTCTTTATAGGTAAAGTGTGTTTCTTGTTGGCAACAGATCATTGGGTCTTCTTTTTTTATCTCTTCAGCCATTCCATGTCTTTTGATTGGAGAGTCTAATTTACATTGAATATTATTATTGATAAGTAAGGACTTACTCCTACCATTTTGTTATTTGCTTTCTGGTTGTTTTGTGGTCTTCTCTTCCTTCTTTTCTTTATTCCTGTCTTCCTTTTAGAGAAGATAATTTTCTCTGGTGGTACAATTTACTTATTTTAGTTTTTAAGGGATGAATAATAGTGATGAGGTTATTTTATTTTATTTAGTTCGTCATTTTTAATTATTTTTTAGTCTTGTATTAAGACAGGGTCTTACTTTGTTGCCCAAGCTGGTCTGGAACTCCTGGCTTCAAGCAATCTTCTTACCCTGGCCTCCTAAAGTACTAGTATTACAGGGATGAGCCACCATACCTGATCCTGATAGTGTGATTTAATTTATTGCTTTTTATGTTTTGCGTATCCTTTGTATATTTTTATTTAAGGTTACCATGAGGCTTACAAATATTATCTTATAACCCATTATTTTAAGCTGATAACAACACTGTTTGCATAAGCAAACAACCAAACTAAAAGAAAACTAATAAAACTCTACACCTTAACTTCATCCCCCTGCTTTTTAACTTTTTGTTGTTTCTATCTAATTGTACTCTCTGTGTCTTGAAAAGTCGTAGTTATTATTTTGGATGAGTTCATCATTCAGTCTTTCTAATTAAGATAAGAACGGTTTATATACCACAGTTACAGTGTTGTAATACTCTGTTTTTCTGTGTACCTACTATTGGCAGTGAGTTTTATACCCTCAGATGATTTCTTATTGCTCATTAACATCTTTTTCTTTTCAGATCGAAGTACTCCCTTTAACATTTTGTGTAGGACAGATCTGGTGTTGATGAAATCCCTCAGCTTTTGTTCGTCTGGGAAGGCATTTCTCCCTCATGTTTGAAGGATATTTTCACTGGATATACTATTCTATGGTAAAAGTATTTTTCCTTCAGCTCTTCAAATATGTCATGCCACTCTCTCCTGGCCTGTAATACTGAACTTTATAAATACAGAGAAAGATATCAACATTTAAGTACAAGAAGGTTATAAAACACCAACAAGATTTAACCCAAAAAAGACTTCCTTGAGGCATTTTATAATCCAACTCCCAACAGTCAATATTGGAGCTCTCAATTCTATGTTATTTCTTAATTTTCTCTTGCTGCTTTTAGGGTCTTTTCTTTATCCTGGACCTTTGGCAGTTTATTCAATGCCTTGAGGTAGTCTTCTTCGGGTTAAATCTGCTTGGTGTTCTGTAGCCTTCTTGAACTTGGATATTGATATCTTTCTCTTAGTTTGGGAAGTTCCCTGTCATTATCCCTTCGAATAAACTTTCTTTTTTTTTTTTTTTTTTTGAGATGGAGTTTTGCATGGCATGATCTTGGCTCACCCCAATCTCTGCCTCCTGGGTTCAAGCGATTCTCCTGCCTTAAGGCCCAAGAGTTCTTCAGTCAGCTTGTAGTGAATGCTGCCTAGCCTGGGACTCACCCTTCAGGGCAATACACTCCCCCCTGACTCAGGGTAGGCCTAGAAATGCCATCCAGGAGCCAAGACCTTGAACTGGGGACCCCAAGAGCCTGCTTGGTGCTCTACTCTCCTGTGGCTAAGCTGGTACATATGGAGCAAGACAAAGTCTGCTCTCCTTTTTCCTCCACTTTCCTCAAGCAGAAGGAATCTCTCCCCATAGCCACCACAGCTGAGAATGTGCTGAGTCTCACCTGAAGCCAGATTGTCTGAATTTCACCCACGGCCCAAAGTGTACTTCCTAGTAGCATTGTCAGTTATTCAGAGATCAAAGGCTCTTTAGTTAGCAGAAAATGGATACTGCCAGGACTGGGTCTTTCCTTTCAAGGCAGCAGGCTCCCTTCTGGCCCAGGGTGTGTCTAGAAATGTAATCCAGGAGCCTGGAAAGGGGGCCTCATTGCTTTGACCACATTGCCCTATTCTACTGTGGCTGAACTGGTATCCAAGATGCAAGACAAAGCCCTCTTTACTCTTCCCTCTCCTCTCCTCATGTGGAAGGAAGGGGCTGCTTTTGAAGCCATGAGCTGTGCAGCCTGGGAGTGTGGGAGGGGTGGCATAAGCACTCTCCTAGCCACCCCAGCTGGTGTTTCAGTAAGTGGCATGCCCCCCAAGTCCACTGGCTCTGAACCCACATCATCATTAGGCCTCACCCAGGAGTTCCTTGTGGCCTAGGATGCCTTTCAAGTTTAGGGTCCCAGAACACTCCATCCCTAGGTGGCAAGGCTTGCCAGAACTAAAGTTCAGACTGCTGGATGGGCAATTTCCCTCTTGCTAGGGCTGGTTTATATATTCCCTCTGTGGGCAGATATCAGCTGATGTCAGCCTGGTTTTGCCTTCTGCTATGAGAGGGCAGAATTAAGTTTAATGTAATGTTTCATAATTGCTGCATTCACCTACTCCCAAGTGTCCAGATTCTCTCTCTGCCACATAGCCACTGCCAGGTAAGGGAGGAAGGTTGGTGTCAGTTGATTCAAAACTCTTTTTTACCTTCTTCAATACCCCTTTCAGTGATATGAAGTTTCAACCAGATTTGGAATTTTTGGTTCTTATGCAGATCACCTAATTTTTGGTTCTTATGCAGGTGCTTTCTGTGTATAAATAGTTGTTACGTTGGTGTCTTTATCAGGGGAATGATTGATGAAGTCTCTATTCAGTCATCTTAGCAAATTACATTTTAAAACCTCTTGAAATTTTGACTGGAATTGCATTGGATGTTAGAGATAATTTAAATGTTCAGTGTTTTCATTCATGGGAATGATGCCTCTTTCCATGTATCTAGATATTTTATTTTTTATTTACATTTCCTTTTTATTTATTTGACAGACAGGGTCTTGCTCTGTCATCCAGGCTGTAGTGCAGTGGGACTATCACACCTCACTGCCTCCTTTATCTCCTGGCCTCGTGCAATCCTTCTCCCCCAGCCTCTCAAGTAGCTGGGACTACAAGAGCATGCCACCAAACCTGGCTACTTTATTTTTGTTTTTTGTAGAGATGGGGGTCTCACTGTGTTGTCCAGGCTGGTCTCAAATTCCTGGCCTCAAGTGATTCTCTTGCCTTGGCCCCTCAGAGCCCTGGGATTATAGGTATGAACCACTGCACCTGGCTGTACCTAGCTTTTCAATAATATGCTGTAGTTTTCTTCATAAGAGTACGGAACATCTTTTGTTAAATTTATTTCTAAGTACCTTATAATTTTATTGCTATTTTGAATGGAATATTGTTTCATACTATATTTCTAAATAATTATCATTGGGGTATACTAAAAATATTGATTTTAGGTTGATTTTATATCTAACAACCTTGTTAATCTCTCTTATCAGTTCTAATACTTTGTAGATTCTCCAAAATGTTCTATATAAACAAACTTAGCATCTACAAATAATGAGAGTTTTGATTTGCACTTACAATTATTATACTTATTATTCAATCTTATTACATTGGATAAGATCTCCAGAACAATGCTGAATAAAAGCAGTATCCCTAAAATGTATAAAACCAAGTTGTGCCTCAACCACCTTGGGGACACATTATTAGGACTTCCTGAGGCTGTGTCACAGATATGTCCTTAACCTTGGCAAAACAAACTTTGTAAATTGCTCAGCTGAGACAATAGAGAAGAAATATATGAGAGTGTGAACCAAAAGGATCTGAGTCTACATTTGGTTCACACTCTCATATATTTCTTCTCTACTGTCTCCTCCCTTTTCTTCTGGAACTTCTAGTTGATATTAATATTTCAGAAACTCTAATTCCATCTGTATCTCTAACTTGCTTGTTCATATTTCTTATCTTCTCACCTCTCATGACATATTCTGAGTGAATTCCTCAGAACTAGCTCTCAATTCACTGATTCTCTTTGTGTCCAATCCAGTGCTTATCCTAATTAATGTTTCATTTCAATTGTGTATATATTTCATTTTCACATAGTTGATTGTATTTTTTCATATCTACCTCTTCTTAGTTCATATCTGCTTCATTTTTCTTTATAATATTTGTTCTTAGGCATTTTATTCCTTCATTCAATACCAAATATACTTGTTTTAGGGTTTCTGAGAGTTTGTTTCATAAAAATAATTTTACTTATGGTGCATTTACATTCTCATAATATTTTATGCTGTATTTTTTTTCTTGTCCTTTTTTTTTGAGACAAAGTCTCACTCTGTCGCCCAGACTGGGGTGCAGTGGTGCAATCTCAGTTCAGTGCAATCTCTGCCTTCTGGGTTCAAGCAATTCTCCTGTCTCAGCCTCCCAAGTAGTTGGAATACAGGCATCCACCACCACACCCAGCTAATTTTTGTATTTTTAGTAGAGACAGGGTTTCACCATATTGGCCAGGCTGGTCTCGAACTCCTGACCACCTTGGCCTACCAAAGTGCTGGGATTACAGGCATGAGCCACCACACCCAGACTATGCTGTATTTCTTACCATTCCAGTACATTGTGGAATCTTGGATTGGATATATCCTTTGTGAGAGGCTTTTGTTCTGATTTGATTTTCTCTCTTCTATTCCTTTATGCTAACTCTTTCCTTTCTAACAGTTTGTGAGTTGTCTGTTTGTTTATTTCTACCCAGCTCTCTGGACAACCAGTCCAGAACCAGATTTTATATACTAGCAGATAAAAATGTCAGATAGAGATATCACTAATCCAGTCACAAGACCTTAGGCAATTTGATTCAGTCTAAGTCTCAAGGCTGCATCTGTAGGTGTCTGAATCTCTAGGCTTACAGTGCATTCTAAATTGTAGGTATCCCACGAAGGAGCCAACAACAATTTTTTTCAGACTCTTTTCTTGAGGTGGAGTCGGGCCAGGGCTAGCAGGAGACTTCAAACAGTAAGTGTGGCTCTAGTTCCTGTCTTACATGGAGCACTTTGATCCCCACTACCCTGCAGGAATCAAACCTAAAATGCATTGTCTGTTTTCAGCCTGGAGTCCAGAAAGCTTGTGGCATCAAGCCCACTCATAAATTTGCATTTCTGTTCAATTTCTTGTACAAATTGATATTTGCCTTGTTTTGAGCTCAGTGATGATTTATCCATCATTACTGTGTGTTTGCGGCCCAACACATGAAAATGCTGCCACTTTGGACAAGTAGTACCTGCCTATTTCTTCATCTTTTGCCTCCTACCCCTCAAAAAATGTGAGTTGTTTATCAAAGCTTTGCCCTTAGAATTCTCATCTTTTTTCTAAGATCTGTCTCTCTTTGGATATCTTATCTACTCCTACACTTCAACAACAATTTACACGTTGAAGATTATCAAATCTTAAAAAAAAATCTTTGTCCCAACCACTCTGCCAAGATTCAAGCTCACATTTTTGACTGTTTAATAGATGTCTCTATCTGGATGCCCCATTAATACCTTACACTCAGCATACATAAGCCAAGCATTATTTTCCTATTCCCACCTACATCTCTTCCCGATTTTATTTCTCATGATGAAGGTGTCATTCTCACTGTCCCTGTTATCCAGACTTGAAATCCCAATGTTGTCTTATTCTCCCCTCAGCCTCATCCATATCATCTAATCAGGCTTCAAGTTCTGTCTTGTCTCTTTCAGAATCATCCCTGAATTCATTTCTTTCTTTCCATATTTTGCTGTAACACTAATTCATTTCTTCTTGATCTCACATACAAATCATTGAAATACCTTCTGTGGTGGTTTCCTGGATGCTGCTCTCACTCCACTCTCAGTTTTTCTTCATTCTGCTCCCAGCATGATTTAGAGTAAGCACCCAAAGCAATATGCACCATAGATCCCAGTGCCTTGTGCTGTAGTCAGATTTATCCTGTGCCTTCCTCATCAGTAAGCCTTTATTCATGTCAACCCTTCCCTACATTTCTACCTCAAAGGCCTACCTTTATTCTGCTCAATTACTACTTTATCCATGAATTCTTCTCTAATTAGTTCACTTAGGGGAAGTTTCCCTTCCATCTGAACTCCCAGAATGCTTTGCCTGAACCATTCATGTGGCACATGTCTGCTAACTTACATCATATTTAACCACTACTGTCAGTTCCTTGGGGATGGGGATCAAGTACATAACCCATATCAACCTTAAAACAAAGTCATGCCCACAAGAAGAGTAAAAATAATAGAACCTTTGAGATAAGCTGTTATTTAATTCCTGACTCTGCCATTGATTGACCTGAAACGTGTTAAATTTTTCTAAGTATTCAACCTGTTAAATACTATGCCTGATACTCCCTCAGTTTCTCCTCAGGTAAACAGTCCCCAAACAGCTTTCACTAAAGAAGCATAAAATATTTATCCCAAAAACCTTCACTCTCACAAATATACACAAAAAAAGTAGAAGAATCAGCCAACTGGTCACAGGAAGAGAACGTGGTTTTTTTTTTTTTTTTTTTTTTTTTGAGACGAAGTCTTCCTCAATCACCAGGCTGGAGTGCAGTGGCATGATCTCAGCTCACTGCAACCTCTACTCCCGGGTTCAAGTGATTCCCCTGCCTCAACCTCTCTCAGCTTCTTGAGTAGCTGTGACTACAGGCATGTGCCACCACACCCAGCTAATTTTTTGTATTTTAGTAGAGACGGGATGTCACCATGTTAGCCGGGATGGTCTCGATCTCCTGACCACATGATCTGTCTGCCTCAGCCTGCCAAAGTGCTGCTGGGATTACAGGCATGAGCCACTGCGCCTGGCCAGAACACAGATATATGGCAAATAGGGACACCTGAGTTGGGTCAATGATGGATCACCACATGAAGATCCATTGACTCTGCTTCTAAGGTCCCTAAACCTCCCAGGACTATGAATAACCTTTCTGCTCCAGGCTCTATCTCAGGCTGTCATGGGTCCCATTCTTCCCGTGGCCTAGTAATTAAGTTTTTCCCAGATAACCATTAAGGATAGCTGCTTAATCAGTATCCTGTTTGCTATACACACACACGTACATATGCAGGAAATCTACACATAGGAGATTTCCCTCACAATAAACCCTCTACTACTTGTGATGAATTCTGGTTCCATGACAACAAAAGGGACCAGCTATTAATGAAACGCCAAATCTCTGTATCTATCAAATTGGATTAATGATGGCAACCTCCAAAGGTCAGACATGAGGATTAAATGAAATCCACATAACTTGGCACAGTGCCTGGCACATATTAAGGATCTAATAAAATTAAGCCTCTTTTCTCCTTAAAAATGGTAAGGGAAGAATAGAAGAAAAATGGGTGGGAAAAAAAAGAATGACTGTGAGAACCAACATATCATTAATTAATGCTCTGTATCTTGAATAGTGCCCAGCAATCATTTCACTTATTTCCTTTTGGTTCCCTAGTGGTCTTACATAATTGTGTTCTGGGGAATTTCCTATTTTAAAATTTTCTTATTCCCAACTTCTATTTCAACAAGAAATCTGATGTGACCAAAATGGGTTCCCATGTGATATGGTTTAGTTCTGGGTCCCACCCAAATCTCATCTCCAACTGTAATACCCATGGGTTGAGGGAGGGGCCTGTAATCCCCACATGTAGAGGGAAGGAGTTGATTGGATCATGGGGGCAGTTTTCTCCATGCTGTACTCATAATGGTGAGTGAGTTCTCACAAGATCTGATGATTTTATAAGTGTTTGACAGTTCCTCCCTCACACACTCACACTCTCCTGCCACCTAGTGAAGAAGGTGCCTGCTTCCCCTTCCACTATGATTATAAGTTTCCTGAGGCCTCTCCAGCCATGCAAAACTGTGAGTCAATTAAACCTCCTTTGCTTATAAATTACACAGTCTCAGGTAGTATCTTTATAATAGTATGAGAATGGACTAATACACCATGTTTACCCCAACACATCCCATTCCATTTCATATTCATTTGTTCTTTCCAGTTTGTGGGTTTATGCTGCAATCCTTTAACCTCTTGCCTAGCTAAACCCTATATATTATTCAAAGAGCAGTTTTTCCTCCTACATAAGGACCTTCCTGGATAGTGCAGTTATTACAGATTTTCTTCTCCTCTAAAACCCTTCTGTGTTTGTAGATTACAACATTCAGGAAAATCCTAAACTGTCTTGGCATCATTTAAAACTTCATCATGGGGTTTGCCTTGACAATCAAAATACAAATGGTTAGCCTGAAGCAACTCTGATAAGCTGCAATACCTGCCCCACACTGCTCCAGGAACGTTCAATGGACACCAGATAAATAAAGCTCTCGACCAGTGTGCTCCTCATAGTCTGTCCTGAACCAATTGTCTGGACCTGTTAATGTGATTGTGCTCGCCCAATTCCTCCTGTTTCTGCCTACATTGTGCCCTTCCAAATTTAGCACAGTATTGTAATCAAAGCTCCAAACTTCTTTCTTCTCTATAATGTTGCCTCTTCTCTATGCGGAATGCCTTACTTCTACTTTCCTTGCTTATTATCCTCCTAGTCCCACTCAGTTTTGTGCCCAGGGCAACATTCCACCTGGCTGGTTTATCCCTATCCTGTGAGTAGAACCAAATCACAAGACTCTTCTGGCACACACACATCAACTCTTATGTTTCAATATACCAATATCTTGTAAAACAGAGCAGCCACTTTTTCCCAGTGAAATACTACTACACAACCAAGCTCTTAATAATTACTGAGAAGACATCATAGAAAATGTTGGAGTAAGGACCTCTGAAATTCTCCATACAAGGAAAGAGAAAATTGGCAAAAGTTGTCAAAATCAAAATGTCAGAACTTGAAACTAAGGTCTTGCAGCAATTCAGACACCATTTGTTCACTCAACAAAAACGGCTGAATCTTGTTAAGTACAGAGCTTTGTGGACGTTTTTTTAAATTTGAGACAGAAATCTCACTATGTTGTCCAGTCTGGTCTCAAACTCTTGGTCTCAAGTGATCCTTCTGCCTCAATAGCCCAAGTAGATCGAATTACAGGTGCACACCGCCACACCTGGCCAAAAAAAAAAAAAAAAAGACTCCAACCATTGCTCTAAGGCTGAGAATGGAATTAGGAGACACTCTTAGCTACTATCAAGGATCTGTTTTTCCTTTTTGAAACAGAATCTCACTATGTTGCCCAGGCTCATCTCAAACTCCTGGGTTCAAGCAATCCTCTTGCCTCAGCCTCCCAAGTAGCTACAATTACAGGCAGGAGTCATACCGCCCAGTCTGTAGCATTTTAATTTTCCCTAGTCCCATCATCCACTCTCCACATATACTACATCCTTGGAAACTAACAACAGACTGCAGTGAAAATTAGAAGTGGAAGCCACTGGAGAGGACAGGACCAAGCTGAGATTTCTTTAAAGCCCTATTTCCAAAGAACTGCCATTATTCAATCTGTCTGGTGGTTCCCTGGAAGATCCCACTTATAAGTTGTCTGAATTTTACCTGACTTGGAGTTTGCCCAAGTGAAAATTCAAAAGGGTTTTTACCAAGGGTATTTGTAAAAAGCAAATAAGGCAACTGTTTAAGTTCATACCTGGCTTGTCAGATGGTAGTGGGTTATCAGAACTTATATTCATGTCACTAAAGTTGGCATATAATCCCCTGTTGCTAAATTTGACTGGCTTTAAAAAAATTGTTTTAAGTAAAAATAAACAAATAAATTCATAACTGCCTGATGAGGTGGAAAACAGGACAAACAATGGACTAAGGAAAAAACTTAGAGAAAACAATAGAAAATGAGATGCTCTAGGGTTTTTGAAGTTTTTTGAAATATTTTTTGAAATATTCCCAGGAACCTAGATGACCACACACATATATATAAGAAGCCTGTGCCCATACTCAGGGGTGACTGACAATATGCTAAGAAAATCTGAGAGGGCCCTAAGTTCTCACATCTGGCTGACCTTGAGGAATTGCATAAGCAGAAAATGAGAGCTAAGACAGAGCTGTCAATTGCTTAGCTGAGAATTGAAAGCATGCCCCAACCCACACACACACATACATACACACACACACACGGATGCGTGCGTGTGCGCACACGCGCGCGCGCACACACACACACACATCCTTGGCAAAGATTGGGAGATTTATTGGTTCTAGGCAATTAAGAAAGTCTTCATCTAATAATTAGCTAACCGCTAAGCTAACCAAGCAGAGACTTCAATGGCCACATACAACATAGAATATAGACGTTACAGCAATAATTGAGAAAAATCACTAAACAAATACACTAAAACAAACAATAGCAACAAGAAATCCTGAGGAGAAGGAAGAAAATCTGCTTCCACAGCTACTATATTATACTATTTAAAATGTCTAGTTTTCAGCAAGAACAATAAAAGGACTATAAGAACAGCAAAGAAAGTATGGGTCATACATAAGGAAAAAAGCAATCAATAGAAACTGACTCTAAGAAATCCCAGATATTGGACTCACTAGACAAAAACTTCAATCATCTATTTTAAATATGTTCAAAGAACTAAATTACATTTAAAGGACTAAAGGAAAGTATGAGAATCATGACTCACTAAATAGAAAATATTAATTTATTGGTTCTAGAAATAGACATTTTTAAGAGATAGACTTTTTTTTTTTTTTACAAAACCAAAGAGAAAAATTTGGAATTGAACATAACAAAAACTGAAAAGTCCACAAGACGATTTCAACAGAAGATTTCAGCAGACAGAAAAAAAAAAATCAGTGAACTTGAAAACAGGTCAATCAAGAGTGTCTGAGGAACAGAAAAAAAGAATGAAGAAAAATGAACAGAGCCTCAGACATGTAAGACACCATCAAGCATGTAAACATGCAAAATAAGAATCTCAGAAGGAGAGGAGTTAGTGAAAGATACAGAAAGAATATTTGAAGAAATATTTGCCAATAATTTCCCCAAATAGAAGCAAAACACTAATCTTCACATCTGCAAACTCCAAGTAGAATAAATTCAAAGAGATCCATGGCTAGACACACTATAATCAGACTGTCAAAAGACAAAGAAAAAAATGTTGAAAGCTCAAAGGAAAGAAGCAAACCACCATGTATATATGATACTCAATAAGATCAACAGCTGATTTCTCATTTGAAATTGTGGAGACATTTCTAAGCAATGGTAGAATGACATATTCAAAGTACTAACAGGAAAAACAAAAACAAAAAACGAATGAATTCTCTAGCCAGCAAAACTATTGATATGATTTGGCTCCATGTCCCCACCCAAATCTCATGTTGAATTATAATCCTTAATATTGATTGAGGGACCTGGTGGAAGGTGATGTGATCATAGAGACAGATTTCTCCCTTGCTCTTCTCATAATAGTGAGTTCTCATGATATCTGGCATGTAGCATTTCCCCCTTAACTCTCTCCTGCTTCACCATGGTAAGACATGCTTGTTTCCCTTTTGCCTTTTACCATGATTGTAAGTTTCCTAAGGCCTCCTAGCCACGCTTCCTGTACAGCTTATGGTACTGTGAGTCAATTAAATTTCTCTTCTTCATAAATTACCTAGTCTCCATTAGTTTTTTATAGTAGTGTGAGAATGAACTAATACAACTATCTTTAAAAATGAAGGCAAATTTAAAACATTTCCAGATAAGCAAAAAACTAAAAAATTCCTCGCTAGTGACCATACTAAAATAAATATTAAAGAGAATCCTTCAGAATTAAATAAAAGAACCCTGGAGGGTAACCCAAATCTACAAGAAGAAATAAAAAGCACAGAAAAGGTAATTACATAGAAAATAGAAAAGAATGTAGAAGATCAGTATAGTTGTGGGAGAAACTATAGGGAAAGGAGCAGGCCTTCTGAAAGGTTGGAAGGCTTTGCATGGCTTAGGGGGAGAAGAGCTGAAGCCAGCTGTTTTATAACCCTGAGGCAGAGGGCAAGATGTAGGTACAAAGCAGTGTAGGGCAATATATCTTAAACAGGCTTGTTTACTTACGTTGATCAGGACCTTTGATAATCCACATGCAGGATATCTGTATCTTCCACCACACATTCAAGCTCATAGTCTTCAACACAGAATTTCTAGTATCCATGACTACTTTCAAACTCCCAGTTTCTGCCAATAGTGTTGCCATGTTCTGAGGTGGAAATAAAAGCTATCGTTCCCCGGAACAATAAATGTTAATCACCTATGGGTTGCATTTGCTCCAGGTTTTTATTTGAGCATTGTGCCTGCACTCAATAAAGCAAGCAGCTCCAGCTTCTTGAGGCTGCTGCACTTTGTCCACTAGAGCCAGACAGTCCCCTAGCTGCCCTTACACTGCATACCTGTGTCTGAATACTCCTTTAATCTGTTGGTCAGCCAGGGTCTGCAGAACAAACCCAGCAAGACGATAAAAATGTGGTTTTTGTTTGTATCCCTTTTTTTCCTATATAAGTTAAAAGACAAGCCAGGTGCAGTGGCTCATGTCTGTAAGCTCAATGTTTTGGGAGGCCAAGACAGAAGGATCGCTTGAGGCCAGGAGGCGGAGGTTGCAGTGAGCCAAGATCACAACACTGCACTCCAGCCTGGCGCCTGGCAACAAAGCAAGACTCTGTCTCAAAAAAAAAAAAAAGAAAGAAAAAGAAAAGAAAAATGTAACAATGTTAAGTATCATCATTTTTTACTACCATGTGTGTGAAACATCAGTGGGCAAAAATGCTTAGCTAAGTAAGGCAAATGAAACCCTATGATCAATGGGATAATAGCTTTCACAGCCAAATAGCTTTTATTTCCACCCCAGAACATGGCAACACTATTAGCAGAAACTGGGAGTTGGAAAGTAGTTAGTGATAGATACTTGGAATTCTGTGTAGAAGACACTGAGCTTGAATGTATGGTGGAAGATACAGATGTCCAAAAAAAAAAAAACAACCTGACAAAATTGGAATGGAGATTGAATGGGAGGTAGAACCTGGAAATTATAATCATAAGAATAATATTTGAGGTAAAGGGACAACAGTAACTCCCCAAATAAAACAGCATTCATACAGAATAGCAAAGTAGCAAAGATAGAGATTTAAAAGAAATCAAGAATTGGAGAAAGCCAGTTAGCAAATATTTTCTGGGGGTGGGTAGGAAATCACACAGCCAGAAGGAAAATAATACGTGAACTCCTAATAATGGCATGGCTTTTTAAAAATTGTTTTGATTTTATTGTTCCTATAAAAAGAATATTTTAAGGAAAATGCTAAAATAAAAGATTCTATCTAGTCTACCTAGAAAAGTTTGCAGATACGTTGTTCACTTGACTGTGTTCCTGAGCTGTAATTTCACCTAGAAAAATGGCAAGAATACTTATGTAATACTTCAATGTCTTTATTTCTAAATTTCTCTTGACAGCTAAAAATTTTGGAAATAAGCCTATGTCATTTGGCTCAATTTCATAAAGAAGGGAATCCTATTTCCTATATTAATTATGGAAAACTATAACCCTTAGTCTCAATAAAATATTAATAGAAGTCATCAAATATAGGACCAGCTTCTGAAATGAGCCTTATTTAATGACTAAGTCTTAGATTAATTCAAGAAACATTTACTGAATCCTACTGCTATGATTTGAATGTCCCCACCTAACTTATGTTGGAATTTAATTGCCAATGAAACAGTGTTGACATACAGGACCTTTGAGCAGTAATTAGGGAATGGATTATTTGTGTTATTGTGGAAGTGGGTTAGTTTATCACATGGGTGGGATCCTGCTAAAAAGATAAATTATTCATCCCCCATTTTCCTCTCCATCTCACTGGCTCTTGCCCTCCCTCATACCAACTATCTCACCCCAAGATGCCTCTACCATGCTATGATGCAGCAAGAAGCCCTCACCAGATGTGCCCTTAATCTTGGAATTACCAGCCTTCGGACTGGTGACCCAAATAAACTTCTATTGTTTATAAATTACCCAGTCTGTGTTATTCTGTTATAGCAGCCAAAAACAGACTAAGACACCTATTATCTGCAATAGATTCTACTCCTCAGTCTCTGGAACATGATAGTTTCTCTCTGTTGTCCTATATGTATCTAACCACACACTGGCATGCTACTTACTACCTGTATTAGTCCATTTTCATGCTGCTGATAAATACATACCTGAAACTGGACAATTTACAAAGCAAAAAGGTTTAATTGGACTTACAGTTCCATGTGGCTAGGAAAGTCTCACAATCATGGCCGAAGGCAAGGAGGAGAAAGTCACGTTTTACATGGATGGCAGAAGGCAAAGAGAGACCTTGTACAGGGAAACTCTGCCTTATAAAGTCATCAGATCTCAAGAGAATTATTCATTATCATGTGAACAGTGCAGGAAAGACCTGCCCCATAATTCAATCACCTCCTACTGGGTCCCTCTCATGACATTAATTCAAAATGAGATTTGGGTGGGGACACAGCCAAGCCATATCACTCTGCACCTGACCCCTCCCAAATCTCATGTCCTCACATTTCAAAACCAGTCATGCCTTCCCAACAATTCCCCAAAGTCTTAACTCATCTAAGCATTAACTCAAAAGTCCACAGTTCAAAGTCTCGTCTGAGACAAGGCAAGTCCCTTCTGCCTATGAGCCTGTAAAATCAATAGCAAGTAGTTACTGCCTAGATACAATGGGGGTACAGGAATTGAATAAATGCAGCCATTACAAATGAAAGAAATTGGCCAAAACAAAGGGAGTATAGGCCCTACACAAGTCCAAAATCCAGCAGGGCAGTCAAACTTTAAAGCTCCAAAAGTATCTCCTTTGACTCCATATTTTGCATCCGCATAATGCTGATGTAAGAGGTGTGTTCCCAGGGACTTGGGCAGCTCTGCCCCTGTGGCTTTGCAGGGTACAGCCACCTTCCTGGCTGTTTTCATGGGCTGGCACTGAGTGTCGGCGTCTTTTCCAGGTGCAAAGTGCAAGCTGTCAGTGGATCTACCATTCTGGGGTCTGGAGGATGGTGGCCCTCTTCTCACAGCTGCACTAGGTGGTCCCCCCATAGGGACTCTAGTTAGGGCTCCAACCCCACATTACCCTTCTGCACTGCCCTAGCAGAGGTTCCCCATGAGAGGCCCATCCCTGCAGCAAACTTCTGCCTGGGCATCCAGGCATTTCCATACATCTTCTGAAATCTAGGCAGAGGTTGCCAAACCCCAATTCTTCACTTCTGTGCACTCTCAGGCTCAACACCATGTGGAAGCTGCCAAGGTTTGGGGCTTGCACCCTCTGAAACCACAACCTAAGCTCTATGTTGGCCCCTTTCAGCTATGGCTGGGGCACCTGGGACACAGGACACCAAGTCCTTAGGCTGAACCATTTTCTCCTAGGCCTTCAGGCCTGTGATGAAAAGGGTTGCTGTGAAGGCCTCTGACATGCCCTGGAGACATTTTCCCTATTGTCTTGGGGATTAACATTTGGATCCTTATTACTTATAAAAATTTCTGTAGCCAGCTTGAATTTCTCCTCAGAAAATAGGTTTTTCTTTTCTATCACATTGTCAGGCTGCAAATGTTTTGAACTTTTATGCTCTGCTTCCCTTATAAAACTGAAACTCCCCTTACAAAACTTAAAAATTAACAGCACCCAAGTAACTTCTTGAATGCTTTGCTGCTTGGAAATTTCTTCCACCAGATGCCCTAAATCATCTCTTTTAAGTTCAAAGTTCCACAAATCTGTAAGGTAGAGGCAAAATGCCGCCAGTCTCTATGCTAAAACCTACCAAGAATCACCTTTGCTCCAGTTCCCAACAAATTTCTCATCTCCATCTGAGACCACCTCAGCCTGGACTTTATTGTCCATATCATTCTCAGGCTTTTGGTCAAAGCCATTCAGTGAGTCTCTAGGAAGTTCCAAACTTTCCCACATTTTCCTCTCATCTTTTGAGCCCTCCAAACTGTTCCAACCTCTGACTGTTACCCAGTTCCAAAGTTGCTTCTACATTTTTGAGTGTCTTTTCATCAACACCCAACTCCTGGTACCAATTTACTGTATTAGTTTTCACAGTGCTGACAAAGACATACTCTAGACTGGGCAATTTACAAAGGAAAGAGGTTTAATTGGACTTAGAGTTCCACGTGGCTGGGGAAGCCTCACAATCATGGTGGAAGGCAAGGAGAAGCAAGTCATGTCATACATGGATGATAGCAGGCAAAGAGAGAGCTTGTGCAGGGAAACTCTACCTTATAAAGTCATCATATCTCATGAGAATTATTCCTTATCATGAGAATAGTGCAGGAAAGACCTGCCCCTGTAATTCAGTCATCTCCCACTGGGTCCCTTCCCATGACACACGGGAATTCAAGATGAGATTTGGGTGGGGACACAGCCAAGCCATGTCATTACTTTTCTTCAAAAAGTGTTCATATTTTAAGAAAACCAACATTCTACCTCCTAATTCTCAATGAAACTGATTTTAACAAATCAAATTGACCAAAAGCCTAGAGGAACACTCCAACATTTTTTCATCTTTTAAAAAATACTTATAAACACATAAATTATAGTTATTTTCCCCCAGGATATTGAAAGCCATTCATATTGTGAAATATAGCATACACAGGAAAAGTATATAATACATAAATGTGAAGCTTAAGGAATTATTATTTAAGCAGACACTCATGTTACCACCACCCAGGACAAGAAACATGGCATTGCCAACACTAAAAAAAACTTTCAATTTGCTACTTTTAACTAAAACTCTCACCCTCACCCACAAAGGTAATAATTACCTGACCTTGGTGGTAACTGCTTTCATAATATCTTTACACAAGAGTGATTTTAAAAGAACAGAAAACTATTGAAGATCTATTAGTCACTAGACAATATCTAAACATACAGTCAAAAACAATTTTTAAAGAAATTGTCACAATTATTTTTGTAATTTTACTGATGTTCCATACTATCCCCAAGGCCTATAACAATCCTGAGGTCTACTTTAGCCCAAATGCTTTGTAGCCTAATACCAATGACAGTGGCCAGATGCAGTCCTTCATTTCTTCATGAACATATTAGGTGTTATAAACACAGAGTTATCAAGGTATCCTAAGAGACTTGGGTAATCACTCATCCACAGTCAATATTTCAAACTGAATACCCAGTCCTGTTCCAGAGAAGACACTTATTAAGGAACTGATGGAACATGTCATGAAAATGAAGTAAAAAATGTATCTGAGAACTCCTGTTGACTATGGCCAGAAAAACTCACTTCTTTGGGTTGTTTGTATATGTGACCCCTGTCACTATGATCCTCATAAAAAAGAATGGGCTGGCCAGATATGGTGACTCATACCTGTAATCCCAGCACTTCGGGAGGCCAAGGCAGGCAGATCATGAGGTCAGGAGATTGAGACCATCCTAGCAAACATAGTGAAACCCCATCTCTACTAAAAATACAAAAAAATTAGCCAGGCATGGTGGTGGGCACCTGTAGTCTTAGCTACTCAGGAGGCTGAGGCAGAAGAATCACTTAAACCCAGGAGGCGGAAGTTGCAGTGAGCTGAGACGCACCACTGCATTCCAACCTGGGTGACAGAGAGAGACCCTTTCTAAAAAAAGTGATGGGCTGAAGATTCAGTGTGTGTAGATATTGAGAAATATGAGAGGAAATCTGTAATTTGATACATACTACATGTCCATATATAACATAATTAATGTGCAATCAATTTTGAAGTGTTCACCTCTTTTTTTAATCACCTGTACCCTTCCCGTTAAGCATGTATCCCTAAATACCACACTTTAGTCTTCCTTATTTTTTAGTATTAAATAAATAAAAGCACACAGTACATGTTTTTTTGGTCTTGCTTCTATCCTTCAACATTGTTTCTGAAATTCATCATGTTGTTACATGAAGCTGTCATTTGTTAAGTTTCATTACTGTACGAAATGTAATGCTACTATATACATTAAGATTCACATCTCCCAGCGCATATGTGGATATATTTCAGTTGAGTACACACCTAAATATGAAACTGACGGTAACAGGACTGCCTCATCTTAAACTGCATCATACTAAACTGTTTTCCAAACTGGTGTGCCAATTTACACTTCTGCCAGTTGTTCTTTATCTTTGTTCATATGTGATAGGGCCATCTTTTTTTAATTTAAGTTATACAGTTAATTGTGTAGAAGTTTCTTTTAGTTTGCAATTCACTGATTACTGAGTTGAGCATTTCTCATGCATTTATTGCACATTTGGATATCTTCTTTGTGAAGTTCCCATTTAAGTTTTCAATCATTTTATATAAATTGTCTTTTTAAAAATATTATGGGCCAGGCGTGGTGGCTCACGCCTGTAATCCCAGCACTTTGGGAGGCCGAGGTGGGTGGATCACGAGGTCAAGAGATCGAGACCCTCCTGGTCAACATGGTGAAACCCTGTCTCTACTAAAAATACAAAATAATTAGCTGGGCGTGGTGGCGCGTGCCTATAATCCCAGCTACTCAGGAGACTGAGGCAGGAGAATTGCCTGAACCCAGGAGGCAGAGGTTGCGGTGAGCCAAGATTGCACTATTGCACTCCAGCCTGGGTAACAAGAGCGAAACTCTGTCTCAAAATAAAAAAAAATATTATGAAGGAATACTTTATGTCATCTAGATAGAAGCCTTGGCATGGCATTGTAACTCATCTCTGTTTTCTCAGCAATTAGGGAAGCTGAAGTGGGAGGATCATTTGAGGCCAAAAGTTCAAGACCAGCCTGGGCAACACAGCAAAACTCTGTCTCAAAACAAAATTATAGATACAAGCCTTTTGTCAGTTATATATGTTACAAATACTTTCTACCACTCTGTAGCCTACCTTTGCACTCTCTTAAGTTTGTCTTTTGATGAAGAGAAGATCTTAATTTTATTGTCCAATTTGTCAACCTTTTTCTATACAGTTAGTGCTTTTTACTTCTGTTTTAAAAAAATCTTTCCCTACCACAAAGTCATGATAATATCCTTCTATTTTATCTAATAAAGCTTTACTATTTGCCATGAACCTTCATGCCTACAGCCCACATGGAATTGATTTCTGGTTGTGATATGAGATAAAATTCAAGTTTCTTTTCCTTTTTCTTTCCTTTTCTGTTTCTTTTTCTCATATTTATATCCATTTGTCCCGTACATTTTATTGAAAAGACTATCCTTAATCCACTACTGTATAAGGGCACTTTTGTCTAATCAAGTGTTTATAGCTTGGCTCTATTTCCAGACTCTATTTGGTTGTATCAATCAATTGTATATTTTTGTGCTGATACAACAGTTGTAATTACTGCAGCTTTAGGAAAAACGTCTTGATGTATGGAATCCTCCCATATTGAGGGCTTTCGTTAGGAGGGTTTAGCTATTCTTGATCTTTGAATTCTCATATACAGTTTAGAATCAGCTTGAAATTCTAAACACACAGAAAACACACACACACAAAAATAGAATTTTGTTTGGGATTGTTTAAATCTACAGATTAAATCGAGGAGATGTTTGAAAAGAATCTGTTATCTTTATAACATTAAGTTTTACAGTCTATGAATCTAATTTCTCCCTTTATTTAGGGCTTCTTTAATTTCCTTTAAGAATGTCCTGCATAGAAGTATAGTACATCTTGAGAACGATCCAAGATGGCTGATCACTAACAGCTCAGGATCGCAGCTCCCAGTGAAAGCGCAGAGAACGAGAGGACGCCACACTTTCAGACAAATTTTGGTCGCTCACGGAGCAGAAGATTACTAGTGGAGGAACTGCACAGCGCGACTCTTGTGGCCAGTGCGGCAGCTCTTGGTGCAGAGTAAACGGGACTGGTTCCCCTTCTGACCGACGTTTGGAGCTCAGGGAAGGCAGAGTCGCCTATTACGGACTCAAGAAGGAAGCCAGACTGGAGATTCCCGGGCAGAAAAGCACCATCAGTCTTAACGCTGCTGTTTTGGCCGGTGCAGTGGGTTGCTCATATTTCGGCCCTGGGAATTAACAACTTGGACGTCCACTCAGAGACCTAATTTGAAAGTTGGTAATTACAAAGATGATAGGTGGATAAATTTACAATGATGGGAAGAAACCAGCATAAAAAGGCTGAGAATACTTAAAATCAGAATGCCTCTCCCTCTAAAGAGGATCACAGTTCCTCATTAACAAGGGAACAAGGCTTGATGGAGAATGAGCACATCCCAATAACAGAATCAGGCTTCAGAAGATGGATAATAAGAAACTTCTGTGAGTTAAAAGAACATGTTGTAGCCCAATGTAAAGAAACTAAGAACTTTGAAAAAACGTTTGATGAAATCCTAATGAGAATAGACAACTTAGAGAGGAATATAAGTGAATTAATGGAACTGAAGAATACAATACAGGAACTCTGAGAAGCATGCACAGGTTTAAACACTCGAATTGTTCAAGCAGAAGAAAGGATATCAGAGGTCAAAGTCCAACTTAATGAAACAAAACGGGAAGATAAGATTAGAGAAAAAAGGATAAACAGGAATGAGCAAAGCCTCCAAGAAATGTGGGACTATGTGAAAATACCAAATTTATGTTTGATAGGTGTACCTGAATGCGATGGAGAGAATGAATCCAAGTTGGAAAATATTCTTCAGGATATTATTCAGGAAAATTTTCCTAAACTAGAAATGCAGGCCAATATTCAACCCCAGGTAATACAGAGACCACCACAAAGATATTCCTCAAGAAGAGCAACCCCAAGGCACATAATCGTTAGATTCACCAGGGTTGAAATGAAGGAGAAAATACTAAGGGCAGCCAGAGAGAAAGGTCAGGTTGCTCACAAAGGGAAACCCATCAGACTTACAGCAGATCTCTCAGCAGAAACTCTACAAGCCAGAAGAGAGTGGGGGCCAATATTCGACATCCTTAAAGAACAGAACTTTCAGCCCAGAATTTCATATCCAGCCAAACTAAGCTTCACAACTGAAGGAAAAATAAAATCTTTTATGAATAAGCAAGTACTCAGAGATTTTACTACCACCAGGCCTGCTTTACAAGAGCTTCTGAAAGAAGCATTACACATAGAAAGAAACAACCAGTATTAGCCTTTCTAAAAATATACCAAAAAGTAAAGAACATCCACATAAAGAAGAATTTACATCAACGAATGGATAAAACAGCCAGTTAACATCAAATGGCAGTAATCCTAAATTTAAATCAACTAAATCCCCCAATCAAAAGATAACAGCCAAAACCCAACAGTATGCTACATCCAGACCCATTTCACATGCAGGGATACACAAAGACTCAAAACAAAGGAATGGAGAAAGATTTACCAACCAAATGGAGAGCAAAAATAAATAAATAAATAAAAAGCAGGAGTTGCAATTCTTGTATCTGATAAAATAGATTTTAAAGCAACAAAGATATAGTGGTAAAAGGATCAATGCAACAACAAGAGCTAACGATCCTAACACCCAGATACATAGAGACTTAGACTCAATGAGACAGAAAATTAATAAGGATATCCAGGACTCGAACTCAAATCCGGAACAAGTAAACTTAATAAATATTTATAGAACTCTCCACTTTAAATACACAAAATATACATTCTTGTCAATACCACATCACACCTACTCATAGGTTTAAATGAAATATTGATCGGCCATTATTAATACCCATTTTTTTTAGAATAAAGCAACATTTCTGTTCTCTCTCCCTCTTTTTCTTCCTCTTTCTTCCTCTCCTTCACTCCTTTTTTTTCTTTCCTGCTCTCAAAAAAAGAAAAAAAGAAATCAACTTGTAGCCCTCTAGATTCAGGTCGGCAATGTCTCTCTCATTGCCTGATTTCCTTCCTTCCCTTCTCTCCCTCCCTCCCTCCCTCCCTCCCTCTCTCCCTCCCTCCCTCCCTCCCTCCCTCCCTTCCTTCTTCCCTCCCTCCCTTCCTCCTTTCCTCCCTTCCAGCCTCCCTCCCTTCCTCCCAAAAAAAAAGAAGTATAGTACATCTTTTCATAGACTTATTCTCAGAATATTCAAAAATTTTGATGCCACTGTAAATGGTTGCTTTTTATTTTCATTTTATAATTGTATGTGGCTGATACTCAGAACTACATCTGTTTTTTAATGACCTTGTATCCTGCAAAGTTGCTAATTTATTTGTTAATGCTAATAATATATCTATACCTTCTTTTAAATTTTTCTATATATACACAATCAAGTTACCAGCAAATACTGATAGTTTATTTGTTCATTCCCAATTTGTATTTATCTTATTTCTTTTCTTACCTTCTTGCACTGACTAGGACTTCCAGGACAACATTTAAGACAACTAGAGTAGGCATCCTTGTCCTTTTTCCAATTCCAAAGAGAAAGCTTTCAAAATGACACCAATTCAGTATGATTTTCCTATTGCTTTTCTGTAGAAACCTTGTATCAGGTTGAGGATATTCTCTTATTAATTTGTTGAGTGTTTTTATCATGAATTGAGGTTGCCTTTTATCAGATGGTTTGCCACATCTATTGAAATGATCATATTATATTTTTCTGCTTTAATCTTTCAATGTAGTATATTACATTGATTATTTTCAATGTCAAACAATATTTCATTTCAGGAATAAATTCAACTTAATTTTCACACATTATCTTCTTATAGATTGCTGGATGAAGTTTGCTAGTATTTTTTTTTTTTTTTTTTTTTTGAGATGGAGTTTCGCTCTTGTTACCCAGGCTGGAGTGCAATGGCGCGATCTCGGCTCACTGCAACCTCTGCCTCCTGGGTTCAGGCAATTCTCCTGCCTCAGCCTCCTGAGTAGCTGGGATTACAGGCACATGCTACCATGCCCAGCTAATTTTTTGTATTTTTAGTAGAGACGGGGTTTCACCATGTTGACCAGGAGGGTCTCGATATCTTGACCTCGTGATCCACCCGCCTCAGCCTCCCAAAGTGCTGGGATTACAGGCTTGAGCCACCGCGCCCGGCTAGTATTTTGTTTAGAATTTTTTCATCTTTGTTCATGAGTGAGATTAACTTACAGTTTCCTTTTCTCATAATATCTATGATTAGTTTCAGTTTCCAGGGAATTCTAATTCTAGCCTGAAACAAGTACACACTGGGCACAGTGGCTCATGCCTGTAATCCCAGCACTTTGGGAGGCCAAGATGGGCGGATCGCTTGAGGTAAGGAGTTCAAGACCAGCCTGACCAACATGGTGAAACCCCATTTCTACTAAAAATACAAAGAATGAGTCAGGCGTGGTGGCACATGCCTATAATCCCAGCTACTTAGGAGGCTGAGGCAGGAGAATAATTTGAACCCAGGAGGTGGAGATTGCAGTGAGCCAAGATTGTGCCACTGCTCTCCAGCTTGGGAGACAGAGTGAGACTCCACCTCAAAAAAAAAAAAAAAGTGCTCCCTCTTTTCCTGTTTGCTGGAAGAATTTGTATTAAGTTGGTGCTTCTGTGTAAGGCCCTCCCATTTTTTATAATCTTCTCCACAAGTTCTAACTCTTTCCACCTCCATGAACTCCAACCTCTGTCTCCTAATTCAGCAAAACCACCAGGCTCTGCTTGGGATTCCTTGTCCTACAATGTTATGTGAAAATTGCCTCCAGGAAAATGAAACGGGGCAACTGTGGGATTCACCTAGTTTTTTTTCCTTCTCACAGAAATTGAAGTTTGTGACTGCTTGTTGAACAATGTCTCAAAACAGGATTTTTGTTTATTGTTTCCAGATTTCTAGTTTTTTTATCATGAGATGAAAAACCCTAACCCTGTCACTCTGTCATGGTCAGAGGCAGAAGTTTACTTTTAATTTTAATTCTGTCATCTTAGGTTTGAATAACTGCTTTGGCCTCCCCAATATCATTTCCCTATCTTGTTGGTTGCCACACTCTGATATTACCTTGAGGAGCCATCCTAACTCCCGTTTTATGTTGTCTAAATGTCACTGTTAATCAGCGTACCCATCCTCCATGACCAGGAAATAATCTCACAACTCAAAACATTCTCCAGACTCTCTCTCCTGAGAATCTGAAGCCAAACTCATGTAACAAGGATTAAAATTTAAACTGGTCCATTCCAGTCAATTCCTAAAGAGATAAGCCATTGATCCTTACACAGCATGGCTATTAACTGGTGAATCTTTCTGGAAGAAGCCAACCTGAACACATTGGAAGAATTGATCAATTCTTCTCTGAACCTAAGATATAAATATATATTACTTCCAACTGTTCCACTACAAAGGAAAAAGAAGATCAAGGTTCCTCCTAAGAAAGAAATTTAATATTCCTTCAATATCCTACAAAAGAGGTGCCCCCATCCACACCTGAAACAACTAGAAAAGGAAAGAACTGCTTCCTCCAGGAAAGTGGTCTTGATCTGAAAGTGTTCACTCATAAAACTGACAAAAAAAAATTTAAGCAATTTTATTCATTATTGATGAAGATGCAGAGTAATGGACACCCTCATGCATCACTGATTGGAATATGAACTGCTACAACCTCTTCTGGAAACTAATCAGCAATATCTATTAATATTAAAAATACATATACAGTTTAGCAGAAATCTTGGATACAAGATACATTTTGGAGAAATGTATTCTTTACAAATAAAAGCACCAGTACCAAAAACACGTATATGCAGCTGTTTCTTTCAACTTTGTCTGAAAGAGGAAGGAAGGAAAGAAGGAAGTAAAGGTGTGCATGTCCATCAAAAGAATGAATGTATCTTAGTATATTCATGCTATAGAATATTAGGTTTTATAGCCAGGTATGGTGGTATGTGCCTCTTGTCCCACCTGCCAGGGAGGCTTAGCCAGAAGGATCGCTTGAGCCAGGAGTTCCAGGCTGTACGAGCCAAGATTACATCATTGCACTCTGGCCTGAGTGACAGGGCAAGACTCTGACTCAAAAAAAAAAAGAATATTAACTTTTGGAAATAATGAGCTGGCCATGCACAGTGAGTGGCTCATGCCTGTGATCCTAGACTGAGAGGTAGCTATACTTACCACAAACAAAATAGATGTCAAGACAAAAACTATCAGAAGAGACAAAGAATGTCACTATGTAATGATAAAGGGGTCAATTCAGCAAGAGGACAATTCAGCAAGTAAATATATATGTTCCCAATACTGGAGCACCCAGATATAGAAAGCATGTATCAGAGCTAAAGAGAGTTAGACCCCCAACAAACAGCTGGAGACTTCAACATTCCATTTTTCGCATTGGACAGATCTTCCAGACAAAAGTCAACAAAGAAACATTGAACTTAATCTGCGCTATAGAAAATGGAGCTAATAGAGATTTATAGAACATTTCATGCCATGACTGCAGAATAGACATTCTTTTTCTTAGTACATAGATTATTCTCAAGGAAGGACCATGTGTTAGTTCACAAAATAAGTCTTAAAAAATAAAAAACAAACCTGAAATAATATCAAGCATCTTCTCTGAACACAATGCAGTAAAACTACAAATGAATAACAAGAGGAACTTTGGACACAGTTCAAACACACGAAATTAAACAACATGCTTCTAAATGACCAGTGGATCAATGAAGAAAGTAAGAAAGAAATTTAAATATTTCTTGAAACAAATGAAAATGGCAATATAAGATATAAAAACCTAAGAAATACAGCAAAAGCAGAGCTAAGAGGGAAGTTTACAACTATATAGGCTTACATCAAAAAAGAAAAAAAAATCAAATAAATGACCTAATGATACATCTTAACCAGAAAGGCAACAACAAACCAAACCAAAAATTAATAGGAATAAAAAACAATAAAGATCAGAGAAGAGGCCAAGCGTGGAGGCCTACACCTGTAATCCCAGCACTTTGAGAGGCCGAGGCAGGCGGATCACCTGAGGTCAGGTGTTCGCAACCAACCTGACTAATATGGTGAAATCCCATCTCTGCTAAACTCTCTAGGACATTGGACTGGGGAAAGATTTCTTGAGGGATGTCCCACAGGCACAAGCAACCAAGGCAAAAATGGACAAATGGGATCACATCAAGTTAAAAAGCTTCTGCACAGCAAAGGACACAATCAAAGTAAAGAGTTAACTCACAGAATGGGAGAAAAAATTTTCAAACTAAGCACTTGACAAAGCATTCTTAGCCAGAATATATAATGAGTTCAAACAACTCTATAGGAAAAAACCTAATCATCCAATTAAAATGGGCAAAAGATCTGAATGGACATTTCTCCAAAGAAAACATGCAAATGGCAAACAGGCATATGAAAAGGTGCTCAAAGTCACTGATCATCAGAGAAATCCAAATCAAAATTACAATGAGCTATTATCTCACCCCAGTTAAAATGGCTTCAACCCAAAAGTTAAACAGTAACGAATGCTGGAGAGGATGTAGAGAAAAGAGAACCCCTGTGCGTTGTTGGTGGGGATGTAAGTTAGTACAACCACTATGGAGAACCGTTTGGAGGTTCCTCAAAAAACTGAAAAATGAGAGACCATATGATCCAGCAATCCCACTCCTTAGGTATATACCCAAAAGAAGGGAAATGAGAATATCTAAGAGATACCTGCACTCCCATGTTATTGCAGCACTATTCATAAGAGCCAAGGTTTGGAAGCAACCTAAGGTCCATCAACAGAAGGGCACATCAACAGATGAGAGAGATCGTATTAGTTCTGGTCTGGCACAGTGGCTCACGCCTGTAATCCTAGCACTTTGGGAGGCCGAGGCGGGTGGATCACGAGGTCAAGAGATCGAGAGATCGTATTAGTCCATTTTCATGCTGCTGATATAGATATACTCAAGACTGGGCAATTTACGAAAGAAAGAGGTTTATTGGATTTACAGTTCCATGTAGCTGGGGAAGCCTCACAATCATGGTGGAAGGTGAAAGGCAAGGAGGAGCAAGTAACATGTTACATGGATGGTGGCAGGCAAAGAGAGAGTTTGTACAGAGAAACTCCCATTTTTCGAAACCATCAGATTTTGTGAGACTCATTCACTATCATGAGAACAGCACAGAAAAGACCCAATCCCCACAATTCAATCACATCCCACTGGATTCCTCCCATGACACATGGAAATTGTGGGCATTACAATTCAAGATGAGATTTGGGTGGGGACACAGTCAAACCATAAGACAGATAAAGAAAATATGGTACATGGCCGGGCGTGGTGGCTCAAGCCTGTAATCCCAGCACTTTGGGAGGCCGAGGCGGGTGGATCACGAGGTCAAGAGATCGAGACCAACCTGGTCAACATGGTGAAACCCCGTCTCTACTAAAAATACAAAAAATTAGCTGGGCATGGTGGCGCGTGCCTGTAATCCCAGCTACTCAGGAGGCTGAGACAGGTGAATTGCCTGAACCCAGGAGGCGGAGGTTGCGGTGAGCCAAGATCGCGCCATTGCACTCCAGCCTGGGTAACAAGAGCGAAACTCCATCTCAAAAAAAAAAAAAAAAAAAGAAAATATGGTACATATACACAGGGAGTACTATTCAGCCATAAAAAATAATGATATCCTGTCAGTTGCAACAATATGGATGGAACTGGAGGTCATCATGTTAAGTAAAATAAGCCAAGCACAGAAAAACCAATATTGCATGTTTTCACTTATCTGTTGGAGCTAAAAAGTAAAACTGAACTTGTGGAGATAGAGAGTAGAAGGATGATTATCAGAGGTTGGGAAGGATAGTGTAGGGGGAGTGGATGGTTAATGGGTACAAAATATAGACAGGACAAATAAGAGCTAGTATTTTCTAGCACAACAGGGTGACTACAGTCCAACAAAATAATTTAATTGTTCATTTTAAAACAACTGAAAGAGGCCTGGTGCAGTGGCTCACAATTGTAATCCCAGAACTTTGGGAGGCCGAGTTGGGCAGATTGCTTGAGCCCAGGAGTTCAATACCAGCCTGGCTGTCATGGCAAAACCCCATCTTTACAAAATACAAAAAAGTTAGCCAGGCGTGGTGGTACCTGCCTGAGTCCTGACTACTCAGGGTGCTGAGGTAAGAGGATTGCTTGAGCTGGGGAGGCAGAGGCTGCCGTGAGCCAAGACTGTGCCACTGCACTCCAGCTTAGGCAACAGATCAAAACCTTATCTCAAATAAAATAAAATAACTAAAAGAGTACAATTGCATTGTTTGAAACACAAAGGATAAATGCTTGAGGTGATGGATATCCCATTTATCCTGATGTTACTACACATTGCATGCCCATATCAAAATATCTCATGTAAACCACAAATGTATACCCAAAAATCAAAATTAAGTTTTATTTGTTTGTTTGCTGGTTTGTTTTGAGAGAGGGAGTCTGGCTGTATTGCCCAGGCTGGAGTGCAGTGGCATGATCTCAGTTCATTACAACCAGTGCCTCCCAGATTCAAGCAATTCTCTTGCCTCAGCTTCCCAAGTAGCTGAGACTACAGGCATGTGCCACTACACCAAGCAAAATTTTGTATTTTTAGTACAGACAGGGTTTCACCACACTGGCCAGGCTGGTCTCAAACTCCTGACTTCAGGTGACCTACCCACTTTGGCCTCCCAAAGTGATGGGATTACAGGTGTGAGCCACCATGTCTAGCCTAAGTTTTTTGTCTTTAAATAATTGCCACAGCCAACCCAGCCTTCAGCAACCACCACCCTCATCAGTCAGCAGCCATCAACATCAAGGCAACATCAACAGAGAGTATTTTGCTGAAGGTTCATATGCTCATTCAAATCATTAGCCATAAAGTATGTTTAAATTAAGATACACATATTGTTTTTTAGACATAATGTTATTGCACACACAGTTAACAGGCTATGGTATAATGTAAACCTACCGTTTATGTGTACTGGAAAGCCTAAAAATTTATGCAACTCATTTTATTGCTATATTTGCTTTATTGCAATGATGTGGAATGGAATACTTTGAGAGTATGTCTGTAGATTATTAGACAACATTTTTCTACTCTTCTTCCCTACTCACCCATATCCATTTCCTTCCACAACCCCAGCTCCCACTTCTCCCCATCTTCTCCTAGAGAAAGAAAATGAAAACTACATTTTAGGTGCGAAGTAGGCCATGGTGAATGCTAATCCAAGAGTGAACCCGCAATCTCTCTCACAAAGTTATATGGCCATGAGAAAATCCCAGTATATAAAAGTTCCTCTAAGACCTCTTTCAAGACCAGTTCAAATGACACACCCTCCATAAAGGAAGAGGTTCTACTTGATTTTTTCTTTCTTTCCTTCTTTCTCTTTCTTTCTTTCTTTCTTTCTTTCTTTCTTTCTTTCTTTCTTTCTTTCTTTCTTTCTTTCTTTCTTTCTTTCTTTTTCTTTCTTTCTTGTTGCCCAGGCTAGAGTGCAATTGCACAATCTTGTCTCACCATAACTTCCACCTCCTGGTTTCAAGCAATTCTCCTGCGTAAGCCTCCCAAAATAATTGTTCCCATTTATTCTGATGTTATTACATCAAGATTAGCTGGGATTATAGGCATGTGCCACCACACCCAGCTAATTTTGTATCTTTAGTAGAGACAGGGGTTTCTCCATGTTGGTCAGGCTGGTTTCAAACTCCCGACCTCAAGTGATCTACCCGCCTCGGCCTCCCAAAGTGCTGGGATTACAGGAGTGAGACACCACACCCAGCCAATTTTCTACCTCAGCTAACTATTCTTTCTTCAGTCTTTCAGATAATAAGCCCTTTCCCTTATAATATTTATCATATTCAGTCTGAAATTATTTATTTATATATTTTACCTCTTATTCTAAAATAAAACTGGGAGATTAGACATTCTACCTTGTCTATTCTATTTTATTTTAGATTAGTGACAGACTTTTTGTATTCTTATGGAGTATAGTGCATTGTAGTATATGCATTAGATCAATCAATATTTAATATTGATGTAGCAGTGGTAACACTTCTTTTTAACTGATGAGGAGGAAGATAAAATGGATGGAATTTGGAATCAGAAGACATGGATTCCAGAAGTGACTCTACCCCTCACTAAATAGGAACCTTGGGCAAGTCACTTAACCTCTCAAAGCCTCAGTTTCTTCATCTGCATCTGTATCAGTCTTTCTCATTTCTATATCTTCAGGGGTTGGACACCCAGAAGGTACTCATTAAATACTGAGTAAATGAATAAATTTTAAAATGTATGCAAAAATGGTATGCAAACTATTAATGGTTGGCATGTAATTTACTAAACTCTATTATGTAGGAACTGTACCTATATTCCCGAGGAAGAGAAGGAATATAATAATAATCTTCCTCAGGAATATATACACAGTCCCTTTTGCCATGTAAGGTAACATCCTGACATTTGACAGGTCCTGGAGATTAGGACCTGGACATCTTTGAGGAGTGGGAGGGCAAGCATAATTTTTGTCTACCACATACTCTTACACATTCAAAATCAGAAAATAGTGTTATTTTCTTCTCAAAGCTCCTCTGAAGTTCATTTTTAAAACCAAGGCATGGAACAAGGTGGGTGGAAATATCTCAGGCAATTTGCAACCTCCTGGGATGTGTGGGTTACATTTGGCCAATAATAAATCTCCGCAACAGAGGCACATCTATTATATATCTTATATTATTAGGAGCCAGAAGATAAATAGATACAGATACAGTCACTGAATTGTGAACTCAGAAATCAATATTAATATGTCCAGTTCAGGGAATTTGTAAAACATGTTAGCTTCATTTAAAGTTAAAGTTCTTCCCTTCCTCTAGAAAGGCAGCATGGTTGGTCTTTTTACTTCCCAGCCTAGCTCGTCTATTCCTCCTCCCTTAATTACTAGTTCACACTTGACTCTCCTAAGACTGAAAGCAGGAAGGAGGGCCAGCCTGATAAGATGTAAGGTGAAAGAAAGGTCTTATTTGACTCATACTCTTGGAAATGTACCCCTAAAGCTCTCTGAGCATGGCAAGTGTTTAAAGCTGACACTTTCTCTAGAGGACACTTTTGTCTTTCTTTGAAGTTCACACACCAGCAGTTCCCTTGAGACATGCAAATTTATCTCTTCTGGAATGTTCTCCTAGCATTCTACTCAGGAATCTGAGAGTATACCTCCTGTTCTTCCCACTGAAGTCTTCTCAACTCTCTAGATGATGTTTTTAGGCAGACTCAAGACAATCCCATTTGTCTCTGCCTCTCACTTCAGAAGCCCTCATCTGACCTACCAGTAGCACGCTTCTTGAGCACTGTTCTTGGGAGTGCTGCTATTTTCCAAACCCAGCTTGCTCTTCATAGAAAGCCCTGGCAGGCAGCTCCAGACACAGTCTGTCATCCTCTGGATGATTTAGCTACATGAACCCCAAACCCTAGAACACATACATGAAGCTCCCTGAGTGATTCCATTAAAGGTCCTCTCACTAGCCTTTAAGTGAGGGAAAAGCACTCACACCTCTTCTGGGGGGAGTCACAATCCCAACATATGTCTGCAAATACTCCCTTGACATTTCTAACAATACCTCTGGGCTTCTCCAGTTTCTTTTATAGGCTAGAGGTAGTTTGTCAGCTAATTACAAAACCAACTTCAATTTCAAATCTGCTTCATGATCTTCCATCTCACTTCAGAACTGGAACTAGTTAGCACCTTTATCTTGGGGTCTGGGCCAAAACTGAGGCAAAATAATCAAATCTTAACATTCCACTCCATGTATTTGTTTCTACAAAATTAATGTATTTCCTCTACTAAGAATAAAATTCCATAAGGGCAGGAACCACATCTGTTTTGTTTATCACTGACTATCTAAGGCACTCAGTAAATACTTACTAAATGACTGACAAATACTAACAAATCAGCAAAACTCCCTGGCTCTCAAACACTCAGAAACTATATTAACTTCATACATTCGTATGCTATTTTCAGATTCCTCCAGAATATCTCTGCAGTGTGGCTGTATTACAACTTTGGCAAAAACATGAGTATAAGAGTCACCAGAAAAATCTATACACTGAATGTAATCTAAAGCAAAACATTAAACAAGCATCTTTCATTCAATCCAACAAATACTGATTGAGTACCTTCTATATGCCAAGCACCATGCCAGGTACTAGTGTACAGTGATGAATTAAATAGCCAACATCTGGCCTTCATGGAGCTTATAGTCTGACAGGGGATGCACAAAACTCTTACTGCAAAATTTCAATTTCACATAAATATGGTGAAGAAAATGCGTAGGGTGTACTCACAGAAAATAAAAGAAGGAAGCAGGAAGGCCACCTTAGAGTGGTCAAAGGGAGCTTCTCCAGCAAATGGCTTTTAAGCTGAGACCTGAAGATAAGCAGTAGACCCCGTAGGATGTGGGAGGGGAGTGGAGAAGTCTCCCCAAGCAAAGGTTCTGAGATGACCCTTAATCTGGGGAGGGAAGTAGAATGAGAAATGGGGGAAGGTAATCTTCATACTTTTTACTACATATATTGTGGGAGCTCTGTCAGAGTGGTGGGGAAAACTATAGGGAAAGGACATAAACCTTCTGAAAGTCGGAAGGCCCTGCAGAGCCCTGGGGGAGAAAAGTGGAAGGGAGCTGTTCTAAAACCCCGAGACAGAGGGCAAGGAGTAGGTCCGAGGGAGTGTGGGAGAATTTATCTTAAACAGGCTTGTTTACTTATGTCGACCAGGAACTGATCTTTGATCATCCACACCAGACGTTCCCTGAAAGGAGAGCAATGTTAATTACCTACAGGTTGTGTGGGCTCCAGGTTTTCAGCATTTTGCCTGCACTGAATAAAAGCAAGCAGCTCCAGCTTCTCAGGGCTGCACGCTGGCCACTACAGCCAGGCAGTCACCTAGCTGCTCTTACACTGCATACCTGTGTCTGAGTACTTATTTCATTCGTTGGCCAGGTCTGTGGGACAGACCCAGCAATATATGATCTTCATTTTTTTATAACAAAAATATATTCATGTGTCATTTTATGATGAAAAAAAGTTTACTCTGACTTTGGAATTGGATATTGTATCTTGGTTCTAATTTTTCCTGAACCTGGAGATAGAAAAATGTCATCCCCACCCTCCTACTCTACCCATCCCACCAATAAGGAGAATAAATCTAACACATGCATCTACTATGTGCCAGCTTCCTTACTTACGTTGTGTCTTTAATCCTCAGGTCAACTCTGTGAAGTTAAATTGAGGAAGCAAAAGTGAAGTAATTTGCCCAGACTCACAATACTAAGAGGTGGGGGACTGAAATTCTGGTCTGTACAAACTCTTGCATCATGAAATTTAAAATGCAAAATGATATTAATATTTGAGAAACCCTGAATCCAATGGGAAGTCTAATATCTTGCATTCAGATTTCTTTTTAAATTAATTTTATTTTATTATATTCCAATAGCTTTTGGGAAACAGGTGGGTTTGGTTACATGGATACATTCTTTTTTTTCTTCTACTTCTTTTATTTTAATTTTTATTATACTGTAAGTTGTGGGGTATGTGTGCAGCATGTGCAGGTTTGTTACATAGTTATACACATGCCATGGTGGTTTGCTGCAACCATCCCCCCGTCATCTACATTAGGTATTTCTCCTAATGCTATCCCTCCCCAATCCCCCCACCCGCTTCCATTCTTTCCCTAGCCCACACCCCTCAACAGACCCCGGTGTGTGAGATGTTCCCCTCCTTGTGTCCATGTGTTCTCATTGCTCAACACCCACTTGTGAGTGAGAACATGCGGTGTTTGGTTTTCTGTTCTTGTGTCAGTTTGCTGAGAATTATGGTTTCCAGCTTCATCTATGGCCCTGAAAAGGACATGAACTCACCCTTTTTATGGCGGCATAGTATTTCATGGTGTATATATGCCACATTTTCTTTATCCAGTCTATCACTATGGGCATTTGGGTTGGCTCCAAGTCTTTGCTATTGTGAACAGTGCCTCAATAAACATACATGTGCATGTGTCTTTATAATAGAATGATTTATAATCCTTTGGGTATATACCCAGTAATGGGATTGCTGGGTCAAATGGTATTTCTATTTCTAGATCCTTGAGGAATCACCACACTGTCTTCCACAATGGCTGAACTAATTTACACTCCCACCAACAGAGTAAAAGCGTTCCTAATTCTCCACATCCTCTCCAGCATCTGTTGTCTCCTGATTTTTTAATGATCGCCATTCTAACTGGCGTGAGATGGTATCTCAATGTGGTTTTGATTTGCATTTCTCTAATGACCAGTGATGATGAGCTTTTTTTCATATGTTTGTTGGCTGCATAAATGTCTTCTTTTGAGAAGTGTCTGTTCATATCCTTCACCCACTTTTTGATGGGGTTGCTTTTCCTTGTAAATTTGTTTAAGTCCTTTGTAGATTCTGGATATTGGCCCTTTGTCTGATGGGTAGATTGCAAATTTTTTTCCCCATTCTGTTGGTTGCCAGTTCACTCTAATGAGAGCTTCTTTTCCTGTACAGAAGCTCTTAAGTTTAATTAGATCCCATTTGTCTATTTTGGCTTTTGGTGCCATTACTTTTGGTGTTTTAGTCATGAAGTCCTTGCCATGCCTATGTCCTGAATGGTTCTGCCTAGGTTTTCTTCTAGGGTTTTTCTGGTGTTAGGTCTTATGTTTAAATCTTTAATCCATCTGGAGTTAATTTTTGTATAAGGTGTAAGGAAGGGGTCCAGTTTCAGCTTTCTGCATATGGCTAGCCAGTTTTCCCAACACATTTATTAAATAGGGAATCTTTTCCCCATTGCTTGTTTTTGTCAGGTTTGTCAAAGATCAGATGATTGTAGATGTGTAGTGTTACTTCTGAGGCCTCTGTTCTGTTCCATTGGTCTACATCTCTGTTTTGGTAACAGTACCATCCTGTTTTGATTACCTGTAGCCTTGTAGTTTAAAGTCGGGTAGCATGATGCCTTCTGCATTTTTTTTTTCCTTAGGATTGTCTTGGCTATGCGGGCTCTTTTTTGGTTCCATATGAAGATTAAGGTGATTTTTTCCAATTCTGTGAAGACAGTCAATGGTAGCTTGATGGGGATAACACTGAATCTATAAATTACTTTGGGCAGTATGGCCATTTTCACGATATTGATTCTTCCTAACCATGAGCATGGAATGTTTTTCCATCTGTTTGTGTCCTCTCTTATTTCCTTGAGCAGTGGTTTGTATTTCTCCTTGAAGAGGTCCTTTACATCCTTTGTTAGTGGTATTAATAGGTATTTTATTCTCTTGTAGCAATTGTGAATGGCAGTTCGTTTTTGATTTGGCTCTCTTTGAGTCTATTATTGGTGTATAGGAATGCTTGTGATTTTTGCACATTGATTTTGTACCCTTAGACTTTGCTGAAGTTGCTTATCAGTTTCAAGAGATTTTGGGCTGAGACAATGGGGTCTTCTAAATATACAATCATGTCATCTGCAAATAGAGACAATTTGACTTCTTCTTTTCCCAATTGAATACGCTTTATTTCTTTTTCTTTCCTGATTGCCATGGCCAGAACTTTCAATACTATGTTGAATAGGAGTGGTGAGAGAGGGCATCCTTGTCTTGTGCCAGTTTTCAAAGAAAATTCTTCCAGTTTTTGCCCATTCAGTATGATATTGGCTGTGGGTTTGTCATAAATAGCTCTTATATTTTGAGATACATTCCACTGATACCTAGTTTATTGAGAATTTTTAGCATAAAAGGCTGCTGAATTTTCTCAAAGGCCTTCTTCTCTGCATCTGTTGAGATAATTATGTGGTTTTTGTCTTTGGTTCTGTTTATGTGATGGATTACATTTATAGATTTGCATGTGTTGAACCAGCCTTGCATCCCAGGGATGAAGCCAACTTGATCATGATGGATTAAGCTTTTTGATGTGCTGTTGGATTTGGTTTGCCAGTATTTTACTGAGGATATTTGTATCAATGTTCATCATGAATGTTGGCTTGAAACTTTCTTTTTTAATTGTATCTCTGCCAGGTTTTGGTATCAAGATAATGTTGGTCTCATAAAATGAATTAGGGAGGATTCCCTCTTTTTGTATTGTTTGGAGTAGTTTCAGAAGGAATGGTACCAGCTCCTCTTTGTACTTCTGGTAGAATTCGGCTGTGAACCCATCTGGTCTTGGATTTTTATTGGTTGGTAGGCTATTAATTGCTGCCTCAGATAAATTCTTTAGTAGTGATCTCTGAGTTTTTGGTGCATCCGTCACCCAAGCAGTGAACACTGCACCCAAAGTGTACTCTTTTATCCCTCATCCCCCCCTTGCTCTCCCCCTAGGGTCCCCAAAGTCCATTATATCATTCTTATTGCATTCATATTTATAAAATGTGCTTCTGCAAATTAGAATCCCAAGCAGCCACAACAATTGGTTTAATGGGTGATTTTAAATACAAGTTGTATATTAACGTAGGTAGGAATGGTAATGAAGAAATCTTGTAGTTTATTAAAATCTGAAATGTACCAAATGAGGTAAATTATAAATGTCTACAGGATATAAGGTGATTCTTAGGCTTAAAGTCATTAAACATTTAATATTTACGACCAATTACAGAAATCTTCCTAATTTGCCAACCTCAGAAATTTTCACTAGCCTGTTCATATTTAACATATCCTGCTTAATTATAGATGATGACTTTTTTGGTTATCTATAGCCTGTGCAAACTGTCTCTCAACCTTTACTGGTTTATAAGTCTACCTGTATTTGTTTGGCTCTTTGGGAAACCAACAAAGACATATTCTCTGTAGTTCAAGTAAAAGATGTTGATAAAGACTATACCTGGAGTAATAAGAGAAATATAGATATTCACAAACAGAAGCCCAAGTACAGGTGTGAGCTGGAAGTTGTTGTAGATTTAAAGAAGAGATCAATCACGGCAGTGGAAATTCATGAATCCTCACTTTCACTCAGCCGCTAATATGACTCCCTTATACTCCTTTGCTCCTCCTGATCCAGACTTCATCACCTTCTCATAGTGTCAGCTCTGTCGAAAGTTGGCTTCCATGAGGCCTCTTGTAGCCTTTCCAGCTACTCCACATTCTGGCCTTTTGAGTCTCATCTCCTATTGTTTGTTACATACTGCTGTCCATGTATCTAAGTTTTCTCCTTTTCTCAAATACATCACACTGAAAGAAGAGACATAATTCTGGCAACCACATTGATTTCATAAGTAGCACATGCTACTACATGTTGAACTTCTGTAATCTGAAAATCTGAAATCCAACAGGATCCAAAATTCAAAATTGTCTGAGTACCAACATGATGCCCTAAGTGGAAAGTTCCACATCTGACCTCATGTGATGGGTTGCGATTGAAACAGAGTTAAAATTTTGTTTCATGCATAGACTTATTTAAAATATTGTATAAAATTACCTTCGGGCTATCTGAATATGGTTGATGTGAAACATAAATGAATTTTGTGTTTAGACTTAGATCCTATCTCCAAGATATCTCATTATGTATCTGGAGATATTCCAAAATCTGAAAAAAAATCAAAATCTGAAACACTTCTGGTCCCAAGCATTTCAGATAAGGGTACCACCAACAAAGCTATATGTTCACTTTATAGTCTCTGATCTCAAGGAGGAAGTACCCAAAGGTTAAAATTTATAATTTTTGTCTTCTTGAACTTAAAATTCTTATAATCACCTAAAGATACAGTGAGAATGCCAATCCTAAAAAGTCAATACAGGTAGTCTCTGGGCAAGTGTGTTCCCACCTTTCCGTATCAGCTGAGGATGAGAAGTATTATCTTGTCCCTGAAGGGAAGCTGTGGTAAGGAAGACAAAAGCATGCGGGAAATACTCCTTTATATCTCCAGGGCTTAAGCATGACAGTAAACAGTCATTAAAGAATCAAAACTGGTGGACAGTCCTAATCCTGTGGCTTATTGTCTATCCCTAACTCATTTACCAATAGGCTAATTTTTGGTGATTTCTAATGAATGAACAAGTGTTAAGTCAGGATACCTCATTATTACAGCAAATATTTTCCAACTTCTTAAACTGTTTAAAAACTGAAATGTATTTTGTCTACCAGTAAAAACAGACCATGTGGCAGGGATCCTCCTCCTATGAAAGTTGTATGTAACTCTCTGCTGGTAGTGGGTAAGAATTAGGGGAGTTGTTCTGGTGGTCTTTCATACTGGGGAGCATTCTGATGGTCAATACACATCTCCATGCAATGTTTTATTGAGACAAGATGAATGGTAGGATTGTGAGTAGGTTATCCCTTTCCAAAACCACATTGGCTGTCATCCCACCCAATATACATTGGATTCCACTACAGCTTTAGGCAGTTCTTTGTTTGTTTGTTTGTTGTATTTTCTTTTATTTATTTAGGCAGTTCTTTGTTATAGGATTTCAACATGTGTCCTAAATGTAGAGTTTGAGAGATTTAGAGTTGTGCTCCTTTATAGTTCATTCTCCCCTTTACATCACCTCACAGTCGCAAGACCTCATTGGTTGAGCATTCAGACTGTCTCCAGATAATCACTATTTTATTTTCCAACTCTTGCCCTCTCTCCTTTACTTTTCCTCTTCCCCTTATAGTAGTTCTTAGTTCTTTTCAAGCCTTCACCCCTCAGTACACCACGATTTTCTTCAAGAAACAACTATTCTCATTGCACTTCTTTCTTGAATCTTGCAAACTGCACTGCCCTTGGGTGCAGCTGAATGGAGTCAGTGAAGTCTTTGTCCACTCCTTTACTCATCTCACAAAGGGAAAAGGAGAACTCTTGGCATTTGCATACTTGCATATGTACATAGGTGCGTACATGAGAGAAAGCCAGAGAAAAGGAGAGGGAGTGAAAATAAGAGAAAGAGAGACAGACTTTGAGTTCAGACTGTCTCCATTATCAAGGCTACTGCACCTGAAGTTCATCCTAAAGAATCAAACACATCTTCTTTTTGGCTGGAACCGCCATCTTCCAGTAATTCGCCAAAATGACGAACACAAAGGGAAAGAGGAGAGGCACTCGATACGTGTTCTCTAGGCCTTTTAGAAAACATGGAGTTGTTCCTTTGGCCACACATATGCGAATCTATAAGAAAGGTGATATTGTAGACATCAAGGGAATGGGTACTGTTCAAAAAGGAATGCCCCACAAACGTTATCATGGCAAAACTGGAAGAGTCTACAATGTTACCCAGCATGCTGTTGGCATTGTTGTAAACAAACAAGTTAAGGGCAAGGTTCTTGCCAAGAGAATTAATGTGCGTATTGAGCACATCAAGCACTCTAAGAGCCGAGATAGCTTCCTAAAACGTGTGAAGGAAAATGATCAGAAAAAGAAGGAAGCCAAAGAGAAAGGTACCTGGGTCCAACTGAAGCGACAGCCTGCTCCACCCAGAGAAGCACACTTTGTGAGAACCAATGGGAAGGAGCCATTTGACAGAATAGGAGAATAGGTCTGCTGGAACCTATTCCCTATGAATTCATGGCATAATAGGTGTTAAAAAAAAATAAATAAAAGACATCTGGACTGTAAAAAAAAAAAAAAGAATCAAACACAAATATAGTCATGCACTGCGTAACAACATTTCACTCAATGATGAACTGCATGTACGATGGTGATCCCCTGAGATTATAATATCCTATTTTTACTGTACATTCTCTATGTTCAGATAAACAAGTACTTGCCATTGTGTTACAAATGCATATAATATTCAGAACAGTCACAGGCTGTACATGTATGTAGCCTAGGAGCAACAGACTATACCATATAGCCTGGATATGTAGTAGGCTATACCGTCTAGGTATGTGTAAGTACTTTCTACGATGCTTGCATAGTGACAAAATTACCTCACAAAACATTTCTCAGAATGTATTCCCATCATTAAGCAACACATGACTGTATACTTAAATGTAATGTGGTACCCTTGTTTGGATCCGAGAATGAAAAAAAGAACATTAGTACAAAAAACTTATAAAATCCAAACATAGTCTGGAATTTAGCCAATAGTAATGTAGTAATTTTCATTTCTTAGTTTTGATGAATGTCCAGTGGTTATGTAAGGTGTTAACATTAGAAAATACTGGGTAAGTGTACACAGAAACTCTCTGCTTTATCTCTGCAATTTTTCTATAAATCTTAAATATTCCCATCTAAAAAGTTTACTTAAAAATAAACATGGGCTAGGCAGGGTGACTGGCATCTTTAACCCCAGCACTTTGAGAGGCCAAGGCAGGAGGATCACCTGATGCTGGGAGTTCAAGAGCATACTGGGTAACACAGTTAGACTGTATCTACCAAAAGAAATGCCCAGGTATGGTAGTGCATACCTGTAACCCTAGCTGCTCTGGAGGCTGGGACAGGATGACCAATTGAACCCAGAAGTTCCAGGTTCCAGTGAGTTATGACCGTACCACAGCACTCCAGCCTGGGCAACAGAGCAAGACCATCTACTATATATATTCAAATTAAATAAGCAAAAAGCCTTTGATTGACCTGAGGCTGTCTCCACAACAAACTGCAACCTAGCTTAGTATACAGACAAACTGAATCCCAACTTCGGGGCATAGTTTTTGTAACAAATACCTGGGATTCAGCCAATCACAAAAATCCAACTGACCATACCATACCAAAACAAGGCAAACACCTAGCTGTAGCCAATCAGATAATTTCTCTGCTTTCTGTAATAGCTAACTCCTCATGCTGCTTGAAGCACTCTCAACTTTTCTGGCTCTGAGCACTGCACAATTCATGAATTGTTCTTCGCTCAAATAAACCTGTTAAATTCAAATTATCTAAAGTTTTAGGAATATAACACACACACACACACACACACACACACAGAGCTATATGTGTCTAAGATAGATATACATATATAGTTTGCCATTGTGATAATTTTTTCTTCTTCAGAAGACCACCAGTTCTATTCTACCCCAGAATGCATTAGTAAATAATGCTCCTTTTGTGAAGACTGTAAGGAAAGATTAGAGAAAGATTTTACATCACCACATAGCACTTGAAAAAATTTAAATCTCTATAAGACAGTTTTCTTTTTCATCAAAATCTCTCTAGTTCCCTCAACACTCTCTTCTATTAATACCCATTAAGTGCCTCTGGTTATCTATTGTTGCATAGCAAACTAGCCTAAAACTCAGAGACTTAAATACCATTATAATTCATGTCTTAATCATTTCCTGTTGCTTATTAACAGAATACTTCAAACTGGCTAATTTATAAGAAAAGAAATTTATTTCTTACACTTATGGAAGCTGAGAAGTCCCAGGTCAAAAGGTCACATCTGGTTCGAGCCTGCTTGCTGATTCTGCGGAGTCCCAAATTGGCACAGGGAATCATGTGGTGAGGGGCCTGAGCATGCTAGGTCAGGTCTCTCTTCCTCTTGGTTTTTTTTTTTTTTTTTTTTTTTTTTTGAGACGGAGTTTCGCTCTTGTTACTCAGGCTGGAGTGCAATGGCACGATCTCGGCTCACCGCAACCTCCGCCCGCTGGGTTCAGGCAATTCTCCTGCCTCAGCCTCCTGAGTAGCTGGGATTACAGGCACGCACCACCGTGCCCAGCTAATTTTTTGTAATTTTTAGTAGAGACGGGGTTTCACCATGTTGACCAGGATGGTCTCTCTTCCTCTTCTTATAAGGCAACCAGTCCCACTCCCATGATGACTCATTGGTATGGTTTGACCTGTATCCCCAGCCAACTCTCATGTCAAATTATAATCCCCAGCGTTGAAGGTGGGGCCTAGGGGAAGGTGATTGGATCACGGGGGTAATCCTTCATGAACGGCTTAGTCTCATCCCCTTGGTGCTGTTCCTGTAATAGAGCTCTCATGAGATCTGATCCTTTAAAAGTATGCAGCACCTCCCCACTCTCTCTTGCTCCTGCTCCCACCATATGAGATGTCTTCCTCCTCTTTGCCTTCCACCATGACTGGAAGTTTCCTGAGACCTCCCCAGAAGCAGAAGCCACTATGCTTCCTGTACAGCCTACAGAACTGTGAGTCAATTAAACCTATTTTCTTTATAAATTACCCAGTCTCAGGTATTTCTTTACAGCAACATGAGAACAAACTAATACACCTATTAATCCATTAACCCATTAATCCACTAATACATGGGTGGATTAATCCATACATGAGGGCAGAAGCCTAATGACTCAATCACCCTTTTTATTTGTTTTTGAGACAGGGTCTCACTCTGTCACCCAGGCTGGAGTGCAGTGGTGCAATCACAGCTCACTGTAGCCTTGACCTCTTGGGCTCAGGTGGTCCTCCTACCTCAGCCTCCTGAGTAGCTGGAACTACAGGCGCACATACCACCATGCCCAGCTAACTTTTGTATTCTTTGTAGAGACAGGGTTTTGCAATGTTGCCCAGGCTGGTATTTAACTCCTGGGCTCAACTGATCCTCCTGCCTTAGCATCCGAAAGTGTGAGCCACTGCTCCCAGCTTCAACCACCTTTTAAAGGACTCACTTCTTAATACTCCCACAATGGGGATTAAATTGCACATGAGTTTTGGAGGGAACAAATATTTAAGTCATGGCATTCCACCCCAGCACCCCAAAACTCATGTCCTTCTCACATACAAATACACTAATTTCTTCTCCATAGCCCCAAAGTTTTAACTCCAACATCAAAACTCCAAAGTCCAAAGTCTCATCTGTGAGCCTGTGAAATTAAAGCAACTCTTTTACGTTCAAGATACAATGGAGGCTGAGTATGGTGGCTCATGCCTGTAATGCCAGCACTTTGGAAGGCCAAAGCAAAAGGATCGCTTGAACCCAGGAATTTGAGACCAGCCTGTGTAACATAGTTAGACCCTGTCTCTATAAAAAATACATTTAAAAAAATAGCCAGCTGTGGTGGTACTCACCGGTAATCCCAGCTACTCAGGAGGCTGAGGCAACAGGATGCTTGAGCCCAGGAGCTCAAGGCTGCAGTGCGCCATGATCATGCCACTGTACACCTTCGTAAGTGACAAAGTAAGGCCCTGTTTCAAAAAAAGAAAGTGACTGTTAGGGGGGAACTAGGGGAGGGACAGCGTGGGGTGGGGAGTTGGGAAGGGATAACATAGGGAAAAATGTCAGATATAGGTGATGGGGAGGAAGGCAGCAAACCACATTGCCACGCATGTACTTATGCAACAATCTTGCATGTTCTTCACATGTACCCCAAAACCTAAAATGCAATAAAATATATATGTTTTTTTAAAGTAACTTAAAAAAAGAAAGAAAGAACGCTACAATGGTGGTACAGGAATAAGATAGACATTTGCATTCCAAAAGAGAAAAGTAGGCAAAGAAAAGATAACAGGCCCAAAGCAAGTCTGAAAACCAGCAGGGTAAACACTAAACCTTAAAGCTGGAGAATAACTGCTTTTGACTCCATGTTCTACCTCCTGAACGTAATAGGGCCAGGCTGAGCCCCCAATTCCTCAGGTATCCCTATCCCTATGGCTTTGCTGGGTGCAACCCACACAGCTGCTTGTGTGGGTTGAAGTCCAGTGCCTGAAACTTTCCCAGGTGGATGTTGCCTGTTGCCAGTGACTCCAGAGTTCCAGGATCCTAAAAGCGGTCCTGCTTCCACAGTTCCACTTAGGCATTACCCTGCTGGGAACTTTCTGCGGTAGTCCCAGCCCCACGTTTCTGCTCAGCATTGCTCTAGTGGGGCTCTTTGTGGTAGCACCACACCTGTGACAAGTCTATGTTTGGGGCCCCAGGTTTTCAGTGACATCTTTGGAGAACTGGGTGGAGGTTGCCAAGCCTCCATAAGCTTTTGATTTTTTCCAGCCTACAGAATTAGCATCATGTGGACGCCACTATGGCATACCTGGAATAAATCCCACTTAGTTGTAGTGTATGATTTTTTTTAAATACACATCATTGGGTTTGATTTGCTAATATTGTATTGCAGTTTTTTGCATCTATGTTGAGGAAAGTTACTGAGTTGTAGTTTTTTTCTTTTCTTACAATGTTTTTGTCTAGCTTTATTAGATAATGCTGGCCTTGCAGAATGTGCTAGAAAGTATTTATCCTTCTTCTATGTTCCGGAAAACATTATCAAGCATTGCTATTATTTCTTCCTAAAATGTCTGGTAGAATTCACCTGTGAAGCCATCTGGGCTTGGTGCTTTCTATTTTGCAGGTTAATTATTGATTCAACTTCTTTAATAGATATCAGCTATTCAGATTATACACTTCTTTTTCTTTGAGTCTTGGCAGACTGTGTTGCAAGGAATTGGCTCATCTCATGCAGGTTATCAAATTTGTGGGAATATTAAGTTGGTGCAAGAGTAAATGCGGTTTTTGCCATTACTTTCAATGGTCTATGCTCTACTTCCGTGCATTCCACATATTTTGATAAGTTCTCATTTTCATTAGTTCCAAATATTCTTTAATTTTTCTTGAGATGTCTTCTTTCACTCATGTGTTATTTAGAAGTGTGTTGTTTCATCTCCAAGTATTTTGAAATATTCCAGCTATCTTTCAGTTATTGATTACTAGTTTATATTAAACTAGTAATTGTGGTCTGAGAGCAAATATTGTATGATTTCTATTCTATTGAACTTGTTAATGTGTGTTTTATGGCTTTGAATGTGCTTTATCTTAATTAATGTCCCTTGTGACCCTGAGAAGAACATGTACTCTGCTTCATTATATCCAGTTGATTGACGGTGTTGTTAAGTTCAACTATGTCCTTATTGATTTTTTACGTGCTAGATCTGTCCATTTTAAAGAGTATTGACATCTCCAAACATAATAACTGATTTTTCTATTTCACCTTGAAATTCTGTTGGTTTTTGTCTCATATTTTGATTCTTTGTTGTTAGGTGCTTAACGACATTAAGGATTGTATGTGTTCTTGAAGAACGAACTCCTTTATCATTATGTAATACACAAATTTATCCTGAGTAATATTCCTTGGTCTGAAGTCTTCTCTGTTTGAAATTAACATAGCTACTCCTGATTTCTTTTTGTTAAGGTTAGCATGATATGTCTTCCTCCATTTACTTTTAAACTATATGTGTCTTTACATCTGAAGTAGGTTTCTTGCAGACAATATACAGTTGGGTCACGTTTTCTGATCCACTCTGACAATCTCTGTCTTTTAACTGGTGTATTATATCATTTGCATTCAAAATTATTATTGATAGAGTTGGTTTAGTGTTTGTTACTATAGGGAATATAATCATATAAGATAGATACAGATTTGTTACCATGTATATACATATATACATATGAACATAAGCATATATAATCGAATACAATGTTGCTATTTTAAGCAAATTATTTATAGATCAATTAAGAAGAAAAATTATAGTTTATCTTCACTTATTCCTTCCTTAGTGTTCTTTTTTTCTTTATGTTGATCCAAGTTTCTGACCTATATTATTTTTCTTCTCTCTGAAGAACTTCTTTTAACTTCTCTTGCAAGGCAGGGCTACTGGCAATGAAGTTCCTCATTTTTGTGTGAGAATGCCTTTGTTTCTCCTTAGCCTTTGAAGGATAATTTTGCAGGTTATGGGATTCTAGGTTATTGGGGTTTTTTCTCTCAAAACTTTAAGTATTTCATTCCACTCTCTTCTTGTTTGCATGGTTTCTGAGAAGTCAGTTGTAATTCTTATCTTTGTTCACCTATAAGTAAGAAGTATTTTTCCTCACTGAATTCTTTCAGGAATTTTTTCTTTATCTTTGATTTTCTGTATTAAAAACAATGTGCCTAGGTGTTGTGTTCTGCATTTCGTTTTTTTAGTTTAGTTTTGTGGATTTTTTATTTTTGTGGGGTTTTTTTGGTGGGAGGAGGAGCGTATCTTGTTTTGTGTCTCTGAGCTTCCTGGATCTGGGGTTTCGTGTTTGACATTAATTTAGGGAAAGTCTTAATTACTATCGTTTCAAATAATTCTTCTATTTTTTTTTCTCTCTTGCTTGCCCTCTGGTATCCTCACTATATTTTTGTAGTTGTTCCACAGTCCTTGGATATTCTTTGTTGTCATTGTTGTTTTTTCAATCTTTATCCCCTGCTTTTCAGTTTTACAGTTTATATATATGTATACACACACACACACAGAGAGAGAGACAGAGGAGAGAGAGAGAGAGAGAGATAAAGTCTCCCTCTGTCACTGAGGCTGGAGTGCAGTGGTGCAATCTCGGCTCACTGCAACCTCCACCTTCCAGGTTCAAGAGATTCTCCTGCCTCAGCCTCCTGAGTAGCTGGGACTACAGGCACGTGCCATGACACCCAGTTAATTTTTTGTATCTTTGGTAGAGACAGGGTTTCGCCATGTTAGCCAAGATGGTCTCCATCTCCTGACCTTTTGATCCCCCCACTTCAGCCTCCCAAAGTGCTGGGATTACAGGTGTGAGCCACTGCGCCTAGCCTCTATTAATTTATCTTTAACCTCAGATCTTTCTTCAGCCATGTCCAGTCTACCAAACAAGCCCATTAAAGGCATTCTTAATTTCTGTTATAGTGTTTTTAATTCTTATCACTTATTTTGGCTCTTTCTTAAGATTTCCACCTCTCTGCTCACATCGTCCCTCTGTTCTTCAACATGATCTAGTTTATCTGAGTCCTTTACTATTAATCATAGTCATTTTAAATTCCTGGTCTGATCATTGCAACATCCCTTCCATGTCTGCTTCTGATGCTTGCTCTATTTCTTCTAATTATTCTTTATGTCTTTTAGAATGTCCTGTAATGTTTTTCTTGATAGCTGGACATCATGTGCCAGGTTAAAGGAAGTGTTGCAAATAGGGCCTTCAGTAATGTAGTGATTAGGTGTGAGGGGAAGGGAAGCATTTTACAGTCCTGTGGTCAGGTCTGTCTTGTAGTGAGCCTAGGCTTCTGGACTGCAAACTCCACAAGTGTTTATCATTTTTTCCTCCCCGCTCTTATGTGGGACAGGGTGGCTACATGGGCTAGAATTGGGTGTTCCCTTTCTCCCACATGTAAGGCTAACTGGAGTTGGTTACTTCTTTTCCTTCAAGTAAGTTAGGCAGTGATAAAATGCTAATAGGTCAGGCTGTGGTTAACTAGTTCCCCTAAAGACAGGCCTCGTTAATAACTGATTAATCTGGCATATTTCAAAATGGTTCCTTTTTCCCACTGCCTGCCAAAAACACACAAGGGATTTTTCTGATATTCACTGTGGCCCACCTTCCTAGAGGTAAAACTCACAAAAGGAAGGAGGAGTTCCCATGACTAGGTCCCCTGGAATATTTAACCCTCAGACTCATTCAGACTGAGCCTCTCCTAATATGCCAATTACAGTTCAGGTTTTCCTGCCCGGGCCTTTGTTCCCACTGCAGTGTCTGTTCATGACTTTTCTGCTCTGGTAAGCATGGCACTCTAATCCTGGGAGCAGCAGTGTGCCCTGCTTCCTCATTGATTTTTCAGTCTTTTCAGCTTTTTACTTGTTGTTAAAATGGAGTGGCAACTTTCAAGTTCCTCACACGCAGAACTGGAAACTGCAAGTCCCTATATTACAATCTGTAAAAACGTTTTTAGGCACAGTCTAGTCTTTGAATTGGGCCAGGAACATGTTGAAGAACAGTAGAAGTAGAAGTAAGGGGAATCAAGTTGGAGAATTTCCCACAAGTTTACTGTCTGGAACACATTCCTACCTAATGTATTTCCTTTACTGATACCCATTTTTTCGCACCAAGGCTCACAACAGCACCCTTTGGGTTGGGGTATGAGGGTTGTGATTTAGCATGGCTGTCTCTTCTTCCTCCACCCTACTTCACCTTTTGCAGTCTCTTGTTGACTAGGAGACTATATAATAGAAATGATAAGTAAGCTCAAACCCCTGCAATAAAGTTTTCTAAAGGGCATTTGTATTCTCCAGTGACCTCATCCAAGCACCCATAAACAAACATTTAATGCCTTTAAGAACTTTTGGTGAAATCTGGATTCTCCTCAAGGAATAAGGAGACAGTCAGCTTTCAATCTTGGTTTCAGGTTCACTTGTTTACAATATTGGGTAAGGTATACTATTTTGTAGTTTGTGTCTTAATAGCTTTTCTAATTCTTTGAAAATGGCATTTTGGGGCCAGGCCAGTAATCCCAGCACTTTGGGAGGCCGAGGCAGGTGGATCACTTGAGTCCAGGAGTTTCAGACCAGCGTGAACAACATAGCAAGACCCTATCTCTACTAAAAATACAGAAAATTAGCTGGGCAGGGTAGCACACACTTGTAATCCCAGCTACTCAGGAGGCTGAGGCATGAGAATTGCTTGAACCCAGGAGGCAGAGGTTACAATGAGTTGAGATCATACCATTGCACTCCAGCTGGATGACAGAGCAAGACTCTGTCTGAAAGAAAAAAGGAAGAAGGAAAGAAAGAAAGAAAAAGAAAGAAAGAAAGAAAGAAAGAAAGAAAGAAAGAAAGAAAGAAAGAAAAGAAGGAAGGAAGGAAGGAAAATAAAAAGAAAATGGCATTTTTTTCTCTACATTTTCATTTTTGTCATTTGATTGCCAAAGAAGAGGAGAGTAAAAATGTCATCTCTCCACTCCCCTTCATCTTTTGCAGAAGACCCACCCCTTTATTTTTAACTTTTTTAGAGGAGTGATACCTCTAGTTAACATCATCTTTAGATTTTAAAAAATCTGAACATTCTAATAGATAAACTAATTTGTTAAAATTTTGATGACAAGTAAAATAAGTCTCAGTGTTTCAGAAACACTTATCCTTCAGTAGAATCCAGATATAAATGAAACTAATCAAAATAATCAAAGAAAAATGCAGATACAATGAAAAGGCATTATCTAATTCATTCAATGACTGCAAAATGGACAAAACTGGAAGAACGGCCTAACTAAAGTGATCGCGGGATGAGTTGTATAGCAGAATCACTTTGAGAAAGGGTCAAACAGGAACAAAGATTAAGGAGGGAGTTTTGGATTTTACATAAATGTATAAATTCAATCCTGTGTCACTAGGACGCTGTGTTCCTGTTGCCTCTCACACTGACTCTGATCAGGTTATTGCAATCAATCATGCTGCTATTTGTCCAGACTGACTTCCCTATTCTAACTATTTCCATCCATAGAAGAAATCATGGACTATGGGAAGGCAAATGGTCACTGTTTCTTAAGTCAGAGCTGACCAGGGTAAATTAGGCAACCTGTTGCCTACATTGGTTTACCTGCCCTTAACACTGCTCAAGATAGATGGGTTTACTAAGACAAAGGACTAACACAGGGAGTCAACCCATGTGTTGTGATTACTAACAGTTTAAAATTTATTCCTGCACTCTTATGTTATTTTTCCTATTTTTTCAATTTACCATACCTATTGTTACTGCTCTAACTTTCCTGCCTTTTTATTTTGGATTCATTTTCTTTTCCATGTTTTTACTCTAATAGTTTGGAAAATACACAACCTATTTCCATACTTCTTAAAGTTAACCTTAAATTTTGAAAAAATGCCTTTTTTTCCCCTTTTCTTCCACAGCATCAATAAAGGAATACAATTTTATTGGCCGAAAGTATCTCCAGCAGTATCGGTATTTATAGCCTTCCCTGCTGGCTACCATCCATTTTACCCCAACACATGTTCTACTATCTGAGGGTTCAGTTCTAGATTGTTAAATCATTTGCCTTAACTAATCAACTATTACTTAGACTTAAGTATTTTGTTTGACTGGCATTCTTCAACACTATTTCCTGTGCCCATCTCTTCCTTGTCCTTAGACTTCTTTTTTCACTATGTTATCATTTTTATTTTTGCCTCCTATGTGCTGATATATTTGTTTTGCAGGAACCAAGTCTCTAATCATTATTTAATAGGAGAAAAAATGGAGAACTGGATTTAGGATGTCTTCAAATCCAAGTCAGTATGAAAGCCCCACAGATGAGAGCTAGGAGATGAGGGCCGTGGGGGAAACAAATAGATGTCTGTGAAACAAGAGGCTCAGGAACACTGAGAATCAACTGCTTTTTCTTCCCAGAGGATGTGTCCTTGGTAATAACATCTTTTGGTTAAGAATCAAGAGTCCTAGCACCTATATTTATTTGGGAAAATAAAAAGAATCAAGGCTGGGCACAGTGGCTCACTCCTGTAATCCCAGCACTTTGAGAGGTCGAGGCAGGCAGATCACCTAAGGTCAGGAGTTCGAGACCAGCCTGGCCAAAATGGTGAAACCCTGACTCTACTAAAAATACAAAAATTTGCTGGTTGTGGTGGTGCACGCCTATAATCCCAGCTACTCGGGAGGCTGAGGCACAAGAATTGCTTGAACCCGAGAGGCAAAAGTTGCAGTGAGCAGAGATCGCACCACTGCACTCCAGCCTGGGTGACAGGGTGAGACCCTGTCTCAAAGAAACAAAACAAAAAGAGGAATCAAGATAACTTAGTATTTGCTCACACTAATGGAAACACATGGATTCAGTTATTTCTGAATGGTCACCGCAGCCCGAAATATATAAAAGGGCAAAAGCTTGGCAAGACTTGAGTTTTCCCACATTCACAGGATCTTGCTCTGGCTGGGCAGCATCTCCAGCAGTTATACATCATTAAGAACTAAGGCTAAGGCAGGTGCATCACAAGGTCAAGAAATTGAGACCATCCCAGCCAACATGATGAAACCTTGTCTCTACTAAAAATATAAAACTTAGCTGGGCGTGATGGAGTGTGCCTGTAATCCCAGCTACTTGGGAGGCTGAGGCAGGAGAATCACTTGAGCCAGGGAAGCAAAGATTGCAGTGAGCCAAGATCATACCACTCACTCCAGCCTGGTGACAAAGTGAAACTCTGTCTCAAAAAAAAAAAAAAAACAAAACCCTGAAAGCCATGGAAAGATGCACTAAACAGATGCTGTTTCAGATCTACTCTGTATAGTCAACTTATTTGTGGTAACATTTATATCTTTAGTTAGTTAAATCATAAATTTAAAAAATCTTTGCTTAGACAAGGAAGGGAAGGAACATTTTCTACAACCCACAGTTCACCCGAAATACCTCATGTGGTAAACCTTAAGGCCTTTCACATCTTTATTTTGCCCTCCCACCTAAATGTTACTTTGGGTATACTAATTGGTTAAAAAATCATTTTCTTTTCTGTCTTCGAAAGTGTTGTTTCATTGCCTGCAAAGATTGTGTTACAATAAAAGATGTGATTATTGCTTTGTAGACAACCTCTTTTTTTTCTGTCTGAAAGCTTTTGGAATTTTCTCAAATTTCACCATAATGTATTTAGGTGTAGGCCTTTTATAATTTATTCTACTTCCAGTTGATGAATTAGGTTAATCTAAAGCCTTTTGTCATTTCTAGCTCTAGGAAACTTTTATTTGACTCCTTTATTTCCTCCCTTCTATATTCTCTATCTGAAATTCCTATTATACAAGTACTAAATCCCTGAGTCTATATTCCATGTGTCCTTTTTTCTCACCATTTCTAATTCCTTGGTCTTTTCCCTATGTTCTTAAACGCTTTCACAGCTTTCTCTGGTAGTTAATCTGATCTTTGGCTGTATCATTCTGATATTTAGCTCAGATATTGAGTTCATCATCTTAATAATTACATTTTTAGGGCCAGGCGTGGTGGCTCAAGCCTGTAATCCCAGCACTTTGGGAGGCTGAGGCAGGTGGATCACGAGGTCAAGAGATCGAGACCATCCCGGTCAACATGGTGAAACCCAGTCTCTACTAAAAATACAAAAAATTAGCTGGGCATGGTGGCGCGTGCCTGTAATCCCAGCTACTCAGGAGGCTGAGGCAGGAGAATTGCCTGAACCCAGGAGGCGTAGGTTGCAGTGAGCCGAGATTGCGCCATTGCACTCCAGCCTGGGTAAGAGCGAAACTCTGTCTCAAAAAAAAAAAAAAAAAATTACATTTTAAATTTTCAGGATCTCTGCTTCATAGTCAGGGATGTTACACTGTCAAGTCTATGAGAATATGTTTGCTTTAAAATCTTTCTCTGTTTGCTATATTAACTCTGATTTCTCAGTATTAGTACTACTATTACTTGAGTTTGGTACTTCTTTTTTCATGATATTGATTTTCCTTAAGTATTTGGTGAAACTTGATAATCCGATCACTTTTCCTTTTTTGAGATGGAATCTCGCTCTGTTGCCCAGGCTGGAATGCAGTGGCATGATCTTGGCTCACTGCAACCACCACCTTCCAGGCTCTAGCAATTCTTCTGCCTCAGCCTGCCAAGTAGTTGGGCTTACAGGCGCCTGCTACCATATCCCGTTAATGTTGGTATTTTTAGTAGAGATGGAGCTTCACAATGTTGGCCAGGCTGGTCTCATACTCCTGGCTTCACGTGATCTGCCCACCTCAGCCTCCCAAAGTGCTGGGATTACAGGTGTGAGCCACCACACCCGGCCTGATCACTTTTTTTAATTAAATTTTTTTCTGTAGAGATGGAGTCTCCCTGTGTTGCCCAGACTGGTCTCAAACTCCTGGGCTCAAGCAATCTTCCCTCCTCAGCCTCCCAAAGTGCTGGGATTACAGTCATAAGCCACTGCACCCAGGCCCTGATCACTTCTGTACTTGAGAATTTCTATACTGTGTATTTTTACTGTGACCTGATTCTGGTAAATATAGGAGGAGGAGCAGGACATGTGGCACCTATTGGTAGTTGTAAAAGCTTCCCATTTTTTTTCTAGAGGACAGTAGCAACTACCTGGAAAAACATCCCAGGCCCTTTAGCCCCCAATATCCACATTTACAACTTTAGTCAATAAGCCAATGCCAGTGAATTCAATGATATGTGAATTATATCTCAATAAAGTTATTTTTAAAGCCAATGCCACAAACTGAGATGGGGGGAGGGTTTGACATGCTAAACAGCTACGTATACTTCCCTTCACAATCCCTCTGAAGATTATCCCAGGCCCCTTTTTCTTTCCTTGTATATGTTGAAACTGAGCCTAGAATTCCCCATATCTAAAACACCCGTGTACTGTGACTACTGAGCTATATTTTTCTCCTGATTTTGTTTGGAGGTGGAACATATGTGCCACCTTCTTGATCTAATCTCCCCACCTACAATAAATTAAGTTGACACCTAAACTGCAATATGGATAAATCTCACATATATAACATTGACCAAAGGAAGTCAGAGGTAATAGTACATTCTGTATTACTACCTTAGTATTAAAGTTCAAACAGACAAAACTAATCTATGCTGTTAGAAGTCATGATTGGGATTATCTTTAGCAGATAAATAAAATCCTTAATAGATAAATAAAGATTATCTTTAATAGATAAATAGAAGAGGGCACAAGAAGGTCTTTTTGAATCTTGGTAGTGTTCTGTTTCTTGCACTGGGAGCTGGTTACATGGGTATACTAACTGTGAAATTCATTCAGCCACACACTTACAATTTGTGTACCTGTGTTATACTTCAACTAAAAAGGTTTTTGTTGTGTGCAAGGGTCTCTTATTTCAGACAAAATAATTTAAAAGAGCATGATCAAAAATTACAAAGAAACGCATTACACAGTGATATAAAGCGTTCAATTCAACAAGAAGACATAACTATCCTAAATACATATGTACCCAACACTGGAGCATATAAAACAAGTTCAGATTCATAAAACAAGTTCTTAGAGACCTAAGAAAGAGTCTTAAATAACCACACAATAACAGTGGGAGACTTCAATACTTCACTGACAGAATTAAACAAACCTTCGAGGCAGAAAACTAACAAAGATGTTTGGGACCTAAACTCGACACTTGACCAAATGAACCTGACAGAAATCCCCAGAACACTCTACCCAACAGCAACAACAGGATATGCATTCTTCCCAGAGGAAGATGGCACATACTCTAAACGCAACCACACAATCAGACATAAAGCAATTGTCAACACATTTTTTAAAACCAAAATCTCAACCACATTCTCAGGCCACAGCACTAAAAAAGAAATCAATACCAAGAGCTCTCAGAAATCATATCATTACATGAAAATTAAACAATCTTTTTGGTAAACAATGAAATTAAGGCAGAAATCAAGAAATTCCTTGAAACTGATAAAAACAAAGATACAGTGTACCATAATATTTGGGATATAGCTAAAGCAGTGTTAAGAAGAAAGTTTATAACACTAAACACCCACATCAGAAAGTTAGAGCTCATATTAACAACCCCACATCATACTTAAGAGGAACTAGGAAAACAGAAGCAAACCAACCCCAAAGCTAGCAAAAGAAAATAACCAAATCAAAGCTAAGCTTAACAAAACTGACACACAAAAAGCCATACAAACCAAAAGTTTGTTCTTTGAAAGAATATGATTGATAGACCACTAACTAGAAAAAAGCAGAAGACCTAAATAAACACAAGCAGAAACAACAAAGGGGACACTACCACAAACCACAAAGAAAAACAAAATCCCTTCAAAACTATTGCAAACACCTCTATGAACACAAACTAGAAAACCTATTAAAAAAAAGTTGATAAATTCCTGGAAACACAACCTCCCAACATCAAGCCAGGAATAAATTGAAACCCTGAACAAACCAAAAACAGGTTTCAAAACTGAATCAGGGACAGGCCCAGTGGCTCACACCAGTAATCCCAGCACTTTGGGAGGCCAAGGTGAGTAGATCATCTGAAGTCAGGGGTTTGAGACTAGCCTGGCAAACATGGCAAAACCTCATCTTTACTAAAAATACAAAAATTAGCCAAGTGTGGTGGCACACACCTGTAATCCTAGCTACTAGGGAAGCTGAGGCAGGAAAATCGCTGGAACCCGGGAGGTGGAGGTTGCAGTGAACTGAGATTGCACCATTGCACTCCAGCCTGGGTGACAGAATAAGGCTCTGTACAATCCCTCCAGAAAAAAAAAAAAAAACTGAATCAGTAATAAAAAACCTACCAACAATCATAAGAATCCCTGAACCAGATGGATTCACAGCTGCATTCTACCAGACATATTAAGGAGAACTGGTACGAATCCTACAAAAACTATTTTTTAAAAAATGACAAGAAAGGACACCTCTGTAACTCATTCTGAGGCCGGTATCATTCTGATACCAAAACTTGGCAAGACGTGATGAAAAAAGACAATTCCAGGCCAATATGCCTAATGAACACAGATGCAAAAATCCTCAACCAAATACTACCTAATCAAATCTAGCAGCACATCAGAAAAGCTAATCCACCATGATTATGCAGGTTTTATTCCTGAGATGCAAGGTTGGTTCAACATAACAAGTCAATAAATGTTTTCATCACATGAACACAACTAAAAAAAATCACAAGATCATCTCAATATACTCAAAAAAGGCTTTTGATAAAATTCAACATCCCTTCATGTTAAAAAATCCTCAACAAACTAGGCATTGAAAGAACATACCTCAAAATAATTATAGTCAATTATGACTAACCTACAGCCAACATCATACTGAACGTGTAAAAGCTTGAAGCATTCCCCTCACGAACTAGAATAAGTCAAGGATGCTCACTCCTACCACTCCTATTTAACACATTTCTGGTAGTCCTAGCCAGAGCAATCAGGCAAGAGAAAGAAAGAAAAGGCATCCAAAAAGGAAGAGAGAAAGTAAACTATCTTTCTTTATAGATATGATTCTATATATAGAAAACCTCACAGTCTCTGCCCAAAGGCTCCTAGATTTGAGAAACAACTTCAACAAAGTTTTAGGTTACAAAAATCCGTAGCATTTCTTTTCTTTTCTTTTTCTTTTGAGATAGGGTCTCACTGTGTTGCCCAGGCTGTAGTGCTGTAGTCTGAACATGGATCAATGCAGCTTCAACCTCCTGGGCTCAAGCAATCCTCCCACCTCAGCCTCACAAGTAACTGAGACCACAGTCATATGCCACCATGTCCAGCTAATATTTTTTAAATAGAGATAGGGCCTCAAAAAATAGGCCAAAGTAACACACCCAAATGAGGAATGTGTTGCCTCCAAAATCCAAATAGGCCCACTAGGGATTGTTCTCCTCCCTTCCCACTAGGCATTGTGCTCTATCCTTCCCACTAGGCATTTCCCTTCCTTCTCTCCCCTCCCCCCTCTTTCTTTTTTGAGACAGAGTCTTGCTCTGTCACCCAGGCTGGAGTGCAGTGGCATGATTTCAGCTCAATGCAACCTCCACTTTTCGGGTTCAAGTGACTCTCCTAGGCATTGTGCTCCTTCCTTCCCACTAGGTGTTATGCTCCTTCCTTCCCACTAGGTGTTATGCTCCTTCCTTCCCTCCTTCCTTCCTTTTCTCTTTTCTTTCCTTTTCTTTTTTCTGAGACAGATTCTCACTCTGTCACCCAGGCTGGAGTGCAGTGGCACGATTTCAGCTCACTGCAACCTCCACCTCTTAGGTTTAAGTGATTCTCCTGCCTCAGCCTCCCCAGTAGCTGGGATTACAGGCATATGCCATCATGCCTGGCTAATTTTTACATTTTTAGTAGAGATGAAGTGTCACCATGTTGGCCAGGCTGGTCTTGAACTCCTGACCTCAAGTGATCCACCCACCTTGGCCTCCCAAAGTGCTGGGATTACAGGCGTGTGCCACCATGCACAGCCTGTGCCTCTTTCTTGGTTGTAGAAGAGGGCAAATATAGCAACTTACCCTTCACCTTAGAAGGAATATCTCGACAGGCCCCACACCACTGGACCCCTAGAAATTTTACTGAGGTAGAAGTTCCTTTAATTTTAGTCAAATTTATTCTCTGGCATGCAAACATCTTTCACCAATAAGTCCAGTGTGTTTGCTACTTCTTGCTCGCTGGACACAATCAGCATAATGTCATCAACATAATGGACCCGTGTGATATCTTGTAGAAGCAAAAAGCAATCAAGATCTCTCTGAATAAGATTATGACAAAAAGTCAGAGAGTTGATGTACCCCTAAGGTAGGACTGTAAAGGTATATTGCTAGCTGAAGGCAAATTGCTTCTGGTGGGCCTTATAACAGGAATGGAGAAATAGGCATTTGTCAAGTCAATGGCTGCGTACCAGATACCAGAAGATGTGTTAATTTGTTCAAAAAACGAAACCACATCTGGTACAGCAGCTGCAATTGGAGTAACCACTTGGTGAAGTTTTCAATAATCCACTGTCATTCTCCAAGATCCATCTGTCTTCAACACAGGTTAAATGGAAGAGTTGAAAGGGGATGTGGAGGGAATCACCACCTCTGTGTCTTTCAAATCTTTGATGGTCAGGGCTGGGCGCGGTGGCTCACGCCTGTAATCCCAGCACTTTGGGAGGCTGAGGCGGGTGGATCACGAGGTCAATAGATCGAGATCATCCTGGTCAAGATGGTGAAACCCCGTCTCTACTAAAAATACAAAAAATTAGCTGGGCATGGTGGCATGTGCCTGTAATCCCAGCTCCTCCGGAGGCTGAGGCAGGAGAATTGCTTGAACCCAGGAGGCGGAGGTTGTGGTGAGCTGAGATCGCACCATTGCACTCCAGCCTGGGTAACAAGAGCGAAACTCCGTCTCAAAAAAAAAAAAAAAATCTTTGATAGTGGCTCTAATCTCAGCAATCCCTCCAGGGATGTGATGTTGTGTTTTATTTACTATTTTCCTAGCTAGAGGCAGCTTTAATGGCTTCTAGTTGACTTTTCCCACCGTAACGGCCCTCATCCAACTAGTCAGGGAGCCAGTGTGAGGTTCTGCCAGCTGCTAAGTATGTCAATGCCAATTATGCATTCTGGCACCGGGGAAATGACCACAGGATGAGACCACAGACCCACTGGACCCACCGTAAGTCAGACCCGAGCTAAAACTCCATTAATTACCTGATTTCCATAAGCCCCTACTTTAACTGGAGGACCACAGTGACATTTTGGGTCCCCTGGAATCAACGTCAGCTCAGAGCCAGTGTCCAGTAGTCCCCAAAATGTCTGATCATTTCCCTTTCCCCAAAGCACAGTTTCCCTGATGAAAGGCCAGAGGTCTCTGTGGGGAAGGATGGGAGAAAGATTAACAGTAGAAATTGTCGGTAGTGTAGTGGGGTCCTTCCTCAAGGGGACGCGGTTACCCCTTCATTCAAGGGGTCTGTAAACTGGCTCAAGTCTGGAAATTAACTGAAGGGCCATGATTCTCTTTTTATAATTCAAATTAGTATTTTGTCCATTCAACCTGGAAGTTTTCTGCTTATATAAATTAAGTAGGAATACAGTAGTTTTCCTATTAATTTTACTTCTAGAAATGCCATGATTAATTAGCCAATGACAGAGCTCCACACAAGTCAGACTATTCTAATTGCTACTTTGCTTCTGCTGTCCATTACAGTAGCTACACTGACCTTGCCTTTGATGATTGAGTGCTCCTACTTGGCTCCTCCCACCTTGGGATACAATTATTCCATTTTTATTTAAGTTCTGTAGTTGAGTGACTGTAGTTCCCACTGTTAGATCTGACATACAGAGAAGAGCAATTACAGGGCTTTTCAAAGATTCAGGTGCTGCCCTCAGAAATCTATTTTGCAAAGCATTGATTAAGGGTATACCTTCTGGAACATCCTAGCTGGGATGAGTAGGTCTAAAGTGACTAATCTACTCCACCATCCCAATCTCCCTAAGCCTTTGGATCCCTTCCTCTACATCAGACCAAGGGAGATCAGGCATTTCCAGCTCACTTGCAGTGAGCCATCTTTTAATCCATATTTCAGCTAACCAAGCAAATAAACTATTAGAACCTTTTTTTTAACTCCCTGAGTTGCAACATTAAATGTAGAATCCCTACTTAGCGGGCCCAAATCAATAAATTCAGTCTGATCCAATTCTATGTTCCTTCCACCATTATCTCACATCCTTAATATCCATTCCCATGCCTGTTCTCCAGATTTCTGCTTATATAAATTAGAAAACTTAAGCAGTTCTTTTTGAGTATAGTGGACTTCTTCATGGGTCACACTCTGAACCTCACTTCTAGGGCCCCACCAGGACTTTAGTCTAGTTATAGTTCTAGAAGCAAACAGGGGTGTTGGGGGATGGCTTCTAAGGAGAATCAACATTATCTTCCCTGGCAACTGTCTCAGGAAGGCCATCACTCTTGCCTCAGGCAGCACAAGGTTTAGCTCCTCAGACTAAGGTGGAAAGGCTGATGGTACCTCAGACTAAGGTGGAAAGGCTGATGGGTCAGGGAGAGGATGTTGCCTCTACTGGGGATGGGGAAGCTGTTTCTTTTGGGGGAAAAAAAGTTTCATCAGAGTTTACAAACTCAGTGTCCCCAGTTTCATCAAGGTCCTCCCACATGTCCCCATTACAAGTTGCAAAGTCCCATTCCTTTCCAATCAATGACCTCACTTTAATAGCAGACACTGGCTGAGGCTGTGTATGCACCTTTCGTTGCAGGTCAGCCACTCACATGATAAGAGTTTGTGTCCGTTTTTCCACATTTTCAGCTCTTTCTCTATAGGAGATAAGACTCTCATTCAGGGCAATCTAAGCACATTTGAGGCTCAGGATCTGCTTCTGAAGCTGGCAGTTAGAAACCCTGAGTTCATCATTTTCTTTCATCACTTTGTCCAGTGAACTTAGGAACAACCAACCAACTTCATTATGTTCCTTGGTTCCACATATAGGCAAAGGTATTATGTATAGAGTCACTAAACTCCTTGCCTCTCATGAGTGGTGAATCAGGAGTGTCGAATGCATTTATCTTGCGTAACTCTCTAAACAGTTCATGCCAAGGACTATCAGCATTATCTATACTATTAGAAGTAGTGTCCTTAGCATTTTTGGGTCTAATCATATTAAGAAACCAACTCCAGAAATCCTAAAACCAATGAAAGAACTCTATCCTTAATATTCTGTTCCTCTAGAACCACTCCTGCTACAAAAATCTGTATTTGTGAGGGTTTTCTAGAGGGACAGAACTAACTAGATAGACAGATAGATAGATAAGATAGATAGATAGATAGATAAGATAGATAGATAGATAGATAGATAGATAGATAGATAGATAGACAGATAGATAGATAGGATTTTATTAAGCAGCACTAACTCATACATTCACAATGTTCCACAATAGGCCATCTGCAAGCTGAGGAGCAAGGAAGTCAGTCCAAGTCCCAAAACTAAAGAACTTGGAGTCCAATGTTAGAGGGCAGGAAGCATCCAGCACAGAAAAAAGATGTAGGCTGGGAGGCTAAGCCAACCTAGTCTTTTTAGGTTTTGCAGCCTGCTTTACATTCTAGCCACGCTGGCAGCTGATTAGGTGGTGTCCACCCAAAGATTAAGGGTGGGTCTGCCTTTCCCAGCCCACTGACTCAAATGTTAATATCCTTTGGTGACACCCTCACAGACACACCCAGGATTAATACCTTGCATCCTTCAATCCAATAAAGTTGACACTCAGTAACCATCACAATGCCCATCAATGGTGGACTGGATAAAGAAAATGTGGTACATATACACCATGGAATGCTATGCAGCCATGAAAATGAAGGAGATCATGTCCTTTCCAGCAACATAGATGGAGCTGGAGGCCATTGTCCTATGTGAATTAATAAGGGTCCTAAGCGAATTAATGCAGGAGCAGAAAACTAAATACCACATGTTCCCTTTTATAAGGGGGAGTGAAACATTGGGTACACCTGGAAACAAAGAAAGGAACAAGAGACACTGGGGCCTACTTTAGTGTGAAGGGTGGGAGGAGGGCGAGAATCAAAGAACTTCCTATTGAGTACTACGCTTATTACCTGGGGGACAAAATAATCTGTACACCAAAACCTCATGACATGCAATTTTATCCATGTTAACAAATCTGTATATGTACTCCCAAACCTAAAATAAAAGTTAGGAAAAAAATGTTTAACCTGAATTTAGATTATTTCAAATTCTCCATTCATCTTTATATAAAGAGAGCTATCCATTTGCTTTAACCATAGCTTTAAAAGCAGATTATGAGGCCAGGTGTGGCAAAAAAAAAAAAAACAAAAAATTACTAAATATTTCAAAATATGAAAAATCAGATCATATAGCAGGTTTGCACTTCTGGTAATGGCACAACGGGTCAGTAAAGCCAGTGTTTCTGCTGATCAACTAGACAAGTAGAAAAAAATACGCAAACATCTCCTTGAAGGTACTGAAGAACTGCAAAACACTGAAGACTTACCAGGCCAGAAGCTGGTGAAATACAGAGATCAAAAAGGTAAGCCCTGCGTTCGGCAATTCTGGAAGAAGTGACTGAGAAGTGCTTTTGACAGTCTCTTGTGGGTAAGGAAACAAATTGCAGTCCAGAGTCCAAAGAGATCTGTGTTGAGAGAGGAACCAGGTGAATGGGTGAACCCACTTTGGTTTGGGTTGAGACCTCAAAGGGCTGCAACCTCTAAGAGTGAACTAGAAGTGGCTGGGCACAGTGGCTTGTGCCTGTACTTTGGGAGGCCAAGGCAAGCAGATCATCTGAGGTCAGGAGTTCAAAGACCAGCCTGGTCAACAAAACACTGTCTCTACTAAAAATACAAAAATTAGCCAGGCGTGGTGGCAGGTACCTGTAATCCCAGCTACTTGGGAGGCTGAGGCAGAAGAACTGCCTGAACCCAGAAGATGAGGATTGCAGTGAGCCTAGATTGCACCATTGCATTCCAGCCTGGGCAACAGAACGAGACTCTGCCAAAAAAAGAAGAAAAAAAAAAAAGAGTGTAGACAGATTCTTGAGGAGACCACATTTATTTTAAGAGTAAGCTGAGGATGTCTTGGGAAAATAGGAGATGGGCAGGTTATCCAAAGGACACATTTAATCTGAGGCTTGAGAGAGCAACAGGAGTAAAAATTATCTAAGCCAAAGTAGAAATTGGAGAGGTAAAGAAGGAGATAAGCATTCTAGAGACAGTAGCTATCTATGTAAAGGCTGGAAACGATCTGAAAAGCTTGTGCATTGATAGGATAGTGGCATGAAAATATGAGTAGTTGGCTGTAACAAGAGCCTAGTTAGGCGGACAGTTAAGAGTTGTTAAGAGATGAAGCTGAATCTGGATGGAAAGAGGTGGTTAATGTAACAGAAGTTAAAAATGTAAAATGATTAAGACTGTAAAATTAGGTAGGGTACAGTGGCTCATGCCTGTAATCCCAGTACTTTAGGAGGCCAAGGCAGGCGGATCACTTGAGGTCAGGAGTTCTAGACCACCCTGGCCAACATGGTGGCCATTTTGTAAAAATACAAAAAGCCAACTGTGGTGGCAGACACCTGTAATCCCAGCTACTAGGGAGGCTGAGGCAAGAGAATTGCTTGAACCCAGGAGGAAGAGGTTGCAGTGAGCCAAGGTCTCATCACTGCACTCCAGCCTGGGAGACACTCCATTTCAAAAAAAAAAAAAAGACTGCAAAATTAGAGCTATGGTAAAGACAAAGATGGCATCCATGTCTATCTCTAGTGGTTGAAATTACCATACTAGCTTACTTTTGAGATTCAAAGCAAACATGATCTACTTCTCATTATATTTACTTTCATAAGCATAAAGTACTTTGGTTACCTTACCAAAACCAGATTCTAACCCTTTCCTGTTCAAAACCCTTTTCCTGTATAGATTGACTATCTCTTATTCAAAATGCTTAGGGCTGGATGCAGTAGCTCACGCCTGGAATCCCAGCACTTTGGGAGATCAGGGCAGGAGGATTAATTGAGCCCAGAAGATTAAGACCAATCTGGGCAACATAGCAAGACTCTGTCTCTAAAAACACATTTTTTTTTTTTTTAAATTTCTCAGGCATGGTGGCGCATGCCTATGGTCCCAGCTTCTCAAGGGACTGAGATGGGAGGATCACTCAAGCCCAGCCAAGGCTTCAGTAAGCCATGATGACACTACTACATTTCAGCCTGGGTGACAGAATAAGACCCTGTCTCAAAAAAAAAGAAAAGAGCTTGGGACCAGAAGTGTTTCAGTTTGAATTTTGTTGGATTTTGAAATATTGATATTATACTTATCACTTGAGCATTCTGAAGTTAAAAATCCAAAATCTGAAATGCCCCAATGTTATGTTTGCTTTGAATATCAAAAGTAAGCTAGTATGGTAATTTCAGGCACTAGAGATAGACATGGATGCCATCTTTGTCTTTACCATAGCTCTAATTTCACAGTCTTTTTTTTTTTTTTGAAATGGAGTGTCTCCCAGGCTGGAGTGCAGTGATGAGACCTTGGCTCACTGCAACCTCTTCCTCCTGGGTTCAAGCAATTCTCTTGCCTCAGCCTCCCTAGTAGCTGGGATTACAGGTGTCTGCCACCACAGTTGGCTTTTTGTATTTTTACAAAATGGCCACCATGTTGGCCAGGGTGGTCTAGAACTCCTGACCTCAAGTGATCTGCCTGCCTTGGCCTCCTAAAGTACTGGGATTACTGGCATGAGCCACTGTAATCATGTCAGCACTCAAAGTCTCAGATTTTGGATTTCAGATTTTCGAATTAGAGGTACTCAACTTGTACTTACAGTAGAACTTTATTTTTTTATTTTTTATTGAATTTTAAGTTTTGGGGTACATGTGCAGAACATGCAAGATAGCTGCATAGGTACACACATGGCAGTATGTTTTGCTACCTTCCTCCCCTTCACCCACATTTGGCATTTCTCCCCAGGCTATCCCTCCCCAGCTCCCCGCTTCCGCTGTCCCTCCCCTATTCCCAATAGACCCCAGTGTGTAGTACTCCCTTCCCTGTGTCCATGTGTTCTCATTTTTCATCACCCGCCTATGAGTGAGAATATGCGGTAATCAAAAATGATGAGTTCGTGTCCTTTGTAGGGACATGGATGAATCTGGAGAACATCATTCTCAGCAAACTGACACAAGAACAGAAAATAAATACTGCATATACAATAGTATTTTAAATGTCCATAAAACAGTCTCTAAGGATTTGGCTCTCACCTGACCATCATCATCTTCTCACATCATTTTCCTTCTCACTCAGAACCCTTAAAATTAACATAGCTTTCTTCAAGTCTACAAAATGTTAAAGATATTGGCCCCCTCAGGGTATCATATATGATGTTCTTTCTTCCTAAAATTTTCGTTTTCTTTCCCCTACTCTTCATCTATTTGTCTTTCAGGTCAACTTAAGTATCATGTTAGCAAACATAACTTCCATGAGCCTCTCCTCCCCCAATTTAAGTTAGGTCCCACGGCAATTTTCCACACCTTATGTATTTAAGGTTACATGTTTGTCTATCTCCTTCTCTAGAGCAAGTCAGGGCACTGAATTTGTCTTTTTGTTTCCTCAGTATACATCCAGCACCTAGCACAGCGAACAGTGGTGTACAGTAAGTACCCAAATGTGAGCAAATACTGAATAAATCAATCAATGAAAAGGAAGAAGAGTAGGTTTGAGGAGAGAAAGGTTTCAGGTTTGGATCTTTAAATCCAAAGTGTCTATACAATATCCAAGAGGAAATGTTAAGCAGATATACATAATTATCTGGATTTCAGGAGAAAGACATGGGACAGGGGGATTGATATGGGAGTAAACAAGTATACGGTAACTGAAGTTATTCACAGGAATGAGAATATAAAGAAAGAATAAATTTTACAACAGAAAAAAAGAAAAGCCAAGATTAAAAAAGAACAATCGAATTCATAGCAGGAAAATAAGAAGCAGTCAAACCACAGTGTACGATACTACGGCAAAGGTGATTTCAAACAGTTACAAAGTGCTGAATATACTGGGCACGGTGCTCATGCCTGAAAGCCAAAGCTTTGGGCGGCCAAGGTGGGAGTCACTTGGGCCCCGGAGTTTGAAGCTGCAGTGAGCTATGAATGCGCCACTGCACTCCAGCCTGGGCAACAAAGTGAGACACTGTCTTAAAAAAAAAAAAGTTCCACATGCTACAAAAAGATAAGGCTCAATAAGTAAAAGGAAAAATAGCAGGGTCCTATGGAAAAGAAAGAAGTAGAATCTGTCCAGTCAAGGTGTGGTGGGAACAGTGCAATAAGGAAGGAAGCTCATCTGATTGAAGGCTGACATCACATATGACTAATTCTCCCAACCATTGAACCTATCTAAGTATCATATTGTATGTCTATGTTTGTGCATATGTGCATGAACTATATAGACAAGTTCCATTTAAAACAGCACTTGATTTATAAGTGTTCTGAGCACGTTTAAGGTAGGCTAGGCTAAGCTATGATATTCAGGTTAGGTGGATTAAATGTATTTTCAGCTTACAGTACTTTCAACTTACAATGGCTTTACCAGGAGGTAACCCCAATGTTAAGTCCAAGAGCGTCTATATATTGAATAAGATGTTTTTAAAAAGAAATATACATAAAACAAGTTATATACTAAGAGGCTGACAAAAATGTTATAACGGGAGGCTCACAGGAACTTAACCCTGAATTTCCCTAGAAGTTCAGTATTCACTAATTTGGTGTTCACAGTGCCTTTAGACAACTACCCCAAACTAGAATAAACTGTACCCTTTATACGTGTAAAATTAACACAACAGGGCAATAGAGTTCATTCATCAGAATAAGTTACCACTTCCCAACATGCAGTATTATTGCATGAGAGTACTCAATAAATAAGCGTCAAACAGTTCAGAATACTAAGTGTTAAAGTTCCATGGAAAAGAGTCCTGTAGTTCCATATTCTTCCCCAGCCAGGAGGATAAACCTGTCTTTTGCCATAATTTGGAGCACATGAAGGCAGGCATCAGAAGCCGAAATACAAAGGTTCGAGAGTTAGAGAAGGAAAATGTGAGTTCAAAATTGGCAGCAAAGGCAAGGTTTCACTGAATGCAAGAAATCAGAAGATTGAGCCTGTGTCCCATTGGGAGTTCACATAAAGGGTCTAGGAACAGGTTTACAACCAGTGAACAGGGAAGGCAGATCTTAAGAAATTGCTAAAACTTTAATTAGCCACTGTGCTCACACATTTAAATTTCAGGGGTAGCATCAACCTTTTTCATGCTTTCTCACTCTGAAAAATTATTTTATCCAATTGTGATGGTTAATTTTGTGTCAACTTGGCTAGGCTACAGTTCCCAGGTATTCGGTCAAATACTATTTTAGGTGTTTCTGTGAAGATTTTAAGAGATCAACATTTAAAAAGGTAGACCTTGAGTAAAGAAGATAGCCCTCCAAAGTGTAGGTGGACCTCATCAAATCAGTTGGAGGCTTTAAAGACTGGCCTTACCAAAAAGGGAATTTTGACAGAACACTGTCCTCAGACTGGAACTCCAACTCCTCCCTGTGTCTCCCTCCTGCCAGGCTATCCTGCAGATTTTTGACCTGCCAGCTTCCACAACCCCGAGCTAATTCCTTAAAATAAACCAATCTCTCTCTCTATATATATATAAATGTGTATATATACACATTCTATTTTTTCTGTTTCTATGGAGAATGAACATCAATATAAATTTTGAGATAGAAATATAAAATTACTAAAGAAAACATAAGTCCTCTAAGACCTATGAGCCAAACAAGGGAGGAGTCTATTTTGGGTATACTGACCTCACAAGATATCTGGCACATCACAGGAATGCAGTATTTGTTGAACGAATGAATACTAGCAAACTTGTAAGTCCTCGAACAATAACTTCTATTTATTGACTACTCTGTTTCAGGTACTATGTTGGGAGGTGCTTTATCTTTCTTTGTTCGATGTTTTATTTCCATCACATCCCTTCAAGACAGCAATTTTCAGTCTCCACTACAAAGACAAGGAAATCAAGGCTCAGAGTGGAACTATGCTGTCCATGATAACAGAATAAACGACAGCTAAGACAGAAAGTTCAAAAATGTGTATGTCTTCCAACCTCACAGACGACTAAGATAATAAAATCATTAAAATAGGAGATGTACTCAATCTTCAAATTGTGAAGTGTAGTCATTTAAAGAGGCAGCGATAAAATAAGAAAAGATTGTACTCCTCACAGCAAATGGTGAAGTGTGGCATAGCAGTACTAACAGAACATAAAAACCATTTAGCTAAACTCATATTACCTCACAGCTGCACACCTAACCTTTTAAGGGTGATGTCACCAGATACATTCACTCCCTTACAGTAATACTTAAACGTCACTCCCTGAGTCACTAGGTCTGACCTTTCACAGCAGTTCTCAGTAAATTTTCTTTTCTTTTTTTGAGATGGAGTTTCGCTCTTGTTGCCCAGGCTGGAGTGCAATATGATTTTGGCTCACCACAACTTCCACTTACCGGGTTCAAGTGATTCTCCTGCCTCAAACTCCCGAGTAGCTGGGATCACAGGCGTGGCTTATTTTGTATTTTTAGTAGAGACAGGATTTCTCCATGTTGGTCAGGCTGGTCTTGAACTCCCGTCCTCAGGTGATCCGCCAGCTCAGCCTCCCAAAGTACGGGGATTACAGGTGTGAGCCACCGTGCCCAGTGGTTCTTGGTAAATTTTCATCAGCTTCCACGATGTTTGGAAAATAATTTGCACACATATTACCAAGAACGAGTGTTTCGTTTTATTTAACGTTTAAGCAGAACATTTTTGACTATACATCTATGTAATGCACACTACTAAAAAAGTGCAAAATATTCAACATAAACATAAGGAAAGTGAATACTACAATGGTTGCATCAACCCAACTAGGTAATTTTGCTCGGTTAAAGACACAGCTTTTTCTGAAAGTTTTTTGGACGTTAACAGCTGCTCAACGTCTTCTTCCATCTACTGCTTTCTGAAATTCTTGATATTGCCTAGCACGTACAGAGCTGGTGTTAAGAAGGTCGTAAAAAGCAACACAAGTCCAACAGCCATTTCCTGGAAGAGAAGATGACATGTGCTGTTGAGAATGGCTTCCTGAATCAGTGAGTTGCTGCCTAATAAAAACTGCTTAAAAAACATTTTGAGCATCTAGACCATTGTCCTAGAAACAGGGGCCTGGTTAAATCTAAAATGCAGATATTCAATTCATGGATCACCTGTTTTGTTTTTTTTTAATCATTTTTCTAACGGTTCTCCAGTTCCGATCTTCACACTCTGGAACTTCGATTCGGCCCAGGATTTCCACCATTTTATCGAAAATGCTAGGTCTTGGCAGTGCTGAGGATGTCCGAGGATGGTAAACCATTCCTCTTAGAAACCACAGCTCCTCTCCCCCTAGCCATGTGCCAGGATATGATAACAACGTAGGAGACCCAACCCCCGCGCGCTCCCCAGGGTCCAGGGCCTTCCAACCCTGCGCCCAACGACGGCGTCCTCAACGCGACCCTTCCCCAGGAACTTCCTCCGACGGCTGCCAAGCCACAGGCGCCTCCCACGCGAGCCCCGCACACCGTGTCCCTCCTTTCCCCACCAGTCGGGGCGGTCCGCCTGGGCCACGCCCTTCCCGCCCGCCCCGGCCGCGCCGCCATGATGGGTGGGCCTCAACTCACCACGGCAGACACTGGCCGTTGGCGCGGGGGCTCCGAGTGGGCAAAGCGGAGAGCAGGCTGCAGGGCAAGCAGGGCCACGCGGCGGTAGTGGCGGCAGACAGGACAGAGCCTGGGCAGGAGAGGCATAGCGCGTCAGATGAGATAAAGCCTGGCGTGACCAGCGGGTCAGCACAGTTGAGGTGAAGCCAAGTGGTACAAGCTCCCGGTCTGGTGAGGCAGCTGGTTTGCGCAGGCGCCCCAGCCACAAGGAGGCGCTCTGCCCGCGCCCCTGCCACGCCCCTTCTGCTCAGCACCCCTTGCTCTGCACTGCTCTTTCCGCTTAGCACCCCTGCTCTGCCCCACCCCTTCTGCCAGCACTCCCTGTTCTGCCCCACCCTTACCACCCAGCACCCCCTGTTCTGCCCCACCCCTTCTGCCCAGCACCCCCTGCTCTGTCCCACCCTTTCTGCCCAGCACCCCCTGCTCTGCCCCACCCCTTCCATTCAGCACCCCCTGCTCTGCTTCACTCTCTCCATTCAGCACCCCTGCTCTGCCTTGCCTTTTTCACTCAGCATCCCCTGCAACTTCCCAGCCCTCATTCACCTCTCTTTCCATCCACGTGTCTTACCCACTCCCAAACTCTTCTGCCACCCTCCCTAGGCCCCAACCTCACCCCACACTAAATATCTCTTTTCTGTGTGTAAGGTGAGGGACTTGGCACCCCTACTTCCATTTGTCTTACTCTCTACCTATACTCTATATACCTCTTAACATGTCCTGGCATTGGCAGAGCTTATAGCACACTGTTGTCTAATGAAAATTAAATCTTAATAAAATTTCTATAGGTTAATTCTTAACAATGAAAACCAAGAACAAGTTTTTGTAGTCTGCTGATGATGTAAAAAATATTCATGGCAGGGTCAAATAGAGTGTTTGGATCCAGTAGAGAAGGTGATGTAATTATCTGTCACAGACACTAAATTCTTATTTTTTTGTAGAGATGGGTCTCACTATGTCACCCAGGCTGATCTCAAACTCCTGGGCTCAAGCCATCCTCTTGCCTCAGCCTCCCAAAAGATGCCTTTCAAAAATCTCTGAAGGACAGTGACTTTGAGCCTAGAGTTCTATAACCATTCAAATCAGCATTTAAACAGAGAGCAAAATATATATATATTGATTTCCAAAGACTAAGGAAATTTATCACCCACAAACCCTTCCTGAAAGAACTGCTTAAGGATGTACTACAACAAAATGAAAAGGGATCTAAGAATGAGGGCTCTGTTATTATCTAATTACTTCCCAAAGGCTCTTCCTCTTAACTCTGGGGCATATCTCACCATGTTGCCCATGCTGGTCTTGAACTCCTGGCATCAACATTACAGGCATGGGATTACAGGCATGAGGCATTGTGCCAGCCTCTCTTGAGGGAAAAGTAAATATATTATGATTTTTAAATTTAGTACTGTAGTAAACCTTTATCCACTACAATGATCCCGTGTCTTCACATTGTTTCTTTCAGGGGCCTATTGTACAAGTAACACTCTAGGATTTCTCTGGATTGCTCTGTTTCTGCAGCCTGGTATCTTCCTCTTTCTTAGATTTATTTTCATTTTGCTGTAGTACATCCTTAAGCAGTTCATTCAGAAAGAGTTTGTGAGTGATACATTTCCTCAGCCCTTAGAAATAAATATATGAATTGTTTGCTCTCCATTTAAATGCTAATTTGAATGGTTATAGAATTCTAGGCTCAAAATCATTGTCATTCAGAGGTTTTCTGTAGGCATTGTTCTTTTCTTTTCCAGCATCTAGTGAACTGATAAAAAATATAATGCCAATATAGTTGTCATTCCTTTGAGTACCCTCTTATTCCTTTTGGGAATTTTTTAGGCAGGTGACTATAAAAGCAAAAGATAGTATATTTTAAAACTTTTTGTCTTTGGAACTGTGAAGTTCCTCCAGGATACTGTTAGATATGGGTATTTTTCCATTCATATGGATAAGCAGTGGGTAAGACTTTCTGTCTGAAGTCATGGTTCTTTAGCTGTGGGAGCACTATTCCTATTTATTTGCTTCTCTCTGTTTTCTTTGTTCTCAACATACAATTCTTGTTGATGGATGTTGAACCTTTTTAGTGGGTCTACAACCTTTAGTGGCTCTTTCAACCTTTTCTCATCAACTTTTTGTCCCTTGCTCTATATTTTGCAAGATCTCCTTGACTTTCTTCTAGCCCTTGATTTTTTTATTTTAGAATTATAGTTTTAAAATATACTATCTTTTGCTTTTATAGTCACCTGCTAGTATTTTATAGATGCTATCACTTCAGATTTCTCTCAGAATATTAATCTGAACTTTTAAAAAGTTACCTCTATTCCATGAACTGTGTTTCTTCTAGGGTATGTTGTATTTATTTATTTTGAACCTGCTAGTTTTATTCAATTATCTTATGATCCTTGGTTGTCCTTTCATGCTTATGAATATGAAGAAGCACGTCAGTTACTTTGTTCTTTTCTGGTACTGTCTCAATCTGTTCAGGCTGTTAGAATACAATAGACTGGGTAGCTTATAAATGACAGAAATGTATTTCTTACAGTTCTGAATGCTTGAAATTCAAAGTCAAGGTGCTGGTAGATTTGATGTCCAGTGAGGGCCCACTTCCTTGTTCTGGTTGTGTTCTTACACGATGGAAAGGACAAGATGTTTCTCTGGGGCCTCTCTTATAATTATACTAGTCCTGTTCATGAGGGTTGTGTTATGATCTAATTACTTCCCAAAGGCCCTACCTCCTAACTCTGGGGCATGTCTCACCATGTTGCCCAGGCTGGTCTTGAACTCCTGGCCTCAAGCAAACCACCTGCCTCGGCCTCCCAAAACATTAGGACTACAGCAGTGAATTACCATGCCCAGCCCATGTTATATTTCCACTGGGCAGTTCTGCTCTGGACTCTTACCCTAACCAATGAAGGAGCTGCATGAACTGTGACTGGCCACCTCCCTAACCTCATCTTCTGTTTTCAGTCTTCCCTTGGCTCATCCTGCCCAGTCACACCAGGTAAACTCTAATTTTGCCTTAGGCATCCCCAGATAATAATTTGAGCACCACTGGGTTACTTGAGTCCTGTAAGAATTGATTTAGTGCGGCCGGGCATGGTGGCTCACGCCTGTAATCCCAGCACTTTGGGAGCCTGAGGCAGGTAGATCATGAGGTCAAGAGATCGAGACCATCCTGGCCAACGTGGTGAAACCACATATCTACTAAAAATACAAAAATTAGCTAGGCGTGGTGGCACGCACCTGTGGTCTCAGCTACTTGGGAGGCTGAGGTAGAATCGTTTGAACCCAGGAGGCGGAGGTTGCAGTGAGCCGAGATTACACCACTGTACTCCAGCGTGGCGACAGAGCAAGACTCTGTCTCAAAAAAAAATGAATTGATTTAGTGCAGCATTGCTCTGCTTCCTGACCACAGTTGTTACACCACTTGACTCAAGTATTGGACCAAAGAGAGGGCTAGGACCCAGTCTGTTGGTTGGGATGAATGTTGTAACTTGGGAGCCATGTTTTTTTCCTGCCTAGGAAGAAAGCCCATCCCCAGTGAGTTAATAGTGTAGCCAACCTGCTCACAGAACCAGAGGTAAGAGCCAGAGGCAAGATCCTGCCTGTGTTCAAAGCCCTGGTTCTCCCTATTCTGAAGTGTGGCACTTTCCTCTCCTAGTGTTCTGGCCCTCTCTTTACATACTTTATGATAAATCCTGCTTTGGGCTTAAACTAGGTGGTGCTAGATTTCTGTTGCTAACAGAAGAGGCTTGACAAACATGATATCGGTCAAGCCTTTTTTCTTTGGGTAATATCTCAATTTTAACGTTTAAAAAGCAACAAAATTCTGAAGTAAACTGAGAAAGAGCTCAATAATAGACAAGCTTGGCTGTTTAATCCTAATATTAAGACGTTTAGAACAGAGAGCAGTTCAAGTAAGATTTAAGCATTTTAGGTCTTTCTCTGTGACAAAAGCCTGAAAACACTTTTGACAGTGGTGACTCCAAATTCAGCCACTACACAATTAAGCTCCCTGTCGCCCACCCCTACCCCAGGAGATAGCTTTTTTAGCTGCTCAAGTTACCAATACAAACAACATTCCTCAGTTTAATTTCTGCAAGTCACAAAAGACTAGCACTGTTATCTCAAACCTCCACAATATTCAATAAAGGGTTTAGTGGGCCGGGATTCAATGTATTCTCAGTGACCCACAATGCAAGAACTTCCTTCTGCAATTATAAAAGGACTTAATTAGAGCTATAGCCTAGAGATCAGGTTTTCTGAGCTGTATGTACACAATGAATGAGAAAGACACCCTTGCCCACTTACCTTTTTTTAATGTGATTTTTATAAATGTTCATGCTCTAAATAAACTGGTGTTAAGGTTCTAGAAAATTATATAATGAATTAAGGTTGCACTGCCTCAGCCCCAAATATTTTGAATTCACTCCTCTCTAGAGAAACATATTTAATTTTTATTCAAGAACCAAAGGCTTCAGAACAAACATCTCTGAAAAATAGAGGAGAAAAAAAAAAAGAGCCAAAGGCCTTTGAGAAACGAAGTGCCTCTCTTTGTATTTGTGTCTGTCTTAACAATTGCACCACCTCATTGATAGAGATACTCAGATAAGTAAGCAACAAAAGCAGAAGAGTTGCAAAGGTGGGAAACACATTCAAGTTCTGCAACTGGCAACATCAGTAACATACTTAAATTGCAAGCACAACAGTAATAGAACATGATACAATATAGTGGCTCATGCCTGTAATCCCAGCACTTTGGGAGGCTGAGGTGGGCCTATGAGGTTGTGAGTTCAAGAGCAGCCTGATGAACATGGAGAAACCCCATCTCTAATAAAAATACCAAACTAGCTGGGCATATACCTGTAATCCCAGCTACTCAGGAGGCTAAGGCAGGAGAATCACTTGAACCCAGGAGGCAGAGGTTGCAGTGAGCTGAGATCGCACCATTGCATCCCAGCCTGGGTAACAAGACCAAAATTCCATCTCAAAAAAGAAAAAAAGAAGACATGTCCCTTGCTTCTCCTTTGTCTTCCACCATGACTGTAAGTTTGCAGAGGCCTCCCCAGCCATGCAGAACTATGAATCAATTAAAGCTCTTTTCCTTATAAATTGTCCAGTCTCAGGTAGTTCTTTATAGCAGTGTAAAAACAGACTAATACAGAAAGTTGGTAACAGGAGTGGGGTACTGCTATACGGATACCTAAAAATATGGAAGTCACCCTGGAACTCGGTAATAAGCAGAAGTTGTAACAGTTTGGAGGCTCAGAAGAAGCAGGAAGATGTGGGAAAGTTTGGAACTTCCTAGAGACTTGTTGAATGGTTTTGACCAAAATGCTGACAGTAATATAGACAACGAAGTCCAGGCTGAGGTAGTCTTAGATGGAGATGAGGAACTTATTGAGAACTAGAACACTCTTGCTATGCCTTAGCAAAGAGACTGACTGCATTTTGCCCCACCCTAGAGATAAGTGGAAATTTGAACTTGAAAGAGATGATTTAGGGTATCTGGCAGAAGAAATTTCCAAGCAGCAAAGCATTTAAGATGTGACCTGGCTTTTTCTGAAAGCATACAGTTATATGCATTCACAAATAGATGGCCTGAAATTGGAACTTAGGCTTAAAATAGAAGCAGAGTATAAACGTTTGGAAAATTTGCAGCCTGACCATGTGGTAGAAAAGAAAAACCCATTTTGTGGGAAGAAATTCAAGCCACTAGCTACAAAAATTTGCATAAAGAGAAGCCAAATGTTAATTGCCAAGACAATGGAGAAAATGTCTCCAAGGGCATTTGAGAGAGCTTCACAGCATCCCCTCCTATCACAGGCCTAGAGGCCTAGGAGGGAAAAATAGTTTCATGGGCTGGGCCCAGGGCCTTGTTTCTCTGTGCAGCCTTCCACGGTGCCCTGTGTCCCAGCCAGTCCAGCTCCAGCCATGGCTAAAAGGGATCAAGGCACAGCTTGGGTCATTGCTTCAGAGAGCACAAGCCCCAAGACTTGGAAGCTTCCATGTGGTGTTGGTCCTGTGGATGCACAGAAGACAAGAGTTAAGCTTTGGGAGTCTCTGCCTAGATTTTAGAGGATGTATGAAAACTCCTGGATGTCTTGGCAGAAGTTTGCTGCAGGGACAGAGCCCTCATGGAGAATCTCTATTATGGCAATGCAGAGGGGGAGATACAGGGTTGGAGCCCCTACACAGAGTCTCTACTGGGGCATTGCCTAGTGGAGCTGTGAGAAGAGAGCCACCTGCCTTCGGCACCCAGAATGATTGCTCCACCATCAGTTTGCAACGTGCACTTGGAAAAGCCACAGGAACTCAATGCTAGCCTGTGAAAGCAGTCACGGGGCCTGTACCCTGCAGAGTCACAGGGACAGAACTGCCCAAGGCCTTGGGAGCCCACCTCTTGCATCAGCATGTGCTGGGTGTGAGACATAGAGTCTAAGGAGATTATTTTGGAGCTTTAAGATTTAATGACTGCACTGTTGGGTTAACTGTGGAATGTCCTTGGCAGAGAGGAGGGGTTTATTTAGATGGTGGGGAAGGCCTTAGACTCTTATTTTTCATTTACATTCACTGCAGCCTTGAACTACTGGATCCAAGCAATCCTCCCACCTCAGCCTCCCAAGTAGGTGGGACCACAGTCATGTACCACTATGCCCAGCTAATTTTTTTTTTTTAATAGAGACAGGATCTCACAATTTTGCCCAGACTGGTGGTCTCAAACTTCTGAGCTCAAGCAATCCTCTTGCCTCAGCCTCCCAAAATGCTGGGATTGCAGGCATAAGCTACCACACCTGGCACCTTTTCATTTTTAAATTTCACATTCCTCTTCTTTTCCTGAATTACATCCAGATATTCTTCAATGGATCTCTGTTATACTGATATGAAGAGATTGACATTTGAGGTCCAAAAGATCAAAAGTCAAATCCCAGCACTATTACTTACTAACTACATAGCTTCATGATTAATGTTTTCTGTGACTTGTCTTTTCTTCCCCAAGACAATGAATGTTTTCCAATATTATTTTCTAAAAGCTTTATTAATTTGATTATTTGTTAATTTAATCATTATTAAGCACTTCTTTTTTTTTTAATTTTTTGAGACGGAATCTCATTCTGTCGCCAGGCTGGAGTGTAGTGGCGTGATCTCAGCTCACTGCAACAGCTGCCTCCCAGGTTCAAGTGATTCCCTTGCCTCAGCCTCCCAACTAGCTGGGACTACAGGCGTGCATCACCATGCCCAGCTAGTTTTTTTGTATTTTAGTAGAGATGGGGTTTCACCATTTTGGCCAGGATGGTCTCAATTTCCTGACCTTGTGATTCACCCACCTTGACCTCCCAAAGTGTTGGGATTACAGGTGCAAGCCACCATGCCCGGCCAAGCACTTCTTATTTAATTAAGCACCTACAAGGTACTTATCACTGTTCTGGGGTTTTCAATACTCTTCATCTTTTATACCTCAGGAAATTCCAAAAAATGCATGAAAACGGGAATGTTACATGCAGAGAAATAGGGGGAGATAACTTTGTCTTTTCTCCTTGATTTCAAAAACCCAGCTTCCATCCTGTATTTTCCCAGAACGATGAGTCTGGGAATGGGCTTTAGTGGATGGGTATGTATGATAGAAAAGGTGGTACAAAGGAAGGAAAAGGGTAGAGTGATGGAACGTGGACTATACCATGAGATTATTCAGATTTTCAGCAGAGATGATTGGGTGGATGGGATGCCATTTACTAATGGAGGGAGTAGAGAAAGGAACAGAACATAAATTCAGGACCCTTGGTTGCAAACCAAAGAAATTCACTGTTTTTACCCATTTCCAACTAGCTTAAGATAAAAAGAGGTGTTAGGGCAATTTAATGGCTTCTAAAAGTGAAAAGACCAGAGAAGTGTTTGTTTCAGGCCCAGGTTGGCCCAGGTATTCAAATGATGTCCTGGCTTCCCTTTCTCTCACTTTCTGTTTCTCTGTTTATGATCTTCCTTCTTTCCTACTGCACATGGCTTTCTCCTCATTGGCAAATTAAGCCAATTTACATGTCCTTTCAAGTCATAATCCCAGAGAAATAGAGTAAGAAGAAACAGCTCCTCTAAGAATGTGGCAAAAATTTCCAGAAAAGGTTCTGATTGACCTTTGTGTCATATGGCCATCCAGATCTATCTGATTCTAGAACCCATGCTGTTGACCACTACTTAGTACCATCTTAACACTAGCCTTTTAAAAAAATGTTTTTCACTCTGTCTTTCTGTTTAGATTCTGAGCTCCTCAAGTACAAAGATCCACTTATTTTTTTACCCCTAGCATGTAGTACTGTGCTTGGCACATGGTACTGGATACTTTAAATGTGTGTTGGACTGAACTGAAATAAACATCTAAATTCTGAGTGTGTAAACTGAGTTCAGGATCTCAAAAGTGCAGCTAAATGGTGTAATAAGAAAACACAGTGAATGAATTAAAGGGTAGAAAAAAATCATGAATCACTTGTATATGCTTTCTAGATCCAAACAGTCTACTAGAAGTCTCCAGCTGTGCAGATGGACAAAAGAACAAGGTGCAACCAGCACACCTGACTTGGCTTTTCAAAAAGCTTTAGACTTCCACATCAAAGGCTCGTAGAAAGTATTATCCTCAAATTACTTAGAATTCTATTGTTGTGGATATCATTTTAATGTTGTTTTTTAAACTGTGTCTGGAAAATAAAATCAAAGTCAAGTACTAAAGGTTAATAATACATGTAAATAGTGGGGACTGATCTTATTTAACATTTTCATAAATTTTCAAGCAGCAGTGTTTACTCACTACTTTTCAGTTTGCTAATCATAGCTCTTTCAGTTAATGCAATACAGTCATTCTCCATATACTATACACATGGGATTGGTTCCAGGACCTAACACATATACCCTAATCCAAGCATACTCGAGTCCCCCTGTCCACCCCATGGAAACTGAGTATAAGAAAAGTTGGCCCTCTCAATAGGGTGTTTAGAATCCCATGTACCACGTTACATTGGTTGACCTGCACAGTTCAAACCCATGTTGTTCAAGTGTCAGCTGTATTTAGCAAATGAAGACAATGGTAAAATGATGGAAAATAATGGTAAGTGACTTGAATTTAGGTAAGGGTCACTTACCCCTTTAGGGAAGTATAAACATGTGAAACAAGAGGTGGGCTCTCAGAGCTAATCATTGACTCCAGTAAGATGGACCTATTTCCTTATATTTTCTCACTTTTCCATGCAATTCTTGTCTCTTGCCATGAGGCTGTGTGTTCAACTGAAGTGACCCTCACCATCTAGCCGGGAAATTTCAGGCAAGGGACTTCCACATCCTCTTCTACAATCTCCAAACCTTCAAGGATTGGGTAAGAAGGTGAAAGGGGTGAGATGGGGAAACAAAATGAACACAAATTGGAAAGAGCTATCCTTTTCAAGGAAGTAAGGTGATGAGGAATGAGAGTGAGAAAAATATAAATCTGAAGAAAGCCCAGAGGAAAAACAATGATATTCAGTCTCCAACTGAATATGAAAGGCATAACATAATGAAGAATCAAGAGTGGTTAAAAACACATCACAAAATTCCAAATTCCTCTTATCCTTTGAAGCTTAGAGGTGGTTTCAAAACAAAAAAACTGTGTTAAACAAAACTTGTTTCTCAAACAACCAGTAGAGATTGAAAATGCAAATACAATACTTTCCTTTGTGTGTGTGTGTGTGTGATGGGTTCTTCTTGCCCAGACTAGAGTGCAGCGGCATGATCTCAGCTTACTGCAGCCTCTACCTCACAGGTTCAAGAGATCCTCCTTCCTCCGCCTCCCGCGTGCCACCATGCCTGGCAAATTTTTGTATTTTTAGTAGAGACGAGGTTTCATGGTGTTGGCCAAGCTGGTCTTGAACTCCTTTGGCAGGTTGGGAGGGAGACAATACCGAGTGTTTGATAAAGACCTAGGTAATCGTGCCCCTCAGCCTCCCAGAGTGCTGGGATTACAGGCGTGAACCACCTCGCCTAGCTGCGAATATAATGCTGTCAAATAAATTCCAGAGTTGCTAAGGTCTGAGGACAAGGAGATGTAAGGGTGCCTGGTCACCGGATTCAGAATGCCTGGGTTCTGATCTTGGCTTGTCTACTTGTATTTCTGAACCTGTCTCCTTGGCTGTAAAACAGCGATAAAAACACCTATCCTGACTACCACAAAGAGTGGGCTTGGCGTTCAAATGAAACCATGTTTCTCACAGTATTTTGAAAACTACAGTGCCCCATAATTATAGTGTTCTTGTTACTGCATCGCTGAAATTGCAAACTCCCAAACAAAGGGCATCTAGGGAAGAGCGACTTGGCTCTCCCACTTGGCGGCTGTGTTTTCATCAATTTTGTCCTTTGTTTACTGGGGTATCTTGTTAAGGAAAAACTTTCCAGTGTCTTCAAGATTTTTTTTAACTTACAAGTAGCAAGGTGATGTCTGTAAAAGTACCATGCAGACAAGTGCTCACTGCCAAGATGCAGCCACCCGAACACCAGGACCCACAGCAAGGACTTTTCGCGGAAAAGCAGTTCTCTTTGAGAAAGATGCATTCATTGTGTGCAACCATCCGAGGGATGCCGGCGGCCGAAAAGACAACATGAATTGGTGGAAATGGCCATCCGGTGACGTAATAGTGACACCGTTCTTATAATTCTACTCTGATATATTTAATAATGTGTCACAATTCGCTGGACTAAGCAGAATGCTGCCGCGAGCTGCAAAATCCCAACAACCCGACGCCCAGCTCCCAGCCGACGACCAAGAGTAATGCGTGCGCCCTGGGCTCCCACGGCTCCAGCGAATGGGCCGCTCTTCACGCGGCCCGACGCGCGCGGCGACGTCGAGCCACGTGACCGTGAGCGCGACGACGGCAGGGGAGGGCGGGGGCCCTGGCTGACTCCGCAGCGCCGCGCAGGCGCCCCAGGGCCGCGCCGAGCCGAGCCCCTCCTGCTCTCTCTAGGAGTCAAAATGGCGGCGAGGGGAACCTGGAGCAGTCCTGGAGCCTAAGCCACTGACAGGAGAGGAGAGGGCGGCGGCGGCGGTGGGAGGAGGATGGCTGGGGGTGCTGGCGCTGGTGCGGACGGCGGTGCTGGCGGCGGCGGCGGCGGAGGCGACGGCAGCGGTCCCAGCGGCAGCAGCAGCGGCGGGAGGAGCCTCCGGGGTGAGTGTCCCTCAGTGTCTCTGAGGCTGTGGAGCCGAGGTTGTGCCCAGTGTGGCGAGGGGCGTCCCGGCGATGAAAGGGCAATTCCTGGGCGTGGGGGTGCCCGGGCTGGGGCCGAGCCACCGCGGGAGGCGCTGGGACGCCGGACGGGGAGGGGCGAGTCGTCCGTCTGGGGCTGAGGCGCGGCGGCGCCGGACTGGCCGGTCCCGGTGCGCTCCGAAGGACGGGCTGGAGCGCGCCACCGTCCCGGGGGCAGGGGCGCTCGGTGTGGGGCTCGGGGCGTGGAGACCGGCCCGAGGGAGCCGCGGTGGCCGGCCAATCGGCCAGCTTTGGGCTCCGGGCGCCCAGAGGCGGGACCTGCGGCTCCCAGGACACTGAGAAACCGCTCCCGAGACTAGGGCGCGTGTTTACCCGGCTGCAGGGTTGCGACCGCCAGCGGTGGGCGTGAAAGTGGCCGGCGGGGACTGGGAAGAGAGCAGGCCTGTGGACTGCTACTCCCAGGGCAAGTTAGATTGTTCGGGTAAGTGACTGTTGCGGGATAAACCTGGAATTGAGCTTTGACGGGTTGGGAGGGAGACAATACCAAGTGTTGATAAAGAAGAGAAGACTGTTTGGAGTACCTGAATGGCAAAATGTGTGCATTTTTCAGTACCTTGTCATTTGCACAGTGTTTGCTAGCTTTACCCCAAGGGTGAGAACTTTCTCACCGTTTTTGGAGAAACTCCGAGAAGTGTTGTTTCTCTTTTGAACTACAATAAATAGCACGTCTTCACATACCAGCACAGATAATAAGTACTCTGGCGTAGGCCTAATTTACAGAAACAGTCTTAGTTATCTTTACTAGAGCACTGTTTCCTCTGCAAAGACATCTTACTGTAATGAGAAAATAGACTTTTTTTTTTTTTTTTACAGAATTACTTAACATTTTCAACTAACTATCTTGTGTGTGTGGAGATGGAGTCTCGCCCTTTCACCCAGTACAGTGGCAAGATCTCGGCTCACTGCAACCTCCGCCCCCTAGGTTCAAGCGATCCCCAAGGTTCAAGCGATTCAGCCAAGTAGCTGGGATTATAGGCCCCCGCCACCGCGACCAGCTAATTTTCGTATTTTGGGGAGAGTCGTGGTTTCACCATGTTGGCCAGGCTGGTCTCGAACTCCCTACCTCTGTTGATCCACCTGCCTTGGCCTCCTAAAGTGCTGGGATTACAGGCGTGAGCCATTGCACCTGGCCTGGTCATCTAACAGTCTTTTGTCCCTAATGGCATTTGTTTCCTTTAGATTGCTGAAATGAATTGCTTTCTTTCTGAAATCTGGAAGAAGGACTTGCAGTTGCTTTGTGAGACTCATAACGTTTTTAACAGCAGCCGTTATTAGACTTGTTCTGGAATTCTGGAGTCAGAAAAACTTTTAGAGATCTAAAGGTGTTAACTATTGTTTTAGAGCTGGGAAACCAGACCCAGAGAGGCGAGTGACTTGCCATGGGTCCTACAGCTGGCGATGAATTACACCAAAACTAAGTTGTAAGCCTCTACACCCCATTTAGAGAGTTCGTTTTGACTACACTCCTGAGCTGATTATTCTTCATTGATTGCATTCTTTACCATTCACTACGCATCCCTATCCATAGGTTTTGGTGTAATAAAGTTGAAAGCGAAAATGAGAGGCTCTCTCTCATTCTGTCAGCTACTTCAAGTAACTGATGAAGATTTTTTTTTGCCCTAACCTGAACTTAATAAAAACAGAGCGATATTTCATTTGGAGTTTTCTTAGGCTCATGACACATTTTCACCCAGTTTTAACATGGCTCATTCTTGCATGAATTCACTACTGTATTGTTTTGTGTCCCAGTACCAGCATTTAAACAAGGTTTTTGTATCAGACTCTGATTTTAGGATTTAGAACGCCTGTGTTGATTTCTAGGATATACTACCTAGTTTCCGTGTATCATCTTGTTGAGTCACAGCATTTTTATTTATAGTGTGTTGCAGGTAAACCTTCAGAAGTGCAGTAATGCCAAAATGATTCTGATTTCAGATTCTAGTTACTGAAGCTCACACATCTAAAATCATATAGGTTACTGTTGAAGGTCTGGTTTTTGTTTTGCTTTTTACAAATGATGTGGAAGAAAGGAAAGAAACATAATATTAGGTTGGTGCAAAAGCAACTGCGGTTTTTGCCATTATATATAGACTATGCCCTCAAGTTCTTATTGGAAAGATCAAGTGTACCAACATGAGCCTAGAAGACAATCTAGTTAGTTCTACTAATACAAAGAATACTGCTGGTGTACAGGATAGAGATGAGTGAGGCCTCGGGAGTCCAAAGAACATGGGACACTTGGGATGTGAGCTGACCCATGAAAGTTTAGATGTATGGAGAGATTGTAGCAATTACTTTGTGAGGGAAAAGCAAGAGTGTAAAGCGAGGGTTAGCTTAGGGGGAGGGAAATAGAGGGAGACCAGGATGAGCTGACAACTGAATTTCCTGAGGAGAATGTTTTCCTTAGGAAACATTAGTCAGTTGGAAAGCTGTCTGTAGAAGAGTTTGAGTACTGAATTGAGGAGATTTCTATTTTTATTCTGTTGTGCAAGGTATAGAGAGCCTTTGAAAGTTTGGAGGCCAGGGATTAATGTCGTAAACCAGCAAGGTAAACCTGTCAGTGATCTACAGGTTGAGTTAGAGTGAGGAGAGAATGGAATGAACCAGAGAGGACAGTAGCTGCTGCAGTAATCTGAGTATAAAGAGATCTTAGACCAGGATAAAGTCAGTAGGAAAAATTGCATAGCATATATCTGTGTGTTTATTGTGGTAAATTACACGTAAAATGTACCATCTTAAGCATTTTTAAACGTATAGTTCTGCGGCATTAGGTACACATTTACATTGTTGTGCAGCCATCACCACCCTCCATGTAAATTCTTTCATTTGGAGTTTTCTTAGGCTCATCACTACGTTTTCCTAAGCTGAAACTCCATTTTCCCTTACCCCAAGCCCCTGGCAACTACCAGGGTCTGTCTCTTTAATTTTGACTACTCTAAGTACCACATATAAGTGAAATTTATACAGTATTTGTCCTTCTATATCTGGCTTATTTCACTTAGTATAATGTCATCAGAGTCCATCCATGTTGTAGGATGTGTCACAATCAAGGCTGAATAATATCCATTGCATGTATTTTTATGTTTTGTTTATCTGTTCATCCATCAATGGGCACTTAAGTTGCATCCACATTTTGACTGTTGTGAATAATGCTGCTGTGAACATGGATGTAAAAATATCTGAGTCTCTGCTTTCATTTCTTTTACGTATTTTATACCCAGAAAATTTTACATTCATATCAGCAGTGCGCAAGGGTTCCAGTTTCCACATCCTCACTAATACTTGTTATTTGCTGTTTGGTGTGTTTTTTTCTTTTCGAATATTCATCCTAATGAGTATGAAGTGGTATTTCATTGTGGTTTTGGTTTGCATTTTTAAAAACTGATTGATCATGTTGAACATCTTTTCATGTAGTTATTGGTCTTTTGTATATTTTCTTTGGAAAAATATCTATTCATGTTATTTCCCTGTTTGCTAATTAGGTTTTTTGTTTTTGAGTTGTGGAAGTTATTTATATATGCTGAATATCAGTCCCTTTTCAGACATGATTTGAAAATGTTTTCTCTCATTCTGTAGGCTGCCTTTTCACCCTTTTGATAGTGTCCTTTGCTTCATACATGGTTTTTAATTTTGATGAAATCTAGCTTATCTAGATTTTCTTTTGTTGCTTGTGCTTTTGGTGTCGTAGCCAAGAAATCATTATCAAATCCAATGTCAGAAAGATTTTCCCCTGTGTTTTCTTTCTTTTTTTAAGACAGGTAGGTTCTTGCCTGGTCACCCAGGCTGGAGTGCACCAGTGTAATTATGACTCACAGTAGTCTTGAACTTGGGGCTCAAACAGTCCTTCCATCTCAGCTTCCCGAATAGTGGGGACTACAGGTGCGTGTCTACACGCCTGGCTACGTTTTTAAAATTCCCTGAGGAGAAGGGATCTCACTAATGTTGCTTAGGCTGGTCTCAAACTTTTGGACTCAAGTGGTCCTCCCACCTCAGCCCAGGGTGCTGGGATTACAGGCATGAGCCACCGTGCCCAGCATTTTTATTTTATTTATTTTAAAAGAATTTTATAGTTCTGGCTCTTACATTTAGGTCTTTATGTGTGGATATGCATTACCATATGTGTGGTTTTTCCATTACCATTTGTTGAGAAAACTGTCCTTTTCCCATTAAATGGTCTTGGCACCTTTGTTGAAAATTATTTGACCGTAAGTTTGAGGGTTTATTTTTGGGCTCTGTATTCTGTTTCATTGGTCCATACGTTTGTTTTTATGCCAATATCACACTATTTTAATTACTGTAGCTTTATAGTAACTTGAAATCAAGAAGTGTGAGACTTCATTTGGTTCTTTTCAAGATTGTTTTAGTTGTTTGCGATTCCTTGAGATGCCATATGAATTTTAGGATGGGTCTTTCTATTTCTGCAAAAAATAGGCTATTGGTATTTTGTTAGGGATTGTATTGAATCTGTAGGTTGCTTTGGTTAGAGTTGACATCTAAAGACTGAGTCTTCCAGTTCATGAACATGGAATATATTTCCATTTATTTGTGTCTTTATTTCAGCAGTGCTTTTTAGTTTTTAGTGTAAACGTCTTTTGTCTCCTTGACTAGGTTTATTTCTAAATATTTTATTCTTTTTGATGTGATTATAGATAGGATTCTTTCCTTAATTTATTTCTCTTTTGGATTGTTCATTGTTTTGTTTTTTTTTTTTTTTTTTTTTTTTTTGAGACGGAGTTTCGCTCTTGTTACCCAGACTGGAGTGCAATGGCGCGATCTCAGCTCACCGCAACCTCCGCCTCCTGGGTTCAGGCAATTCTCCTGCCTCAGCCTCCTGAGTAGCTGGGATTACAGGCACACGCAACCATGCCCAGCTAATTTTTTGTATTTTTAGTAGAGATGGGGTTTCACCATGTTGACCGGGATGGTCTCGATCTCTTGACCTCGTGATCCACCCGCGTCGGCCTCCCAAAGTGCTGGGATTACAGGCATGAGCCACCGCACCCGGCCGGATTGTTCATTGTTAATGTTTAAGAATGCAACTCATTTTTGTGTGTTAATTTTGTATCCTACAACTTTACTGAATTTATTAGTTCTAATTTGTGTGTGTGTGTGTGGAATCTTTTTTTATGTGGTTTTCTACGTATAAGAACATGTCATCTGCAAACAGTTAATTTACTTCTTGCCTTTCAGTTTGGATGCTTTTTAATTTTTCCTTGCCTAATCTCAGCTAGGACTTCTGGTACTGTGTTGACTAGAAGTGGTAAAAGCAGGCATCCTTGACTTGTTCCTGATCTTAGAGGAAAGATTTTCAGTCTTTCCCTGTTGAATATGATATTAACATCAGTTTTTTTTACATAAGTTTTTTTTTACATAAGACCTGTATTATATTTAGTTTCCTTATATTCTTTGTTTGTTGAGGGTTTTAACAGGTATGTTTTAAGAAAAGGCATTTGTGGGTGCTGAAAAGAATTTCTACCCTGGTGAGTGAGATAATTCCGATGTCATTGACAGAGTAATATGTTATCATGAAGTTGATGTTTTAGGCATCATCTTTGTACATTTACAGACCTGTTAATGGCTGAAGAAAAATAATACTATAGTTATTTAGTGGGGAAGACTGACATTACTCAAATAATTATGCAGATATATGTCTGAATAACTATAGGCTGACCAGACTTAGGGTTGTATTCCCAGCGTCTGGCACAGTGCCTGGCACATGGGCATTCACTGAAGTTGCTAATTGAATCAAAAAGCAGAAGACTGATAAAAAACATATTGTTTATTATATAGTTTTTAATGTAAATATGTTTATTTGTAGCATTTTTTTATTTTCTTCAGACAGAGTCTTACTCTGTTACCAGGCCGAGCACAGTGGTGCAATCACAACTTATTGCTGCCTTGGCTTCCTGGTCTCCAGCAAGCCTCCAGTCTCAGCCTCCCAAGTAGCTGGAACTACAGGCACGTGCCACCATGCCTGGCTAATTTTTGTTGTTGTGAGAGACAGGGTCTTGCAGTGTTTCCCAGGCTTTATTTTTATTTTATTTAAAACCATATTCCCTATGAACCCAGTCTTGGTACAATGGTAATAAAGCAAAATCGAACTTCTCCACTCTATAATTAGGCAAATGACTTTTTCTAAAACCGGTACAGTATCATTATTAAAGTGAGGTAACAGTTTTTCTTTGTTTTTCTTTTTTTTTTCCCTTGAGATGGAGTCTTGCTCTGTCACCTAGGGTGGAGTGCAATGGCGTGATCCCAGCTCACTGCAACCGCCACCTCCCAGGTTCAACCAATTCTCTCCTGCCTTGGCCTCCCAAGTAGTTGGGACTATAGGTGCGCACCACCATGCCTGGCTATTTTTTGTATTTTTAGTAGAGACAGTTTTGTCCTGTTGCCCAGGCTGGTCTCAAACTCCTTACCTAAGGTGATCCACCCACCTTGGCCTCCCGAAGTGCTGGGATTATAGGCATGAGCAATGGTGCCTGGCCCAGTTTTCTTTTTAGGTGAATGCTAGTAGAAGTTAGTTATCAGAATCCAGAATTTCAAAGGGAGGCTTTATTTATTTCATATTTTGTTTTATTTTATTTGTTTTAGACAGGGTCTTGCTCTGTCACCTAGGCTGCAGTGGTGCAATCATGGCTCACTGCAACCTCAAGTGTTGGGCTCAAGCAATCTTCCCACCTCAGCCTCCTGAGCAGCTGAGACTATGGACATGTGCCACTATGCCTGGTTAACTTTTGTACTTTTTATAGAGGCAGGATTTCACTGTGTTGCTCAGGCTGGTCTTGAACTCCTAGACTCAAGCAGTCCTTCAGCCTTGGCCTCCCAAGTGCTGGGATTATAGGTGTAAGCCACCATGCCCAGCTGAAGCATAATTTCAATGAAACATTTACAGTGCCTGCTGATTCCAGATTTATAATGAACTCGAACATTCAGCACCTAATTCATTTGCAGAACAAGTTCAAAATTTAAGAACCACCATGCTGTGGTTTTTTTTTTTAATTTTAAAATTTTTGATATTTTGTAAATTTGACATCACAAATTGAGTCTTTCAGATACCCAATAATATAGTAACTTTAGAAACATAATATACTTAGTTTTATAAATTGACATTAAATCCGTATCACTGTGTGACATGTGAACATTATAAGATTGAAAAAGATGGGGACACTTGGAATAGATAGGAAACACTTTAATCCAATAAACAACATTTTTCAAGTCACAGGATTCAAAATATTCTCTTTATAGAGCATCACTGGGGTTTTTAGATATAGCTGTGGTATAATAGAACACTGGACTGGAAATCAAACCTCCATTTAGATTCTTAGTTTTATGATCTTAAAGAAAGTCACCTAACCCATTTGGAGACTAATTTTCTCATCTATGCTTTCTGTCTTCTATGTATTTTTTTATTTCTTTATTTCCCTCCCTATTGCCACTCCCTTATTAGTCTAGACTACTTATTAAACAGCCTCCAGCTAAGTCTCTGCCACTTTTTCTCCCACAGAGAAAAACAGCTCCATCTCTGGCTGTTCTCTGTATTGCTATGATAATTATGTTCTTTAAAAAAACAGGCCAGGCACAGTGGCTCACACCTGTAATCCTAGCCCTTTGGGGTGGGCAGATTGCCTAAGGTCAGGAGTTGGAGACCAGTCTGCCCAACATGGTGAAACCCTGTCTCTACTAAAAATGCAAAAATTAGGTCTGGAGCCATTCCTACCACAGGACCGCTCATGATAGATAATTTTCTTTTTCTTTTTTTTTTGAGACAGTTTCGCTCTTGTTACCCAGGCTGGAGTGCAATGGTGTGATCTCGGCTCACCGCACTCTCCGCCTCCTGGGTTCAAGCAATTCTCCTGCCTCAGCCTCCCGAGTAGCTGGGACTACAGGCGCGGGCCACCATGCCCAGCTAATTTGTATTTTTAGTAGAGACGGGGCACCATGTTGACCAGGATGGTCTTGATCTCTTGACCTTGTGATCCACCCGCCTCGGCCTCCCACAGTGCTGGGATTATAGGCGTGAGCCACTGCCCCCAGGCAACAGATAATTTTCTTAATGTTTCAGACAATTCTTTGAAGTTATTTGCCATCAAAAATCTCTTGATTCTCTCTCTCTTTTTATTTATTTTTATTTTTATGAGACAGGGTGGTGGCACATGCCTGTAATCCCAGCTACTTGGGAGGCTGAGGCAGAAGAATCCCTTCTACCTAGGAAGCAAAGGTTGCAGTGAACCGAGATCATGCCACTGCACTCCAGCCTGGGTGACAGAGCAAGACTCTGTCTCAAAAAAAAAAAAAAAAAAAAAATTGGAGCATGTTACTTCTCTACTTAAAATACGTATGTTAACTTCCCTTGTCCATAAAGTCCAAACCCCCAAGAGTTTATAGACTGTTTTCAAGCTTAGGTTTCCTGTCATTCCAGCCATGCTGTTTCTTGTTCCCTGTGCTACTTTGTTCTTTGTGTATTTATCCCATTGTTTGGAGTTCTTATTCTTTGCCTACTCTGTTAGCTGCCCATCTAATGTCTACTTTCCTCTTCTTTCCTAACAGAAATCTGCTCTGCATGCATGCAGGGGACTTGGAGAAGCTGATTTGTCACCACCTCCAGTGGTAGATTACCATTAGTTCAAGCCAGTCAACTCATGACATTTCCTTGTAAACTGTTATTGTACCAATCAGATTTAAAGGGAAGTAGACATTCTGTTTCTGGGAGGGAGGATTCTTTCCCCTCTTGCATGTGAAGAAGGGAACCCAAGGCTCCTATTGCTACTGACAGCTGTCTTGGGATCACAAGGGACGAAGCATTTTGTGAAGATGGTAGAGCAGAGAGGTAGAAGGAATCTGAATCCTTGGTGATATCATTTAGCCACATATTTTATTGGGTCTGGAGCCATCTCTCCACGGGATTTCTCATGACAGATAATTTTCTTAATGTTTTTGGATTAATTTGCCATCAAAAATCTCTCGATTCTCTCTCTTTTTTTCTTTTGACACAGGATCTCACTTTGTCACCCAGACGGGAGTGCAGTGATGCAATCACAGCTCACTGTAGCTTTGACCTCTTCTTTTCAGCAATCCTCCTGCCTCAGGCTCGTAAGAAATAGCCACCACACCTAGCTACTTCTAAAAAATTATTTGTAGAGGTGGGGTCTCTCTATGTTGCCCAGGCATCTCGAACTCCTGGTCTCAAGTGATCCTTTTCACCTCAGCCTCCCAAAGTGTTGGGATTACAGGTGTGAACAACTGTACCTGGCCCAAAACCTCTTGATTGATACAGTCGTCTTTATTTTTCAAGATCTAGTTATGGGGCCTTTACCAATAGTCATACATTCTTTTGGAACTTTGTGCAATAGTCTTTTGGAACTTTATGCCTCTCTTTTATCCTTTATTGCCCTGTATTATAATTGCTTGTATGCCTGACTCCCCTACATGACTGTATGGTGTGAACCAAAGCATACAGGATGTCGCACAATGTCTAATAGTGTCACATAATGAATAATAGGTATTCAGTAAGTGAGTTGTTAAGATGAAATAATAACATGAAAGAGTGCTTTGTAAGCAATTTTTAGAAGAGTTTCTGCTCTGCTAAATGTAAGCCATTTTTTAAATAAACATGAGGTGTGGTGTTGTCTAAAAATGGAGGCCGAGTGCGGTGGCTCACTCCTGTAATCCCAGCACTTTGGGAGGTCAAGGCAGGATTTCAAGACCAGCCTGACCAACATGGAGAAACCCTATCTCTAGTAAAAACACAAAATTAGCTGGGCGTGGTGGCGCATGCTTGTAATCCCAGTTACTTGGGAGACTGAGGCAGGAGAATCACTTGAACCTGGGTGGTGGAGGTTGTGGTGAAGCGAAATTGTGCCATTGCACTCCAGCCTGGGCAACAAGAGGGAAACTCCATCTCAAAAAAAAAAAAAGGAAAAACCAGTAAGATCAGACATTGTTTTTTACTTGCTCTTCATTATTACCTAGTCATTTTCATCTAGATAAAAACTATGTCAGTCTCCTGGCTATAGTCCCTTATGGAAGGAGCAGTGTTACATTTAGGTCTGTTTCATCTGGGTTTCATTTGTGAATTATTCTTTAGAGAAAAATTCTATAATATGCTTCATGAGACCCAATTCTTGTCTTCAGACTTGCCCAAAATATTTTTTGCTTGCTTAATACCAGACATGAGAATTTTCTTGTAAGCAGAAAGCTTTGTGACAGAACTAGATGAGTTTGTAGCGAATGTTAGTAATAGCTTATGACAGAGAAGTCTCATTATAGCCTCAATTACAGAGTCATAGTTCTGTCACATGCTTCAACAATAAAGTCTGATAAGGGAGGAAGGATGGGGAAGAAGAGCTTCAATTTACAGACTCTGTGCGTATTATTATGTATTGGTTTTGGTCAAATAAATTTCAACATAGTAATGTGTAGAGTTAAAAAAATTTTTTTTCAAGTTGCGTTCTTGCTATGTTGCCCAGGCTGGTTCCAAACTCCTCAACTCAAGCGATCTTCCTGCCTCAAGCCTTCCCAGTAGCTGAGATGAACATACCCAGCTTTCAGTGTTTGTGTTTTTTTAAGAGACAGGGTACTCAGTCTGTTGCCGCTGAAGTGCAGTGGCCCTGTCATAGCTTACCGCAGCCTCAAAAGGCTCAAGAGATTGTCCCGCCTCAGCCTCCTGAGTAGCTAGGGCTACAGGCACACGCCATTATGCTCAGCTAATTTTTAAACATTGTTTGTAGTGATATTGCCCAGGCTGGTCTTGAACTGCTGGCTTCAAGCAATTCCTCCCATCTTGGTTTGCCAAAGCACTGGAATTATAGGCATGTGTCACATCACCCAGCCTTGTAGTTGTTTTAAAAATGAAGATGAGAAATCGAGTATACCTTTAAAAAATATGTGATATCATATTGGATGATTATGAAAGATGTATTTGGCTATGAAGAAAAACCTTATTGTTTTGATGCCTGGTTATTAGCTTTTTACTTTACTAAGGGTCCAGTTAACTTCCCTCTGCTTTAGTTGCCACATGTGTAAAATTATCCACTTTATTATTTCTCCGTCCACTTTGAAAATTAAGTAAATGCTCTTTGGATTTCAACTTTAGATTAGATAGGCCAAGCTCTCTTCTGTAATTTGTATATATTCTTTATGTCTGTGGGCTAATTCTTGAATTAAAAAAATCATTTAAATCAAGTAATAGTAACAGCATATGTTTACGCATATAGTCTCTGTTTTTAAAGAAACAAGCAGGCTGGGTTTTAGTGGCTCTCGCCTGTAATCCCAACACTTTAGGAGGCCAAGGCAAAAGGACTGCTTGAGTCCTGGTGGATTTAAAGACCAGTCTGGGCAACATAGCAAGATCATACCGCTACAAAAACAAGTGTTTAAAAATTAGTCAGTTTTTGTGGCATGTACCTGTAGTTCTTAGCTACTTGGGAGGCTGAGGTGGAAGGATCACTTTAGCCCAGAAATTTGAGGTTACAGTGGGTAGTGATCACCCCACTACACTGCAGCCTGGTTGACAGAATGAGACTGTGTCTAAAAAATGGAAATAAATAAGCAGTAGCATATGTTTTTAAAAAACAACAAACAACTCTCTTAAGTCTAAAAGCCATTTCAGATCATGTGGCTCATACCTTGCTACTGCCCACTGCACTTTATATAGAAATACTTTTGTTTCCTTCGTGAACCCAGTTTTGTTCTCTCTGTGGGCCTTTGAATAGTTAGTTCAATAATGCTGTTGGGAGCATTATTTTGGCATTCTTCCCTCTCCTTCCATTATTTTCACCAAGAAAAGGGGAAAGTTCACACTATTTATTGTCAGTCTTAGATATTATCCCAAATGTCACTTTCTCACCAATCCATAAGATAGACAGTTTTATTGTCATCAGACACAAAGAAGATAGAAAAATTGCCCAAGATCATACAGTTTAGAAATGGCAGAGTCAAATCCAAACTCAGGCAGTTTTGCTCCAGAAGTCTTCATCGCCCCTGATTTATGCTTCCCCTACATTGTAATTGCCTGTTTAACAGTTTGCCCCACTATACTTGAATCACCTTTGAGGTGTTTGCTTGCTTGTTTGTGATGGAATCTTGCTCTGTAGTCCAGGCTGGAGTGCTGTGGTGTGATCTTGGCTCACTGCAGCCACCTCCCTGGTTCAAGTGATTCTCCTGCCTCACCCTCCCGAGTATCTGGGTTACAGGCACACACCACCATGCCTGGCTAATTTTTGTATTTTTAGTAAGACAGGGTTTCACTATTTTGGCCAGACAGGTCTTGAACTCTGACCTCAAGCAATCCTCCCACCTAGGCCTCCAAAAGTGCTGAGATTACAGGCATGAGCCACCGCCCCCAGCACTTTTGGAGGAAAAATTATGCCTGTCTTATTCAGTGTTATATTCGTGTGTATTAAGCACATACTCTGTGCTCAGAAAATATTCAAATGAATGAAAATTCTTACTTGAGAGAGAGTGTTTTGATTAAATTCTTCTCAGTACCTTTCACATAGCGTGGGTGTCAGTAAATACGGCAATGTTTTCATGCGTGCTTATTATACAAAGTGAAATTTTATGATCAAGTTAATTGTGGTTACAAGCTCATGTTTTATAACCGCTCTTAATTCCTTTTTGCCCAATACTTTAAAATAGTATCACTTTGCAACTGTAAAAACTGGTGTTTTTCAGACCTCTTTCTCATATTATCCCTCTGTGAACTGTTAAAATGTAGATCATTTGTAATTTGTAATCTAAAGGGTATGTAGGAAATTTTATGAAATAAAATTGTACTAGTAGATGGACTCTGATCATTTATACCGGTTAACCTTTTAACAAATTACAAAGGTGTAATTTCTCTGTGTGCATATTTTTTTAAAGTATCCCATATTTTAAACCTTGACTGTATGTCAAAAAAAAAAAAAAGGTGGTTTATCTGTATCCAATATTCACATGGTGGATAATGATGTAAGGCATGCACATTGTGTTCATGTGTTTGTTGGAGAAGTTGGAATGTCAGTATACTTCAATAGACTTTTCAGATTAAAAATTTGAAAGCTACTTCTAGTTGTAATTCTCAATCAGGTCAGTAGATAGGAAACCAAAAAAGTCTTCCTCCTCTCTGAATGTCCTTGCCTAAGGCTGGCTTCTTTGATTAATCCTTCTTTTCTGTATTCCTTACAGTCTACTACAGGGCTTCTCAACCTTAGCACCTTTGACATTTGGGGCCACGTAATTCTTTGTTGTGGAGGACTGTCCTGTACCTGTGAAACATTTAGCATCATCCTTGGCCTTTACCTGTTAGAGGCAAATAGTACTCTTCCCCTTTCCTCTCTCCAGTTGTGGCAATTTTAAATGTCTCCGGACATTGTCAAGTGCTGGGGTTAGAGAGGGTGGAAGGGGAGAACAATCACCCCGGTTGAGAACTGCAGCTTTCCTACATCTTTCTGTCCACTTACTCATTTGTTATAATATCTTCCCTTCTATCTCACACTTAACCTTTTTAGACTTCCACATGCCTCTCTGCTACTTCCTCACCTCTCTGAACCTTTTTGCAGCCATACTTCTAAAAAAGAATTATAAAACATCTGCTCTCTTCAAATTTCCACTATCAGTTCAGTTTCCTCTTTTGAATTCTATTGAGACCACGTTTTTCTAGTTTTCCTCTATCTCTCTGGCTGTTCCATTTTTCTGTTCTTTATCAGCTCTACCTAGTTGAACAATGGCATCATCTTTGCCCTTTCTTTCTTGTTCTCTGTTATCTAGTCAACTCTCAAGTCTTCCTTTCTTGCCTGATTTCCTAATGCTTAATGTTGTCTCATGTATGTTGTTCTATTCATTCTTACTTAATTTTTTTGGTAAGAACACAACATGAGATCTACCCTCTTAACAAATTTTTAAGTATACATTATTGTTGACTGTAGGTACAGTGTTTTACAGTAGATCTCTAGAGCTTATTCATTTTGTTTAATTGAAACTGTATGCTTGTTGATTAATAAGCCTTCATTTCCCCCTAGCCCCTGACAACCACCATTTCACTCTTCGATTCCTTGAATTTGACTCTTTTAGATACTCACTGATCATTCTAGGTAATGATCAGGCCTAGATAAAGACCTCGTGTAAGTGTTATTATGTAGTATTTGTCTTTCTGTGCCTATTTTACTTAGCATAATGTCTTCAAAGTTCATCCAGGTTGTTTGTCACCATATTTCCTTCTTCTTTGAGGCCAAATAGTATTGTATTTATGTATATGCCACATTTTCTTTATCCATTCATCTGTTAGTGGATATTTAGGTTATTTCCACATCTTGGCTATTGTGATATCTATTAATTCTTTTTTTTGAGATGGAGTCCCAGTACTCCAAGAATTTAGTCCACCCAGGCTGGAGTGCAATGGTGTGATCTCGGCTCACCGCAACCTCCGCCTCCTGAGTTCAGGCACTTCTCCTGCCTCAGCCTCCTGAGTAGCTGGGACTACAGGCACGTGCCACTATGACCAGCTAATTTTTTGTATTTTTAGTAGAGACGGGCTTTCACCTTGTTGACCAGGATGGTCTCAATCTCTTGACCTCATGATCCACCTCCCTCAGCCTCCCGAAGTGCTGGGATTACAGGCGTGAGCCACCGCGCCCGACCTATTAATTCTTAAGATGTTCTCTGTATTGAAATGTCCTTGCCTACATTTCTCCGTGGTTAACATCCTTCAAGGACCAGAGCAGATTTTGTTTGTTGTTTTTTGCTTATGGTTGTGGTGGTGGTGGTGGTTAGAGATAGTGTCTGATTCTGTTTTCCAGGCTGTGGTGCAATGGTGTGATCGTGGCTCACTGTAAACTGTAGCCTCAAATGCCTGGACTCAAGTGATCCCTCTCATCTCAGCTTTCTGAGTAGCTGAGACTACAGGCACACACTACCACACTTGGCTAATTTTTCTGTTTTTTGTAATAGCCTATTGCCCAGGCTGATCTCAAACTCCTGGGCTCAAGCAGTCCACCCGCCTCGGCCTCCTAAATTGCTGGGTTTACAGGCGTGAGCCACCTCACTTATTAAGGGTTCATTATGAGCCAGGCACTCTTTAAGGTCTTTGGACTACATAGTTACTGAAATAAGACATAGTCCCAGTACTCCAAGAATTTAGTCTGTTTGAGGACATGGAAATCTTAATTCATTGCTTTTACAGAGTGATTATGGAAACTGAAGTGTATCCCAAACTCCCTGGTAGCATATAGGAAAGGGGTAGTTTCTTAGTTTGATGTAAGCCTCATTCAACTGCCACTTCTTACACGCAGGCTATCCTGGTCACTACCCCGACTGATCTGTGTTTTCATACTTTGGTTTACTCAGTTCTCTTTCTTTTCCAGCCTCCAGATCATAAGCATTTCCTATGACTCAACACCGAGCTTTTCATTCTTCTAGATCCTTTTCTTTAGGAACTGGATTTCATTTCAAGGGTTCAGCTGAAACTTTAAAATTTGTAATAGGTCCAACAAAACATTTTATTGTGAAGTAATATACATACAAAGTATATTAAATAAATTTAACTTTTAAAAAAACCATTCTTTTAAAGCTGACATCACTCTGGTCATGAAATAGAGTATTCCAAAAGCCCCCCTTCTGCCTCTTCCCAATCATAACCACCTTCTTCCTCCTCTCAAACATTACCACTATTCCAGTTTTTGTGGTAATTTCCTTGCAGATTCTTAAAAATAGCTTTACTCTTGATTACCAGCTGAATACTTATCCCAAAACAATAGAGTTTCATTTTGGGAGGCCAGAGGACAGTAGAGAAAGACATTTTATCATACCCCATTTTGTGCCTGCGTTGGATCCACAATGTCACCCCCAGGTTTGGTGAGGAGGAAGCACAGGACTGTAGTATGACTCAGTTAAGAGTTACTACAGCAAAAAAATACAAAGCAAAATCACAAAGCGAAAATGCCCATGGGGCAGTGTCCAGAGGAAACCAGGCACAAGCTTCAAGAGTCTTATCCCAGTGAAATTGCACAGGATGCATCTACTTGTGACAATACTTGTGAAATATTATCTTCCAGGGAAGCTTATTAGAGACTCAGTGCCCATGATGTTTATTGGGGTATAATCACATAGGCACCCTCTATCTAGCTTGTACCAAATTCCAAGCTCCCAGAAGGAAAGCAGATATTTAACATCAACCAAATTGTTTGAACAAACAGTTTAGGCACAGTAAATCACCCGTAAATAGTCAGGGAATTAAGGGAACGTTCCCAAAATCCAAGTTCCCAGAGACCTCTGCCAGGACCATCTTTGCATGCAGGCCTTTCTAAGGATAGCAGTCCTAGGCCTGCTATGTTGTCTTTTTGGCATAGTACCTTTTGATGTTTCTCAATTCAAAATTTAAATAAATAAAAGATCAGTTCTCACATTATGTTATGTTCTTTTTTTCTCCATCTGTTGTTTTCTTTCATAATGTATCAAGTTTAGCTGGGCCTGGTAGTGTGTGCCTGTAGTCCCAGCTACTTGGGAGGCTAAGGCAGGAGGATCTGTTTAGCCCAGGAGTTCAAAGTTGTAGTGCACAATAATTCTACCTGTGATTAGCCACTGCACTCAATGTGGGCAACATACCAAACCCCATTTCTTTAAAAAAAAAAAAATACAAAGTATCAACACCCAGTGCAAAGGTTGACTACTATAATATGATTGAAAGTATGTTCCAGCCAGGCTCAGTGGCTCATGTCTTTAATTCCAGCACTTTGGGATCACCTGAGGTCACATATTCGACACCACCCTGGCCAACAAGGTGAAACCCCATCTCTACTAAAAATAAAAAAAGTCAGGTGTGGTGGCATGCGCCTGTAATCTCAACTACTCGGGAGGCTGAAGCAGGATAATTGCCTGAACCCAGGAGGTGAAGGTTGCAGTGAGCCGAGATCGCACCACTCCACTCCCATGTTCAGTTATCAGGGTGACAGAGCGAGACTCTGTCTTAAAAAAAAAAAGAAAGTATGTTTCATGGAACACTGTACATGGCTTATTATTGGTTTTTCTTTTGAAGGTTTCTGTGATTAAGTTTGGAAAGGCTGAATTAAACAGATTTCTTAACTACAGGACTCTTAGCCTTTTCACAGAGATGTGCATGACTTGGCTTCTGCCTACATGTCTGCTTCATCTCTAATTCTTTTTCCTGACCCACTTTGCTTTCTCTGCACTAGATTTAATCTACTACTAAGGACCAAATTACAATTGTCTGTATTATGTGGACATTTTCTCAGTTTGCCACAGCAATATTATGATCGCTTTACCATCTTGAATATGAACTGTCTCTCCATCTCTGCTCAGTTGCTGTGTCAGAACAAGCAAACATTCTTACCATTTCATTCATACATTCAGCAAAATTTGTTGAGCACCTACTATACTTGCCAGACACAGTTCTGGGCACTGGAAATACAGCAGTGAATGCAACAGTGAAAAACCTCACCTTATATAGTTTACCTTATAGTGGGGAATGAAAAAGGGAAACAATAATTAAAAGTACACATTAGGCCCAGTATGGTGGCGCACACCTGTAATCCTTAAATGTTAAGAGGCCAAGGTGGGAGAATCACTTGAGGCCAGGAGTTCAAGACCAACCTGGATAATACACCGAGACCCCTGTCTCAACAGAAAAAAATTAAAATGGAACCAGGTGTGGTGGCTCATACCTATAACCCCAGCACTTTGGGAGGGCAAGGTGAGCCGACCACAAGGTCAGGAATTCGAGACCAGCCTGGCCAACATGGTGAAACCCCATCTTTACTAAGAATACAAAAATTAGCTGGGCATGGTGGTGGGCGCCTATAGTCCCAGCTACTCGAGAGGCTGAGGCAGGGAGAATCACTTGAATCCAGGAGGCCGAGCTTGTAGTGAGCCAAGATCATGCCACTGCACTTCAGCCTGGGTGACAAGAGTGACACTCTGGTAAAAAAATAAATAAATAAATAAATACACATTTTAATCCTAAGTATGTACTTAAGAGAGATGGAAGTCCATGTCCACACAACTTGTACACAAATGTGTGTAACAGCATTATTCATAATAACCAAAAATTGGAAACAACCCAGATGTTCATCATTGGATGGATGGATGGATGAATTAATGAATAAATGAATAAATCAAATAAAATGTGGTATATCCATACAATGGAATATTATACAGCAAATAGAGAGGAATAAAGAAGTACTGATACATGCTACAATGTGAATGAACCTTGAAAATATTATGCTATAAAGTGAAAGAAGCCAGTCACAAAAGACCACATTATTATATGATCCCCAAATGTCCCAGATAAGCAAATCAGTAGAGATAGAAATTAGATTAGTAGTTGTCTAGGATTGGGGAATTGAGGTGACATGAGAGTAGTTGCTAATGGAACTTCTTTGAAGGAGTGATGAAAATGTTCTAGATGTCAGAACCACTGATAGCTGAACAGATGTATCTACAAATAATGGAGAAAGAACAGTGTCAGTTAAGCACAACATTCTCAGGAAATTCAGTGAAAAGTCAAGCCTATTGTTGTACACCTCAGTGACTAACAAAAGCATCCTCCAGTTATATGGAAAATTTCTCCATCTCTCTTCCCAGCAACAACAGGTAATTGAGTTAGCATAATACTTAGGATTTAATAAAATTTTACATATTACTATACCTAATGACTTGAAACAATAATAACTGTGTAGTAAACTCTTAATCTAATGTTAACTTCCTCGCTGATAGAAGAGTATGTACCCACATACTCTAATTTGGAGATTACAACACATATTGAAAGAACTTTCTCAAATATTGTCCTAACTGCTTATATATGAATTTGCTTTCTGACGGAAAAATGTTTGCAGTAAGAAACAGGAAACCCAGAAGTTACAAAGGAAAAGACAGAGTTGTCTATATGAAAAATTTAAACATTTAAGACAAAAGCTGTCATAGTTTTAAAAGGACCATATGAATAATTTCTATTGATTATTTTAACATTAATATAGAAAGTGTTGCAAATTAGTGAAAAGAATAGCCAAACAGAAAAATGGGCAAAGAATCTAAAGCAACATGGGGACTAAGGAGTGTTGGTTTCACTAATAATTTTTAAGAAATTAAAATAGCAGTGGTATAATTTTTCCTCCATCAGATTGCAAAGATGAATAATGTCCAGCGTTTTGGATATTCTCATCCAGAGCTGATAGGAGTGTAAATTGCAACTCTTCTGACAACATGACATCATATTAGAAACATGTATATCCTTTACCCCAAGAATCTTCTTGAAATTTATTCTAATGATATAATTTAGAGTGGGCAAAGATATATGTAAAAGAATCGCAGTATTATTTATAATATTGAAAAATTGGATGTGACCCCCATACATCACAGTTCTATGTAGGAATTTTTTAAAGGTAAGGTAAAATTTTGTATCTGATATAAGTGTAAATAGATCGGCTACTGAGATTCAGAATAAGCATTTACTTAATGGCCAGAATGTTATACTTTGTTGTTATATACATGTGAAGTTTGGGAATAATTGCTAGAATGAGAATGGTGAATAGGAGGACTGGGATACCTCCTAGTTTGTTAGGGATGGGATCATAAGATTGTGTATGCAAACAAAATCCTAGCTACTTGGGAAACTGGGGCAGGAGGATTGCTTGAGCCCAAGAGTTGGGGCTGCAATGAGCTAAGCACTCTAGCCTAGACCACAGGCCATGTTTTTGCAACCTCGATATATTATGAAATGAAAATAGTTTTTTATAGAACTGTCACCTGGCCAGATTTTGAATTTTGATATGCATATAAATGCATAGGATTTTTCAATTTTAGTATTTACTATAAATTTAGTTTTCATGAATGAGAAAAGATAATCATATCCACATTTAAAAATTTTTTCTAATAATTGAGTATATTTTTTAATGATTTCTTCACTGGTTTGGGTTTTCCTACCCCATTCAAGAATGATAATCTGGCCAGGTATGGTGGCCCACACCTGTAATCCCAGCACTTTGGGAGGCTGAGGCAGGTCACCTGAGGGAGTTCAAGACCAGCCTGACCAACAGGAAGAAACCTTGTCTTTACTAAAAATACAAAATGAGCCAGGTAGGGGTGGTGGCGCCTGCCTATAATCCAGCTACTTGGGAGGCTGAGGCAGAAGAATCACTTGAACCTGGGAGGGGAGGTTGCAGTGAACAGAGATGGTGCCATTGCATTCCAGCCTGGGCAACAAGAGCGAAACTCTGTCTCAAAAAAAAAAAAGAATGATAATGTACAAGACTTTTCTAGTGACTATTCCTAAGTTGTTTGTCACTCTGTGGAGATTATGTTTTTAAAATCATTTAAACAGCTAAGAGATAACAAATTTCAGACCATGCTTACTATGCATTTATAGCAGATATTTAAGAAGTATTTCATAAGTAGAAAAACTATAAGAACACTAAGAATACATAGTTTCAGCAGCAGGGTAAGGTGGCTCATGCTTTGTAATCCCAGTGCTCTGCAAAGCTGAGGCAGAAAGATCACTTGAGGCCAGGAATTCAAGACCAGCCTTGGCAACATAGTGAGACCTCATCTCTACAAAAAAAAAAAAAATTTATTAGCTGGGCATGCTGGCACACACCTGTAGTCCTAGCTGCTCAGGAGGCTGGGGCAGGAGGATTGCTTGAGCCCACGAGTTGGAGGCTGCAATGCACTATAAGTGAACCACTTTACTCTAGCCTAGACAACAGAACAAGACTCTGTCTCAAAATAAAATAAATGTGCGTATATATGTGTGAGGGGTGTGTGTGTGGTTTCATTTTAGAATAAGTAAAAAATTCAGTACCTTCCTCTTCACAAAATCTGACCAGGTGACAGTTCTATAAAACTGTCAAAATTCTAAGAACGTTACTCACCTCATTTCTCTGTATTCTTTTTCTCATTTTCTAGTTCGAAGAATTCTTCTGGTTACATTTAGAAGATTGTTGCATTGATTAGTGGAATGTGATGTACTTTTATATTCTTTTAAAAATGCATTTTAATGGGGAAAAAAGTATCAGCAGGGGACTGACAGCTGTTTTGAATTATAATAGGTTATATTAGAAAAAAACCCCGCATGGCTTAGTAAGATTTTCTTAAGAAAACTCTGGCAACTAACTAATCTTCATTTGCAGGAATCCAATGGAATTTTATAGAAAATGGCAATTTAAAATATATTTTCTTTTAATATGAATAGAAATGTTTTCTTTTCTTTTTCTTTGTTTTTTTTTTTTTGAGGCGGAGTTTCGCTCGTTACCCAGGCTGGAGTGCAATGGCGCGATCTTGGCTCACCGCAACCTCCGCCTCCTGGGTTCAGGCAATTCTCCTGCCTCAGCCTCCCAGATTGATCTGCCAGCAAAACTGAACCTAAATTAACATAGGTTAGTCTAAATAACATATTTTACTGCAAAATACTAATTTGTTTGATGTTACAAACAAATCAGGGTGCTGTGCCAAGTCTCATGGGGGATAGTTATGTAGTATACGGTAAATGTTTGGTATACCATATGTCATGCCAAACCTCTGTCACTACAGTGGGCATGGCGTTAGGTTCAGGAGGCCAAGAAGAGACCCAGAGCCAGCAAAGGAGATGTGGGGTTTTATTGGGGGCCTACATACAAAGGAGAGGGTCCAGTGGCAGTGGGCTGGACGGGATAACCACCTTACATACAGTCCAGTGACAGTGGTCTGGGCAGAAGAACCACAACCGCTTGCCATAGCATTTCCACTTAGCACTTCTGCCTAACAACCTCTACCTGGCAATCTTTATTCAACCCAAAACTTGGGACCTTACTCCCCTGTAGGGTTTGTGTTCCATGGGTCAGTTTGGGGGCTCAGATGTCCTTATAGACAAGGAAGGAATCTCTGGGTTGGCCACTTCTGGATTTCTTAGCTCAGAACACACATTCAGGTATATCTACCATACAAGGTCATTCTAAGGGTATGCTTAAATTATTGCAGTTAGGTGTGTTTAACCATGTTATTTATTTTTGAAAGCAAAGGAAAAAAGTGAATTTTTGAATGTATATGGCTCCAAAAATTGCCTTTTGGAAAGGAATTGTAGACCTGTATTCTTAACACTCTTTAATTGATACTTTAAGCTGATGATGATTAAATATATATTTTATTGGTAGAACTAAGACTGAGAGTGTATGTAACCACTCTGTAGTTTATAGGTAAAGTTTAATTATCAAGAATGTGGGGAATATGAAGAGTAGAATAAACTCACTGGTTATCTATAGATATTCACTGTAAATAAAAATATATTACTTAAGGCCAGGTGCAGTGGCTCACGTAATCCCAGCACTTTGGGAGGCCGAGGTGGGCAGATCATGAGGTCAGGAGTTCAAGACCAGCCTGGCCAGCATGGCAAAACCCTGTCTCTACTAAAAATACAAAAATTAGCCAGGCGTTGTGACTAGCGCCTGTAATCCCAGCTACTCAAGAGGCTGAGGCAGGAGAATCACTTGACCCCAGAAGGCGGAGGTTGCAGTGAGCCAGGATTGTCCCATTGCACTCTAGCCTGGGAGACGAGCAAGACTCTGTCTCAAAAGAGAAATGAAATACACACGCACATATATATATATGACTTAAAATACTAGGGGAGAGACAGGAGAAGGAAGTTACTAACTTAAGTTCAGTATTGCTCACAGTAGAAAACCAATGGATAATGGCCCAAAAACAGGGAATGTAAAATGTTCTATAAAGTATAAGTAAAGTTACCTATGGGGCAGGCAGGGACTATAATAGAGTAGACAGGGACAGCTATTCATATTCTTTAGATATATCTTATGTTTTTTATTTTAACTTTATACCCACTTAAATATTTTAAGTAATTATATAACAAAATTAAATTAAAAATGTAATAACTAAAAATCAAAATAAATCTTACAAAGTGCATTTCCAGGTAGTTATATAATTACACAGAAAAAACTATTCCAAGTGACTTACATACACAGTAATTTATAGAATATTCCAAGTTGGGTATATCCTAAAGATAAAAAGAATTATAAAAAACAAAATTAAAAATAAAAAGATTTTCATTTATCATATTGATGATAGTGTTAATATTTTTATTCTCAGGTTGTGTGAATATTTTGTGATAAGCAATTTTGTAGGCTGCATTGAGAATAGAGGGTTTTCGCATGTGAGAAAAGAGAAATGATATAAGATCAATGAGATTAAGTAAAAATCCTATAAACCTGAATTTGAATTAGAAGCAACAGTATAAACTAATGATAATGTGTATTTATATATCTGTGTACATGTTTATATAGATATGTGTGTATATACTGTCTTGGATCTGTGTACTGAAATGGCATTGAGTATCCCTATTACTGAGATTGTGGATTCCGAATACCATTTCGTACTAAAAGGAATTAGGGCTTCTTTAAGTAAATGACTGGTTCCAAGTTGAAGGCAAAACAAATATAAGATATGCCTGGAATAAGTTATAATGCCAGAAAGGTAAGGAAGCTCTTGGAGGCGGAGGTTAAGATTATGTCATAAGGTCAGGAACCAATTTGAATAAGGCTCTGCTGTCCAAAGACGGGACAGTTTGAACTTCAATAAGGATAACCACAAAGAATTGAAACCTATCACATAAGTTTGTTCATAAGTCTATGAATTCATAACTTTTAAAACTCACTGATTGTCTTTAAGGATGCTAGGAAGCTGTTACTAATTGTTTTGAAAATTAGTAAATAGAAGTAAAAAAGTATTCATTTATTCTGTTCTTACTATACAGACTGCATCAGGACAACTGAATAGTTGATGAGTTTTTTTTATAGAAATATTCCTGCTAGCAAATAAAGAAAGAATGATAGACTATCACGTGATTGTTTTATAGCCCCCTTAATGGATTGCTCTAGTTGGTGATCATTAGTAACTGCTTATATCAAAGAAAGGGAATTCAGTAGACATTTGAACTTACCGTTGGAAGTACATACTACCTGCCACCTGTGAAGCAGTCTTGGCAAAAAAGAAAAAAAAAAGTGTTTTGCTTTGTTTTGTTTGTTTTCAGAAACAGAGTCGGTCTGTTGCCCAGAGTGGAGTGCAGTGGTATCTCGGCTCACTGCAACCTCCACCTCCCAGGTTCAAGCGATTATTGTGCCTCAGCCTCCAAGTACCTGGCAACACTGGTGCGTGCCACCACACTGGCTAATTTTTTTTATTTTAGTAGAGATGTGGTTTCAGCATGTTGCCCAGGCTGGTCTGGAACTCCTGAGCTCAGGCAATCCAGTCCACCCACGTCAGCCTCCCAAAGTGCTAGGATTACAGGCATGAGCCACCACGTCTGCTCCCCACCAAAAAAGATTTTAATACAGAATGATCCTGAATCTGATGAAAGCTCTAGATGTGTTTATTAATTTGTTGTAAATACAAGAGTCAGAAGAACATACTAAACTACATCATGGTAATATATTTAGCAGAATCCAAACTATAGGAAACTACCAGGTAACCTGATTTCTTCAACAACAAAAAAATTGTAGAGGAGAGGGAACCCATATAAGGAGATTGAAGAGACATAGCCATCCAGTCACAATGTGTAGACCTTATTCAGATCCTGATTCAAACAAAGAAAAAACGATTTGGGAAATGTTAACACTGCCTAGGAGGTTCATATTAAGGAATTATTGTTTGTTTTAGATGTGATAGTGGTACTGTAGTTGCTTTACATACTTCCTTCTAGAGGTAAATAGGGAAATATTTACAGGTGAAATAATATGCTATCTGATTTGCTTGAAAATAATCTAGAGGAATTGGGTAGATAGTGGACTGGGATATGGTTGATACTTACACCTGTAATTTCAGCACTTTGGGAAGCTGAGGCGGGAGAATCACTTGAGTCCAGGAGTTTGAGGTTGCAGTGAGCTATATTGGTGCCACTGCACTCCAGCCTTGGCAACAGGGCAAGACGCTATTTCTAAAGAAAAAAACAAAAAACAGCTACAAATTGGTAAATGTTGGTTGAAACTTGGCAATGGGTGGAGGTCCATTAACTATTTACTTTTTTATAGTATATTTTTTCATTTTTATCACAAAAAATTATGAAAGTTTCTCCTGCAAAGGAAGGAAAAACTAGTAGGAAGGAATAAGAATAGAGAAACTCAGTCATTTAATTGTCCTTTGTATATGAATGCTAGGAGATTTGATGTTTATGGAGTATTAATCACAATCAAGAAATGTTTTACTGTTCAACAGTGCACAGCACCACAGAGATTGAGATCTGTCCCTGTACTTCACTGGGGTGATAAAGTGGAAACTAGAGACTTAAATGTCGAGTAATAACAGCAGTCCAGTGGACACAGAGAAGCATAAGGAAGACGTAGCAGTTTCCTTCAGAAAGGTTGGAATAGGACTGAAGACTTTTGAGATGCTTTCTTGTTTAGCAGGGATGTAGAGTTCGGAGGATAAGACACATGCTAGATGAGGGATTGAAGGCTTGTCCTCTGGTCTCGGCTTTGCTGTTTTACTTTTTTTTTCCCCCTTGGAGATGGAGGAGTTTCACTTTTGTCGCCCAGGCTGGAGCGCAGTGGCGTGATTTCAGGTTCAAGCAATTCTCCTGCCTTAGCCTCTCAAATAGCTGGGATTACAGGCGCCCACCACCACAGCCAGCTAATTTTTTGTATTTTTAGTAGAGACGGGGTTTCACCATATTGGCCAGGCTAGTCTCAAACTCCTGACCTTGGATCCACCCACCTCGGCCTCCCAAAGTGCTGGATTTACAGGTGTTAGCAACCACACCTGGCTCATTTTACTCTTTATTTGACTTTGGGTAAGTCATTTTAACATCTCTACTTTAATTTCCTCATTCAGAGTATTGAGAATGATGCCCATCCTGTCTTCAGGAAAGTCTTGGTGTAAGAATAAAGTGACTGAGCACATGAAAAAGCCCTTGGTAAACCATATATTCCCATTCTGATGTGAGATACTCCTTCTACAGTCACTAAAAGGAACATGAAGTTGGGGGGAATGTTTAAAAAAGGGAGTGAGGAGGGGAGGTATGCCATTGCTTTTCTGTTTTAATGTTTTCGTGGGTTTTTTTCCATTTTTTAAATTGTCGCTTAAAAATATATTTACCATTTTAGCCAGTTCTAAGCGTATATATAGTTCTGCGACATTAAGTACATTCAGATTGGTGTGCAGCCATCACCACCATCCATCTCCAGAACTTTCTCATTTTCCCCAGCTGAAACTTTGTACTTACTAAATACTAACTCCCCAGCCCCTGACAACCATCCTTCTACTTTCTGTCTCTATGAATTTGATTACTGTAAGTACTTAATATAAGTGGAATCCCTATTTGTCCTTTTGTGACTGGCTTATTTCACTGAACATAATGCTGTCAAGATTCATCGGTTTTAGCAGGTGTCAGAATTTCCTTCCTTTTTAAGGCTGAATAATCCACTCTAAGTATACACCACATTTTGTTTCTCCATTCATTTGTCTGTGGACACTTGAGTTGCTTCTACCTTTTGGCTATTGTGAATAATGCTCTTATGAACATGGGTGTATACATATGTATTTGTATTGAGGAAGCAGTGTGTTTTTAAAAATTATTGCTTATGGAAACATCCAGAGTCATATTCGAGGATATATGTACACTGTGATCTATGAGGCTTTTTTCTAGGAAATTTTTTGTTTCCGAGTACTAATCCAATTTTTTTAACCGCAATCTTCTAAGAGTCTAAGACTATAAAGGAATATGGATCCCAAGAGATAATTTTTGGACTCTAAATCTTAAAGAATGATTACAGATAAGCCTTTTCTTAATTTTTTTTTTTAACTAATTTTATTCAGCAGTTTTCAACTTAATGCCAGGTACTGTATTATGTGGTGAGGATTTAGAGTTGAATAAATGAAATTCAAGTGGTGAAAAGTACTACTGCAAAGAAAACAAACTGAAGAAAGGTAATAGTGAATGATGGTATAGGATGTTATTTTATATAGGCTAACCAGGGAAGTCTTCTCTGAGAGGTGGCATTTGAGCAAAGACTTCAGTGAAATGAGAATGTGAACCACGTGAAGACATTTCGGAAGAGCGGTGCAGGCAAAGGGAAGAGCCCTGAGGTAGGAGCAAGAAATGCTTTTCAAGGAGACAACTCAGGGATCACATGACAGCCTATCTCGACCAGTACCTTGTACCTGTATGACAAAATCAGTTGTTGTAAGATATCTCTAGAAAGTAGAGTACAGGGCTGGATGTGCTGGCTTATGCCTGTAATCCCAGCACTTTGGGAGGTTGGGTAGGAGGATCATTTGAGGCCAAGAGTTCAAGACCAGCCTGGACAACATTAGCGAGACCCCATCTCTACAAAAAAAAAAAATGTTTTAAGTTAGCTGGACATGGTGACATGCACCTGCCCTAGCTATTTGGGAGGCTGAGGCTAGAGGATTGCTTGGGCCCAGGAATTATGAGCTATAATTGTGCCACTGCACTTCAGCCTGGGCAACACAGTGAGACTCTGCCTCTTAAAAATAAATAAAAAAGAAAAGTATAGAAAAACTGAAAATGGGAAAATGATAGGGTTAATTTATTTACGTATTCTATTAATTAATCTAGAAAATACTGTATTTGTGGTATGGGAGATGCTGGGAAGATATTAGCATTGACATGAAATTCCAGTAATGATTATCACATAGAAGACATAACCTTTTCCTCTGAGACATTACTTTCTTGGCAAAGGGGCATGTGCAGTGAACCCAAAAGGATATGTTATCATCTGTTCAGGGAAGACAGAATAAGACAACTGGTAAAGAAAATTTGAGTTTTAAGAAATGTCTAAAAATTTTAGATAACAAAATATATTAATAACCAAGTATCTTACTGTGATATATATGATAATAGTATAGATACATGTACTATTAGGAGAACACAGACTCAGATCTTAAGAGAAGTTTGAGATCACTCATATTTTGCTGGGTGCTGTGCAGTACTGTGAAGTTATGCCAGAAATAACTTTGGGCCTCAAGAAATAAACACCATTACTTCTTAGACTCTCCATTTATCTTTTTACAAACATTTATAAATATCCTCATTTAAAGATAAATGAATTATCTTGGGAGAATGCTGTATTGTAATACAAGGAATATTATCTTTAGAAATGAGCTATTAATATTAGAAAGCTTTTGTTTTTAGACTTCTTTATGTTCTGTTTGAATTGTTTCTTCCTTGTTTATGTCTTTTTTTTTTTTAAAGAGAGACGGGGTTGTTATGTTGCCCAGCCTGGTCTTGAACTCCTGACCTCAGGCAGTCTTCCTTAGCCTCCCATAGTGCTGGGATTACAGGCCTGAGCCACCCTGGCCTCCTTCATATGTCTTTCTCAGACTTCAAATCCGTTACCTTTATCACCCCAGTGGACCCATAAATTGCTTCTCCTGTATGTATCTTGGTTCACAGCATTCAGTTATGCAAGGTAGAGACTTCAGTCATCATTTCCTTCTTCCTCTCCACCATCCCCCTTACCAGTTTGGTGAGCATTCTACACTACGTTGTTTGATGATAAGGACCTCATATGTATTATCTTAATTTTTATTATAGATACCTACTATAGTTTGCTGTTCCCCGCATTTCATGTGTTGGAAACTTAATTCCCTTTGTATGTCAATTGAACATAGAGCCTTTGGAAAGTAATTAGGATTAGATAAAATCATCAGGGTTGGGGGTGCCATAATGGGGCTGGTGTCTTTATAAGAGGAAGAGAGACCTGAGCTGACATGCATGCTCTTGCCCTCTTGCTATATGATGCCCTTAGCCATGTTATGGCACAGCAAGAAGGCCCTCAGCAGATACTGGGGTGGTCTTGGACCTCCCACCCTCCAGAACTTTAAAAAATAAATTTCTTTTCTTTTTAAATCACCCAGTTTATGCTATTCTGTTATAGCAACAGAAAACAGACTAAGACAAGATCCTAAACAAATGTAAAATAGTGTTTTTAAGATGCAGACTTACATTGCCTTAACAAGGCCAAGAATATCTGTTGCATTCTGATATATTTAGACTATAATATCCTCTCCTAGTGTTCTGCTACAAGTGGGTAGCACAGGACAAGCAATGGAGTTGAAGAAAAATTATAGTTACAGGAAAGGCCTCTAATAATCCTTGTGAGGGTAAGCGTTTTGTCTGGTTTTCTACTTCTTGTTTTTCATAAGGGGCCTTGTTGATGTCTCTTACGGAGCGGGTCTCTTACAGCTGAACATTCTCAAAACTTGTTCATCATCACAACCACTGGGACTTTGACAGGGACCACTATGTACAAGATTCTAACTGTAGACTTCAGAAGAAACTCAGGAGGAACACATTTTTCATTCGACATGCCAACAATGATTCTTTAAATAGCAGGTATTCTGATGGGCGGGAGTTCATCAGAATGGACTGAGTGGCCAATATTAAACCATTATATATAGCTTGTAATTCTTTTTCACTGAAAATATAAAATAATGGGTCCCCCACTTCCATATTTATTTAGACTCTTAGTCTCCATAATGTGAAGAAAAACAAAATTTTACTATATAATTACCTTCAACTTCTAAGCCATTATGTCTTCCTATTTATAAGAATTTGAATAATTCATAGGGCCATTCACATGCCTATTCCTTTGATTATCTAACAGTTTGGAATTTGAACTGTCTTGTGAAGACTGCCCTGGGTAAGGAAACCTTTGAGTTTCTGTTTGGTTCTTTGTCCTCTTCTGTCTGCAGCCATAGTCTCAGTCTCAGGCTTACTATAGGTAAGTTTGCTTATCTCTCCAGCTCTACTTGTGGAACCCACAGTAACTTATCAACAAGAAATATACCCTTGTATTTTTAACATTTGCTAAGTTGGTAACAGAAAATCTGAATGTTTCGGCTTTGAATGGAATTTAGGAGAAACTGGATTTTTTTCCTTTAAATTCAGTTTATTTGAATGTATTCTCTGATGTCTGTTCTATTTCTTTTTGCAAATCCTCTTTAATCTCAAACTAGGCCAGGCGTGGTGGCTCATGCATGTAATCCCAGCACTTTTGAGAGGCCAAGGCCAGCAGATCACCTGAGGTCAGGAGTTTGAGACCAGCCTGGTCAACATGGTGAAACCCTGTCTCTACTAAAAATACAAAAATTAACCAGGTATAGGGGTGTGTGCCTGTAATCCCAGCTACTTGGGACTGAGGCAGGAGAATCGCTTGAACCCGGATGGTGGAAGTTGCAGTGTGCTGAGATCGCACCACTGCCCTCTAGCCTGGGCGACGGCTTAAAAATAAAAATAAAGAAAATCAAATCTAGACTCAGTTTTGTCACTGTCTCTAAATCTGGAGTGAACCATCTATCTGTACACTGTCAAACCATCAATAAAAACAGTTGTCCCTGATTAGAACAGTGATTTCCTTTGTTTAATCAAATATTGTGTGCCTGGCTCAATGCTTGTTTTCTATATCATAAACACAGAGGCCCTAAATGGCAGGTACCATTACCTATGAGAGTTGATTGGACAAGTTGTACAGTTTATCTTGCAGGGCCTCATCATAATTTTTCACCCTCCGCTTATAGGCTATTTTTCCTGGCGTTTGGGGAAAACTTTTCAGTTTTCCTTCCAGAGCTACTTCAGTTTTGGGAGATTCTAGCTGCTAGAAGACAACAAAACTTTTGGGGATGGCCGGGCCAAGGCAGCCTCTGCACTGACTGCTGTAGGCATCACTGCTCAGGTCCTCTGCCGAAGACCCAGATAGGATGAATAAGCAACACCCATTGGCCTAGAGTCAGGCTTCCCTCTGTGGGGCCATTTTCAGCCCTCTAATTCCCATTTTCCATCTGTTGCTTCAGGAGGACCTTATTTGAGGTTGTAGGTCAGGCTGCAGCATTTGGAGTGTGAGCTCTGAGATAAAAGCGGCGGAGTGGGAGAAGCCCATTCATGTCTTCACAGTGTCGCCACATACATTAACTCACCACTTTCCAGGAATTGATTCTCTGCTTTAAATGGCTAGAAACTGAATTTTTTTTTTAAGACTATATCAACATATTTAAGATGTAGTTCATCCAGTCCAGGTCAGACCTGGCACAGGCCCAGGTTCCTCAAAAGGCGTTTTTCTTTTCATGGGCTCCTGTTTCTGCTTTCCAAGTGGCAGTCCATATTATCTTTTATTTCTTTTAACTTTTTTTTTTTCCTGAGACGGGGTCTTGCTATGTTGCCTAGGCTGGTCTTGAACTCCTAAACTCAAGCGAGCTGCCTAACTTAGCCTCCTGAAGTGCCAGCATTACAGGCATGAGTCACCTCGCCTGGCCAGCAGTTCATATTATCTTAACTCTTAAAACAACCTTGCAAATTAGGTGTTATTATATTGTCCCCATTTTAGAGATAATGCCAGGACCTTATTAACACTTACTTTCCTGGACTGTAGCAAGAATCCTGACAAGTCTTTCTGCATCAAGCATCTTCCAGTAGTCTTTCTATAACAGAATTATAATGGTTCTGCTTTTCTCCTACTATTCTGTGCTTTGCTCCAGTCATTCCTCTATTGTGTTCTGAACAAAGACCCAATACCTTAGTATGGCATTTGAGACTTTTTTTTTTTTGAGACAGGATCTTGTTCTGCCTCCCAGACTACAGTGCACTGGCATGCTCTATAGCTCACTGCAGCATCAGTCTCCTAGGTCTAAAATGATCCTCTTGCCTCAGCCTCCTGAATAGCTGGGACTACAGGTGCACACCACCTCTCCTGGCTAATTGTTTTTTTGTTTTGTTTTTGAAACAGTCTCACTCTGTCACCTAGACTGGAGTGCAGTGATGTGATCTTGGCTTACTGCAACCTCTACCTCTTGGGTTCAAGAGTTTCTCATGCCTCAGCCTCCCAAGTTGCTGGGATTACAGGTATATGTACCACCACGCCCAGATAATTTTTGCATTTTTAGTAGAGACAGAGTTTTGCCATGTTGGCCAGGCTAGCTGCAAACTCCTGACCCCAAGTGATCAGTGCTGGGATTACAGGTGTGAGCCACTGCACCCAGCCTAATTGTTTTTAGTAGAGACAAGGGCTCACTGTTTTGCCCAGGCTAGCCTTGAACTCCTGACCTCAAGCTATCGTCCTGCCTCAGCCTCCCAAAGTGTTGAGATTACAAGTGTGAGCCACTGTGCCCAGCCATTTGAGGCTTTTTGATCTAATTCATACCCATACTCAAAACATACGTACCTTTAGGCCTTGGACATGATATTTATCAGCATTCATGGTAGTGCTAACATTGATTCATTCAAATACTGTATGCTTTGTAGTCTGTGGTGAATGGTAAGGATTCTAAGAAAAACAAATGAAATACCTACTCTTGGGAAACCTAAAGTTTAGTCGAAATGTAAGTAATTATGCTTCAGAATTAGTAGATAATAGAGTTGTAGGGTTATGAGAACTGAGAGTGGTACGCTAACTGGGACAGGAGTTATTTCTATATATGTATCCTGTTTTGTTCCACCTGGAATAACCTATCCTTTTTGTTTGTTTTTGAGCTCGCTCTGTTGCCCAGGGTAGAGTGCAGTGGCATGCAACCTCCACCTGCCAGGTTCAAGTGATTCTTCTGCCTCAGCTTCCTGACTAGCTGGGATTACAGGCACATGCCTCACTAATTTATTTATTTATTTTTTTTGTATTTTTAGCAGAGACAGGGTTTCATTATGTTGGTCAGGCTGGTCTCAAACTTCTGACCTCATGATCTGCCTGCCTCAGCCTTCTAAACTGCTGGGATTATAGTTGTGAGCCACCATGCCAGGCCAACCTATCCTTTTTTTACTCAACATATTCCTGTTGATTCTTGAAGCCAGATGGTAGATGGGTGGATGGATGGGTGATTGATTAAGCATAACATAGTGTCATCCTGCCATCAAGGAACATGTAGTCTAGCTGTAAATACTCTGAAAGCCACTTTTCTTTTGCTTTGATTTCATATGCTCTCCTTTCAGGTAAGTCATTTTTTGCTCTATGTGAGTGATTGTTTTAAACACAAAAAGTACACTGTCAGGTGTGTATTCACTTCCCATTTCTGGAGTGGAATTATATGTCTACTCTGGACATTTTTCCTTCAAGTTTTAGAGAAAAAAATGCAAAGATAAGATTACACATAGATAGAAGAAACTGAATGCTAGGCCCACCTCTGCAACTCACTAGCTCTATCTTAATATTTTTAATGGACCATAATTCATCTTTTCCTTAGTGTGTTGCTGCTGTTGTAAATATTATTGTTTTATGTTATTGGTATTTTTAGGGTTTTCAGTGCTAGGTGGAGGTCATCTGCCTCTATATTCAGTGGCTCCAAAGAGACATATTAGCTTAGTTGTGGCTTTCTAAACTCCCCCTCTAGTCTCTTTCTGAAGATACCTTCAAAAGATGGGTTTATTGCTGATTCTGCTTCTGCTTGGTGTTCACAGTCTCTTTTTGTCTTGTTGCTCTTGAAATGCAGCCAAGAATAGAACTGAAGTTTTACAAAGAAACAAAGTAATCCTAACTCTTTGTGACTTTTGGCAAGTTACTAACCTCAGCCTCATCAGTCAAAAAGATACTGGGTTAATTAAATTAGTTAATACAGGTGAAAGCTCTGAGAACAGGCTGACACATAGTAAACTCTCAGTGTTGTTACATTAAGTAAAATGTGATTGGGGTATGACAAAGGAAGCCATTTTCTGTTAACTTAGGTTTGGGTTTTTTTTGTTTTTAAGAAATTTTATTTATTTTTTAACAGAAACGGGGTCTCACTAGGTTTCCAAGACTGGTCTTGGAACTCCTGGGCTCAAGTAATCCTCCCACCTCAGCCTCCCAAAGTTCTGGGATTACAGGTGTGAGCCACCACACCTAGCCTTCTTTATTTCTTTTAAAACTTTCCTTTATTTCTAAGCTGCTCTGGAAATGTGAGATTTAGCTATACGTATGACCATTCATCCCAATTTGCCTGCCCAGACCTGGGCCACATGTATTCTGGCATCCCCTGTGGTATGTACCCCTTTTCGCTCTCAAGCTTCTTGGTTTGAATAATGCATTATATTAAGAACAGAATGGGGATGGGGCTTGGCTTCTGCTCAACCCCACTAGCATTCTTTCATGCATTCCCACTAATCACAAATCCCACACCACTGCCTCACTGGCGCTATACCCACTAATCCCAAGGCTTTAGTCATACAAAGAAAATAGCCATTCTTCTGTGCTTTCATAATGTTTAACCATGCCTTTTACCTAAAGAACTCCAGAAACTGGCCTTAGGAGATCCAAAATCGAACCAAGGTTGCTGTGTGTCTCACCTCTGGAAGGAATGCTGTACAATTGATTTACAGCCTTGTTTTTGCCAACCAGACCACCAGTTAACCAATACTCAAGATAACTATCACAACCGGCTTTACTAACCTGCATACCCTCCCCCTCACATGCTTTGCCTAGCCCAGCCTGCATACCTTACCCATGATGTCAATTCCTGCACTTTGGCTAATAAAAAAATCCTTACTGGCTCTTTTCAGGGAACCCACCTCCGTTGTCTGTCTCCCTTACGCTCTAGCACAGTAGGACAAGCCCCAAAATAAAAGCTTTGTCTGGGAAATCTGTTTGTCCCTTTGTTAATTTTCATTACATGGAGAGTCCAAATGCCTATGGTCTGTAACAATATTGTTATCTTAGATTTGACAGGAGTGAAGCATTAGTATAGTTTTATATTTCTCTTTCTTTATGGTTTTTCTTTTGGTTTTTTGTTTTTGTTTTTGAGAAAGTCTCACTCTTTTGCCCAGGCTGGAGTGCAGTGATAGGATCATAGGTCACTGCAGCTTGAACTCCTGGCACAAGCAATCCTCCTGCCTCAGCCTCCCAAGTAGCTAGGACCATGGGCACGTACCACTACACCTGGCTAATTTTATGTATGCATGTATATATATGTGTAAAAAAATTTTTTTTTGTAAAGATAGGGTTCTACCATGTTGCTCAGGCTGGTCTCTAACTCCTGGCCTCGAGCAGTCCTCCTCCTCTGTCTCCCAAAGCACTGGGATTATAGGCATGATATAGGCATGAGCCACCAAGCCAGGCCATTAACTTTTATTTGTATTCACATTTGCCCCCACGTTCCTATCCTATCCCTAAAGTCACACTAAAAGGGAAATATTTTTAAAATGTGTAATTCTGGTGCCTTTTTTTTTCCCCTCTGTAGATTAACATTTAGTATGGAAATACTTTCCAGCTGGGCAGAGTAGCTCACACCTGTATCCCAGGACTTTGGGAGGCCATGATAGGCAGATCGCTTGCGCTCAGGAGTTCGAGACTAGCCTGGACAACATGGCGAAACCCTATCTCTACCCAAAAAGAAAAACACACACACGCAAAAATTAGTTGGGCATGGTGGCACACGCCTGTAGTCCCAGCTACTCAGGAGGCTGAGGTAGGAGGATTGCTTGAGCCCAGGAGGTAGAGGTCGCAGTGAGCTGAAATCATGCCACTGTACTCCAGCCTGGGCAACAGAGCTTGACTCTGTCTCAAAAAAAGGAAAGAAAGGAAGGGTGGGAGGAGTTCCTTGTTTTTATTTTCTACTGATCCATGGACTCAGCAAGACTCTGTCTCAAAAAAAGGGCGGGGGGGGCCGGGCACAGTGGCTCAGGCCTGTAATCCCAGCACTTTGGGAGGCCAAGGTAGGCAGATCATGAGTCAGGAGTTCGAAACCAGCCTCACTAACCTGGTGAAACCCCATCTCTATTAAGAATACAAAAATTAGCAGGGCGTGGTGGCACATGCCTAAAGTCCCAGCTACCTGGGAGGCTGAGGCAGGAGAATAGCTTGAACCTGCGAGGCGGAGGTTGCAGTGAGCTGAGATCACACATGATGATAGGGTGTCGATTTTAGATCTTTCCTTGCTTCTCATGTGGGTGTTTATTGCTATATATTTCCTGCTAGACACTGCTTTAAATGTGTCCCAGAGATTCTGGTATGTTGTATCTTGGTTCTCGTTGGTTTCGAAGAACATCTTTATATCTGCTTTCATTTCATTGTTTATCCAGTCAACATTCAGGAGCCAGTTTCAGTCTCCATGAAGCTGTGCGGTTCTGAGTTAGTTTCTGAATTTTGAGTTCTAACTTGATTACACTGTGGTCTGAGAGACTGTAGCAGAACACAAGAAATAACTAAGAGCAGAATTGAAGATAGAGACACAAAAACCCATCAAAAAATCAATAAATCCAGGAGCTGAGTTTTTTTTTTATTTTTATTTTTTATTTTATTTTTTTTATTATTTTTTTTTGGGGGGGTGGAAGGCAGGAAGGAAGGGAATAAGGACGGTAGGGAGGAAGGAAGGGATGAAGGAAGGAAGGAAGGGAGGAAGCGGGGAGGGAGGGAGGGAGGGAGGAAAGGGAAGAAAGGAAATCAAGCAATGAAAGAGACATTGCCGACCTGGATCTAGAGGTTTACAAGTTGATTTCTTTTTTTTTGAGAGAAGGAAAGAAAAAAAAAAAAATAAGTAAAGGAGAGGAAGAAAGAAGAAGAGAAAGAGGGAGAGTAAATGGAAATATTGCTTTATTTTGAAAAAAATTGGGTATTAATAATGGCCAATCAATGTTTCATTTAAACTAATGGGTAGGTGTGATGTGGTATTGACAAGAATGTATATTTTGTGTATTTGAAGTGGAGAGCTCTATAAATATTTATTAAGTTTACTTGTTCTGGATCTGAGTTCGAGTCCTTGATATCCTTATTAATTTTCTGTCTCATTGAATCTAAGTCTCCTATCTGGGTGTTAGGATCGTTAGCTCTTGTTGTTGCATTGATCCTTTTACCACTATATCTTTGTTGCTTTAAAATCTATTTTATCCGATACAAGAATTGCAACTCCTGCTTTTTATTTATTTATTATTTATTATTGCTCTCCATTTGGTTGGTAAATCTTTCTCCATCCCTTTGTTTTGAGTCTTTGTGTATCCTTGCATGTGAAACAGGTCTGGATGTAACATGTCGTTGGGTTTTGGCTGTGTCTTTTGATTGGGAATTCAGTCAATTTAAATTTAGGGTTACTGCCATTTGATGTTGACTGGCTGTTTTATCCATTTGTTGGTGTAAATTCTTCTTTATGTTGGTGCTCTTTACTTTTTGGTGTATTTTTAGAAAGGCTAATACTGGTTGTTTCTTTCTATGTGTAATGCTTCTTTCAGAAGCTCTTGTAAAGCAGGCCTGCTGGTAACAAAATCTCTGAGTTCTTGCTTGTTCATAAAAGATTTTATTTTTCCTTCAGTTGTGAAGCTTAGTTTGGCTGGATATGAAATTCTGGGCTGAAGGTTCTGTTCTTTGAGGATGTTGAATATTGGCCCCCACTCTCTTCTGGCCTGTAGAGTTTCTGCCGAGAGATCTGCTGTAAGTCTGATAGGCTTGCCTTTGTGGGTAATCTGACCTTTCTCTCTGGCTGCCCTTAGTATCCTCTCCTTCGTTTCAACCCTGGTGAATCTAACGAGGATGTGCCTTGGGGTTGCTCTTCTTGAGGAATATCTTTGTGGTGTTCTCTGTATTACCTGGGGTTGAATGTTGACCTGCTTTGCTAGTTTAGGAAAATTTTCCTGGATAATATCCTGAAGGGTATTTTCCATCTTGGATTCATTCTCTCCGTCGCATTCAGGTACACCTATCAAACGTAAATTTGGTCTTTTCACATAGTCCCACATTTCTTGGAGACTTTGCTCATTCCTTTTTATCCTTTTTTATCTAATCTTTTTTTCACGTTTTATTTCATTAAGTTGGACTTTGACCTCTGATATCCCTTCTTCTGCTTGAACAATTCGAGTGTTTAAACCTGTGCATACTTCTCGGAGTTCCTGTATTGTATTCTTCAGTTCCATTAATTCACTCATACTCCTCTCTAAGTTGTCTATTCTCAATAGGATTTCATCAAACCTTTTTTCAAAGTTCCTAGTTTCTTTACGTTGGGCTACAACGTGTTCTTTTAACTCACCGAAGTTAGTTATTATCCGTTCCTTGAAGAGTGATTCTGTCATCAGGAGGCGCTCGTTCTCCATCAAGCCTTGTTCCATTGTTGATGTGGAACTGTGATCATCTTTAGAGGGAGAGGCATTCTGACTTTGAGTATTCTCAGCTTTTTTACGCTGGTTTCTTCCCGTCAGTGTAAATTTATCCTCCATTGGTAATGTCGTCTTTGAAATTACCAACTTTCAGATTAGGTCTCTTGAGTGGACGTCCAGGTTGTTAGTTCCCAGGGCCAGAGTAGCGGCGTTAAAACTGATGGTGCTTTTCTGCCCAGGATTCTCCTGTCGGGCTTCCTTCTTGTGTCCGTAGTAGTCGACTCTGCCTTCCCGGGGCTCCAAACCTCGGTCAGAAGGGGAACCGGTCCCGTTTACTCTGCGCCGAGCGCTGCCGCGTCGAGGTGCCGGCGGAACTGCTGCCCCGACCACGAGAGTCGCGCTGGCGACTCGTGTGTTTCCACCACTAGGGGGATCTTCTGCTCCGTGAGCGACCAGACTTTGTGTGAAAGTGTGGCGTCCTCTAGTTCTCGGCGCCTTCCCTGAGAGCTGCAATCCCGGGATGTTAGCGATTGGCCATCTTGGATCGTTCTCCGGAGCTGGTTTTTTGAAAAGATCAACAAAATAGACCATTAGCCAGATTAATAAAAAAGAAAAGAGAGAATAATCAACTAGATGCAATAAAAAACAATAAAGGGGATATCACCAGAGATTCCACAGAAATACAAACCACCATCAGAGATTATTACAAACAACTCTGCACATAAACTAGTAAACCTGGAAAAATGGTTAAATTCCTGGACAATTGCATCCTCCCAAGCCTAAACCAGGAAGAAGTTGAAACCCCGAATAGACCAATAACAAGGGCTGAAGTTGAGGCAGCAATTAATAGCCTATCAACCAAAAAAAGCCCAGGTCCAGATGGGTTCACAGCCGAATTCTTCCAGACATACAAAGAGGAGCTGGTACCACTCCTGAAACGATTCCAAACAATCCAAAAAGAGGGAATTCTTCCCAAATCATTTTATGAGACCAACATCATCCTGATACCAAAACCCAGCAGAGACTCAACAAGAAAAGAAAACTTCAGGCCAATATCCATGATGAACATTGATGCAAAAATCTTCAATAAAATACTGGCAAACCAATTGCAACAGCACATCAAAAAGCTTATCCACCACGGTCAAGTAGGCTTCATCCCAGGGATGCAAGGCTAGTTCAACATACGCAAGTCTATAAATGTAGTTCACCACATAAACAGAACTGAAGACAAAAACCACGTGATTATCTCAATAGATACAGAGAAGGCCTTTGACAAAATTCAACAGCCATTTATGCTAAAAACTCTCAATAAACTAGGTATTGACGGAACGTATCTCAAAATAATAAAAGCCATTTACGGCAAACCCACAGCCAATATCATATTCAATGGACAAAAACTGGAAGCATTCTCTTTGAAATCAGGCACTTGACAAGGATGCCCTCTCTGACCACTCCTATGCAATATAGTATTGGAAGTTCTAGCCAGAGCAATCAGGCAAGAAAAAGAAAGCGTATTCAGTTAGGAAAGGAGGAAGTCAAATTGTTTCTATTTGCAGACAGCATGATTGTATATTTATAAGACCCCATTGTCTCAGCCCAAAATCTCCTGAAACTGATAAGCAACTTCAGTAAAGTCTAAGGATACAAAATCAATGTGCAAAAATCACAAGCATTTCTGTATACCAATAACAGACTTAAAGAGAGCCAAATCAAGAATGAACTGCCATTCACAATTCCTACAAAGAGAATAAAATACCCAGGAATATAACTAACAAAGAATGTAAAGGATCTCTTCAAGGAGAACTACAAACCACTGTTCAACGAAATAAGAGAGGACACAAACTGATGGAGAAACATTCCATGCTCATGGTTAGGAAGAATCAATATCATTAAAATGGCCATACTGCCCAAAGTAATTTACAGATTCAGTGCTATCCCCACCAAGCTACCAATGACCTTCTTCACAGAACTGGAAAAAAACACCTTAAACATCATATGGAACCAAAAGAGAGCCTGAATAGCCAAATTAATTCTAAGCAAAAAGAACAAAGCTGGAGGCATCACACTACCTGACTTCAAACTATGCTACAAGGCTACAGTAATCAAAACAGCACGGTACTGGTAGCAAAACAGAGCTATAACCAATGGAACAGAACAGAGGCCTCGGAGGCAGTGCCACACATCTACAACCATCTGATCTTTGACAAACCTGACAAAAACGAGGAATGAGGAAAGGATTCCGTTTATTAAATGGTTCTGGGAAAACTGGCTAGCCATGTGCAGAAAGCAGAAACTGGACCCCTTCCTCACACCTTACACTAAAATTAACTCCACATGGATTAAAGACTTAAACACAAGATCTAACACCATTAAAAACCCTGGAAGAAAATCTAGGCAAAACCATTCAGGACATAGGCATAGGCAAGGACTTCATGACTAAAACACCAAAAGCCAAAATAGACAAATGGGACCTAATCAAACTTCAGAGCTCCTGCACAGCAAAAGAAACAGTCCTTAGAGTGAATCAGCAACCAACAGAATGGGAAAAAATTTTTGCAATCTACCCATCTGACAAAGGGCTGATACCCAGAATCTACAAAGAACTAAAACAGATTTACAAGAAAAAAACAAGCCCATTCAAAAGTGGGCGAAGGATATGAACAGACACTTTACAAAAGAAGACATTCATGAAGCCAAAAAACATGAAAAAAATATCATCACTGGTGATTAGAGAAATGAAAATCAAAACTACATTGAGATAGCATCTCACGCCAGTTAGAATGGTGATCATTAATAAATCTGGAGACAACAGATACTGGAGAGGATGTGGAGAAATAGGCACACTTTTACACTGTTGGTGGGGGTGTAAATTAGTTCAACCATTGTGGAAGACAGTGTGGCAATTCCTCAATGACCTAGGAATAGAAATTCCATTTGACCCAGCAGTCCCATTCCTGGGTATATATCCAAAGGATTAGAAATCATTTTATTATAAGGACACATGCACACAAATGTTCACTGCAGCACTGTTAGCAATAGCAAAGACTTGGAACCAACCCAAATGCCCATCGATGATAAACTGGACAGGGAAAATGTGGCACATATATGCAGCCATAAAAAACGATGAGTTTGTGTCCTTTGTAGGGACATGGATGAACCTGGAAACGATCATTCTCAGCAAACTGACACAAGAACAGAAAATCAAATACTGCATGTTCTCACTCATAGGCGGTGTTGAACAATGAGAACACATGGACAAAGTGGGGAGCATCACACACTGGGGTCTGTGGGGGGGACCTAGGGGAGGGACAGGGGGTGTGGGGAGTTGGGGAGGGATAACATGGGGAGAAATGCCAGATATAGGTGATGGGAAGGAAGGCAGCAAACCACATTGCCATGTGTGTAACTATGCAACAATCTTGCATGTTCTTCACATGTACCCCAAAACCTAAAATGCAATAAAATATATATTAAAAATAGAAAAGAAAGAAAGGGAGGGAAGGAGGGGTTCTCCATTCTTATTTCCTAGATTAATAAACCATACAACTTTGTTAAAATTTTGGGTCTCCTTTTCAGTGCCCTTATTTTACAGCTATAGGAACTGAGGCCCATAGAGATTACATGTGACATGTCCTACATACATGGTAAATTAGTGACATTGATAACAGAATCCTAGAAACCTTAACTCTCACAGTTCTTTCTGTTGCATGAAGCAATAAAAGTGTTACGGCAAAGATTAGCATTTTCCAGTGTGTGTTATGCAAGTTCATTTCTTTATGCCCTTTGGGAGCAACAGGGCTTCTTTAGATCATGCTGAATACTCCCTCTTTACAGTCAACCGTAGCACTTTAAAGGTGCTCAGATGTCCTCAAGTAAAGAAACCTATTTGGCTTTGTTTAATCCTACATTTTCTAAACTTTGGGAAAGCACTTTGGAAAATGCTGGCCTGGGGCTTTCTTTTTTGGGGCTGGGATGCTGGGGGTAGGTTAGGGAGGAGAAAGTTGACTTCTCTTTTTTAAAAAAATGTCTCATAGGGTTTTTAGTCTCTCTTGCATTCAACATGATTCCCCACCCCCACCCCACAGTTGAGTCTGCCATGATCACTGGAGCTTATTTTATTTTAAGACAGTCAGCATCATCCGATTGGGACTGATCATGTGCTGTTAAGAGGGAGTCCCCCAGAATGATAATTCTAGAAAAAGGATTCATCAGCCATTTGTGTCTTCTGGGCCTCTCCAAGTCCTGTAGACCTTCTCTCCTCTTCCCTCTCCTTGCTCCCCTCTCCTTTACATCATTCAAAGATTGGATGTCTGTAGGAGAGAGACCAGCCTTACCTGGAGAAAACACATTGCTGGGGAGATTAGACTTGAGACTAGTTCTCATTACCAATATCTAAAAGTGGTGGTTTAGATTAAGAGATAAATAACAATACTGAGCACCATTTGGTATAGGGTTTGGTTACCTGAGAAGTAATGAAACTAATCCCTGAATTAATTTTGAGAAGAAATATTGCTGTACTACTAGAACTATAGTCAGGGTTACCCGTGAGGCTTTGGAACTGGGTCATACAGGTAGACTCAACTCAAGGGATACATCTGATCCAGGCAGACCTCCGCAGCCTCCCTTGCCTTCTAAAGTCTGTGTTTATTTTAGCATGCAGAGCTCCAGTAGGATATATGGATGTCCCCAGATCAGTTCATCCTGAAGGGAGTTCCCATTAACCAGGAGCTACCAGGAAGAGTCCTTAAGTCCCCAAAACACTTGTATTTCAGGCCACCTCTCTGAGGCAAAACCCCAGCTCTCCCAGCAGCTACTACTGCTTATTGTAGTGCTAAATGGCCAAACATTCTTAGCTCTCAGCCTCTGACTTCCTTTAGTGTTTGCAACTTGTTCTTGTTTCTCCATAGGGGCCGTTGATGTCATATAACTCTTGTATAATTGCTTTAGAATATCTAATTGTGCTCATGATAAAATAGAGCTTTTTAAATCTTGGTGTTCTTCCCTTACCAAAGGGTTTTTTTTTGGTTTTAAAAAAGGCGTTTTTGACATGGTTTAAGTATTAAACCACTGTAATACACATTAAGTGTTCCTTATCCGAAATGCTTGGAACCAGACGTGTTTCAGGTTTTGGGATTTTTCCAATTTTGGAATATTTGTGTCTACACAAGATAATAAGATAGATAATAATAAGATAGCTTGGTAGGGGACCCAAGCCTAAACCCAAAATTCATTTATGGTTCATACACACTTTATAGACATAGCCTGAAGGTAATTTTATACAGTATTTTAAGTAATATTGTGTGTTAAACAGTTTATGTACATTGAACCATCAAAAAGCAAAAAAGCCTCAGAATTTTCCACTTGTGGCATCCTGTCAGCACTCAAAAAGTATTGATTTTAGAGCATTTCAGATTTGGGATTCTCTGATTACGGATGCTCAACATGTAGCATCCTGAGTCTCTCTACAAACCATACAAGATTCTCAGATAAAAATAGTAACGTGTGTGCATGTGTGTACGTGTCATAAAGTAAGAGTAGTAAGCTCTTGTCCACTTCTAAAGATGCTTCTGATTTTTCTTCATCCAGAGGGAAAGCTGTATTCTTCCTTGTTTTATTTGAACAATTTTGTGCCATAAGCGTACTCTGTGCTGTGTTACTGAGTTTACTCTCGGTCAATAGAAATAAGAGAGAGAGAAAAAAAGAAATAATATGAAACTTGAAAGTGAGAAGAGGCCTAGCCATAGGAGTGACACCATGCCGTCTTACCTTTAGAAACACTTCAATATGAATTTCACCATCTCCCATTACACCTGGATTCCAAGTTCATCTTAAAACTCTTTCCCCCGCCTTCATTTTAGTAAAGGCTTTTTATTTTGCATAATAGTTTTATTCTGGGCCGGTTGGAATGGCTCACACCTGTAATCCCAGCACTTTGGGAGGCCAGGGCGAGTGGATCACCTGAGGTCAGGAGTTCAAGATCAGCCTGACCAACATGGAGAAACCGAGTCTCTAATAAAAATATAAAATTAGCCAGGCATGGTGGCACATGCCTATAATCTCAGCTGAGGGAGGCTGAGGCAGGAGAATCGCTTGAACCCAGGAGGCAGAGGTTGCAGTGGGCTGAGATTACACTATTGCACACCAGCCTGGGCAGCAAGAGCAAAACTCCATCTCAAAAAAAGGGAAGTTTTATTCCGTATTTTTGATAATGTATTTTAAACTTTTTTGAGAAAGGATTGTTTGTGCTATTTTTGTGTTTTAAATGTAAGCCCTTAGTGAGTGAGATTAGGATTTGACCTGTAAGTGAGGCCACAAACTTGGCCTCCAGGCCCTTACTTTCTTTGAAAGAACTCCTATAAAAAGCCTGATAGGATCTTGAAACTTCCGTGGACCTCAGCTTTAAAACTAAGATTTGTTTTACGTTTGAAGTGGAATTAATACAGGTAATTTTAGTTCCTTTCTTTGCAAAAATTGACAACATTCAAAACCCGTTCAGTATAGCTTGCAACAGTTCTTCTTTTTGTTCCCCAAATATTTTCTCCCCGCCTCCAATATTTTCAACCTGCAGTTGGTTGAACTATAGGTGCAGAAGAACCCATGGAATACGAAGGGCAGACTATATATTAAACCCTTTAGAATCCTTGCTGTGTAGTTCTAGTTTTTACAGAATGCACTGTCTGAGTATCTGGCTACCCACAGCCTTTCTTCTAGTAGAATGCACTGAAATGAAGTCTAATGGCACTGTTCTTACAGATAGGTAGATAAGTTTCAAATAGGGAATTTGCTTATATAAGTATATGATTTGATTAGAGTTACTGCTACTTTTCGTAATATCTATATCTAGTTAGTAAGTTTCCTAGTCTTATCCTGAACACTGTAAGTAGTAATTATATGTTTAGATAAATAAATTTTCATGGCTGGCACAATGGCTCACACCTATAATCCCATCACTTTGGGAGGCCAAGGAGGTTGGATCACTTGAGACCAGGAGTTCAAGACCAGCCTGGCCAACATGGTGAAACCCCATCTCTACTAAAAATACAAATATTAGCCAGACATGGTGGCACTCACACCTGTAGTCCCAGCTACTCAGGAGGCTGAGGCAGGAGAATCGCTTGAACCCAGGAGGCGGAGGTTAAAGTGAGCCAAGATTGCACGACTGCACTCCAGCCTGAGTGCCAGAGCGAGACTCTGTCTAAATAAGTAATTAATTAATTAGTTTCATACAAATATAGTCTATAAAAGATTATAGGAAAACACAGATGTTAACAGCAATATTCTTAAACATGAATTCATAAGGTTATGCTTTATCACTAACAAATGAAAAATTCCAAGCACTTGACACAGTTCTGTTTCTAGCAGGGTTTTTGTGATAATTTGTATACGTGTTTTTCAGTGTATTTGTTGAAACACTTCATTCTTCGTTATGAGGCTAGGTTAACTGCCTACTGGTTGGTTTCTTAATTCCAATAATAAATTTTAAACTGTGTTTTCTCTTTTTAAACTGTTACCCCATTTAGTCAGGTAAATTTTATGTATCTAGATGGCGTAAAGATTTAGAAGTGTTTCTATTAGTCCTGTTCTCTCTTAAAATTTCTTTTTTGCATACATCTCTTGTTAGCAGCTCTGTGAGTTAAGGTTCCATGTTCAGAATTTAATCTATAATTATTAGAATTACCTCTTACTGCTACTGCCCTATTCATGTAAATCATCATATCTGATAATAGAAAGCAGTATTTTTGTTTCAGGGCTTTATGGAGTGGATAGATAAAATTTTTTGTTTCGTGTCTTTTGCCATGTGTATAATAACTTCTTTCAAAATTACCATAGAACAAGTAGCCTACATATATTTAGCTTTAATTGTTCACCTTTCCTCCTGCCTCTTTTAGTAAAATGCCCAATTATACAGATTAAAGATTGATTTTCAGCAAATTTATTTTAAGGCAGAAAAACAACAGACTAATCAATTATGTGTTCTTTGTACGCGCAGTACTGGGGTTGACCTCTTAAACATTTGTAAACTGCTTAGAATGTTAGATAACAATGAATGGCGGTTACCTTTAAGGATTTAAAACATTTCTTTTCAGTCCAAATTCTTTTCCCTGTGTTTTGAAATATTCTTCCTGTAGCTATATATTTAAATTGGTCTGATATGTTACTTTTTACTGGCTTAGAAAATATATAATTGGTACATTTTATGGCTCAAAGTTGCAGCTAACACAGATTGATAATTAAAGCTTAAAGATTTATTTACATTTTATGAAAATTTAATGTGAATTTGACATGTTATTTGTGAATGAAACCAGTTTTCAGTCACTTTAAAAATTAAACTGTGATTTGAGATACACTTGAAAAAATGAATTAAATTATTTTTGTTTCATATCAAGAAATGGATGAAAAGAGGCTGCTGGATCCAGGGTTGAAGGTTCGTAAAGGCCTCTGGGATTATGCTCTGAAGAACCCACAGACGGAATGCCTGAGTGACTGAAGAAAATGGGTGCTAATGCATCTAATTATCCTCATTCATGTTCCCCGAGGGTAGGGGGAAATTCACAGGCCCAACAGACTTTTATAGGTAACTTTCAGTTTTTCTAACTTCATTTTCTTTTGTGACTATAAATAGAATTGTGTTTTCGGTAGTCTCTGCGGATTACAAGAGAAGTGAGCTGTAGTTATTATAACAATTCTGCAGCATCTAGATTTTTTTCCCCAACAAATATAAATCTTAAATCTGGCTTATGTGATTTTTATCCTAAACAAACTGCTTGTAGAACAGTTGTGCTTTTCTGTGTTTTAACCATAATTGCCGGTTAACCTAGGCAAATCAGCAATCTCCACTGGTGTGAAAACAGCGAAGTACATATGTCCCATTTCATTTATTTTGCCCATACAAATGTAGACTTGTATAATTAAGAAAAAGAAACATTTCACAATTATATACAAGTAATATTCTTAATTTACAACTCTGCCTACTTTTCATTTCCTAAAAAATCCATGATTAAGATCTATATGTTCTCTGATAGCCAGGGGATAAAAGACTTTTTCTAAAAAAATTTGGACTAATTGGCTCTGTTTGTCCCTATTTCTTATTTAATATAAAAAAATGTAAACTGGTCACTATGGCTTACACCTGTAATCCCAACACTTTAGGAGGCCAAGGCAGGAAGATTGCATGGGGCTAGGACAGGAGTTCAAGACCAGCCTGGGCAACATAAGTGAGACCCTATCTCTACAAAAAAAAAAAAGGTGTTTTGGTTTTTTTTTTTTTTAATTAGCCAGGCATGGTGACACGTGCCTTACTCCTAGCTACTTGAGAAGCTGAAGTTAGGGTGAATCCCTTGAGCCCAGGAGTTTGAGGCTGCAGTGAGCTATGATCTCGCCATTGTACTCCAGCCTGGGCAACAGAGTGAGGCTCCATTTCTAAAAATTAAATTGAAAACTAAAATGAGTTATTTGAACTTTTTCTTTATACAAAACAAATGCAATTTTGAGTGGTTCAGTAATGTCTGCTTGCAAAATTTTTTAGCATGAAAAATGTTAAAGTAAATGTTGAAAATGAATGTTAAGAAAAAAGAAACGAATTTTCATTTGTTTAATTTTCTTCTTAGGGACATCATCCTATTCTCAGCAAGGCTATGGTTGCGAATCAAAATTGTATAGCCTTGACCATGGCCATGAGAAACCACAAGACAAAAAAAAGAGAACCTCTGGCCTTGCCACCCTCAAAAAGAAGTTTATTAAGCGTCGAAAATCTAATAGGTCTGCCGATCATGCCAAGCAGATGCGAGAACTCCTCTCTGGGTGGGATGTTAGAGATGTCAATGCATTAGTGGAGGAATATGAGGGAACGTCAGCATTAAAGGAGCTTTCTCTACAAGCCAGTTTGGCTAGACCGGAAGCCCGGACATTGCAGAAAGATATGGCTGATCTTTATGAGTACAAATATTGTACTGATGTAGACTTAATATTTCAAGAAACTTGTTTTCCTGTCCATCGTGCCATTTTGGCAGCAAGATGTCCATTTTTTAAAACCCTGCTTTCTTCCTCACCTGAGTATGGGGCAGAGATAATAATGGACATCAATACAGCTGGTATTGATATGCCCATGTTTTCTGCTTTGTTACACTACCTTTATACAGGAGAGTTTGGAATGGAGGACTCAAGGTTTCAAAATGTCGATATCCTTGTTCAGCTTAGTGAAGAATTTGGAACACCAAATTCCCTTGATGTAGATATGCGTGGACTCTTTGATTACATGTGCTATTATGATGTCGTCCTTAGTTTTTCGTCAGACTCTGAACTGGTTGAAGCTTTTGGTGGAAATCAGAACTGTTTAGATGAAGAGCTCAAAGCCCACAAGGCGGTTATTTCTGCACGGTCCCCATTTTTTCGAAATTTATTACAAAGGAGGATACGAACTGGTGAAGAAATCACAGACCGAACTTTGAGGACTCCCACAAGAATTATATTAGATGAGTCAATTATACCAAAAAAATATGCAAAAGTGATATTACACTGTATGTATACCGACGTGGTGGACCTCTCTGTTTTGCACTGTAGCCCCTCTGTCGGGAGTCTCAGTGAAGTTCAGGCTCTCGTCGCAGGAAAGCCAAACATGACCAGGGCAGAAGAAGCCATGGAACTTTACCACATAGCACTGTTCTTGGAATTTAACATGCTTGCACAAGGTATGAAGTTCTGATTTTTAATTTTGATTTCTAGAATTATCTATTTCTCTTCCAAATTAAAAACACAGCTAGTATAGAATGATGGTTTCAGTGTTTGGGATGTTACAGAGTCAGTTTTTTTGAACCTTCAGTTAAGACATCTGAGAAAGATTGAGGGTTAGTAATTATATGGTTCTTTATTTACTATTAAAATCAAGCATTCAATACTAGTGACTAAGAGCATTAAATGAGACTTGAGGTACTTTCTTCCCTAATGTAAGACAATCGGTGTGGGAATATATAATTACAAACCTACACCCTCTCCACCTGAGCTTTGAAAGAGCCCAGTTTCCCATATTTTAAGGTTAGAGTCTCATATTTATGTTCAGTACCTCGTTGATGTTTAAAAGTTTGGAAAAAATAAAAATTCATTACAAAAATGAAGATAGTCACATTTAGATACAAATTTAATCAGAATTGGGCAGGGCTTCAGATTTAAATTTTAAAATATTTCATAACTTCTTTTTAGATTCAACTTGTACATCAAGCAACAGCCTACAGCATTTAAAGCACAGTTAGTGCTAGACTCATGTGCCTTCTTCATTTAATTTAAACTAAAATTTTTAAATTAGGACAGCACATTTTTTTTGTGTTGTAGGCAAACAAATTCATGAAAGTTACATTAGAAGTGTATAGTTGTTGGTAAATGTTAGAATCTTAAATATTTCTGAGCTGGAGAGAGACCTTTTGTAGGAGAGCAAAGACAATTTGCTGTTTTGACAGAGTGCATTCTTAACTTTCTGTGACCATATATTAAAAGAAAATATATGACACGAGACTACTTGAGAAATTTGATTCAATGCATATTAGCTAAAAGAACATTAGAAGTTGCTAGGTAGAAGAGAATATTAATGGTTTGGGTAAGAGACATGAATTTAAATAAGGAAAGCTAAGTACCAAACTTGAAATAATATGTATTCTGTGGTTAAGTCAGCCTATCAATCGGGCTTTGAGAAACTGACAGATAACCCCAGTAAAATAATATTAAGCTAGTCTCAGTGGTGTGTGGTTGTAGTTCCATCTACTTGGGAGGCTGAGGCAGGAAGATTGCTTGAGATCAGGAGTTCAGGGCTACATCAAATTGTGATCAAACCTGTGACTAGCTACTGTACTCTACTCTGGGCAATACAGTGAAAATTCAGCTCTGTTTTTTAAAAATCTCAGTAACAAAATGGGAAGTTATACAGAAGAAGGCATTGATAAACGTGAGTAAGAAAATGTTGAGATTTCTCTTACATAGAGAATCTTTTAAAAATCTTATTTTACCATAATCCTTTTATAATAGATGTTTTATTTTATTACAACAATCAAAATGTCATTACAACATTTTATTAGTTTAAAATAATCATGTATCAATAATAGACTAGCTGTCAAATTATAAGAAAAATATGTTATCAAAAATATTTTAGCAGTTTAAGCTACTATTCATTTTTTCTGTAAAACCAAATTTATCAGACATTGCTTCTACAGAAAAATTAGAAGTTTGCAACTTACCGAAAAGATATAATCATCTCTATTTTCTCAAAATTTTTTATTGTTGATGCCTTTTGATAAGAAACCAAATAATATATACTTTGTATGAGAAAGCATTCCTTAATATATGTTTTTTTCAGGGTTTTTTTGGTTGTATTAAAGACAGAGTCTTGCTTTTGTCGCCCAGGCTGGAGGGCAGTGGTGTGATTTCGGCTCACTGCAACCTCTGCCTCCTGGGTTGAAGTGATTCTTCTGTCTCAGCCTCCAGAGTAGCTGGTATTACAGACACCTGCCACCACGCCCAACTAATTTTTGTATTTTTAATAGAGGCGGAGTTTCACCATGTTGGTCAGCTGGTCTCAATCTCCTGACCTCGGGTGATCCACCCCCTTTGGCTGCCCAGAGTGCTGAGACTGCTGGGGTGAACTACCACACCCAGCCAGTTTTTTAAGTTTTATATGCAAAGTAAAATTGTCAGCCAACTCTTAGATCTTTGGTAATACTTAATTATTTTTCTAGAGTTTATCTTGAGTTAGTTTTTTTTTAGTGTTTAGCTTAAAGTTATATTTTATTCAGTGTATTTAAAGATACAAAATAATACTTTTTGCATTACCTAATCTGGTAAGCAAAAAATATCTTGTGTACAAATGTTCCCTTAAATGTGGGTATACATGCTCTTCTTTTTCCCTTTGTTACTCAAAATAGAGTTTGAGTTATTTTTGTTCTGTTTTTTGTAACCCACGTAGGGCTTATCTTTCCCCCACACCCATGAAATATTCATATTAGGGTTTATAAGAGACCATAATGGTAACATAATTTTTACCTCATTTCCGAAGGAAGAAGAATATTGGGTCACTTGAAGTAGGATTTTATACCATAAAGCTCAAGAGTTCAGGTTCTAGAACCAGACAGACTAGGTTTGAATTCCTGTCTGCCATGTCTTAGTTTGACCTTAACCAGGTCACACTGCCTAAGCCCCTCTTTTCTTATTTGTAAAATAAGGATAGTAAACACTGTAAGTTATGATGATTAAATGAAATAATATATGTTAAATGATCTGAATAGCACCTGTTACACAGTAAGCATTCACTAAATGTTAGCTACTAAATTATAATAATCACTACAACACATGTCTTTTACTACCACATATTTGTTTTTTTAAATAAGTTTAAAAAATAATTTTACTAGGCCCCATGCAGTGGCTCACACCTGTAATCCCAACACTTTGGGAGACTGAGGCAGGAGGATCATTTGAGCCCAAGAGTTTGAGACCAGCTTGGGCAATATAGGGAGACCTCGTCTCTACAAAAAAAAAAAAAATTTAGGCCAGGCACAGTGGCTCACACGTGTAATCCCAGCACTTTGGGAGGCTGTGATGGATGGATAACTTGAGGCCAGGAATTTGAGACCAGCTTGACCAACATGGTGAAAGCCCATCTCTACCAAAAAATACAAAAATTAGCCAGGCATGGTGGTAGGCACTTCTAGTCCCAGCTACTCGAGAAGCTGAGGCAGAATTGTTTGAACCTGGGAGGCAGAGGTTGCAGTGAGCCGAGATCGCACCACTGCACTCCATCCTGGATGACAGAACAAGTCTCCATCTCAAAAAATAATAATAATAATAAAAATACAAAAAAATTATCTGAGTGTGGTGGCACACATCTGTAATCCCAGCTACTTGGGAGGCTGAGGCACAAGAATCACTTGAACCTAGGCTGAGGCACAAGAATCACTTGAACCTAGGCTGAGGCATAAGAATCACTTGAACTTGGGAGGCTGAGGCACAAGAATCACTTGGAAGTTGAAGTGAACCAAGATTGTACCACTGCACTCCAGCCTGGGTGATAGAGTGAGACTTTGTCTTAAGAAAAAAAAAAAAAAAAAGGCAGTATAAGCAGACAGCTAGAGTAGTTTGGCAAGTGGGTAAAAGAAAGGATTCTTGGGGCCTAGTGCGGTGGCTCAGATGCCTGTAATTCCAGGGAGGCTGAGGCAGTCAGATCACCTGAGGTCAGGGATTCAAGACCAGCCTGGTGAAACCCCGTCTCTACTGAAAGAAACAAAAATCAGCTGGGCGTGGTGATGCATACCTGTAATCACAGCTACTTGGGAGGCTGAGGCGCAAGAATTGCTGGAACCCAGGAGGCGGAAGTTGCAGTAAGCCAAGATCGCTCCAGTGCACCCCAAGCCTGGGCAACTGAGTGAGACTCTATCTCAAAAAAAAAATAAGCCGGGAGGGTTGGAGTTCTTGGCCTATACAGAGAATGTGTTTTATATAAGTGGGGAAAAGTAGGCTTGAGAAAATCTCAAGTAGATAATGGGGCCTCAACTTACAGGCCTGGCATTTAGGACCAGATTTAACTTCCTTGATTTTCTTTTTTTTTTTTGAGATGGAGTTTCGCTCTTGTTACCCAGGCTAGAGTGCAATGGCATGATCTCGGCTCACTGCAACCTCTGCCTCCTGGGATCAGGCAATTCTCCTGCCTCAGCCTCCTGAGTAGCTGGGATTACAGGCACGCGCCACTATGCCCAGCTAATTTTTTGCATTTTTAGTAGAGATGGGGTTTCACCATGTTGACCAGGATGGTCTCGATCTGTTGACCTCGTGATCCACCCGCCTCAGCCTCCCAAAGTGCTGGGATTACAGGCTTAAGCCACCGCGCCCGGCCAACTTCCTTGATGTTCATTTAAACATAACAAATTGAATATGTTTAATTTTATTTCCTTCAAAGCCCTAATATTATAGTAAAGGAATAAAACAAATGTAAACTCTCAAGGACAAAGAGACAAAGATACCTAAGAAGGAAACAACAATGAGGAAGAGGATGTTGAAATTTTTGGAAGATGGAAAGCAGATAGAGACCTGATTACTGGCTTAACAGAGGAGCAACCTGTAATTCTAGATGCTGTAAAAGGGGCTGCTGAGGAGAAGGGAGAGAGCTCTGGCATGGCTCAGACCAGGAGGAACTAAGTACTCTGGAAAGAAGGGATATGCATAGTGTAAAACTAAAAAGAGAGTTGATTTTAAGTCTGAATATTGAGTGGTCAGACCCTTTCCCCCACCCCAGAATTAATCTTTATGTATGGTATTAGAAAAGGATGGTTTTGTTGTTCTCCATATAGTGAGCCAAATACTCTCTACTAAAAATTCGATTTCCCTTCCTGATTTGTGCTGCTCTTAAAGCTCCCATGTGGCCAGGTGCGGTAACTCACACCTGTAATCTCAGCACTTACAGAGGCCGAGGTGGGAGGATCACGTGAGGTCAGGAGTTCAAGACCAGCCTGACCAATGTGGAGAAATCTCATCTTTACTAAAAATACAAAAAATTAGCCGGACATAGTGGCGCATGCCTGTAATCCCAGCTACTCGGGAGGTAGAGGTTGTGGTGAGCCCGGATCGCGCCACTGCACTCCAGCCTGGGCAACAAGAGCAAAACTCTATCTCTCCTACCCCCGCCCCCCCAAAAAAAGGCTACCATGTATGCATGGATTGTATTCATGCATCAGTATTCAGTTTCCATTTTGTCCCAGTGGTCCATTTGTCTCTTCTTGCATTACTATCACTTGCAACGAAGTGGCAAGCTCTTGTTCCTGCCCCCTCAATTCCCCTGTCTTGTTACTGCCTGGACAACAAAACACAGGAGACCTGAGTATTTCTAAAATTTTCTAAAGAAATTAGAGATTCCAAATCTGGAAATAGCTACAGAGGAGGGTAGGAATGAAGCACAGAGTTTTACTATAATTATGTGAAACCCTATGGTGAAATCACCTACTTCGTTACCTCTGCTGTAATACATCCAGGCAGATATAAGAAGAAATCGGAGTCCTGGAAATGGTGAGCAGCTCAAAAGCATATACACTTACAGAAACTGATGATCTGGGTTTCCACAATGAAATTACACTCAGGGGTTATACAGTGAGAAAGCCAGCTTGGCTTCCATTTGTTTTACAGAAGAGACGACAGTCAGCAAGCCTGCCTGTGCAGTAGAGCTTTCAGACAGCTGTTTACTGCCTCAGTCTTACATATGAAAACCCATCCAAGGGTAACTGGACAGTTGAGGAAAACTTCCAAATTGAGACAGAGATCAGAGCAAAAAGAACAAAGTCCTGGAGAAAGCAGACAATGAAGGGAGCAGAAAAAAACTTCATAGAATCAAAATAACCTTATATCAAAGAACTTTTTATGGAATCAGTGAGACATAGCAGGATCCTATTAAAGTAAAAACAGGAGCTCTTGGAAATAAGATAGCAGAAATGAAAGAATGAAAGATGTATGGAAACATTGAAAGGTAAAGTTGAGGAAATCTAGAAAGTAAATAATAAAGAGACGAGGAGACAAGAAAACTAGAGTATTCATCCAAGGTCTAATATCTAATAAATAGTGGCTTTAGAAATATATACCAGTGAAAAGTGAAGAGAAGACAGTATCTAAGGAGTAATATAAGAAATATTTTCGTAACTAAAGAAATTTCTATATAACATTTCTTTTTCAGAACACTAGGGGAAAAGAGACAATTTTAAAATATTGCAGAGAGGAGAAAAATTAGTTTTCATGCAAAGAAATAGGAATCAGATGGTATTGAAATTTTCAGTAGCAACAACTGAATACCACAGTACAGTGAAGTGGTGGTGCCTTCCAAAAGCTGATAGAAAATTATTTTAAACACAAAACTTATATTTAGCCAAGTAGTCAAGTGTCAGGCTAAATGAAGGCAATTTTTTCAGTCATACCTTGAAAAACTGCCTGAGTAGGGATATTTCCCCTGCTTCCCCATTCAGTCAGCTGCTAAGAACGTATTCCACCAAATGACGAAGCAAACCAAGAACAAAGAAGTGAAGAATCTAGAAAATGGAGTCCAACATGGGAAGGAAGCAAAGGGATATCCCAGGCATCAGCCACGCAGTAGGTCTAGCAGGCATTCAGTCTAGCCCAGACCAGGACAGTGACAGGCTCCAAGGAAGGAGGTGTCCGGGAAGAAATCAATTACTTTCTATGTTTGAACATTAAATAGCAAATGACAAAGCAATTTTATGGCTTTTTTGGTGCATTTATGAAGAATTAACAATAGGTCAATAGAAAATGAAGCAAACAGAAAAATGAATATTTCCAAGATAAATTTAACATTACATATGAAAGTACATAATTTTAGTACACAGCATGCCTCAGTGGTAAGCGCTAATTATAATGTAAACACTGAATATTGATTTAATAAAAATTGTAATACAGAGAGGTAAATACTAGAAGAAAGAGCTAAAGAATTGAGAGTAGTTACCTCTGGGGAACAGAACTGAAATTGGAAAGGATGTAGGATAGGGGGTTTATTTTTTTAGGGTTAGTATTGTGTTACTACTAGACTTTTTAAATGATGAGCATATACTTCTTTGATTACAAAATTAACTTTTAAAATATAAAAATATGATATCAGTGCCCATATGAACCAGAGAGACCAAGAGAAGGCCACAGCCCTAAAGAACTGGAGACTGTCATATCTTTGAGGGCTGTTAACTAATGAGCTCATGCTTATAATTTGAGTGTGCAGGGGGCTGTTACTTATCTCCCTTGGTCATCCTGTCAGCCTGTGAATGTGGTGGGACTCGGAGATCATTAACTAGCCTTTTCCCAGGTTTGGAAGTCATGAAGCTGTAACTCATACTAGGTCTTCTGACTCTAGGCCCAGGAATTTGGGCATGGTAGGGGAAGAGAGAAATGTGAGACCTAATTTCCAGGGATGAAGGTATGAAACATCAACTTGTAGGAGCCTCAGCTGTGAGCCAGATTTGCTGCTGAACAGCAAATCATTACCACCTACTTGGGTTGGGGTAATGTGGGCTCAGCTAGGAGATTTAAAACCATGGGGTCCGGGATCTGGATCGCTCACTCAAACTTTGCTTCAGAGCACTTAGCCAGAGAACAGGGGCTTTGTACTGTTGCGGCCATTATTTCCTGATTAGATAGCATTCTTACGTTCATCATTTGACATTTCTGGCTGCCTAGTATTAGGACCGTCTTCCTAGTATCACGGTGTAGGTCTTCATAGGAGGCAGAGCCCACCTCCCAGGAGAAAAGCTTTAAAGATCATGTATTTACTTCTTCAGCCTTGTCTGGTCAGGGTTAGTGTTAGTGGTACAGAAAAGCAGGGACTATAGAAAATTCTTTCTGGAAGCAGAGTGGGGCAGCAACATCTAGTGGAAAAGGAGAGAAAGCCATGGCACTGGTGCCATTGATGACAGTCCCCTTCCAGGGACAGAATGTGAGAGCTTTAGTGGGTGGCCAGGGTCCCAGGGCAACTCAGGGTCTTCACGGCTTCCATGTAGTAGAGTCCTCATTCTGCAGCCTTCCTAAGTCCATGTTTACTGAGCTGGGTCTCCAGCTTTTCCAACAACACTGTGGATTAACAGTGTCCTTTCAGATACATTCCTTTTCTCTTTAAGCCAACTAGAGTTGTTTTCCGCTATTGCAGTGTAAGAAGCCTGATTGGTCGCAGTACCTATACTTAAGACTAGCATTTAAAATTCCAAAAGAGATGACTAGATTTGAAGAGTTTCAAAAGAAGGACCACATGTTTGATCACTTTGATTTTTTCATAATGACCTTAGCATATACTAAGTAAACAACTCTGAAAATGTGAGGAACAACAAGAGTGTACCATTCATTGGTAATTTTTTGAGGAAAAGTTCATTGTTTAGGAGAACTGTAGATTTACTCATGTACTTTAATCATCCTTGTCATAAATACTGTTGACCTCAGAGCAGAATAGCCTAGAATTAGCACCAGCATTTACATGCATATTTCCAGTGCAAGACATTTTACTGTAGACTTCAAACTGTAGATTTTGTTTCTTCATCTTGATCACAAATGCACTTTTCAGTTTTACAATATGAAATTTATTTATAACTTTGGTTCCAAAAGTTAAATTAAAAACCTAACAGAGAAGCAACTGAAAGCAATGACCTCATTTTTTCCCTTAGCAACTTGGTCGCTTTCCAAGAGTGTGTGGCTTGAAACAAATGCAAAATAGCAAAGACTTACTGTCCCCATTCGCTCATCCATTTCTCCCTCTCCCCAACCTTCGTTGTCTACATATTGACAATCTTCCCTCTGTCTCAGTTCTGTTGAGTTGGCAGTTTATTTTACTTCTGTCTGTAATTGTTTACTCTGAAGCAAATTTCTGAATGTACTTCCTAGAGAAGAATGGGGCTAAGCTAAAGACCATTATCAACAGATCAGAGTAGTAAATGCAGGTTTCAGTTAAGCATGCAACACAAATGAAGAGTTAATCTCAGTTTCATGAATGGCAGTTCGAGTGACTCTGAAGTTGCTATAGATCTCTAATCATAATAAAATATAACATTTGAAAAACATTACTACTCAAAATTATGAGTAGAACTCTGAAGTCTATTATGTAGGCTAGGCACAGTGTGTCATGCCTGTAATTCCAGCAGTTTGGGAGGCCGAGGCCAGTGGTTTGCTTGAGTCCAGGAGTTCAAGATCAGCCTGGACAACCTTGTGAGACCCCCGTCTCTGCACACACCCAAAAATTAAAAAATAAAAAATAGACCAGGCACAGTGGCTGACCATAGTCCCAGTACTTTGGGAGACTGAGATGGGCAGATCACATGAGTCTAGGAGTTTGAGACCAGCCTGGACAACATGGTGAAACCCTGTCTCCACAATAAATACAAGAATTAGCTGAGTGTGGTGGCTCACACCTGTAGTCCTAGCTAGTCAGGAGGCTGAAGTAGGAGGACCTCTTGAGCCCACGAGGTGAGTCAATAAACCAAGTCCATGCCACTGCACTGCAGCCTGGGTGACAGAGTGAGACCCTGTCTCAAAAACAAAAAGTTAAAAGTTAAAAAATATAAAGTATAATATTTAATTGCATATTTTGTTTTAAAACTTAAATCATTTTTTTTTTTTTTTTTTTTTTTTTTGAGACGGAGTTTCGCTCTTGTTTACCCAGGCTGGAGTGCAATGGCGCAATCTCGGCTCACCGCAACCTCCGCCTCCTGGGTTCAGGCAATTCTCCTGCCTCAGCCTCCCGAGTAGCTGGGATTACAGGCACGCGCCACCATGCCCAGCTAATTTTTTGTAATTTTTAGTAGAGACGGGGTTTCACCATGTTGACCAGGATGGTCTCGATCTGTTGACCTTGTGATCCACCCGCCTCGGCCTCAAATCATTTTTTATATAGACTACAAACTCTTTGCCTCTCACCCTCTGCTCTCACTTTTGATTTTGGGTATCTTTGCCTTTTATCATTAAATGTCCAAATTCTACTCTAACCTTTAAGAGTGAACTCACGTGCTACTTTCCTTGTTTGCCTAGCCATTCCAAGTTTAAAGTGCTTTCTACATCCTGAGAATTTCTAAAACACTTTTTATTGTTCTTAGGGTTTTATATCTTCTAACTTGTTTTGAAATTACCTAGGTACCTGTCTCATTTCTTCTATCACCTAGTGTGTTATATTCTCCCTAAGTTGTATATCAAAATCTTGGTCATTTTTTAATAACCTGAGAAACTAGCACACTGCTTTGCTCTTAGTATACTGTCAGCTACATGTTTTGAATTATTTATTTTTAATGCCTTTGAAAGCTGAGTAACCTTTTCTTTAAAAAAACAGTGGGTGGGAAATAGCAGGGGCTGTAATAAATTGTATCCCTAGGAGTTGCAAACAAAATGAAAGCACTTAACCCCAGTATAGGAACAAAATATAAAGTATTATTTATAAAAGTTTAGATATGGTCTAAATGGTTTAACTCTCTACCATTTAATTCATGGTTTAAGTTTAATATCAGAAAACCTGTCTCATCAACTGTTTGTCAGTTCATTGATTTAAAATAGAGTATCAGTTGAATGTAGAAAATTCTCCAGAGCCAGTTTAATGCTGTTAATCTTTTGAAGCCAAAAAGAAGTTTAATCCAGGGGCAGTCTTACCTTCTGCACGAATTTATAATTTAGATCAAAGAATTAATTACATATCTAAAATTTAATAAAAATTTATAGTAATAGTGAGAATTTACGGTAAATTATATAACTCAGAATGTTAAGGTAACTTGAAAATTCTTAATCTAAATTAAGTGTCTTTTTACTTCTTACTTGTGGATTTATTAAGGGAAATAATTTTACAGAGTTGCCAGTATTTGTCTATTGAAAGCAGAATGTTTACCCTTATTCGTATATTTAAAAGACATTATATTGGCCTGGTACAGTGGCTCCAGCACTTTCGGAGGCTGAAGCAGGCAGATCACTTAAGGCCAGGAGTTTGAGACCAACCTGACCAACATAGTGAAACCCCATCTCTACTAAAAATGCAAAAATTAGCCAGGCATGGTGGCGCACACCTGTAATCCCAGTTACTCTGGTGACTGAGGCATGAGAACTGTTTGAACCGGGGTGGCAGAGATTACCTTGAGCTGAGATGGGTGACAGAGCGAGAGACTCTGTCTCAAAACCAAACCAAAACAGTGTATATAAATAAATATTATAGCTTGTTATATGACTTTTAAAAGGTAAATACATATCAAGTCCTTTGTAGCTATAACAAGAAATGTTACCTCTCAAATATGCACTGTTCATCTGTAGTAGAATCCATTAAATGTCTAAATTTATTTTTATTTAAAATAATGCAGAATTTGGCTGGGCACGGTGGCTCATGCCTATAATCCCAACACTTTGGGAGGCCATGGTGGGTGGATAACTTGAGCTCAGGAGTTCAAGACAAGTCTGGCAACATGGCAAAGCCACGACTCTTAAAAAAATATTAGCCAGGTGTGATGGCATGTGCTTGTAGTCTCAGCTCCTCAGGAGGCTGAGATAGGAGGATAGCTTGAGCCCAAGAGGCAGAGGTTTCAATGAGCTGAGATTGTACCACTTCCAACCTGGGTGACAGAGCCAGACCATGTCTCAAAACAAACAGCAACAACAAAAATTATACGAAGTTTAGTTAGAAGCTTTCTCAACAAACAAAACCTTTTCTCTAATAATAAAATTCGAAGGATGAAGGGAAAAGGCAAAATACCAGACTTTGTAAACTTGTGGCAGCACGTTTGCCTTGAATTATTGAGATATATGTTCTTCACTACACCTTGCACATATCACCATTCATATATGACTTTCAAAGTAAAATAGAATAATTAACATCAATTGAGGCCAGGTGAGGCGCCTTCTGCCACCAAGGAATGCAAAATGAATGGAGTCTAAGATATAAGTGATTTGTTATAAGGAAAATAAGACTGAGGAGGAGGGGTTTACTCACTAAAGAGGGAAAACGACAGGAGGAAGGAAGAACCTTTGCATTGTACAAATATCCTGGCTTTTCAAACCAAGCATAGGCCGGGCACAGTGGCTCACGCCTGTAATCCTAGCACTTTGGGAGGCCAAGGCGAGCAGATCATGAGATCAGGAGTTTAAAAAGAGCCTGGCCAACATGGTGAAACCCCGTCTCTACTAAAAATATAAAAATTAGCAAGGTGTGGTAGTGGGCGCCTGTAGTCCCAGCTACTCAGTAGGCTAAGGCAGGAAAATCGCTTGAACCTCGGAGGCAGAGGTTGCAGTGAGCCGAGACTGCACCACTGTACTCCAGCCTGGGCAACAGAGCAAGACTCCGTCTCAAAATAATAAAATACAACAAGCATTGGTCTTATCTCCTTAAATATCCAGAGGAAGACTGTCACCAGATGTAAGAATTTTGTTTACCTCTAGTTGTAGAAGTGAAAAACGATTTCAAGAATGAAGATAGATTGATAATATTACTTTGCTGTTAACTGTGTGAAAAACACTGTACTAAGCCTTTTTTATGGAATCCCGCACTTAAATCTTTACAGTAACCTGTTTGGTAACTGCTATCATGCTTCCTGTAATAGAAATGAGGTAACAAATCCCAAGTTACTACCTCTCTAAGGCTACTTCAGCAGATCAAAAGATGAACTTCAAGAATGTATTGAGGCCGGGCGCGGTGGCTCAAGCCTGTAATCCCAGCACTTTGGGAGGCCGAGACGGGTGGATCACGAGGTCGAGAGATCGAGACCATCCTGGTCAACATGGTGAAATCCCGTCTCAACTAAAACTACAAAAAATTAGCTGGGCATGGTGGCGCGTGCCTGTAATCCCAGCTACTCGGGAGGCTGAGGCAGGAGAATTGCCTGAACCCAGGAGGTGGAGGTTGTGGTGAGCTGAGATCGCGCCATTGCACTCCAGCCTGGGTAACGAGCGAAACTCCGTCTCAAAAAAAAAAAAAGAATGTATTGAGCACCTACTCTAACACTCAGTGATCAAGCTTCATGTATACTTTGCACTTCAGCAGACTTCAGATAATACACTTGGTAACATTCATAAATAAACCATCTCTGTAACAACTCTGGTAAAACTTTACATCTGAATTAATTCGTTTCAAAAACAGTTCATGCTCATTGCTGGGGGAAAAAAAGAAATGATTCAGAAACATAGCAGAAAGTGAATTTTCGCCTACTACCAGTGCTTTTCCCAAATCCTTATTAGTGACTTACTGTGAACAGTTCAGTGGTTTTTCCTTTCAAATCTTTATATGTGTATGCATACCTGTGTGTGTATTTCACGTACATATCTTATTCTGTTGTAATAGCATCACACTATATTACTGTTTTTTTCATATTTAATAAACCTTGGGAAAATGTTTATGTCAGTATATAGTTTACTTTTAATAACTGATGTTTTTTTAAGTTACTGTCTAAAAATATAATAGTTGCACTGATGTCCAGCTAGTCAGATAACACAGGTAATACTTAAAGTGTTTAAAAACCATAAAGTCTCACTCTTGTGATAACTACTGTCAACAAAAGCTACCTTTTGGGGCTGGGTGCAGTGGCTCACACCTGTAATCCCAGCACTTTGGGAGGCTGAGGCAGGTAGATCACCTGAGGTCGGGAGTTTGAGACCAGCCTGACCAACATGGAGAAACCCCGTCTCTATTAAAAATATAAAACTAGCAAGGCGTGGTGGTCCATGCCCGTAACCCCAGCAACTCTGGAGACTAAGGCAGGAGAATCTGTTGAACCCGGGAGGTAGAGGTTGTGGTGAACTGAGATCGAGTCGTTGCACTCCTGCTTGGGCAACAAGAGCAAAACTCCATCTCAAAACAACAACAACAACAAAAAGTACCTTTTGGGCTAGGTGAGGTAGCTCATGCCTGTAATCCCAGCACTTTGGGAGGCTGAGGTGAGTGGATCACTTGAGTCCAGGAGTCTGAGACCAGCCTGGGCAACATGGTAAAACTCTGTCTCTACTGAAAAATACAAAAATTAGGGCACAGTGGCTCTTGCCTGTAATCCTAGTGTTTTGGGAGGCCCAGGCAGGCAGATCCAGGAGTTTGAGATCAGCATGGATAACATGGTAAAACCCCATCTCTACAAAAAATACAAAAAAAGAAAAAGAAAAGAAAATTAGCCGGGCATACTGGTGCACACCTGTGGTTCCAGCTATTTGGGAAGCTGAGGTGGGAGGATCACCTGAGCCCAAGAGGCGGAGGTTGCAATAAGCCGAGATTGTGCCACTGCACTCCAGCCTGAGTAACAGAGTAAGACCCTGTGTCAGAAACAAAAACAAAAATTAGCTGGGCATGGTGGTGGATGCCTATAATCCCCGCTACTTAGAAGGCCAAGATGGGAGGATTGCTTGAGTCCACTGAGGTCGAGGCTACAGTGAACTGTGATTGTACTGCTGTGTTTCAGCCTCGATGACAGAACAAGATATTTTAAAAACAGAAGTGTTGGGATTATGGGCGTGAGCCACCACACCCAGCCAAAAGGTACCTTATTATAAATATCCTTCAAAGGACTACGTCTTAGTTCAGAGTATACATATGATGGGTCTGCTAAAACACTCAGTGAATATAAACTGTCCAGAAACTGCTTGGCTTCAACTGTTTTTTCATATATTTGGTCTCTATTGTAAATTAACATGGGCTGGCCTTATTAAATATGTCTCCACAGGGGGATTATTTGATACAGTAAAAGAATTTGAGCTCTGTTACGATTCTTTGCACTAAAACATTTTTATTATATCTCATAGTTATTGACATGTTTATGTTTATAAAACTTCTGATAAATGTTATACATGTCATGAAATTTAAGGGTGAAATATACATACATCTAAAAGTAGTGCCAAAAAAACAAAATACATTTGTACACTTAAATGTCTTTGTTTCTAGCAATATTCATTTGCAACCATAATAGCCTTTTCTGAAGTGGTTTGTTCGGTTTTTATATAAGGTATTCATTGTCAATGTTCCTTTCTAATTGAAGGTTACATTGCTTACCTTAAAGAACAATGCTGCATTTTGAAACCGATTCACTAAAATATCTCTGGAAAATACATGGGCATTACCTTGTTTTTCTAAATCTTTTGATAGCTTGTATCTAAGGAGCAGTCAGATATCTTTCTAAGCTAAACTGCGTGATTAGTTATTATTCTTATGCCTCATTTTAAGCCCTAGATTGATAGTTTTTGTTTATAAATATGAACAGTAGAAATATTAAGAAGCTAAAGTCTTCAGTGGTGTGAGCACCACTTCTAAACTACATTTTGATGTGACATTTTTAGAGGCAGTATATTAAATAAAAGTAGATGGATACAGTGTTATAAATCTGATCATCACATTGGGTCTATCAAGTTGAGAGAATATCTGCTGTCCTAGTTTTCAAACAAATAAAGGTAAAAATGGGACATTATTGGGGCTAAAAATGATATAGCCTATCAACTCAAATGAGCCCCTTGTTATAGAATTAGCACCATGATTTCTGTTCTCATTTAACAAACATTTATTGAGCTCTTACTGTGTGCCAGACTGAGATTAAAGTAATGAAAATGATAGTCCACCAGCCTAGCCAACATGGCGAAACCCTGTCTCTACTAAAAATACATAAATTAGCTGGGTGTGGTCATGGGCCCCTGTAATCCCAGCTGCTCAGGAGGCCGAGGCAGGAGAATCGCTTGAACCCAGGAAGCAGAGGTTGCAGTGAGCTGCAGTTATGCCACTGCACTCCACCCTAGGCAACAGAGCAAGACTCTGTCTCAAAAAGAAAAAAGAAAGTGATAGTCCAGTGTTAAGTACCAATAGGCAGTTACAGGGTGAGTGCCCTAATAGAACAAAGCACTGGATACTGGGGGAGTATCTAGGAGGAAAAGAAGCCCCAGACCCCAATATGGAAGGGAAGGACAGGAGGACATTATCAAAATTTCCCAGAGAATGAGTAGGAGTAAGTAAAGATTGGAGGTGAAAGGGAGCATTATCAGGCAGCAGGAACTGGCCTAGAGATAAATGAAGGCTAGGCATTTTTGGCTGGAGAGGCTGGGGTTGCAAAGGTAAGAGAGGTATGGCAGGAAGTGAGGCAAACAGGGCTGTATGATAAAGAATTCATTATACTAAACTGAGACAATCAGCTTTATCCTGACTGTCTTAAGTCTTGTGGCCTGATGACATTTGTGTTTTCTGAAAGCCCTCTGGCTGCAACATACAAAGACTGTAAGAAATGTTCTAGGAATAGTGGGGGTTTTTAAAGTATATAACATTCTGCTGTGAGTAGATGAAATCTATAAATTGTATATCAAAATTACTAATTCTTTTTAAAAGCTTTATACTCTATATATTCATTATTCGACAGAATTTGTGGAGCGCCTGTTCTTTTATCAGGCACTGTGTCAAGCACTTTGCTCACATTTTCCTCTATGGTAGGTTTTTCCTCCATTTACAGCCAAATAGAGATTAAAAATACTGTCTTGGCCACTATGTGTGGCCAAGACTATTAAAAGAGACAGAAACTTGAAAGATAAGCTTCTCTGTGGATAAACAGTCACGTACTACATAATGATGTTTCAGTCAAGAGCAGACCACATGTACAGTGGTATTCCTATAAGGTTATAAAATACATACTTTTGGCCAGGCGCAGTGGCTCAATGCCTGTAATCCAAGCACTTTGGGAGACTGAGGCAGGTGGATCGCCTGAGGTCAGGAGTTTGAGACCAGCCTGGCCAACATAGTGAAACCTCGTCTCTACTAAAAATTCAAAGATTAGCCAGATGTGGTGGTAGGCTCCTATAATCCCAGCTACTCAGGAGGCTGAGGCAGGAGAATTGCTTGAACCTAGGAGGCGGAGGTTGCAGTGAGCTGAGATCGTGCCATTGCACTCCAGCCTGGGGGACAAGAGCGAGCCTTCGTCTCAAAAAAAAAAAAAGAACGTACTTTCAGTATAGCTTTTTAATGTTTAGATGTGTCTAGATGAACAAATAGTTACCATTGCATTACCATGTTACAGCTAGAAAGTGTTAAGGCCAAGATTTAAATCCTGATCCTTGTCATTCCAGAGCTATTCTTCCCCCGGAGGGGGAAGAGGGGTATAATCTCTGAGAAGAAATCATCTGTGAGCTATACTGTTTTGAAGGGTACATATGATCATAATTTTCTGAAAAACTTTTTTTTTTTTTTGTTTCGGAGTTTCGTTCTTGTTGCCCAGACTGGAGTGCAATGGTGTGATCTCAGCTCACCACAACCTCTGCCTCCTGGGTTCAAGCGATTCTCCTGCCTCAGCCTCCCAAGTAGCTGGGCTTATAGGCCCCTGCCACCACACCGGCTAATTTTTTGTATTTTTAGTAGAGATAAGGTTTCACCATGTTGGCCAGGCTGGTCTCGAACTCCACCCGCCTCAGCCTCCCAGAGTGCTGGGATTTACAGGTGCAAATCACCATACCCAACTGAAAAACGTAAGTACATGGCTATGCCCCAAAAGCTTTGGTTTTCCCCTTCATTGATATTCTCAATCCCATTATGATAATTTACTCTTCATTACTAGTGGGATATGGTCTAAGGAGAGTAAACAAAGTACAGATCTAAATGGCTAGCTTTTGGTTTTAGATACAGAGGTGTGAGCACTGAGTTTTTCACCTACTGAGTAGGAGGATTCTTTTTATTTAACATTTTAATAAATCTATGACAGGAAATTACACATTTGGGTTGTCACTGTTTCTGTTCTCATTACAGGTCTTTGACTTGCTTCTGCTCTCTTCAGACTGCACTCCCTCCCTTCCCCCTTGCACACCCTGCAAACCCTGTGCTTGCTTTGGTAGTAGAATACATCAGTACAGTGGGCACCTTTATCAGGGAACCTTGATTATAGTAATAGCTGTCATTCATTTAACATTTACCCTAATGTAAGCAATGGACTAAGGGTTGTGTATAATTTGATCCTCAAAGCAACCGTATAGGGTAGATGGTATTAGCCACTTTTTTTTTTTTTTTTTTTTTTTTTTTTTTTGAGACAGAGTTTCACTCTTGTTGCCCAGGCTGGAGTGCAATGGGGAGATCTCAGCTCATCACAACCTCCACCACCCGGGTTCACACAATTCTCCTGCCTCAGCCTCCCGAGTAGATGGAATTACAGACATGCACCATCATGCCCGGCTAATTTTGTATTTTTAGTAGAGGTCGGGTTTCTCTGTGTTGGTCAGGCTGGTCTCAAACTCCCAACCTCAGATGATCTGTCTGCCTCAGCCTCCCAAAGTGTTGGGATTACAGTCCTGGCCCTAGTCACATTTTTCAGATAAGGAAACAGGCAAAATTTTCACACATCACACAGCTAAAGAGAGTTGGAATTGAGTTTCTAGTCAATCCAACTCTAGTGGTATATCCTCTATCCCTTTTCCAGCAAGATGCTTGCATATAAGAATTTGTTCAATTTCAGAGAATTTAGGCACCCTGTAGGTCCCGGAGTTAGCTCCCTCTGCATTATAGTAGAGGGCTATATGTGGTTTCTTTTTGCAGAGAACTGACATCCCCATGAATGCTTTCCCTTTGTTATACTGTTCTCATTACCCCCGCCAACACTTAAATGTAAACATTTTAAATGCCATATTAGATAACACTAATTTATGAAGTAAACATTAAAGAACTATCAATCTAGTCAATTAAGTAGCTTAAGAATTATTAATTTGGGCCTGGCATGGTGGCTCACACCTGTAATTCCAGCACCTTTGAGGCCAAGGCAGTCAGATCACCTGAGGTCATAAGTTCCAGACCAGCTTGGCCAACATGGTGAAAACCCATCTACTAAAAATACAAAAATTCTCTGGGTGTGGTGGTGCATGCCTATAATCCCAGCTACTCGGGAAGCTGAGATGAGAGAATTGCTTGAACCTGGAAAGTGGAGGTTGCAGTGAGCTGAGATGATGCCACCGCACTCCAGCCTGAGCAAGAGTGAGACTCCGTCTCAAAAAAAAAAAGTGTGTGTGTGTGTGTGTTTCATGACTTGAAATCATTGTGCTTTTGCTGCCTCTACTAAGTTAGTAAAGTTATTCCCTAAAAGTTTTCAGCTGCTTTTCCATCTTTGCTTTTGTCTCTCACACAACTTGTCAGAATCTATAAGAAGAAAGAATATAAACATTGTGTACCTTTTCATGCACAAGCAGCATGAATCTCAGTGATTGCTACTTTCCCATTAGAAAGGATTAATGTTCTCCAGATAGGCAGTCTTCTCATTTCCTTTCCAATATTCACTTGGTTTTGTAGTCAGTGATTGATTTTTTTATGGAGCACTAAGGGAAGGAACTCCTGGCAGCTTCCATAGCCTGGTGGTACTTTTTTAAAATTTAACTTGTAATAGGTAACACATACACATGGAACAGAATTCAACAGGGTATTCGGTGACGAGTCCCATGCCCTTCCAGCTTTGTTCCCCAGCACTCAGTTGCCCTTGACAGATTGCCTCAACAGGTTCCTGTGTACCCTTCCAGATAATCCAGATTGTCTCAGAATGTATCCTAAAATGTATTGAAAGAGAACATAAAAAGATACTTAGATTGGAAGTATAGTATTAGTAATGCCCGACTGACATTTAGCTCTTGCAGGAAAGTCTTGTAAGGCTTTTTCTGAGACAAGGTCTTGCTCTGTTGCCCAAGCTGGAGTGTTGCAGTGGCATGACCACAGCTCACTGCAACCTTGACCTCCCAAGCACAATCAATTCTCCCACCTCAGCCTCCCAAGTAGCTGGGACTACAGGCATATGCCACTGTGCTTGGCTCATTTTTAACTTTGTTTTTAGAGACAAGGTCTCGCTGTGTTGCCCAGCCTGGTTTTAGACTCCTGGGCTCAAGATATATGCCCTCGTCTAGGCCTCCCAAGGCACTGGGATTACATGCATGAGCCACCATGCCTGGCCAAGACTATTAAAATGGACAGAGACTTGAAAGATACACTTTTGTGTGGATAAATGGTCATATACCACATAATAGTGATTAAGTCAACAGCAGACCACATGTACAACAGTGGTCCTATAAGGTCATATAATACGTACCTTCACGGTACCTTTTTAATGTTTAGATGTGTTTCAGTGAACAGATGCTTACCATTGCATTACAGCTGCCTACAGCATTCAATACAGTGACATACCATACAGGTTTGTAGCCTATGAGCTGTGGAGTATATACCATGTAGCCTAGATGTGTAATAGGACTTACACCATCTAAGTTTGTATACATACACTCTGTTTGCACAATGATGAAATTGCTTAACATTACTTTTCTCCCATCATATTCCTGTTAAGTGACCATTTTAAAGCAACTTTAAGACTACACTCTGTATTATGCCTCTTTACCTAACAAGGACAATCAAATTCCAAATATTAGCTACAAGGATATTAAGACACAAAACACAGAAAAGTTCAACTTTAAAAATTTTTTTGCCAAACTATAATGCATCCTTGCCTAAAATATAAATTACATTTTTCCCACCCTTCAGAGAAGTGGTAAAGTTAGGTATGTTCTGAGAAAAGAAAGCTGAAGTAGATAAAAGGCATAGGGGCAACTAAAGTGATTAGGATTGTCTAGTCTGTCAGAAAGGATATTGCTAAGGTAGCCATAAATACATTGCAACAAGTAGACCCTAAGGTGAACCCATTTTCTCGTATTCACGCAGTAGAGGGTTACATATAGGTTCTACCCCTTGCAATTCTCACTCCACCTGAGAATTTAGGTGGCCCCCCATTGTGTACTTATAGCTTTTTGTACACCCCTTTTGTAGTACTTCCTACATAGAGGTGAGATTGCCTACTTCCTCTTCTACCTCTCCATATTGTTAGCTTCTTGAGATCAAGAGCTGTATTATTTATCATTGGATCCCTCACATATAGAACAGAGCCTGCACAAAGCTCAATAATTTCTTTTTGAATGAAAGTCTAGAAAGGTAACCTGGAATCCAGGGCTGCATGGCCCATGGGTTTGACCAAAATCTAGAGTGGCAATTAAAAATAGTACTTCGAGTTCCATCCGTAGCGGGAGCGGAGAGCAGACCCCAGAGAGCCCTGAGCAGCCCCACCACCACCACCGGCCTAGTTATCTTCACATCCCAGAAGGAGCCGTAGCTGACGCAGCCAGCCCCACTCACCATCACCGCAACCATGAGCAGCAAGGCTGAGACTCAGCCGCTGCCCGCCACCCCTGCCCTCAGCGCCGCCAACACCAAGCCCGGCACTACGGGCAGCGGCGCAGGGAGTGGTGGCCCGGGTGGCCTCACATCTGTGGCGCTTGCTGGCGGGAACAAGAAGATTATTGCAATGAAGGTTTTGGGAACAGTAAAATGGTTCAGTGTAAGGAATGGATATGGTTTCATCAACAGGAATGACACCAAGGAAGATGTATTTGTACACCAGATTGCCATAAAGAAGAATAACCCCAGGAAGTACCTTTGCAGTGTAGGAGATGGAGAGACTGTGGAGTTTGATGTTGTTGAAGGAGAAAAGGGTGCGGAGGCAGCAAATGTTAGAGGTCTTGGTGGCGTTCCAATTCAAGGCAGTAAATATGCAGCAGACCGTAACCATTATAGACGCTATCCACGTCGTAGGGGTCCTCCATGCAATTACCAGCAAAATTACCAGAATTGTGAGAGTGGGGAAAAGAACGAGGGATCAGAGAGTGCTCCCTAAGGCCAGGCCCAACAACACCGGCCCTACCGCAGGGGAAGGTGCCCACCATACTACATGCAGAGACCCTATGGATGTCGACCACAATATTCCAACCCTCCTGTGCAGGGAGAAGTGATGGAGGGTGCTGACAACCAGGGTGCAGGAGAACAAGGTAGACCAGTGAGGCAGAATATGTATTGGGGATATAGACCACGATTCCGCAGGGGCCCTCCTCGCCAAAGACAGCCTAGAGAGGATGGCAATGAAGAGGATAAAGAAAATCAAGGAGATGAGACCCAAGGTCAGCAGCCATCTCAACGCCGGTACCTCCACAACTTCAATTGCCGACGCAGACGCCCAGAAAACCCTAAACCACAAGATGGCAAAGAGAAAAGCAGCCGATTCACCAGCTGAGAATTTTCCGCTCCCAAGGCTGAGCAGGGCGGGGCTGAGTAAATGCCGGCTTACCGTCTCTACCATCATCCGCTTTAGTCATCCAACAAGAAGAAATAAGAAATTCCAGCAATAAGAAATGAACAAAAGATTGGAGCTGAAGACCTTAAGTGCTTGCTTTTGCCCGTTGACCAGATAAATAGAACTATCCTCATTATCTATGCAGCATGGGGTTTTTATTTTTACCTAAAGATGTCTCTTTTTGGTAATAAGAAACATGTTTTTTTAAAAAGCCTGGTTTTTCTCAATACTCCTTTAAAGGTTTTTAAATTATTTCATAGCTGGTCAAGTTGAGATTTTTAAGAACTTCATTTTTAATTTGTAATAAAAGTTTACAACTTGATCTTTTTCAAAAAAATAAAGTCAACAAACTGCAAGCACCTGTTAATTAAGGTCTTACTAATAATAAAAAATGACAGTGCTTCTTGTAGACCAGTGTTAAGACTGGTGATTTTTGTCTTTGTTCTTTCTTAGCCTGGGTTCTCTCCAAAAAAGTAAAGCTTAGTACGAGGACTTGTATGCAAATAGTTTATTTTGGGAAATTCTACCAGAGAATAGGAGTGAGTGACCGAAGAGGGAAATGGAATGAGAGCGAGCCAATACAAGTAGGTATTCTGAACTGATCACACCTGTGGTCAGTAGGGTATAATTGTACTGGAACTCACTAATGAGCCACATGGAATGTACTTCAGGATCGTCTACCAGAGGGAAGAAAGAGGGGACATTTACCTACCAGCTTCCATCCCTCCGTTGGAAAAGTGTTTCCTGTAGGGTGTTCACTCCCTTGCATCTCATGGTTTGTATATGGACAGGGACCTAACATATCCCCAGAGGTGCTGACTCCAAGGGTCAGAATTTCCACAGCAGAAAACAAAGGATACAAAGGTATGGCTGAGTCAGGGTGCTATAACTGGGCTGCTGTAGTGAAAAGCAGAGAGATTGTGAGGTGGGCACAAGAGTTGTTTAATGTAGTCTACTTCTTGCATCACTCAGATCAGTTTGTATGCTCCATTATCACCGAATCTTCAAGATGGTGGCCAGTCACACCTCTGCAAAAGACTCAAATCAGGGAAGAGGATGGGATTAGTCACAGGCTGGCTGCTACAGCTGGATGGAAGTTTTATCTGATATTCTCATCATAACTCATCCAGGTTCAATCAGGGAAGCTAAGCAACTCTGACTTACAGGATAAGGGAATTATTCTAGGAATTGGACCTTAAACAATTGTAGAAGAAACTGGGGAAGTGAGTACAAAAGGGAGAATAGGATCTAGAGGATTTACCAGCTAGTCAACCTGAGAAGCCAAGTGCATCCAGCCACCAGAGTGGGACTGCACAGGGCAGGCTCATGGGGAATGGCTATTGTGTCTGGGTTTGCAGCCACACATCTGGGGGTGAGCACAGGGCCAGTGTTGGTCAGCAAGGCTGCAGTGGGAAGAGCTAGATACAGAGCAGAGGAAAACCTAGGGCCCCTTGGCACCTCTGCAACTAGCAGTCACCACATCTAGCTACAGTGACTTTTAGAGAATAATGGACACTGCCTCATGTCTGACTTCCAAATTTCACACATTTTTAGCCAACTCTTAACTTGTAACCGTAGAGGGATGAAGATGGTGGGGAAACAATTCTCAGCATAATGTCCTTCTTCCCTATCCAAACTAGATTTTCATCGTTCTTTGCCTACTTCAGTAGGCCTAGGTAGCCTACCAGGTGTGATCCAGACCTTCATTCCAGAGGTATTTGAGCTCTTAGTTTCTTTATCAGTAGTTCCTACAATCACTAGGTCTCTGTTATTCCCTCAGTAAAGAAGCACCCAAAGATGCTGCAGTGAATCCCCTGGGTTCTGAATGATCTGGTATTGTATTGCCACAGACCTTGCTCCCTGATCTAACACTTCTAGATCCACTTCTACAAGTGTACCTTCAGGACCTGCCAGTGCACATAGCCAGGTCTTATAAATCTTTGGGTGTCTACGCTCTTTACTCCCAGAACAGAGACTATATTTTCCCAATCAGACTGTGCTGGGAGCAGGATCCTCATTATTGGTTTGGAGATAGTGAGAGAGGGCAGGCACAGATCTTAAAAGAGGAAAAGAATTATCTTTTCAGGCACCTGCAGAGTCTCCAGATGAAAGTGGCTGCTGCTCTCTAGCAAGGAGTTGGGGGAGCTGCTTCTAGCCCAGAAAATTGAGGTAAATCTTGGGGTTTAATATTCTCAGCTAAGCCACCCAAATATTCCCATTCTGGCTTTCTGTGTCCAAGTGTTCCTGCCAAGACCCAGATTTTATCATAGAACACTTGTCAAGGCTTTCATTTATATCTCCTTGATAGTTCTGATATCATTAAAATTAAATCTTGACCCTGAATTTTGGTAGTCTGCCCTGCAGCTGCAAGAAACAGGGTCTTTTAAGACACTGACCTGGAAGTCTTCAGACTTTGAAGAATGCCTAGATTTAGGGTTGGCATTTTGAAGAATGCCTAGATTTAAGGGTTGGCTAACCTGAGCCTATCATTCTCTTTGTTCATGGTTCTAAAGCTGTTAATGCAGGCAGCTTCTAAGCCTTATAGTCCCTAATGTTTCCATTCCATTCAAGTGCCCCCATGATTGGTGATCTCATACTTTACCTTCCACATATACCTCATTTTAATCTGCTCCTAATATTGTCATGCTACTATATGCAGGGGTTATCACCATGCCACCTACCAGTAGGAATAGGATGGGGAGACCTTTTGCAATTTGGTCAGTAAGTAAGCTAGATCTAGAATCTCCTTCAAGAATATTGTTTTCCAGGGCCATTTCTGTTACTAGCTATCTTTGCTTGTGTCTTCTCCCATACTCCGCAATCCCTGCTGAAAGCACAGCCCAAATCATAGGCTTACATGCAGATCATTTATTTGGTAAGTATCCCATGAACAGGAGTGAGGGGGAGCAGTTCAAGAGTGGGCCATTGAGCTGGTTAGCGCTGCAGGCACCTGAATTTAGACTCTTCTTCAGAATTGTCCTCCTGGGAAAATGTAGAGAGGAGCATTCATCCAACCAGCTCAGAGTCACAGCATCTAAGGACCAACAGCGCAGAACCCTGAGGCGCAGGTTGACTTGTCTTCTCACCCTTGTAGCTGACTCTCATTTTTTGCTTTGGATCAGGAATTCCTGGTTGCCTTTTAAAAACAGATTTGTAGGTATGATGTGATGATAGTGCTGTTTCAGAAAACTTAAACCTTTCAGCCGTGTACTCTGTATGTGTTGGACTCCTGGATGGCGGGAGACAGTAGGAAGCTTTTCAGTAATTGGTATGTGAGATGGTAAGGATTTGAACAAAGGTGGTGGTATAGTGGGAATGGAAGAGAGGCTAATTGAAGGGTGTTTTGAAGGACGAATCTATAGTTGACAGATTGTAAACATTGACTGGTTAGATAATGAGGTCAAAGGAGGGCAGAAAGGCAGAATAGAAATTAAGATTTCTGGCTAGAAAAGATTTTTAGGATATTGTATAGACACATTACTCCCCAGTTTCCAGCATAATCCTCAGAACTTTGTTGGATTCTTTCGGCTGACATGAGAAAATAAGACAAGATGTAGTTTTGTTTGTTTTGTTTTGTTTTGAGATGGGGTCTCATTCTGTCATTCAAGCTGGAGTGCAGTGTCGTGATCTTGGCTCACTGCAACTTCTACCTCCCAGGCTCAAGCAATCCTCCCACGTTAGCCTCCTGAGTAGCTGGGACTACAGGCATGCACCACTACACCCAGCTAATTTTTGTATTTTTGTAGAGATGGGGTTTTGCCATATTGCCCAGGCTGGTCTCAAACTCTTGAGCCCAAACCATCTATCCATCTTGGCCTCCTAAAATTCTGGGATTATAGGTGTGAGCCACCTCACCTGGACAGGACATGTTTTAATCTGGCAGAGGCTAAGTGAGAGAGTTAAGAATTAGTGATGTAGCTGCCTGAGTTTAAAACTCATGGTCTTTGTTTTACTTCCTGCTACACTCATTTCCTTTATTCCTTAGTTCCTATTCTCAGGATTCAGAATCAGTTACATACTGGTTAGTAAGAAAGAATTGAAACAACTTTTCTTTCAATCCTGTTTGTACTTCAAGTCTTATTTCTAATTCTGGTGCCTCTGAAGAGTCAGCATGCCAAGTCTAAGGCTAGCCCTGCTCTAAACGTATGATCTTGTTTTGTGATGTATGGCAAGCTGCAATCTCCCTGTTCCTTCTCCTTTCCCCCTTGCCTGTTTTCTCCTTCCTTTTTCCACTCTGACCTCAATGTGAATCTGGAAGCTGTTTATACATGTCCTGATGGACATGAGCCATTGAAAATGTTTCCCAGTGGTATTGGTGAAACAAGTAGGGTGGCATTCTAGGAATAATAAATAAGGGGGAAACAAAGACAGATCCTGACACTGTATTAGAACTATCAACATTGAGGCTTTTTTTAGTTACCAGGAACAAACATGAAGAGAAGAAACAAAAATTGATAATGAAAACAGAAAGTGATCCTATTTAACATAGAGCAGTACAGTCATTTGTGTTACTGAATTTCAAATTAATTTGTTAGCTCTTTCTGTCTCAACCTTGGTCATTCATTCATATTGGTTATGTGGCTCAACTTTTTGAGGGAAGTTCTCTTTGCCCACAGTAAGGTTTAGAAAGAAAATGTCCTGGTAAAAGACAATAGAGGAAAGGATTAAATAAATTGGAGATGGATCTGTAAAAGTGTGGTTATCACACAAGTAACAGAAATTGTAAGAAGCTGACTTTGTACTACCACCCAGCCTCCCAACAGCATCATTAAAACTCCGCCTGAGCAGAATGTATTGGTACCTTTTATCTATTAAATGCCTTGGCTACAGGTGGAATTTTTGTTACGAGGAAATTGTTAATAAAAGCTTTTTTTTTTTTTTGAGACAGAGTCTTGCTCTGTTGCCCAGGCTGGAGTGCAGTGGCATGATCTCGGCTCACTGTAACCTCTGCCTCCCTGATTCAAGCAATTCTCCTACCTCAGCCTCCTGAGTAGCTGGGACCACAGGTGCTTGCCATCATGCTCAGCTAATGTTTGTATTTTTAGTAGAGATGGGGTTTCACCATGTTGGCTAGGCTGATCTTGAACTCCTGACTTCAGGTGATCCACCACCTCAGCATGAGCCACTGTGCCTGGCCAAAAAGTTTTATTAACAGCTGGGTGTGGTGGTGGGTGCCTGTAATCCCAGCACTTTGAGAGTCTGAGGTGGACAGATCACCTGAGGTCAGGAGTTTGAGACCAGCCTGGCCAACATGGCAAAACCCCATCTCTATTATAAATACAAAAATTAGCCAGTCATGGTGGCAGGCACATGTAATCCCAGCTACTCAGGAGGCTAAGGCTAGAGAATCACTTGAACCCAGATGGCTGAGTTTGCAGTGAGCTGAGATCATGCCATTGCACTCCAGCCTGGGCAACAAAAGTGAAACTCCATCTAAAAAAAAATTTTAAATAAAAGCTTTTGAGTTCATTTAAAAAGCTAAATGGTTTTTAGTCAACCACTGCTGTGTAACAACCAGCCTGAGAACTTCAGTGGTATAACATTTATTTCTCACAAGGATTAGGTGGGGCATTTATGCTTTGGTTTGCAGCAGCTGGGGCCTCTCTGGTTGCTACTGTGGGTCAGCAGGGGTGGCTCTGTTCCCAGTGCTGCTCATTCTCCTCCTGGTTCCAACAAGCTATTCACAGCATGTTCTTCACATAGTAGGAGGCAAGAAGGCAAGCCCAGTTCCCAAAAGCGGGAATGGACTCTAGACAGAGCAGTACTGTTCAAAGTATATCTACAGTGAGTGAGATAGGTACAGAAATTCACAGTAACCATTTAGAAACTTTAAACAATGGCCACAATATTCAAGCAGTATTTTTGCCAAATTTTACTGAAGTATTGGTTCATGACACATTGGAAATTTTAAAAGGAAGAAAAAACTGTAGCGTGACTTGCGATACTTTGTGAAGTACTGAGAGAAAATACATAACATTCTGCTCACTAGCACTGAATCCCTGTGCTGCTCATAAGTAAGCATTCTGATCTGTGTGTGTGTCTTAGGTTTGTGTTAGGATCGCGTTGTCACCAAGAGTCTGACCATCTCTGAGTGTGCTGATGGTTTTGGATCTATAGGTTGGCCTTTCCCTGCAGCGTCCCTTCTGCCTTGCTGCTGTGTTTACATTTTCATTCCAATGTTGATAACCCTGACAAAGTCGTATTATCACTAACTAAAATCCTTTACCATCATATGAAAATATTAATTTTGACATTATAAGTCTCTTTATACCAACATTCCAGTTTTTTACTTGTCTTCCTTTTACATTTTTTAGTTAATATCACCATGTTTGATATATTTGTAAGGTGCTTTCTGTTCATGAGAGAAGTAGTTCTAAGTAAGTAGGTTCTAATGAGCATTGATTAGTAAAAGTCCTAAGTTAGGGCTGGGTGCCGTGGCCCACACCTGTAATTCTAGCAGTTTGGGAGGCCGAGGTGGGTGGTTTACCTGACGTCAGGAGTTCAAGACCAGCCTGGCCAACATGGTGAAACCCCATCTGTATAAAATACAAAAAATTAGCCAGATGTGATGGTGGGTGCCTGGAATCCCAGCTATTTGGTGGCTGAGACGGGAGAATCGCTTGAACCTGGGAGATGGTGGTTGCAGTGAGCCGAGATCGCACCACTGCACTCCAGCCTGGGCGGCTGAGTGAAACTCCGTCTCAAAAAAAAAAAAGTCCTAAAAAGAAGGAAGGAGGAACTTTTGGGAGGGAAAGGAAGGATATGTTTAGGTAGGACTTGTCTTCTTCCTAGCTGTGTAACCTTGGGTAACATATTTAATCTTTGTGAGTCTTAGTTTTCTCATCTATAAAATGGAGATAATAATAATGGTAATAATAATACAACCTTCTTTGACAAGAAGTGCTAAAATTAAATACTCTAAAGTAAGCAATTAGCACAGAGCCTGGTACCTATATGTAACAAACTTTCAAAAATGTTAGCTATTCTTTGCTTTTAGTTAATTACTAGGTGCCAGACACTATAGAATCAGATAAGATGGAGGAACCTTTACCAAAAAGGAACTTAGTCTGGTGGAAGAGTCAGACAGGTATATATGTAAGAAAGATGTAGTAATATGAGAGTTTTGTGCTGTTACAGGCAAAAATGGGGTAGAGAAACTTTTAGGTAGGAGGAACACCTGACCTAAGGCTTTGAGGAGCAGGATCAAAGTAGGCTCTTAAAAGAGGCAGTATCTAAGCTGAGACTTAAAGATGCAGAGGAGTTAAGGAAAGAGGTAGGGACATTTCAGAAAAGTGGAACAACATACACAAAGCCTGGAGGTACGAGCGTTTGGTGGAATTCTGGGTAATTGGAAGGGACGCAGTATGACTGGGGTGTAGAGTATGTGCAGGGTTGGGGCTGGGGAGTAGGTAGGTGCCAGATCCTCAAGGGAGATGTGGCTTGGACTTTATCTTGAAACTTGTGGCATAAGCTGTTGAATAATTTGTTAAAGAGGCATATGTAATTTACATTTTAAAAGATCATTCTGGCAACAGTACAGAGAGCAGATTAGAAGGGGAAAGACTGGAGGTGGGAATTTTTTTAAAGGCTGTTTCAATAATGCAGGGGGAAAGTATCAGGTAAAAGGAGGTAGTACAAATTCAGTGGAGAGTCTGGAGGGGTTGGCTTTAAAAGAAGAATGAACAGCATCTGGTGATAGATTGGATATGGGCTTCCGGAGAAGGACCCAATAATAGTACTCAGATCTCTGGCTTTGGTGACTGAGGAGAACCAGATTTCCCAGAGAAAATGAATTGACTTTGGCATTTAAGATGTCTGTGCAAAATCCATGTGAAAATAAGCTGTGACTGGGAGTCAGCTCAGGCTTGGAGTCATCAACCGGGAAGTCAGGGATAAAATGAGGTGAAGGCCTTGGGGCCGGTGACATCACCAGGCAGTGAAAAGAGCTGGGTATTCATGGTACTCGGCTTAGGTACTCCAGACTGTTTGAACAAACATTAAGTGTCAAAAGTATGGTCTCGTTTAAATCCCATAACAACTCTGTGAGGTAAGAAACAATCTCAGTTTTGCAAATGAGAACATTTCAGACTCTTAAGAGTTAAGTGATTTGCCCAAAGTGATTTTGCTCCTGAGTGGCAGAGCTAGGATTTCGAATCCAATCTGTCTGATTTTAAAGCCCTTTTTTCCCCTGTTGTATCCTACTTTGTAAACCTCAGCAGTTTAAATATCTGTGATCATGTGACCTTATTTTTATTTACCTCTGCCAGCACCCTGGTTTAGTAGGATTGTGACACATCATTTTAAATAACCAGCTTTTCACTCAGTTCCCCTGCTTCACTCCCAAACACATCTATGAGATTGCCTTTCCTATCAGATTGACTCATTCCAGTCAATTCTATTCCAACATCCACTTTAAAACAACAGGCCAACGGAAGTCCTCCACTCACCACTAAATGAGGTCTGTCCTGCTCAGCTTGGTATTCAAGGCTCAAAGGCTCATCATAAAATGAAGACTGTTGAAAACTTTTCCATATTTCCCACTTCTCATCAGCACATATTCATGCCTTTGGGTGTCATCTATATGTGGATATAAATATAGTGGTCTCATTGTGTTCCTTATATTATTATAGTGCTTATTATTTTAGTGCTTTGAGTAAATTTTTTTATTTGCTCTGTACCGTCTTTATAAAAATGGTTTTATCTTTGTGATGGAATCAACTTGGATGTCTTCTGACCTTAGTTCCCCTTCCAGTGTGAGGGTTCCTTATACTCCATCCCTAATGTGATTAGCCAGCCTCTGCTCTGACACTTTCTAGAGAGATCCTTTTTTTGACGAGAGAAGAGGATGGAAATTCTAATTGTTTAGAAACTTCTTATAATTGAGTCAAAGCCTCCCTTCTTTTAACATCTATTTGTTTCCTAGGAACAACAGATGAATGAGTTATTTCTCCTCTGCCTCATGAAGAGGCATTTAAACACAGCTTTTATGTCTCGCCTCAGGTTTCTCTTACATAACCCAAATAATCTCTTGCTTGGAGCTTTTCTCCTGTGATAACCGGCAAACTTTACTCTCCACCATTCCCTTGCCTTCCTGAGAATCTTGCAGTTTGGTCAGTGCTCATCTAAAGCACAGGGCATAAAACAGCACAGCACTCCACAGAAAGCAGTGCAACATGAGTTCTTTGATTATGGCTTGATGATTGTACCTGAAAAGCCTGAGAGTGCTTCAGATCTATAGCAGATGTGTCACATTTTGCATTCATTCTGTTAAAAAAAAAAAACCCAGATATTACTTTATATAGTTCCATTTAAGCCAACCATCATCTGCTGTGCTTTAAATGTTGATTTTCTTTAAATGTAGAACTAATTCTCCTAGTTATATTTCAACTTCATTTTGATTTTTTTTTTGAGATGGAGTCTCACTCTGTCACCCACGCTGGAGTGCAGTGGCACGATCTCAGCTCACTGCAACCTCTACCTCCTAGGTTGAAGTGATTCTCCTGCCTCAACCTCCCAAGTAGCTGGGATTACAAGCATGTGACACCACACCCAGCTGATTTTTGTATTTTTAGTAGAGACAGGGTTTCACCATGTTGGCCAAGCTCGTCTGAAACTCCTGACCTCAGGTAATCCACCCGCCTCGGCCTTCCAAAGTGCTGGGATTACAGGCATGCACCACAGTGCCCAGTCCTAAGTTCCTGGTGAAAATGTCAAAAACCGACTTCCCACTCCACCCATCAAGTTAATCAGTGCTATTTATGAATGGTTCTGGTAACCACTGTCCTGTCATCCCATCTCCTGTCTCTTCGTCTTATCTGCAGAGATCTCATTTGTACATTCAACACATTTTTATTTAGGACAGGTTTAGCACATGTGCAAGAAGGTGCTAGGAATGCATTGAAGATAGCAGTCCCTATCTTGTGGTGCTGATAGTTTAGCAGCATCATGAAGTATTTTCTAAATGCTTTGTGGAAATCAAGTTGCACAGTTATCTATGATATTTCTCCTCATCTGTTACCATATGAGAAAAGGGAAAGGGATTACTTTTTGTAGATCCCATATTGCCACTCATTATTCTGTCACTTAAAATTGGGATTTGCTCCTTTTGTCTTTACACCTTTCATGGTTTCACAGTTAGCTTTGGATTTTAGAAGTCTCTGGAGTTCATCTGTGCCCTTTATGTGTGTCCATATTTTTGGTGGTGTTTATTTTTTTTATTCTTATTTTTTGAGATGGAGTCTCACTTTGTTGCTTAGGCTGGATTGTAGTGGCATGATCTCAGCTCAGTACTACCTCTGCCTCTCAAGTTCAAGCGATCCTCCTGCCTCAGCCTCTTGACTAGCTGGGATTACAGGTGCCCACGGCCACGCCCAGCTAATTTTTATATTTTTAGTAGAGACTGGGTTTCACCATGCTGGCCAGACTGGTCTCGAATCCCCGGCTTCAGGCGATCTGCCTGCCTCAGCCTCCCAGAGTGCTGAGATTACAGCCGTGAACCACAGCACCCAGCTTGGTGGTTATATTTAAACACCTGTTTTTTCTTTTCACATTATCAGGATTGTTTTTTGTTTTATAATAAACTTAAGGAAAAATTTCTGTTTACCATAGCCATTTTCACTCCCCTCATCTTTGTCATTCAGATTTTTCCTTATATTTTCAAATGATCTTTCCTAAAGAGGAGAGTTGAGTCTCCTTAAGTTTTCTTTTCTTTCTTGAGTTCTTAACATGCCATACTTGATTTCTCCAGGATCCTGGTCCTTTTCACTTCCTTCTTCTTAAGTTTGCCAGAATTAAGCTCAGATGAACATAAAACTTTGATATTTTGTCTATTTTTTTTGTGTTTTTTTTTTCTTTCCTTCTCTTTTGAGACAGCATCTCACTCTGTTGCCAGGCTGGAGTGCAGTGGCATGATCTTGGTTCACTGCACCCTCTGCCTCCCAGGCTCAAGCAATTCTCAGCCTCCCAAGTAGCTGGAACTACAGCACACACCACCACGCCCAGCTAACTTTTCTTTTTTTAGTAAAGACAGGGTTTCACCATGTTGACCAGGATGGTCCCAAACTCCCGACCTCAGGTGATCTGCACACCTCAGCTCCCAAAGTGCTAGGATTACAGGTATGAGCCACTGCACCTGGCCCATGTTTTATCTGTTTTCTGAGGGATTAAACTGTCAACAGTGCAGCATGTTATGTTTTCTTACAAAGAGTGGGTATCTGCATAGTCGGCAGCCCACCTACCTTATTCTGAGGTGTGCGTTCTCTCATCAGTCAGGTGTCATCCACATGCTTCCTCTGGCCAGTCTCCACCACTGCGGCCTTTTTGCCTGCTCTTCTTTCCCCTTTGGTCCATTGCCTTCCTCTATACAGTCTTACTCGCATTATTGGATTTGCACGTGGTTGTTTGTTATCTTGAACTTGGGAAGATTCTCTGCCTTTTTCTGTAGATACATCTCTGTCAGGCAGCAGATTTTCTGTAGATGCCATAGGCTATGGTTTACCCATCCCACCAAGTCTTGGCAATTTTCATGAGATTTTATTTATCTCCTTTAGTTCTTTTTTACTATTGTGACTTTTAAATATAGTGCCGAGCACACTAATGTTCAATAAGTAATATTTATGATTAATCTCAAGAAGTATTTGCCTTCTCTTTTAGGCTGTGAGGATATCATTGCTGAGAGCATCTCATTAGATACCTTAATTGCCATCCTCAAGTGGAGCTCTCATCCATATGGCTCTAAATGGGTGCACCGACAAGCTTTACATTTCCTCTGTGAGGAATTTTCCCAGGTCATGACTTCGGATGTTTTTTATGAACTCAGCAAAGACCATCTGCTTACTGCTATCCAGTCTGACTACCTACAGGTAATCATTTAAACACCTCTCAAATTCATTGTCATTCATATGTGCACCAAGAAATCCATCTGAGCTCTATTACTCTTCCATCTAGGGTAGGACAGGGGAAGAGAAATAGACTGTGATCAAACTACCCAGACTGTCCTCTTCATGGTTGTACAACAGAAGCCTTCTGTCTCACTGGCTCTTGATGTACACTACTACCATGACTCAACAGTGAACAAGCCCAGGTCCCAGCCAAATGCACCAAAAAGAGACTGGGGCAGTAGGCAAGGTCAGAAGCACATCCCAACAGTGATTTTCTTGACTTCTGCTAATGTAGCTTCTCTATAGTGGTTTCTTACTTTTGGTTGATTATCACATACTTAGATTGTAGACAGTAGCTTCAGCAGCACCAAATAAAATCAATATTCAATTTCTGATCTGCTCAACTGGTTATCAAAACTCAGTGCATGTATTCCTCCAAAGTATGATAATGTTTTCAGTTACTTATGTTTAACCAGAAGTAGTTTTTAGCAAATTCTTGTGTTCTTGACTTAAATGTTAATTTAATTTGGAAATTTAAATTAATAATAGATTTTATATTACAGAAGTAAATACTTGCAGGCAAAGTATATTCAAGCTTAATTTGTTTTTGCATTGCCTGTATGAATGTTATATTAAAAACTGTACAACTGTTTTAATGCTATTGAAGACATAAACCCATTGAGCCACTTCCTATTTCTTTGTGTTTGAACTAGAAAATGATAAAAATGCTACCATTTCAGTCAGAAATGCAGTGGAGAGTTAAATAATCCACTCAGCATCTGCGCTTTTCCTTTGTGTGTTGCTTTGATTGCAGTACAGATGTCACACTTGGGCTTGATTTATGGAGATTTTGTTCATTAACCTTGTGTCGTTGTCCTGATCAAGACTAGGTGCTTTATGTTTGTGTTAGAAGTTGTTAGTTCTCTTAGATTATTGTCTTTAGGAACTTTATATTCCTTCTTAGAAAGTAAAGCAAAACAAAACAAAAAACTTGGAGAGCAGCCTAGATTTGCTCTAAGATTTTAAATAAAACACAAAGAAATGAGGGATACATTATCATTTCACAGATTGCACTTCACCAACCAGTAGAACACCTTGTAGAGATTGTGGTTTCTTCTACCAAAACAAGTTGACTGACTTGTTTTACCTGTCCCTCCAGGAGATAGTAATCACTCTGTGTATACTCTATACTTACACTTTCATTTACTTATCTCTATCTTGTTCCAAAAGAGAATTTAAGGCAGCTATATAGAAACCACATAGTAAGATAAATTTGAAATAGGAAGTGGATTGCTTGAGGCCAGAAGTGCGAGACCAGCCTTGGCAACAGGTGAGACCCCATCTCTACAAAAAAATAAAAAAAATTAGCTGGATATAGTGCACACACTTGTAGTCCCAGCTGCTCAGAAGGCTTAGAGGGGGAAAATCCCTTGAGCCCGGGAGGTTGAGGCTGTAGGGAGCCATGATAGCACTACTGCACTCCAGCCTGGGCAGTAGAGTGCAACCCCATCTCAAGAGGAGAACCTAAAATGAAAAAATAAAATAAGAAGGGAGTCGATTACAAAAAAAGAAGAAAGAAAAAAAAAAAAAACACAAAAAAAGAAGATAGAAATGAAATTTTAAATTAGTTGGAGCCAAGAGTGGGGTTACTAGATAAAATATATGTAATGTAGTCTGTGTATTTCCTGTTGGTGGGCCACAGATTTAACACTAAAACTTCAAGCAGCCAGTGGAAAGAGTGAAACATGGTAAGTTGCATGCTATATTTACATTATGACCTATGAAAAGTTCTTAATGAAATTAACCACTTATCTACTTTCACTAAAATAAATATAAACCACTTTTTATTATAGGCAAGTGAGCAAGATGTCCTTAAATATCTGATTAAATGGGGAGAGCATCAGTTGATGAAAAGAATAGCAGACAGAGGTAAGCTCAGAAAATTAGCTTAGCTTGCACTAGTTACCTTGTATAAATTTTTGGTTCTTATATTCCCAGTAACTTACGGTGCCACACATCAGTCTTGAAAACTGACAGTGTCGCTTGGTAAAAATGGAAGTGTTTATGATCAGTAAAATCCTTTAGTGGACAGGGTATAGTTTATTAACTATATCAGAAAGTCTTATTTTGCAGCTTTAAAAGAATTTTTATGTTCTTAGGTGCTTAATACATGTTAACTGATTCATGGAAGTATTAGAATGAAAAAGTTCATGTAATTTCATATAATGACTAAAGTATTACAAAAGCATAATGTTGGTAAAAATGTGGAATTAGTGTTGATGGTTGCACAACAATATGAGTATAGTAAGAGCCACTGAATTGTATTCTTTAAAATGTTTTAAATAAATTTTGTGTTATGTGAATTTTAACCTCAATTTAAAAAATGAGTACAAGGCTGACCTGAGGTCAGGAGTTTGAGACCAGCCTGGCCAACATGGTGGAACCCCACCTCTACTAAAAATATGAAAATTAGTGGGAAGTGGTGGCACGTGCCTGTACTCCCAACTACTCAGGAAGCTGAGGCATGAGAATCACTTGAGCCTGGGATGCAGAAGTTGCAGCGAGCTGAGATTGCGCCACTGCACTCCAGCCTGGGTGACAGAGCGAGACTTTGTCTCAAAAAAAAAAAAAAGTCCGGACACGGTGGCTCACACCTGTAATCCAAGCACTTTAGGAGGCCAAGGCAGGTGGATCACCTTAGGTAGAGAATTCGAGACCAGCCTGACAAACATGGAGAAACCCCATCTCTACTAAAAATAAAATTAGCCGGGCATGGTGGCACATGCCTGTAATCCCAGCTACTCTGGAGGCTGAGGCAGGAAAATTGCTTGAACCTGGGAAGTGGAGGTTGCAGTGAGCCAAGATTGCACCATTGCACTCCAGCCTGGGCAACAAGAGTGAGACTCCGTCTCAGAAAAAAGAAAAAAAGTTGTGGAAGGTAAAAGAGAAAGAAATAATACTTCTGAATGACTTCCTAGTGGAGTTACTGCAAAAGAGAAGAAGGAAGCATTATATGTCAAAGACAGGGCTTTCAACTTTAAAAATTTATGATTCTACATCAGTCTTTTGTTTGTGTCTAGGGTTAGCCCACCCACCTGTCCTCCTTCCCTCAAACATAGTTGAGTTCCTTTATATACTGAACCCAAACTTAGAATTTTTAATTAGAAAAATTAAATACAGATTTCCCTTTCCTGTCACCTTTCGATAGCTTTATTTAGATATAATTTACATATCTTAAAGTTCACCAGTTTAAAGTGTTCAAGTCAGTGGATTTTAGTACGTTTATAGAATTGTTCTGTTACATTTTTAAATACAAAAAATATTGTGCTAAACCTGCCTTCAAGCTTTTTATGGTATTTCTTTAATATGCTACTATCTAAGCTCTAGGAAACAAAAGCAGTTCTTCTATTTTATTTCCCCAAATTTATTTTTCTGTGGTTGGCAAAGCCTTTATTAATTCTCAGATTTGAATTTTTTTGTTTTTCTTTAATTTTATTTTATTTCAAAGAGCAGCAAAGTTATAATTTTTTTTTTTTTTTTTGAGATGGAGTCTTACTCTGTCTCGCAGGCTTGAGCGCAGTGGTGTGATCCTGGCTCACTGCAACCTCTGCCCCCTGGGTTCAAGTGATTCTCCTGCCCCAGCCTCCCAAGTAGCTGGGACTACAGGCATGTGCCACCACACCCGGCTAATTTTGGTTTCTTTAGTAGAGACAGGGTTTTGCCATGTTGGCCAGGCTGGTCTTGAACTCTTGACCTCAGGTGATCAGCCTGCCTCAGCCTCCCAAAGTGCTGGGATTACAGGTGTAAGCCACCACACCTGGTGAGTTATGAGTTTTTTGAAATATGCAAACCATTACAATTGATTTAGAAAGTTTTTTAAATGCCAGTATATTTGTCAACTTACCTAAGTCACCGAAATTTATTTATACCCCCAGAATTAGTACTTGTGGTACTTTCACGGTCATTCCTGGACATGCACAGAGTAGCCACAAACTTGGTCTCCCAACAGGCATATTCAGCTGAGTTCTAACAAGACAGAGACACTCTGCCTTCTTGTTTGAGATCTCCTGCTGTAATCAGATGTCCTTTCCACAGTCTACCAAGTGCCATATTTTTTACATTTTTATGTTTTTGTGATCTCACTGTTTAAGATGGCCTCCAGGTGTAGTACCGAAATGCTTTCTAGTGTTCCCAAGAACAGGAAGGCTGTGGTGTGCCTTACAGAGAAAATACATGTGTTAGATAAACTTCATTCAAGCCTGAGTTATAGTGCTGTTGATCATGAGGTTAGTGTTGATGATGCAGCCACATACATTAAATTAAGTGTCTTTAAACAGAAACACATAAAACAAAGATCTGTCAGCCATGCGTGGTGGCTCATGCCTGTAATCCTAGTACTTCGGGAGACTGAGGCAGGTGGATCACCTGAGGTCAGGAGTTCAAGACCAGCTTTGCCAACATGGTGAAACCCCGTCTCTATAAAAAAACACAAAAATTAGCCGGGCATGGCGACAGGTATCTGTAATCCCAGCTACTCAGAAGGCTGAGGCAGGAGAATTGCTTGAACCCAGGAGGCGAAGGTTGCAGTGAGCTGAGATGACATCACTGCACTCTACCTTGGGCAACATAACAAGACTTCGCCTTAAAAAAATAAAATAAAATAAAGGTAGTTTCCAAACCAGGTTAGAGTGGAAGGTTCTCCTGCAGGGATAAGAAGGAAATTAAGTAAACTAGGCCATAGATTTGTTTCAGTCAGTTTTATATATAAGGATTTTGTATGTAAGGATTCTGCACTTACCTGTCACATATTTGGTGGTTTCATGTAGGATTTTTATATGAAAACATGATGCCACTAGTTTAAGAAAAATATTTTGAAAAGCAAAATTCCTTAAATAAGTATGAAGCTAAATCATAGCTAGGCAAAGGAAAAAAAAAACTCTTTTCTACACAGTTACCAACAGTTTTATTCTGAATTAATCAGAAAAAACTTAACTTCTCAGAAACAATCAGTTCTCTCTCTCTCTCTCTCTCTCTCTCTCTCTCTCTCTCTCTCTCTCTTTCTCTTTTTGTCACACACACACACACACACACACACACACACACACACACACGATTTAAGGAAGATAACAGTTTTCCTATAGAATATTTGAAAAAAAAATCCAGCATTTATATTCATTAATAATAAAGATTTTATTCTGTGTTAATTTTCTTAAGAAAAAAAATTTACAGGCTGCTAGATTAAAGACATGATTAAAGATTTCCAAAATTAATGTAATTTTTCTTTTCACCTCAATATTATAAGCATACATGTATTTCAGAAGAACATTAGACTTTGCTGCCTCAAACATCAAGTGATTAACATCTTGTTAAATTGCTGTTACACGTATGTAGGCTAATGAGCATACTGATAACCTGCAAGAAATAGCATAGGAACTGCAGTGACCTTATAATACTAAAAACTGGTTGAAAAAGTGAGAAAGCTTTTTAAAAGCCCCTGATAAAACTAGATTTTAATAGATTGTCATCTTTTCTCTCTGAGTTCGTCTACAGAAAGGAATCCTTTATTCTTTATTGTAGAGCAGTGATAAAAGAATGTTATTGTATTGTTGATATCATGTTTTTCCTTTATCCAAGAACATTCCTATTAAACAACATCTTATGACAGAAAAATAATTGATTTATAACCCTTTTTAAAGCAGAGGCACATAAGTCTATTGAGTGGTCCTGTGAGTGTATGTACTAGAGAACAAAGCAAACCTCTCTTCAGAACATTTGGATTTGGTTGGAAACTTTTCATTTTCTGTCTCATAGAGCCAAACTTACTGAGTGGCACTGCCCACAGTGTGAACAAAAGAGGTGTAAAAAGACGAGACCTGGACATGGAAGAGCTCAGAGAGATCCTTTCTTCTCTCTTACCTTTCGTGCGAATTGAACACATCTTACCTTTAAACAGTGAAGTCTTAAGTGATGCAGTAAGTGTTTTTCTCCATGTATTTGTTTCATGAAAAGAAAAATGCCAGGCATATGTTCTTATTCATTGTAAATAATTTCTCCTACTAATAGAGTATTGTGAAGCTGTAAATTCTGTAAGGACAGAGACAGATGTCTATTGTGTGCAGTGTGTCCCCAGTACAGTTTGTACATAGTACAAATGTCTGTCACATATTACAGTTCAAATGTTCACTGAACGAGAGTTGAGTGGGTACATAGGTCTTACTCGTGCAAGAGCATTCTTTATAGCAGAGTTAATGCAGTCATTTAAGTGTAGATCAAGTAGACCCTTATTCAAAAAAGAAACAGTAGAAACTGCCTTTGGAGTCTCTTCAAGAACATCAATGAATCAGAGAGCAGTGGAGTGGAGGGATTGGTTCAATATAAAAAGAAAGAATGGACCTGAAAATTAATAGAGCTGATCTCGTTACTTTCATAACTTTTTAAACAGTGAATTTTTTTTAAAATAAGAGAATTGGCTGGGCACAGTAGGTCGTGCCTGTAATCCCAGCACTTTGGGAGGCCAAGGCTGGCGGATCACCTGAGGTCAGGAGTTTGAGACCAGCCTGGCCAACACAGTGAAACCCCATCTCTACTAAACATACAAAAAGTAGCTGGGCGTGGTGGCGGGCACCTGTAATTCCAGCTAGTTAGGAGGCTGAGGTGGGAGAATCGCATGAACCTGGGAGATGGAGGTTGCAGTGAGCTGAGATTGCACTACTGCACTCCAGCCTGACTCCATCTTTAAAAAAAAAAATTGATAGAATTGCTTGAATTCATGGATGGGAAAAATAAATAATATTAGTTCTTCACCCATTGACTTATAAACTTAATGTAGTGCTTATAAACATCATAATAGTTTTTTTTTAACTGCACAGGAACATTATAAAAGCCATCTGAAAAAGGAACTGATAAGAAATTTTTTTAACTTCTTTTAAAAGGACATAAGGGCCAGGCATGGTGGCTCATGCCTTAATCCCAAAATTTTGGGAGACCGAGGCCAGCAGATCACGAGGTCAAGAGACCAAGATCATCCTGGCCAATATGGTGAAACCCCATCTCTATTAAAAATACAAAAGTTAGCTGGGTGTAGTGGTATGTGCCTGTAGTCCCAGCTACTCGGGAGGCTGAGGCAGGAAAATCACCATTCAAGAGGAGGTTGCAGCAAGCCGAGGTTGCTCCTCTGCACTCTAACCTGATGACAGAGCAAGACTCTGTCTCTAAGTAAATAAATAAATAAAGACATAAGAAGGGATAACTTCTAAAACATAAAACATTTTAATTGCTAATATTTTATCTGTGATGCTAACATAGGACACAGAATTGTCAAGAAAAAAGTCTTAGTTAATGTAAGAATTAAACAGGTTGGGCGCAGTGGCTCATGTTTGTAATCCCAGCATTCTTGGAGGCCAAAGCAGACAGATCAGTTTAGCCCAGGAGTTCAGCATCAGCCTGAGCAACATGGAAAGACCTCATCTTTACAATTTTTTTTTTTTTTTTTTTTTTTTGAGACAGAGTTTCGCTCTTGTTACCCGGGCTGGAGTGCAATGGCGCAATCTTGGCTCACCGCAACCTCCGCCTCCTGGGTTCAAACGATTCTCCTGTCTCAGCCTCCCAAGTAGCTGGGATTACAGGCATGTGCCACCATGTCCGGCTAATTTTTTTTTTTGTATTTAGTAGAGATGGGGTTTTACCATGTTGGCCAGGATGGCCTTGATCCCTTGACCTCGTGATCCACCCAGCCTCCCAAAGTGCTGGGATTACAAGCGTGAGCCATGGCGCTTGTACAAAAAAATTTTAAAGAATTTAGCTGGGTGTGGTGGTATGTGCCTGTAGTCCCATCTACTTGGGAGGCTGGATAAGAGGATCACTTGAGCCTGGGAGGTCAAGGCTGTAGTGAGCCATAATCAGGCAACAGAGTGAGACTCTGTCTCAAGGAACAAAAAGAAAATATAATAAACTATCACACATCAGTGTGGTGCTAGATTAACTGATATTAACTAGTTACCAGAAGATGGAAGTTCATTGAAAGTTAAACCATTGTTTCACTGGCACACAAAATGAATCCTTATTAGATTGAAAAATTAAATATTAAATTGAAACATGGAAGAACTAGATGAAAACAATATTGTTTTCTTTCAAGAAATATTTATGGGCTACTCTGGGCATACTGCCTATGGGGTAGCCCTGCTCCATTGGGAGCAGCAATAAAATGAAATAAAATTAAAACTTAGGCCAAGCATGGTGGCTCATGCCTATAATCCTAGCACTTTGGGAAACCAAGGTGGTTGGTTCACGAGTTTAGGAGATTGAGACTATCCTGGCTAACACAGTGAAACCCAGTCTCTACTAAAAATACAAAAAATTAGCTGGGTGTGGTGGCATGCACCTGTAGTTCCAGCTACTTGGGAGGCTGAGGCAGGAGAATCGCTTGAGCACAGGAGATGGAGGTTGCAGTGAGCTGAGATTGCACCACTGTACTCCAGCCTGGGCAGTGGAGCAAGACTCTGTCTCAATAATAATAATAATAGTAATAATATTTTATAAAAGAAATACTTGCGAACTCTCATTAGAAAAAAAGGTTTAGCCTCACTAATTGCACACACACCCACGAAAGCAAAATAGAATAGTAAGTTATTTTTTCACCTATTAAGGTAGTAGTTATGGTACCACTACACAATGGAATATTTTGCTACCCTGAGCAGTTGTTATAAAGACTATATAGTGGCCAGGTGTGGTGGCTCACACCTGGAATCCCAGGACTTTGGGAGGCTGAGGCAGGTGGATCACCTGAAGTCAAGAGTTCAAGACCAGCCTGGCCAACATGGTGAAACTCCATCTCTACTAAAAAATATAAATATTAGCCAGGCATGGTGGTGCACGCTATTAATCCCAGCTACTCGGGAGGCTGAGGCATGAGAATCTCTTGAACCCAGAGGCAAGCCAAGATTGTGCCACTGCACTCCAGCCTGGGTGACAGAGCAAGACTCTATCAAAAAAAAAAAGAAGACAAGCCAGCCACGGTGGCTCACGCCTGTAATCCCAGCACTTTGGGAGGTGGAGGCGGGCAGATCACCTGAGATCAGGAGTTCAAGACCAGCATGGTCAACATGGTGAAACCTCATCTCTACTAAAAATACAAAAAATTAGCCAGGCATGGTGGCACACACCTATAATCCCAGCTGCTCGAGGGGGCTGAGGCAGGAGAATCGCTTGAACCCAGGAGGTGGAGGTTGTGGTGAGCAGAGATTGTGCTGCATTCCAGCCTGGGAAACAAAAGTGAAACTCCATCTAAAAAAAAAAGGAGAAGAGAAGGATGATATAAAGTATGTATTTTTATGAATTCTCAAATTCATTTGGAAAAGACTTATCTAGGCTCCTGTAATCGCAGCACTTTTGGAGACCAAGGCAGGTAGATTGAGTTCAGGAGTTGGAGACCAGCCTGGTCTGCATGGTGAAACCCCGTCTCCACCAAAAAAAATACGAAAATTAGCTAGGCATGGTGGCATGCACCTGTAGACCCAGCTACTTGAGAAACCGAGGTGAGCAAATTGCTTGAACCCAGGAGGTTGCAGTAAGCCAAGATCTCGCCACTGCCCTCCAGCCTGGGCAACAGAGTGAGACCCTGTCTCAAAAAAAAAAAAAAAAAAAAAAAAAAAGGAAAAGAAAAGACTGGAAGGAACTATATCAACATTACAGTTGTAATAAGAGTATTAACTTTTTTTCTTTTCTCTTTTTTCTAAATACTAGATAATGCTGTATTTTACTAGTTAAAAGTAATTTTAACTAATGCAGCTGTTTATTATATTTAATGAGAGTAATATTGGAGAAACAATTTTTGGTTTTGTTTAAAACCTAGGACTCAAGTCAAATTGAACCCTGTATATAGCTTAGAGAAGTATTTTAGAACTTTGGTTAGGAAACACATACCTCTGCTCTTTTTTTTTTTGAGATGAAGCCTCACTCTCTTGTTCAAGCTGGAGTGGTACAGTGGAGTGAGTGACCCAATCTTGGCTCACTGCAACCTCCACCTCCTGCGTTCAAGCAATTCTCCTGCCTCAGCCTCCCAAGTAGCTGGGACTACAGGCATGTGCCACCATGCCTGGCTATTTTTTTTGTATTTTTTAGTAGAGACAGGGTTTCACTATATTGACCAGACTGGTCTTGAACTCCTGACCTCAGGTGATCCACTTGCCTCAGCCTCCCAAAGTGCTGGGATTACAGGAGTGAGCCACCATGCCTTGCCTATACCTCTGCTCTTAATTCTGTGCCTAATACAGTCTAAGTCCCCAATAAAGGTTTGCCAATAATGGCTCTTAATTTTCATGTTCTCTTAGTATGTGCTAAGCACTGTGGCAGGTGCTTTCATCTGCATTGCCTTCATTTAATCCTCATACCACCTTAGGAAGTAAAGGTAATTGATACAGATTCTCCTAGCATCAGTCAGGAAACAACGGGAATATCTCATTCAGTTAGTTGTGCACTGCCTTACCTCCAGGGCTATACAGTAGCCCTTAAAGTGAGGCCCAGGTAACGTAGATGTCCCTGGTCACATGGCTGTTAAATGTGGGAGTTAAAGTTTGAGCTATATCTGCCTTACCCCAGAGCCTGTATTGCTAAGCACTGTGCTCACCTTCCTGTATCCCTGCGCTGTGCATTCAGGCCCATGTCAATGTTCTTGTTTTGTCTTGGGGAGTTGGGTGGGGACTAAATCTGTTCCTAGATGAGTAAGGAAGAAAGAAAATTGGTTTCCATTAAGAGCTCTGATGTTTATCCAACTTAACACATTTCAATTAATGTGTCTGTTTTTAAAAATATTATTCCTCTATTTAGAGAAAAATGGGAAATTATGATATTTCTATTGTAGAATCTTTTAAATATTAAAAATGTGAACTTCTAAATTTCACATACATTCCTAAATTTTTATTTAAATGATAAAGTTTGCATATTTTTGTTTAGAGTTATAAATATTTTTATCTATTTATCTTAGTAGTATTTATAGCACACTACACAGATTTCTGTCTAAAAAAAAAAATCTTTTTTTAGCTGAAAAGAGGCTTGATTAGTACTCCTCCATCAGATATGCTTCCTACAACAGAAGGTGGGAAGTCAAATGCCTGGTTACGGCAAAAAAATGCTGGCATCTATGTTCGTCCTCGACTCTTCTCTCCCTATGTGGAAGAAGCAAAGGTAATGAAAACCGTTTGAAGATAGTAGACTGCTTTATCACAAACTGTGTGCACAAAGTGGTTTGTTGTAGTATTATTTAAATATTTGGAAATAACCTATATATTCAACAATAGGGAAAATGAAAATAAATTCTAGTTTGACTACTCAACAGAATAGTTTTCTAAAATGTTTAATTTTAATTAAGCATGTTTTAAAAACTGTGGTTATATTAAAATATGTTTTATGTTTTTCTCATTTTAGTTGCCTTGCAAATTGTTACCACTTACTGAAAATGGTTGTCTCTATTTTGTGATCTTGATGGGGGAAATGTTCTGAAAGAAAATGGCCCACATTATGTCTTTCTTCATAAATTAAAGGAATGCTTCGACCTCTTGTAACATAGTTCTGTAATAGCTGACTGTTGGGAATTATGTTTTGTTTTAGAATAAATGCACAACCTAAGAAAAAATATCAGGCCAATTAAGTAAATAGTTGGCATTATGTGTATTGTATGTAACATATAAAGAACTGTCCAAGAAAATATGGTAATGTGAAAATGAAACATCTAATTTTTATTAGATGTATTCAGCCATAAGAACTTTCAGGGATCCATCCTGGGCAACATGGTAAAACCCTGTCTCTACCAAAAACTAAAAAATTTAGCCAGTTATGGTGGCGTGCACTCTGATTTCTGCTACTCAGGAGGCTGATGTAGGAGGATCACCTGGATCTGGGAGGCAAAGGTTGTAGTGAGCCATGATTGTGCCACTGCATGCCAGCCTGGGTGACAGAGTAAAAACCTGTCTTCAAAAAAAGAACTTTTAAGTAGCCTTCTGAGGAACTGACAATCTTGAAAAGTAAGAAATCACTATTAAGCTTTCTGAAATAAGTTTAACAGATCAAACAGTGTGTATACTCAATGAGTATACAGTCAAGTTGCCTCAAAATGTTTCTCATTTTTAGACCAGGTATTGTGGCTCATGCCTGTAATCTCAGCACTTAGGGAGGCTGAAGCAGGAGGATCACTTGAGTCCAGGAGTTCAAGACCAGCCTGGGCAACCTAATGATACCCTGTCTCTACAAAAAATAATAATAATAAATAGCCAGGCATGGTGGTATGCTCTTGTAGTCCCAGCTACTCAGGAGGCTTGAAGTGGGAAGGTTGCTTGAGCCTGGGAGATCAAGACTGCAGTGAGTGAGCCATGATGATAACATTCCTCTCCAGCCTGGGCAACGTTTTTCTTTTCTTCAAAAAAGAAAAATTGGTTTATTTATCAGTCTCTTGAATTGATTATCAATCTTTGGGGATTTTTTTGTTTTTTTTTTTAAGTTGGAGTTTCGCTCTTGTTACCCAGGCTAGAGTACAGTTGTGAGCTCTTGGCGCACTGCAACCTTCTCCCCACCGAGTTCAAGCGATTCTCCTGCCTCAGCCTCCCAAGTAGCTGGGATTACAGGCTCCTGCCACCATATCCAGCTAATTTTTGTATGTTTAGTAGAGACAGGGTTTCACCGTGTTGGCCAGGCTGGTCTTGAACTTCTGATCTCAGGTGATCTGCCCACCTCAGCCTCCCAGAGTGCTGGGATTACAGGCGTGAGTCACCACAACCAGCCCTTATTATCAATCTTTAATATTTTTTGTTTTGAGCACTTCGTTGGATTTGTTATTTAGCACATGTATACATTGTTTTCTTTATTATAATATTGTGTGTAACTTATTTCTGATTAATTTTATGTCCTTCTTTCACATTTCAAGTACTTCTAATTAAAAGCAGACTTTTCAAAAGGTGGTTGTGTATTTTCAAAGATGCTCCAAAGAGTCTTTAAGTTAAAATGGCAGGGGTACTTCCTTTCACTACTAATACTAACATTTACAAAATAGAAATACATTAATTCCCTTTTTGTTTGATGAAAGTAATAATCTTCCTTCAAATGTGATTTAACACAGAGGAAGGTTGACTAGTTTGTTAATACTGAATGATTATTTCAGTCAGTGCTAGATGAGATGATGGTGGAACAAACAGATCTTGTGCGCTTGCGAATGGTTAGAATGTCCAACGTGCCAGACACACTCTACATGGTCAATAATGCCGTGCCACAGTGTTGTCACATGATCAGCCACCAGCAGATCAGCAGCAACCAGTCAAGCCCTCCTTCAGTTGTAGCCAATGAAATTCCAGGTAAGGCAGTATATTGGGTGTTTATATTTAAATGAATAATCTTAACTATTTTTTGAAATTGCTGATATTTGAACCCCTCTGTATATGCTAATTATCTCCACATTTCAATACCCATTATGCTTTGTTCTTCTTAAAGAATAAATACTTATGGGAGATGGCGGGCTAGGGGAGGGATAGCATTAGGAGAAATACCTAATGTAGATGACAGGTTGATGGGTACAGCAAACCACCATGGCACAGGTATACCTGTGTAACAAACCTGCATGTTCTGCACATGTATCTCAGAACTTAGAGTATAATTAACAAAAAGAAATACGTATAAGCTAAAACTTTTGCTTTATATTTTATTTTATATTACTAAGTGTATACAGGTTATCAGTTTACCCTTGAGTTTCTCAGCCTCAGTCTTATTGACATTTGGGGCTGGATTATTCTGTTAATAGAGAGCTGTCCTGTGCTTTGTAGGGTGTTCAGCTGCATCCCTGGCCTTTACTCCCTAAATGCTAAGAGCACATATGTGCATGAACACACACCTTTGTGAAAACCTTTTGGAAACATTTTTATATTTCTAGACATTGCCAGTTGTGCCCTGTGGGACAAAGACACCCATTTTGAGAACCACTGGTTTAGAGGAATTCAGACTTTTTGACCACCATAGGGTATTTCTCAGGTTATAAGACCCTTTGGAGGGTCATACGCACTTATTTTACCTTTTAGTCTATGGTCTTCCAAAATGTGATCACTGTGGGTTTCCTAGAGGTCCAGTTTCCCAGGTTCTGCTCTGTGAAGTTTATTGTAGCACAGGTTTATATGTTGTATGACTTTAGGGGAATTGGCCGTTGATCAGGGTATAACTGTCATGTCCAAAATGTCTGAGCATGTCCAAAAATGTTTGTTACACAGGTAGTCAGTTAATGTTGACTTCAACCAAAGAAAAAAGGGCAACAAACCAAAAAAACCAACAGTGATCTGGTGGTCAGAAACTTGTAGCACTTGCTAATTGCCATTGCAAGATTCAAAATAAAAACCAGCAAACTATAGCAGTGGAAATAGCACTTATTTATTTCTGCTTATAAATGTCTGTTGTAATTAAAGATGAATAAAAGACTGTGACAGAACTTTTAAGTGAATACATATATTTTATTCTGGAGCTAATGACTTTCTTCAGTTGTTACCTTATCAAATTTGGCCACTAGTTGAAATACACATTAGTTGACAACATGAAATATTTCTTTAGCTGATTTATGCAGATTTTGAAGCTTTGCTAATTATCACGGCTTTTTAGGCTTGAGTTAATGCAGTTGAATATCAGCATAATTTAGAACTCAGTCTCAAAAGTCTAGACAGTCTCAAGTAAGTGTGCTCAGAAAAATAAGACTTGTCTCTTGTTTGGCTGATGAGGGATGGCCCTATTCCGGTATCATCCTGGGTTCTTCTCACTTCCTTGCCCACCACATTCATGAAAGGATAGATGTCTTGTTCCAGAGGATTAGGGGGCTCATATCCTGGCTCTGTTACTTTGTATGACTTTGGACAAAGTATTAATATTTTCTTTCCCAAACATTAATTTCCTCATCCATGAATTGGGGCTAATACCTTCTTTCTAGAGTTGTGAGGATTTAATGAAGCACCGCAAATAATATGCAGAGGAGTTTGCCTGGCTTAGAGTAAGCACTCAGTAAATGCAAGTCCCTTTTATCCCTAAAAAATAATGATCATTGCTCTAGTCAGTTTCTCTCATAAATATTTATAGACTCCATCCCCTCTCCAACCCTACAGCTACAGCCCTAGTTCAGGTTTCTAACCAATGTTCCTGCCTCTCATCTTACTCAAAATTCTGTTCTTTACACCAGTGATTGGCCAGCATACCTTTTCCAGAAAGGGCCAGATGATAAATACTTCAGTTTCTGTATGCCATTCAGTCTCTGTTATATCTACCTACTCAACTCCTATACAACAGCCATAGATAGTACCTAAATGAATGGATACAGGTACATTCCAGTAAAACTTTATTTACAAAGGCAGACAGCAAGCTTGATTTAGCTTACTGGCCCCAGCGTGCCTGCCCATTTTATACCAGCATCAGAGAGCACTTGTTCACAGCTCTGATCCTCCTTCGCAAGTCACTGCCTGTTGTGCACAGGATACAATTTAAATTCTTTATCCATGATCTGCCAGTAGCCATCTTTCTGCCTTCTCTCTTCACACTCTTCCTGCTTATAGCTCTGAATCCTAAGTTCTGCTGGCCGTGCCAACCACTTCTGCCAGGCTGTCTCTTACTGCGTGTTTTACACATACCCAGTCCTGCTCAGAAAGCTTTTTTTGCCTGTCTGGTTTCCCTTCATTCTTCAAGAATCTGCTCTGTGTACACCTTGAAGCCTTTCTTGTCTGCCCCCAGTCTGGCTGGGTGCCCTTCCTCCCAGTCCTTCAGTTCTCTCCATGAGCATTTATGACCCTATATCATATTGTTTACTTCCGGTTCAGTTTATATCACCAAGCCAGAACCTTTTGAGGAGAGTAATCATGTGTTTCATTCTGTGCACCCTAATATCCAAGTCCAATTCCTGGTGCATAGTTAGGACTCAAAAAATTATTTGAACAAAAGAATTAATATATTTAAAGACTTCTGAAATATCTGAGATTCCGATGAGAATACATGCAAGTAAAATTATATTTGAACTGTAAACTAAAATAACACAACTCAGGGGCTATTCAGTATGATTAAGAGCCTTTTGGGCATAGTGAAATTTTAAAACGTCGAAAAATAATTAGAGGTACATAAATTAGTATGTTCCTAGAAAATTTAAATACTGTCTAAAAAATTTATAAGATTCTGGTATGAAACACATGCTTTTTTCCCTTGGGCTCATGGGGTCGTCTTCTGTGTAGCTCAGGAATTTTGCTTGCCCACTGTTTTTCTCCTTCCAGTTCCGCGTCTCCTCATTATGAAAGACATGGTCAGACGACTGCAGGAGCTGCGGCACACGGAGCAGGTGCAGAGGGCCTATGCGCTCAACTGCGGGGAGGGCGCCACCGTCAGCTATGAAATTCAGATTCGAGTACTGAGAGAGTTTGGTCTTGCAGATGCTGCTGCAGAGCTCTTGCAGGTAGGAAATGACATTAAACTGTTTAAAATAGGGAGCCTCAGTCACCAGACAGGCAGTACTGTAGACATCCTGATGAGCCTTCAGCTTGCTTCCTTTTCTTTGCATGTGCTTTTTCACTCTCTTTGGTTGTCTTTGATACCCTGCAAGTCCCTCCTGGTGAGAGGCCGTGTCATGGAGTGAACTGAGCAGAGGTCCAGAATGAGAACTGGGTTTAGATCCCAGCTCTGCTGCTTACTAGTTGGTTAACTTGGAATGAGTTACTTAACCACCCTGGACATCAGCTCTTTTACCTGTAAAACAGATAGTTTTGAAGATCCAGATTGCTACTGTACAGCAGCTGTATATCTGGTATGTAGCAAGGATACAAGTGGCGACTGCTAAAAAATTCATTATCCATTCATTCATTCATTTACTTATTGTTTTAAGACAGGATCTCATTCTGTGGCCCAGGTTGTAGTGTGCGTGCCCCACAGAGATGGCCTGGAAATAGAAGATTCTGAACTTCCACTGCTCTCTCTTCCTTGTTTGGTCACTAGGTTTCAGGTTTGGTCTACTACCATGCTTACTCATCTTCCAGTGCCCCTTTTGTTTCTCTCTCCCATCTTACAAGAAATTTCTTCCATGAGGGTTCAAACCCAAATATGAGAATCAAAGAATAAGTGCTTTCTTTTTTAACCTACCAGGAAAAAAGAAAAAAACTCATTTCTAGTAATTATTAGATTAAAAGCAGTAGCATTGGTTTTGCTACTTTGGTTTCTTCCTTTGGCATTTAATGTTAATCTCTTAGCAAAGACATATTTGAGTTTGGGTTTATTACCTGTTAACTAATTAAGATAGAATTTTTCTTGGGCTTCTGGCCTAGAAGAAGCAGCCACTAAATCAGAGCCTTAAATAAAATTTAATTTCATCTGGTCAAGTGATTTTCTTGCCACTAACTCCAAACCCCTTTAATCCTTACCCTTCAAAAGGCTAGAATGTGGCTGGGTGCAGTGGCTCATGGCTATAATCCCAGCTCTTTAGGAGGACAAGGTGGGTGGATCACCTGAGGTCAAGAGTTCAAGACCAGCCTGGCCAACATGGTGAAACCCCATCTCCACTGAAAATGTAATTAGCCAGGTGTGGTAGCACAGGCCTCTAGTCCCAGCCTCAAGAGGCTGAGGCAAGAGAATTGCTTGCACCCAGGAGGCAGAGTTTGCTGTGAGCCTCCGAGATTGCTCCACTGTACTCCAGCCTGAGCAACAGAACAAGACTCTATCTCAAAAAAAAAAAAAAAAAAGGATGGGCTGGACGCAGTGGCTCACACCTGTAATCCCAGCACTTTGGGAGACCAAGGCGGGCAAATTGCTTGAGCTCAAGTTCAAGATTAGCCTGGACAATATGGCAAAAACCCTATCTCTATAAAAAATACAATAAATTAGCCAGGCATAGTGAGTGGTATGCACCTGTAGTCCTGGTTCCTCGGGAGGCTTAGGTGGGAAGATCACTTGAGTCCAGGAGGTCAGGGCTGCAGTGAGCCATAATTGTATCACTGCACTCCATCCTGGGCCACAGAAAGAGATCCTGTCTTAAAACAATAAGTAAATGAATGAATGAATGGATAAGCATGGTACAGGCTTCTTCAGCAAGTCAGCAAACTATTTTTTAGGTTCTTTTTTTTACCCCCTGCTTGCCTAATTTTCTACTGAACATTTTTAGGCTCTTGTTTTAGGTTGTTGATTTTCATTTTCTTTTGCTACAGTTTTTCTTCTTAAAATATATGGTCTGGTTTTCTACTCGTTTATTTTCCTTTTGCCATTCTAAATTGTGTCTGAATTTGATATCTTAAATTGCATGAAGTATTCTTTTATAATGTTTACCAAAATATTAATCAAACTTAGTCATAGATAATGGGTGAGGAATAGTACTTTGTAGTTTCCATTTCAGACAGAGCAGGCAAAGATGTTTTGTCAAAGTTTCTAGAGCATCCTCAGTTGTATTCCTTTCTTCCTTTGGCATTTAATGTTAATCTCTTAGCAAAGACATATTTGAGTTTGGGTTTATTACCTGTTTTTGCATTATCACATAATTTTGCAAGAGGTGACTGACCTACTTGCTGGAGTATTCAGTCAGGCAGCTTTCTTTGATGGCTGTGTCCTAGGTGGTACTCTGTGCCTTTATGCTATAACGGAAGTGATTTTTTTCCTTGGGCTTCTGGCCTAGAAGAATATATTATGCTTTTTATTCTTGCTGACTGTGGTTTTCTTAAGTACCTCACTTAATTCTCTCAGCCTATACATTTCCATTTATGAAATATGCTAATAAATGTCCTTTTTTTTTTTTTTTTTTTTTTAAATCTTAGAATCCTCACAAATTCTTTCCTGATGAACGCTTTGGGGATGAAAGTCCTCTCTTGACAATGAGACAGCCTGGGAGATGTCGTGTAAACAGTACCCCTCCTGCAGAAACCATGTTTACAGATCTGGACTCTTTTGTGGCCTTCCATCCACCCTTGCCTCCTCCACCACCTCCCTACCACCCCCCAGCTACGCCAGTCCATAACCAGCTCAAAGCAGGCTGGAAACAAAGACCTCCCAGTCAGCATCCTTCACGTTCATTTTCTTATCCCTGTAATCATTCGCTGTTCCACTCCAGAACAGCTCCTAAAGCTGGCCCTCCCCCAGTCTACTTGCCAAGTGTTAAAGCAGCGCCTCCTGATTGTACCAGCACTGCAGGACTGAGCAGACAGACGGTGGCTGCTACCGCCGCCACCACCACCACCTCAACAGCAGCAGCAGCAGCAGCATCTGAGAAGCAAGTGGTAAGTCAACACTTGAGTAACTTGCTTCAAATTCAGTTTATGGACTATTAGAAGCAATTTCCTTTGGCCCCAAGAGCTCCACTGAGACTCAGCAGTGCCCAGAGGATTGCTGACAAGTGGAAGGCATAGACTTGAGGGGTATGGAAAAGAGGGAAAAATGCTAACGTACATGAATGAGAAAAGAGGAGAGAAATCAGAGGTGTATGTGGAGGAGTGGAGTATCTTCTTATCTTTGTGTTCATTTGCCCAGATTAGGAAGGAGTGGGGTTACCGAACAGCATAAAGGAATATTCCATTTCCATGTTCTATTCAAGCACAGGTCTAGAATTTGTCCCTAACTTCTACTATTCTGTAAAATCCACTATTGTACCACATGCTTTAATGGGACAAGAAGCATGAGCGACTTAGAGCCAAGTACAGTATACCACCAGGAATAACGTGGAAAAAACTTTTCTATTTTTTTTTTGAGATGGAGTGTTGCTGTTGTTACCCAGGCTGGAGTGCAATGGCATGATCTCGGCTCACCGCAATCTCCGCCTCCTGGGTTCAAGCAATTCTCCTGCTTCAGCCTCCCGAGTAGCTGGGACTACAGGCACGCACCACCATGCCCAGCTAATTTTTTGTATTTTTTTTAGTAGAGACGGGGTTTCACCATGTTGACCAGGATGGTCTCGATCTCTTGACCTCGTGAGCCACCGCGCCCGGCCCAAAAACTTTTCTTTTTGAGACAGTCTCACTCTGTCATCCCAGCTGCTGGGCAGTGGTGTAATCATAGCTCACTGCAGCCTCAACAACCTCCTAGGCTCAAGTGATCCTCCCACCTCAGCTTCATGAGTAGCTGGGACTACAGGCGTGTGCTACCACATTCAGAAGATGGGCAGAAAATGAGGCCTCAAGCAGGCCTCTGCCTCCGAAGCTCATCATCAGAGCCCCCACTTCACTTAGAATCACAGTAGCTAGGACTGGTAGGTAGTAAATTGGTAGCGGATTCTTTGCTTGATTTTGCATGGCATTAGAGATTTTATATAATACACTTGAAAAAAATAGTAATTTTTTTTGGTCAGGTGCCATGGCTCACATCTCTAATTCAACATTATAGGAGGCTGAAGGGGGAGGATCACTTGAGCCCAGGAGTTCCGAACCAGCCTAGGAAACGTAATGAGACCCCGATTCTACCAAATAAATAAACAAATTAGCCAGATGTAGTCCCAGCTACTCATGGGGTTGAGGTGGGAGGATCACTTGAGCCTAGGAGGTTGTTGAGGCTGCAGTGAGCTACGATTACAACACTGCCCTGCAGCCGGGATGACAGAGTGAGACTGTCTCAAAAAAAAATTGATTTTTAAGTCTTCCTATTCAGTCATGTACTATCAGTAGCAAGTTAGAAGAAAAGATTCACCTATTAGTTCAGGGAAGCTTCATTCAAATATGGCTTATTGGAACCTGCGGACTAGTATATATTCTGAGTCAAATTAGGATCCTTTGTCAACTTTTCTTTTTAACATAACCTCAAGAATGTATTATCTTCACAGTGAAACAAAAGATGATGGTTAGAACTGGATCAGTTGTCCCTTTCTCTTCATATCTTCTCCAGGTTCAGCATGCTTGGATCTCTTAATAGCTAGCATTCTCTTAGATCTGCAGTTGAGCTCAGCACCCAAGCTTCAGCACAGTCTTCTTTGTAGTTTTCATCTTTTTCCGGAAAATTGGCCTAGTCTGCCCACCATAGTCACTCTGCTTCCTATCATGCTGCTTTCCCTGGGCATAGAGAATCCTTGCCCTTCTTCTACGGTGTCACTTTGTGGGAGTGGTGTTTGTCACACTCGTGACAGAAGGTCCAATGGGTTTTAGGAAGGCTCACCATGTTTGCAGGAGCACTGTTAGCACAGAAAGCCTTTCTCACCTTCTTAGACCTCTCTACCTCTTCTACCTGCTTCCCCCACCCCAGAAGAGCGAAGGTCAGTAGTGTTTGATAAACCAGATTTCCATTCTGTTGGCCTGGACCCTCAGTTCTACAATCACAGAAGTTCTACTGCTTTATATTTTAGGTAAAACTCCTTTTAAAGGTAATTTATTTGTATATTCATTGCAGTCTTGACTATAGTAATGAAAAATTGGAAGCAACCTAAATGTCCAATAGTAGCTGAATGGTTAAGTCATGGTTCATCAATACATTGACAGAATTATATATGTGCTAAATTTTGTAAAAGTTAATAGATACGCAGAGGAGAAAAACATAAAAAGAAAGACCTCAAAATGCTAACTGTGATATTTCTGTTCAAAAGATTGCAGTGATTTTTTTTTTTTTGCCTTTATAGCTTTCTGTATTTTTATATTTCTTAAATATTCAGCAAATGTTACTTTTATAATTGGGAAACAAAATCGGTGGACATCATTTTTACAGAAGATGGGTCCTTTTCTTTAACCCTCCCACCATTTTTGTCTCCATCTGCAGCGAACGCAACCTGTGCTGAATGATCTGATGCCAGACATCGCTGTGGGTGTGTCCACACTGTCACTCAAGGACAGGAGGCTTCCAGAGCTTGCTGCAGACACAGAATTAAGCCAGTCAGTTTCTGAAGCAGGACCAGGGCCTCCCCAGCATCTGTCATGTATTCCACAGAGACATACACACACTTCTCGGAAAAAACACACACTAGAGCAAAAAACAGATGCCAGAGAAAATCCACAGGAATATCCGGATTTCTATGACTTCTCAAATGCTGCTTGCAGACCTTCTACTCCTGCTCCCGGCAGACGCACCCCTTCCCCTTCGCAAGGTGGATATTTTGGTCCCGATTTGTACAGCCACAGTAAGGCATCACCAAGTGGCTTAAAGTCAGCCTACCTACCTGGCCAGACGTCTCCTAAAAAACAGGAAGAAGCTAGGAGAGAATATCCACTTTCCCCTGACGGGCATCTACACAGACAAAAGAATGAGCCGATACACCTGGATGTTGTCGAGCAGCCTCCCCAGAGGTCAGACTTTCCTTTGGCAGCCCCAGAAAATGCTAGTACCCATGTCAGGGGACGAACCACAGTAGAAACTGACTTGACTTTTGGGCTGACTCCTAACAGACCTTCACTTTCTGCATGTAGCGCTGAAGCTCCTGAAGAGAGATCCAGTAGAAGACTGGCAGACAGTGAGTCCCTGGGCCATGGAGCTCAGAGAAATACAGATTTGGAAAGGGAAGATTCAGTAAGCAGAGGAAGGAGGTCACCAAGCAAGCCGGACTTCCTCTACAAAAAATCTGCCCTCTGAGAGCAACCTCCAAGTCGTCTGTGCCTGAGATGTGAAACATCCCATTTTATGATGTAACCCAACAACTTACAGACCAGTTTATCAACGCCAGCTGACAACTCGGTTTCACATTATTTTGGTCTAGTTTTTGTGTGTATATGTGTTAGACATGGCATGCTAGGAGGTTTTTTTTTTAATGTTGCATCTGTCTAATTTGTGTTTGAACAATTATGTCGGGAAGCATTTTTAAGAGCGAGCTGGCACTTTCTATTTCTCTTTACAAATGATGGAATTTTTTTGCACTTGTACATTTATTTTCTCTGTATTGATTTTATATTAGTATGTTAAACTTTATTGCCACATTTAAAGGACTGTATTTTCATACTTTTTTGCATTTTACCTTTCATCTACCAATCCATGTGCATTGGATTGCACACTAAGATGTATTTTCTTATGAAATAGTTCTGTGTTTATTTTTTAATTATAGAAATTCCAAAGAACAGCACATCAGAATGCTCCTCTCTTTTCAGTAATTGTTTCAGTTCAGAAATCTTCCCGCCCAGTCTCCATAAATCTAATGTCTTTTTTTTTTTTTTTAACAAGTCCTGGGAGCTGGGCTTCATTCCTCCAGCGAGAGTCCAGTCAGGGTCCTGAAGTTTACTGGTTCAGGAAAGAACAGGAGGGAGAAAAGCCTTCTGTGTCCAGGCTGAAGCCGTCCATTTCCACAGTGTGGATGCAATCAGAATCCCTACACATTCTGGTCAGAAGGATTAGAGTATCACCAGAAGAGGCTCTAAGGAGATTGGATCCCTTGGAATTAGAAAGCAGTGGAGATGGGGCGCAGTGGCTCTCACTTGTGATCGGCACTTCGGGAGGCCAAGGCGGGAGGATCACTTGAACTCAGGAGTTCAGGACTGGCCTGGGCAACATGGTGAAACTCTATTTCTATAAAAAATGCAAAACAAAAAACAAAAAAAAAACCCTAGCCGGGCGTGGTGGTGTGCACCTGTAGTCCCAGCTACTTGGGGAGCTGAGGTGGGAGGATCACTTGAGCCCAGGAGGTTGAGACCGCAGTGAGCCAAGATTGTACCACACCACAGCACTCCCGCCTGGGCAACATTGAGACCCTGTCTCAAAAAAGAAAAAAGGGGCAATGGAAATAGTGAAATAACTTAAAGGTCACACTGACAGTTTCTAGTTCTGAGTGTCAACTCTCCAGTTGCTTGCGATGGGGGAACTGACTGCTCGCTGCCTTTAACTGTCTTGCTCTCTATGGGGAAAAAAAAAAAGGGCTTCAGTCTTATAGATGTTATTTGGTGTTTGTAAACATACGTTTTCTTTTAAACGATTTTCAAAGTATGTCTACATTTTGGTGTCCTATAAAAAGTTGTTGTATAATGCATAGTGCTTTCTCACCAACAGAAAAAAAGGAAAAAAATTGTTTTCAGTTAAACACTACATGTCCTACTTGAACTCCACTGGGATGCTGGTTTGGCATTTACTAAGCCACTGAGCACATGGGGTCTTCCAGGATCCTCTCCCTTGGAAGGGCAATGTGTGAGCTAAGGACTGTTTTTTTCTTACTCTCCAATGTAAATATATTAGGATTTGAGTTTTTAAATCACTTCAACATTATTTGAGCATTTACTTTGTATTTTTGCAAACACATAAACACACAGCCGTAGCACTTAGAAGAAAAGAGGCTTTCTAAACATTCCTTCATATGTAGGATATTTGGGAGCCTCTTTTCTATGTATGTATATATATAAAAAACTATGAATCACTCACACTCACTCTAAAACTATGCAGGGCTAGGGAGCCTTTATGAGCTACCAGATAAATGAATTACATGCACTTTGAAGTAAATAGTTTTTCTATTGGGTGTCAACAACTCTGCTTTCTCCCAAAACTATAGTTTCTCTTATGGTCTTTTCCTCCTTTACCCTGTGGATATACACTCAGGAATAATCTGACATTTTAGAAAACCCTAACAGTAGATAGTCTCCAAGATGGGAAATATACTGTGTGTCTGCACGCACGGGTGGCAAACTGCCACCAGTCGCTCTGCTGTGCTGGTGCACTCGGTGATGCTTGTGGTTGTTGTACAAGCTCCCGAGCTCCCAGAGTTAACACTAATCTGCAGGTCGGCTGTGCGTCGCATTCGAGCCTCCTTTTTTGAAGAGAAAAACATAGGCCTCTGTTCTCGCTTGTAAGAAGTTTGACTCATAATAGACAATAGTGTCTTTTGAAGCCCAGTCTGTCTTCAGAAACAAAAGCGAAGGCCATCATATTCCTTAATGTGTGTTTCTCTTATCACATATGTATGTTGACATGTTCATGTTTTGATACAGTTTTATATTTCTATTCTGAATCAGACTGTACTGCGCCAGTACTGCAAGGAAGAATCAGTAGACCTAATTTGGATGGGGAGAAAAAGTCTTATCTCTGACCCGTTTTGTTGTGGTTTTTTTCCCAAATGTTAAACCGGAGCTGTTGATCCCACACATTCATTTTTCTGAAAATGTATGAACTATTCTCATATCCCTGAAGTATAATTATAAAAATAGGTGGCCACTATTCTTAAGATTATTTAGTTTATAAAGTTTGCTTTTAATCATACAGTAGCTTACCTGGCTAAACTATGTGTATAAAGAGAAAACTTGCTTTAATCCCTGGGATTTCGGACCGGTGTGACTTGCGGAAGGTAAAGAGGTGGGTTTGTGCGTGTTAGGTTAGGTGTTAAATGCTTTTAATGTGTCTGGGGAAGTGTGGTTACTAGGGTAGGTTGAAGAGCTATGTGCCTCTGGCTTCCAACCCATCTAGTAAATCTTTTTAAATTCTGTACTAAGGTAAATGTGAAGTCTGAGTAAGGTTGCTCTCAGAAGGAAAAGCATACATATGTGTAATATAAAATTTAGGCCATGGGAACTGTCATTTTACTTGGTATAGGATTTTAATGAGAACCAAATCACAAAAATACCAGATCTCCTTTTGAGGTCATGGACAATCAGGCCGTTTGGACAATCACCACTTCCAGTGTCTGCTGTGCGTTGAGGTTAGAGAACTACCATTTACATGCTAGGGCCAAGGAGGACATTCGAGTTTCTTAAAGACGCTGTTGGTCTTTTTCTTACGTTACTGTTTTAGTTTTGTGATTTTGATGAATAATTTAAGTTCAGAGTCACTGGTGGCTCCTAAGAAAAAAGCAGCACGAAAGGCAAAAAGTATTTGAAACATAGTTGTGTAAATTTTCCATGCCCATTCTTTAGCTCACATGCCCCCTTTAGCTTTATTTCTGGGAACATGTCCTTAGACCTCAGCTAGCCTGACACTGCAATAACCCGTTAGGCTTTAAGGCTTTTCAGTGAATTCTTGACATTTCAGTCTTATAGAATTCTCTCTGAAACCTTACCTAAGTCTTGTTTTTGCTTCCTCAGAAACTTTTTATTACACCTGCCATCCTTCACTGGATTTTTCTTTTGGTTTGTTGTTGCCGTCCTAGCAATGAGCTTAGTTCTTGTACCTCTGCATAAAGATGCCGATGCCGAAGGCAAGGTGGAAGTTCGCGCCACACAGTGGGGCTCACAGCCGTGTGCATCGCTCTTTAGAGTTGAAAGGATTGACATTTCTCAGTAACTACCCAGCAAAATACCTATTTTCATAATGTTGAATTTGCCTTTTAGAAAAAAAAACGTTTCATGAAACACTTGTAAGATACTTATCTTGAAATTAACTGCAAGGCATTCATGTTTTTAGGACTGAATTCAAAGGGAAATGCTTCTTTGACTTTTTTCACTGTTCGGTTGCCTTTCGGCTCTCTGTACTATTAAAGCAGCAGTGATGGGTGCTATTCCCGGTTCTGCAGTGGTTTACTTTGTCTACTAAGTGATTTCCTTTTAAACCTCATTACCGATAATCTTACTGAAAGACTGAACGTGCACACTGCTAAAAGGTGTTTTACTGTTTTCCATTAACAGTGTTGTATGAGCAATGTTTGGTGACATGTTTTCTCTTTGTCCTGTAGATTGTCATGTCTGTTATGTAGCTATCGTATTGGCAAGTCCTTTGCTTTTTTTTCCTCTAGAAAATCCTCAGACTGTCAGTCTTTCATATTCTGAATATTATAATGCTGTGGCCGTTTCTATAGAAAGATGACTTGCAAGTGTGTGTCTTGAAAATAACTTCTTATGTTTGTGTGTTTGTGTGAGTTCTAAGAGGTCAGATAAGCTCTGGACGCTTCATCGTCTACCTGCACGTGACTCCGTATCTGGGTTACATGGGCAGGCAACACTGAGTCCTGCTCTTAGATGGGGTGGCTGAGAGATAAAGGTTCCTGAACTCAACTTGCTGTGTATGTACCACATCTGTACACAGAGAGGTGGAAAACCATCTACAACACTGCATTTCTTGTGGTTGTGCTGTTACTGGTATAAAGTCAAGTGCCTTCAATGCTAAAGGCTCAGAAAATTTTCAAACTGATTCCATGTCCTATGCAAGTGTTTTTTACAACCTGCATAACCAGTACTTTGTAAAACTTGTTTACGCTTCAATTGTACATAGTGATTTTTAAAGAAATATATAGTATTTTTATTTAGGTACCTCCAAACTTGAATTCGTCTGTGTGAAGCGTTGTAAAACAATACATTTCTCTTTTGAGTACCATTACTGTTGTACAGAGGTTTTCACTGCTTCTATTTTTCTACTGTTACTGATGAGCATGTAACACTGACTTTATCCTACATATAGTTGGCATTTCAAATAAATGGCTTGTATAGAATCTGCTGAGTTGGATACAGTCTGTTTTAGCAGCGTAGCATATAGTCTTCAATTATAGAAGTGATCACCCTGGAGGGTAGAAGTGGGAGTTTTTCTAGGTTGATTTTCTCTGTTTCTAGAATTTCAGTCATTCAGAGGCATTTATCATCATCATCATAGTTTTCTTGGAAATCACACATTTTATTCTGAATCATCAAATTCATTATTTTCTATTATTTTATTGAGACATTTCTGAGAAATTTCATTTTGCAAATTTGAGCGATAAGTTCCGCACAGGGTTCTGTACAGGATGGCAGGAAGCTCAGCCTGGCGCCCGTGTGAACCAGGCACCTGGATGTGTCCTGCTCTTCAGGGGCCTTCAAGGGTCTGAGACCTGGCCTAGATTCTGAGCTTTCTTTTGCTTTCACACTCAGGCTCAATAATATTTTTCTATTCAAAAAGGAAATGGAAGCCAGGCGCTGTGGCTCATGCCTGTAATCCCAGCACTTTGGGAGGCCGAGGCGGGTGGATCACGAGGTCAAGAGATCGAGAACATCCAGGTCAACATGGTGAAACCCCGTCTTTACTTAAAAAAATACAAAAAATTAGTTGGGCATGGTGGCACGTGCCTGTAGTCCCAGTTACTCAGGAGGCTGAGGCAGAATTGCCTGAACCCAGGAGGTGGAGGTTACCGTGAGCTGAGATCGCGCCATTGCACTCCAGCCTGGGTAACGAGCAAAACTCCGTCTCAAAAATAAAAAAATAAATAAATAAATAATAAAAAGGAAATGAAATCATGGTCTCGAGTCTAGGATTCTGAAGTTTAAAAAGGCCATGCAAAATGGAAAGTTTTCTCATTTCCATTTTTTAAAATTGCTACAAAAGAACTCTTATTTTTTATTTTTGAGACGATGTCTTGCTCGTCACCCAGGCTGGAGTACAGTGATGCAATTACGGCTCATTACAGCCTTAATTTCCCAGGCTCAAATGATCCTCCCACCCAGTCCTTGAGCAGCTGGGGCTACAGGTGCACACCACTATGCCCAGCTAATTAAAAAAAAATTGTAGAGAGAGGGATCTCTGTGTTGCCTAGGATGGTCTCAAACCCCTGGGCTCAAGTGATGCTCCCACCTCAGCCTCTCAAAGGGTTGGGATTACAGGCATGAGCCACTGCATCCAGAGAGCTCTTACTTTAAAACGTTTTTATCATTTCAGCACGAAATTCTGTCCCAGCCTCACACTCTTCGTGCCTCACTAACGAGTTTTGTAGTTTATGACCATCTTAGATTTAACAGAAAGGTATCAAGATAAAATCTAAGGTTTCTGTGGGTAAGCTTCTGAAATCTAACAAGAAAATTGAATAAATCAGTGTTCATATCTGTACTTGTGGATTATTCCTGAAAAAATGAACTCAGGCTAGCTAGTGAACCCTACCCACTTTAGGCTTGACCTTTCCTTAGTCCATTAGGGAATATTTCTTGAGTCCACTCCTCCCAGAGTCTGGCAATATGGAGCAGCAGACCAAACAGACAGGATCCCCAGTCTCAGACCCTTTCACTTATGGCTGGAAATGACTTGTCCTAAAAACAAAACAAGGCCTGGTGCAGTGGCTCACACCTGTAATCCTAGCACTTTGGGTGGCCAAGGCAGATGGATCACAAGGTCCGAAGATCAAGACCATCCTGGCCAACATAGTGAAACCCTGTCTCTACTAAAAATAATAAAAATTATCTGGGCATAGTGGCATGCACCTGAAGTCTCAGCTACTCGGGAGGCTGAGACAGGAGAATTGCTTGAACCTAGGAGGTGGAGGTTGCAGTGAGCCGAGATCACACCACTGCTCTCTAGCCTGGTGACAGAGTGAGACTCCATCTCAAAAAAAAAATACAGAGCAGTTTTCACAGCTAAAGGGAAGACCAGCTTGAAATGGCCCAGGAATGAATGAACAGGAGGAGAAATGCTGGATGCCACACCAAACAGTGTAATTTTTTCTAGTCTCTCACTGAGTTAGAAAGTCTTTCCTTTGATCCTCTGTGAATTAAGTACTATTATTTGTGCCATTTTACAAAAGAGAAAAGCCCGGAGATACTGACCACCTTGTCCAAGGTCACACAGCTAGAAAGTTGGTCAAGCTTGGGCTCAAACCTGGGCAGTCTGGCTCCAGAACCCAAGTCCTCATCCATCACGCTGTTCTGTGCACCAGGAAGTCCAGCGGTGCAGACAGGGGAATCTAATGTGCAGAAGCTGGGCGCAGGTTTGAGGATGCCATTCATTTGTTCATCCAGTCCTTTTTTCTGGACATTGCTAGATGCTGAGGCAGCAGTCGTGCACAAAACAGTCACAGTCCCCTTCAAAACATTTGTGAGTTTCCAAGAAGAAAAGATTTTGAAGAACTACAGAGGTAAAGCTTGATATCTAACTGGTCCCAGGGGTGGGGAGGCTTCACATGGGAGTGACCTGGAAGGTGCAGGTGAAAGACGAGTCAGGGCAAAAGGGCGAGGAGTGGGGAGGGAGGGCTCCATGGAGAGACAGAGCCTGGACTCAGCACAGGGGAGTAAGGGGGTGTGGGACCCTCCGGCAGGGTGAGGCTTCTGAAGTTGGTTATAATGGCAACGGGAAAGCTACTACGGTATCATACGTTGGGGCATGGTTCACTAGGTTTGCATGTTCCAAATCACTCTGGCTATCATGTGAGAAGTGGCTGAAGAGAAGCAGGAGTAGATTGAGAGATCTAGACAGGAGGTTGGCGTAGCCGTCCAGGGAAGAGCCGCGAGCAGCCAATGAAGAGAATGGATTTAGAATCTGCTGATGGTGCATGACTTGGTGCCTGCTCAGTGCGGAAAGGACGGGGAGCTAGATCTGGGGGGGAAGGCGGAGTTAGCCTTGGTCATGTTGACTTGGGAATGATTGCCAGGCAGCCAACTACAAGGTGGTGATTAGGTGTCAGCTGGGAGTCAGAGGAAAGGATTCCAGCTGGAGGCTGTGTGGAGGTTGTCCACATATATGGGTGGCACAGCCTTGGGAGTGGATGGAGTGATTAGGGGAAAGGTTTGGAGGAAGATGAAAGAGGGCTTGGATGATGAACTAGGGGAATTCCAACCTTTCCAAGCCTGCTGGAGGGAGTTGCTGGCCAAGGGCTGCCTAGCAGACAGAAAGAAAACCAGCAGTGTGTGCTGCTCAGAAGACCAAGCTGGGACAACTTGAGAAGAGAGGGAATGTGATCTTTAGAATAAGTGAAGTGAAAGAAGGAATATACAAAATACTGCACCTGTATGCTCCCATTCGGAGAGAAGACAAGGAGAAGGAAATGAATGCAGATGCATAAACATTTCTGCAGCCGGGCGCAGTGGCTCATGCCTGTAACCCCAGCCCTTTGGGAGGCCAAGGCAGGTGGATCATTTGAGGTCAGGAGTTCGAGACCAGCCTGGCCAACATGGTGAAAACCCATCTCTACCAAAAATATAAAAATTAGCCAGGTGTAGTGGCAGGCCTGTAATCCCAGCTACTCCAGAGGCTGAAGCAGGAGAATCACTTGAACCCAGGAAGTGGAGACTGCAGTGAGCTGAGATCGTGCCACTGCACCCCAGCCTGGGTAACAGTGAGACTCTGTCTCAAAACAAAAATATTTCTGCAAGAATCTACAAGAATGTGCACAGGTCTGCCTCTGGAGAGGGACGTTGGCAATACCTGCAACTACCAGTTAATGGTCTCCTTTTTGTACTGGCTGAGTGTTTAAATGATATGCAGGTGTGACTTTTTCAAGTTAATTAAAGATGAGAGATTAAGGCTCAATTCCACCCCTCCCCAAAAGTTAACCCTGAGGCTGCTGTTCATAGGTTTTGGAAGATCAGGCCCCTAAGGTGCATTTGGTCAGCCACAAGGAGAAGGTGTGGGATTGGAAGAGCGGATTGGTGGCAGCTGGAGAGAGAAGCCAGGTGGGGCAGGTGCGAGTCTGAGTGGGAGGTGGGAAGGTGGAGGTGATCTGTGTAGACAGCCTTTTGTGAAGAGGAGAGAAACTGAAGGGATTGTAAGGTGTGAGGAGATGACCAAGCTGTGGCTGGAGGCAGGGTGGGGTCATCATTACTGTTGTCTTGTGAGCCAGTCATGAGAGACCCTGTAACACACATAGGCTTCCCTCATCCCCGGGGAAAGGCACCAGAGACAGTCTCGCTCTGTCACCCAGGCTGAAGTGCAGTGTACGATCTCGGCTCACTGCAATCTCTGCCTCCTGGGTTCAAGTGATTCTCCTGCCTCAGCGTCCTGAGTAGCTGAGATTACAGGCATGCGCCACCACACCCGGCTAATTTTTGTATTTTTAGTAGAGATGGGGTTTCATTAGGTTGGCCAGGCTGGTCTCAAACTCCTGACCTCGTGATCTGCCCGCCTCAGCCTCCCAAAGGATAACGAGTCCCCGGGCCTGGCCAATAGTTCCTATCCTCAGGCTCAGGTGAAGAAACTCCTCCTTAATACCCGCCTTGCAGAGCTGCTGCGGGGTCTTGTGGGCACCTGGTGAGCTTGCATTCTCCTGAAATTCCTCCCCCTTAATCTAGCTAGCTCCACAAATATTCTCCATCTCTGGAATCTTCTAATACAGCTGTCACCAACCCTTTTGGCACCAGGCACCGGTTACATGGAAGACAATTTTTCCACGGATGGGGTAGGGGGATGGTTTGGGGATGATTCAAGGGCATTACTTTTTATGGCACGATCTTGGCTCACTGCAACTTCCACCTACCGGGTTCAAGCGATTCTCCTGCCTTAGCCTCCTGAGTAGCTGGGATTACAGGCACCTGCCACCACACCCGGCTAATTTTTGTGTTTTTAGTAGAGATGGGTTTTCACCATGTTGGCCAGACTGGTGCCTGGCCAAGCGCATTACTTCTAGCGTTAGTTCTCACAAGCAGCAGCAACCTGGATCCGTCGCATGCAGAGTTCACAGTAGTCCTCCTGTGAGAATCTAATGCTGCCGCGAATCTAACAGGAGGCGGAGCTCAGGTGTAACAATCACTCGCTGCGCAGCTCCTGCTGTGTGGCGCAGATCCTAACTGGCCACAGACAGTACCGTGGGACCCCTGTTCTAGCAGATGCACCATAAATGCCTCCCTGCCCTCTGGGACTGAACTAAAAGCAATTGCTCTTCCCACCTCCCCATGTTCCAACGGACCCACTGAAATCCCTAGGGAGTCCCAGGGAAGTCCAACTGTAAGTGACCCCAACAGACCTCAGTGCCCCCAGCATCCCACCATTCCCAGGGCTGCAGGGACTGGGTTCTTTGCAAAGTTGCAGTCAGGTGGCCCCTGTGCCTGCGGCTTCTGCTCTTCAGTCATTCATCAGCCCTCTTCCTACAGAAGTCCCCTAATCACACCCAAGTTTGCTCCTTACCCTGCTCAGGTGTCCTCCCTGCCCCCCAGTGACAACATCCTCATGCTCCTACCTCTCCCCGCCTGCCTCCTGCCCTTCTAGATCCTCCTCGCCCACCGAGCCCTCTCCTAGGACGTGGGCTCCTCCTCACTCTTTCCACAGACTCTGGGTCAGGAAGGACTGCGGGTGACGTCTCTCTAACACCCCAGCACCTCTCCACCTCCCACTGTCCAGTGTCAGGCTCCCACCCTTGCAGCTGCCACTCCCAGTCACTCCTTTCCTATCCTGAGGGCTTTGGGTCCATCCTAACTATCATCTTCTCCCTCCAAACCCTGGTGTCATCCTGGTAGCAGCCTAGACTGTCTCTGGCCACCTATCCATGATACAGCTCTCCTGTCCCCAGAAGGGCTCCACCTTTGAAATCCTAACCTCACTCCCTGCTCTCAGGCCAGATCGCCTCCTGTCCAGAGCCTCTCCCTGGTCCTCCTCTGAACTGTGGCCTCCTTGCTCCCCCTCCAGGATGGCCCAGCTTCCATAGGTGGCAGCCATCTCACCGTGGCCAGCTGTGACCCTTCCTCTCTGCCCAACTCAACCCGTACACAATGTGTCCATCTCCAGCTTTGGGAGCCTGAAGACAGCCACGCCCCCATGGCACCCGAGGTCCCCAGCCTCTCATGGCTCCGGTGTGCCTGTGTATCTGTGTCCTTCGGGTCAGCCTCCACCTGTTCTCCTCAGGCTGCTTTCCACCCCGCTCGTCCTGTCACCTGAGTCACCCTCCAGCTCACTGCTCCCTCCCACCTCCCAGGAAAATGGAGGCTGCCGATTGAACTCCCTCAATTTGGTGGCCTCATTCCAACACCCTCACCTGCAACCCACCCCCCACCCATGCTCTGAACTTCAACAAGCAACTCCCTGGACTGGCCTGCAGCCGTGCCCTCTCCTCGTCCCTTCACAGTGGTGCCAACTGTTCTTGCAGCCCACACCCCACCCTCTGCAATCTGGCCTCCACCCGCCACTCATGGAAACTGCTCTAGCCAAGGTCATCAGCTGATGACCTTCATCACTAAACTCAGTGGATGCTGTCAGGGCCCCTGAGAACCGCTCATTTCCCTTCTATCCGGAAGCACTGCTGCCCCCCACCCCTTCACTCTCCTCTGGCCTGCCTGATGCCAAGGCTCTGTCCTGTCTTGGTCCTTCCCCTTCCTCTCTCCTTGGGAACCAACTGCTCAATCAGGACGTTAGCTTTGGAGTGTCATCAACCCACGTTGGGGGATTTTTAGCATGAAGGACCCTGCTTGCTGTGTGGACAGTGCCTGCCCTTGGGCCAGCCTACCTCCTGTAGTATAGGACCAGGGGCCCAAGCAACCATAGACAAGGCCGCGTTACCCCAAATCAGCTTTACCAGGAATAAGACGGGGGTGGGGTCTGTCTTATTTCTAAGTTGGCTTAGAACCTAAAATCTCAACGGACCCTTTTTCTCTAAGTTGACTTTGCCACAGAGGCGCCCAGACTTCTGTAACATGGGCTTTTGGCCTCCCCCACCCCCAGGCTGCTCTTCTCAACCTGCACCTCAGCCTTGGCCTTCATGGCCTGCCTTTCAGTGCTGGTGTCCCTGGCACCTGCCCAAGGCTCCCTTTCCTCCTCACTTTTCCTTTATCTCCCTGCTCATTCATTTCCATGGCGCCAATGACCGTGGCTGCTGATCACTTCCAAAGCTCATCCCCAGCCTTTGATCCTGGACATCACACCCATTTACACAGCAACCCTTTCAAATGCCCAGCAGGCAGCTCCAAGCCACTCAGCACCCCTGTATTCTCCCCTCCCCTAGCCTGTGCCTCGACAAAACCATTTGTTGCTCCCTATGTCTTTCCTGCGAAAAAGCCTCCACCTGCAGAAAAGCAATGCCAGCGCCATGCAGCCTGTAGAACCGTGAGCCAAAATAAACCTCTTCTTTATAAATCACCTAGTCTCTGTTTTTTGTTTTGTTTTTTAAACAGGGTCTCACTTTGTCACTCAGGCTGGAGTGCAGTGACATGATGACAGCTCATTGCAGCCTTAACCTCCCAGGTGCATGTGATCCTCCCACCTCAGCCTCCCAAATAGCTGGGACTACAGGTGTGTGCTACCACACCCAGCTAATTTTTATATTTTTTGTAGACACAGGGTTTTGCCACGTTGCCTAGGCTGGACTCAGGAGTTCTCCTACCTTGGCCCTCCAAAGTGTCAGGATTACAGCCATGAGCTGCTGGACCTAGCCCAGCCTCAGGTGTTTATGGCAACACAAAAAAGGATGAACACAGTGATCCAGATAGGATGTGGCCTTCACTGGCTCCTGGGAGGTCTACCAGGTTGGCTTCCTGTACTTCCCAAGTTCCCCAGATGGCAATGACCTTCAACAGGGGCTGGACCAGGCCGCTTCCTGGTCCTGTAACCATGCGGACTGATCTTTCCATTTCCATTTTCTTCTGCTCCACTAATGTCTTTGAAGGGAGCTGGAAGAACTGCAGTCTTCAGGCATTGATATAGAGTCGTCCCTTTTTAGCTACGTAAGCAACTCCAGGACTATAGACGACACTTCACCCACTTCAGTTTAACTCGCCAAGGTGATGACCACACGTCCACATCCAAGGTAGCAGAAGTTGGGAGGAGGCCAAAGATGGGCCTCTACAGTGGTTTTGGGGTTCTTTTTATGCTTACTTTGAAATAATGGCTACTGTGTCAGGTGGACCTCACAGTTTTCCTCAGGCTGTGGACTCCAGCCCTCTCTCCCTCTGCACACAGCAGGACCTGAACACTGTGACTGGTCATAGCCCAGCCCATTGCTTTGTTCTGCTGTTCATCTAGACCCCAATTATTAGAGCCGGGGAAGTATGGTGAAGATGGGGGATGAAGGAGCTGTGCCCAGGAGACCTCAGATCAGGCTACATTTTACAGAATAGCAGGAGAATCATGAACTACCCCATGTTGTGAACAGTCCCTCTGCTTTAAGAGAAGGACCCCAGGGCAGGAAGAGCTGTTCGAATATACTATTATGTTTCTTTTTAAGAGATGAGGTCCCGCTCTGTTGCCCAGCATGGAGTGCAGTGAGTAGCTATTCACAGGTGCAACCATGAACTATAGCTTCCAACTCTTGGGCTCAAGCAATCCTCCTGCATCAGCGTCCTAAGTAGCTGGGACTACAGACGTGAACCACCATGCCTGGATATATGCATTTCTTATAACTGCAGAGGAGGCTTTATAGACTTAAATATAACTAAAAACAATCTGAAAAGCAACTATTTTGTATTGGTTTTATTTAAATTTTACAGAAACCTGATCAGAGTTAAGTATGTAATTATAAGTCCAGTAACAATTTCTACAAAAATGCACATACAATGCCAGAATTCCTTAAAAGCAACTAATATCATATTTGTGTTTTGCATAAAACATGCATTAATATGTTGGCCAAAATCAGTCTCTACAAGAAGAGATGGTCCGATATAATCAATAAGAAAACTAGTTCTGAATAACAGGTAAAAAAAGAGGTTTCCAGTTAAAGTGAAAGATGGAATAGTACCTTTCATAAAACGAGCCCTTCAGTGCTGGGGTAACTGGTACTATTGTGCTGCCTGTAACGTAACGCATCACCTCCAAGACTTGGTCCTGATCGATCATAAGAAGTAAGGGATTTTCTGGTAGTCACATCAGATATTTGAGAAGATTAAAAACTTCCCAGGATGTGATGGAATACTAATAGTGCAACATTGCAGAAAGGGTTCGAAACATGCTCAGACTTGGAAGAGTTCCCAAGCTTGATAAACAACCTCAAAGACACGTGAGCCTTTGAGCAGACCTGTCTGCAGAAGGCCAGCTCCGGGCTCACCAGCATGTCCTGCGGCCACAAGACCTTCCAGCTACATATACCACCCTTTGTAAGGATCTGTAATTAGAGACTGAATGCCAGAGAACATGGTTGTAACATTTCTTTGAGGCTTTGACTTTCTGTAAGGCATAATCTCATCCAGGGATTGGGCACTCTAATAAATACATGAATGCTGGACACAAAAGGAATATTAATATACATGGGTGGCCCCACAGCCTGAAATGCCTTTGTTAACATACATCAAGGTGTGTCTCCTACTGTTCCTCCAGAGGGAGAGAGAAGCTGAGGCTCTATATAGATCACAAGGTGCTTCTCACATAGACTGAGGGGCGTCTCATATCAATAATAAGGAGGTGTCACATCAACTGAAAGGACTACCCCTCAAATATGGGGCTCTATACAACCTTCCATGAGGATCTTAAAAAAAAAATCTCATAGTTGTTAGGGAAGCAGCGGTGTACATTAACATTATATACATAATACTCATCATTCGTGCAGCCTTGGGCCTTGTTTGGAATCTCTTCCACAGTCTGTCTCTTCCAAAACAGGGCTCACTGTCCTGATTATTACATGTACGCTAACTCAGGATTGGTTTTCTTCAGCACAGATTCAAGGGGAAAAAATAGTAATTTATTGGAGTTCTAATAACATTTTAATAAAAGAATATCAAAATAGGTCCATTTTTGATATATGCTTATGAATATCCCTGATAATATCAAGAAATCCAGAGGACTTCGTAAACCACCAAGATTTCACAGGGGTGAGACCCGGTCTGTTTTCTAGGCAGCAGAAAAGGGACTAGTATACTGGCAAATGTTCTCCAGGAAGCCCTGTGAGCGCTACAGTACTGAAATTCTAATTCTAGTGCCAGTGGAATCGTGAAAGAAAATTTCACTTCAAATGTATGAGTAAAACTCGTAACAAAGGTTTGCTTCCTCAACACTGTCATCCATTAATTTCCCACCTGTGACAGACATCCAGACCAGAAAACCATCAGTCCTGGCTACTCTGAAGGCTGTGCCCAGAGAAAACAAGCTCTAAGATCCTTACTAAGCTATGACCAAACCTCAGAAAGCAGGGATGTGAAAGAAGGAGCAGACCAGGCCTGAGGAAGCTTTGACCCAAGGCACCACGATCATAGGGGTGAGGGGACCTGTTTAGGTTCTAGGTGACAGGAAGAAAGCCTTCTATGATGCCTGCAGAGGAGGTCCTGAAAGGCAACAGCTCTGTGGCAAAACACACACATCTGGGAGTGAAATAACAGATCATTAAACAAGAAACCAATTTGCTTTCTCAAAACCAAATCAAACTTTTAAAAACGTATGCAAATAACCCTGGGTGCACTGGAGTAGGTGTACACTGGAGAAGTCTGTAGAATGAGCTGCATTAGCTAAGTCACAGAGGATGTTGGCTGTGAAGTCAGTCAGCTGCAGCCCCACACTGTGGCTACTGCAGCTAAGGAGAATGAAGGGAGCGTGAGGCCTCTCCAGACAGAGGACGGAAAGGGGGCCAAATGTGAACCACACCTCTTTTATTATTCCAGGAATAGGAAGCGGCATTTTCACTGGCCTGAATGAGAAAGCTTCACTCCACTCTAGCTGCAGTAATACTGCATCCCGTCCACTCTTCTTCTTTTTTTTGACTGAAACTCTTCAAAGAACTGCTGAATGTCCTCTCTCTTAACAACCTATTGATGAAAAGCAAAGATTATGAAAGAGAACTAACAGAATCACAATACAAGGTCATAGCATTTGCAATCAAGTCAAATGATACTGCTAAGAATTATGTTAATGTGCAGTTAATAAGACCATCTCCATTTTCCAGAAGGGATACTCAGGCTCACAGGGCTGACCTACACAGAGCCGCACAGCTGGCCACAGCAGCAGAATGGTTCAAAGCTTGGTGACCCCTACCACAGTTTCCCTTTACAAAATGAGACAAAAGCAGCACCTATCCAGCAGGGTCAACTGAAGATCGGATGAGCAACAATGCCCATAAAACACTGCCTGGCATGTGGCAAGTTCTCAAGATGAGCTGAGAAGTGGCAGAGCCAGCACACAAACTGAGAACCCCAAGCCCTCCTCAGACCACTGCCCATACCCTCTTACCACAGCTGTGTTTCTGAATGTCCTCCAGCTCTGCAAAAGCACCCACGGAAAACAAAATGTACTATGCTGTGAGATTGTGCTTTTTTGACCAGTAACAGACGTTTTAAGAAAAAGGAACTAAAAAACCTTTTCCTCTTTGTCATCAATAAAAGATTAAAGATGTTTGCTATATTCACAGAAAAATAATTGGGAAAAAACCCAAACTGTAAAAGCAGCACTTTAAGCAAATAAATCCATCTTATGCATTAAAAATGGGAAATTTGGCTGGGCACAGTGGCTCATGCCTGTAATCCTAGCACTTTGGGAGGCCAAGGGAGGCAGATCATGAGGTCAGGAGTTCGAGATCAGCTTGGCCAACATGGTGAAACCCCCATCTCTACTAAAAATATAAAAATTTGCCAGATGTGGTGGCGAGTGCCTGTAATCCCAGCTACTAGGGAGGCTGAGGCAGAAGAATCGCTTGAACCTGGGAGGCAGAGGTTGCAGTGAGCCAAGACCACAACATTGCACTCCAGCCTAGGTGACAGAATGAGACTCTGTCTCAAAAAAAAGAAAAGAAAAAAGAATAAAGGGAAATGTATCTATTTTATTGGAAAAAGGATTTAGTGCTCCATACAAAGGTATTTATGATATTAGCAAAATTAAATATTACAAATAACAAAATAAGACAAAGGAAAATTACAAATAAAAAAGCAAACTGGTCTAGGTGCAGTGGTTGCAACCCTGTAATCCCAGCACTTTGGGGGCTGAGGCAGGTGGATCACCTGAGGTCAGGAGTTCAAGACCAGACTGGCCAACATGGCAAAACCCCGTCTCTACTAAAAATACAAAAATTATCTGGGCATGGTGGCGGGCACCTGTAATCCCAGCTACTTGGGAGGCTGAGGCACGAGAATTGCTTGAATCCGGGAGGGGGATGCTACAGTGAGCTGAGATCACGCCACTACATTCCAGCCTAGGCAACAGAGTGAGACTCCATCTCAAAACTAACAAAAAAGCCAACTGGGACAACCCAGGAGTACCTGCTCACCCCAACAGCGAGTCTGTGCCAACAGATCCTTCAATTAAAAGCTGTGTAATGGCCATCACAAGAAACAAGTTTGTTTATTTTGAGAGACAGAGTCTCCCTCTGCTGCCAGACTGGAGTGCAGTGACACAATCACAGTTCACTGTAGCCTCGACATCCTTGGCTCAAGTGAACCTCCTGCCTCAGCCTCCCAAGGAGCTGGACTATAGGGTACACATGATGCCTGGGAAATTTTTAAATTTTGTGTAGATATGAAATCGCACTATATCATCCACGCTGGTCCAAACTTCTGAGCTCAAATGATCCTCCCACCTCTCCCTCCTGGAATGCTCGGATTACAGGTGAGCCATGACACCCAGTATGTTTATTTTTTAATAAGGTAACACATGCTACTGTTAGGAAAGAAAGACAGTGAGACAGGGACAGTAAAGGAATGAGAAGAACACATGAATGCATGTGAGCAAAAGGGGAAAGAGATACAGAGAAAGTAAGAAAGAGGGGTATAAAGTGAAAACTTCCCTTTCATTCCCTGGGGTAAGTGCTACTAACATACTCAAAACGGCAATGCTAACTTGCAATAACTCTGTCAGACCCATAACTGATATGCCGGTTTCATAAGCACCAAGAGTAATACTGCTGCTCAGCCAGTGGGGAATCTGAACCCCTACCAGATTCAGGATACAGAGGCTGAACACATCCTGAAATGACTGCAGCTCAAAATTCTAATGTACTTGGCTAAATGCCACAGGAATTTACACTTACAAATGCTAACAAATACGATACTTGCAAGTTGCAAAATGAAGGATGTGTCCCTACCTTGGATTATAAACATTAACCACGGAAAGGCTGTAAGTAAAAGGAAATAGTATCTCTAGCAAGGGTACTGTAAGAGGAGACCTAACAACAGACAGATTGGACTGTGCAGCTTTTGGTTTCCAGATATCCTCAAATGGTCGCAGTCAGCATGCACAGTAGAAATGCTAGTGAATACTTTGGGTTCAATAACCAAATCAGTTTTTTAATTTGCTTCACAAAATTTGTAGTTTCTAAGTATTATTAATTATTATTGACTTTTAGAGACAGGGTCTTGTTCTGTCACAGGTGTGATCATAGCTCACTGGAGCCTCAAACTCCTGGGCTCAAGTGATCCTCCCATCTCAGCCTCCCAAGTAGCTGGGACAACAGGCACAAGTCACCATGCCTGGCTAATTTTTTTCTTGTAGAGGCTGAGTATGATCATCTTGCCCAGGCTAGTCTTAAACTCATAGGCTCAAGCAATCCTCCCACCTTAGCCTCCGAAAGTACTGGGATTACAGGCAGGAGCCACTGTGCCCAGTCTGTTTCTTTTTTTTTTTTTTTTTTTTGTCAGATACAAAAATTAAATAAAAGGTATTCCATCATCTAAGAACATCTAGAATTTATTAACATTATCCCTATGGAAAAATACAACCAAAGCAGATAAGCTTTATGGCAACCTGAGGTTTTTGTTTCTTTTTCTATGAAGATCTGGTTAGTCATGTCATGGAATAAACAATAAAAAATAACATTTTTCTGACCTTTTAACGTATCAGGTCAGATAAAAAATTCACTTCTCAAGAGTGGCTCTATGGCTGGGCACAGTGGCTCATGCTTTAGTTTCAGCACTTTGGGAGGCCAAGGTGGATGGATCACAAGGTCAGGAGTTCGAGACCAGCCTGGCCAATATAGTGAAACCCCATCTCTACTAAAAATACAAAAATTAGCCGGGTGTGGTGGTGGGCGTCTGTAGTCCCAGCTACTCAGGAGGCTGAGGCAGGAGAATTGCTTGAGCTGGGAGGTGGAGGTTTCAGTGAGCCAAGATCACGCCACTGCACTCTGGCCTCGGCGACAGAGTGAGAACCATCTCAAAAAAAAAAAAAAAAAATGTGGCTCTAGTGATTACAAGGACCCAGATGCTGAAGATACCTGTGAAGACTTTGAGTAAAAGTTTCCAATGCGCGTGAAAAAAGAGAATATGCCTAACTTTTTTCTTTTATGTAATATTAAGTATATGTGTGTGATAAACTTAACAAAGAACACTGACCACAAAGGAGTGGAGGTACAACAGCATCAGCATCAAGCGGCATGCCTGCACACTATTAGAAACACCTCTAATGTCCATTGACAGTTCAGAGGTTACCACACTGAGGCAGAGTGCCCCATTACACCCGTGAACATTCTTAGTCCTAGCATGAGAGAAACCTGAGTCTGTATTAACCAGAGCACAGTCTTTGTAACAGAAACAAGAATAACTACATTAAGTTTTAACAACTGTGGGAAAGTATGAAGTATTCCCAGTGATGGGGAAGAACAGTCTCTAAAAAAATGAGAAAATCATTTAAGAGAAGGCTCTTTTAACCTCTAACTTTACAATTCATTTTGCAGAAAGGCAGCAGGCAGCACTGTGACCCCGTCCAGAAATTCAGGCAGTTAAATGTTCTTCCCACATTTATGAGAAAGTAAAAAACGATCTAAAGTAGGTAGGCAGAGGTGACATCTTCTAAGAAAACAGGGCTCAACCAGCTTCCTGAGTGGCTGACAGGTACAAGCTACAATGCCCAGTTTCTTTTTCTTTTTTTTTTTTGAGATGGCATCTCGGTCTGTCACTCAGGCTAGAGTACAATAGCGTGATCTCAGCTCACTGCAACCTCCACCTCCCAGGTTCAAGCGATTCTCCTGTCTCAGCCTCTGGAGTAGCTGGGATTACAGGCACCCTCCCTCATGCCCAGCTAATTTTTCGATTTTTGTAGAGACAGGGTTTCACCATGTTGGCCTGGTCTTGAACCCCTGACCTCTGTATGCCTCAGCCTCCCAAAGTGCTTGGATTTCAGGAGTGAGCCATCATGCCCAGTTTCTATTCTAAACTAAGGAAAATAGAATCCCAGAAATGGATCTGGTGTTCGTTTTTCCTGCCCAGTCATTTTCCCCTCTCCCTCCCAAAGATCCATGCTTGAAGGTCAGGATCAGTAGAATTAGTTCAGCAGATTCTTTCCAATGACCTTTTGAGCAGCTACAACTACTCTCTCAGAGGCCATGGGATTGCTCCCTCCCATCATTCTTCCTGGTCTAGCTGGGATGAGTAAGGACTCCCAGTGTGATTCTGGTGAATCACTACCTTTTAGTGATTTCCCTTAGCCTGCCAATATGCATAAATACAGTCCCTGCATTCAACTCTCAAGTACCCATTTAAGTCATAGTCATTTTTATTTTATATTTGAGATGAAGTATTGCTTTGTGGCCCAGGCTGGAGTGCAATAACACAATCTCACAATCTCGGCTCACTGCAACCTCTGCCTCCCAAGTAGCTGGAACTATATAGGCACCCACCACCACACCTGGCTAATTTTTGTATTTTTACTAGAGACGAGATTTCACCATATTGGCCAAGCTGGTCTCGAACTGCTGACCTTGTGATCCACCCACCTCGGCCTCCCAAAGTGCTGAGATTACAGGCCTGGGCCACCCCGTCTGGCCGGTTGAAGTAATTTTTATCATCAAAGAAAATAAACACTTCATTCAAATCTTACAGGGCTATGATTAGAATAGTTTAACTCAACATACCGTGCCTTCATCAGCAAATCTCTTGAGATAGTCTTTAAGTTCAGTCTTCAAATCATTGTATTCTAAATCAAAACCACAGAAGTACTTAAATTTAGATAGACCATTTGCTTTCAAAAACAAAATATTCTTTGCCATTGACACTTGAGTCTGTTAATACTGTAGTTTAAATAAAAATTTTCTTTAGTAAAGCTGCATAGAAACTCGCTCCTGATTTCTCCCAAATTCCCAGCACTTCCTCCATGTTAATATCTGAGACCCTTTTTCATTAAAAAATAAAAAGCAAAATTTTTAAAAAAGCAGAGCTATCCTAACTCCCATAAAGATTAAGAATTTTTAAAAGGGCTTCCTATTTCTCTGGAATTCTAGTAGCTGAAATAATCTTGGACTTGTCAAACATTCATTCATTCATTTAGAGATGGAGTCTCACTCTGTTGCCCAGGCTAGAGTGCAGTGGCACAATCTCGTCTCATTGCAACCTCCGCCTCCCAGGTTCAAGTGATTCTCCTGCCTCAGCCTCCCGAGTAGCTGGGATTACAGGTGCATGCCACCACACCCGGCTAATTTTTGTATTTTTGATAGAGACAGGGTTTCACCATGTTGGCCAGAATGGTCTTGAACTCCTGACCCTGTGATCCACCCACCTCGGCCTCCCAAAGTGCTAGGATCACAGGCATGAGCCACCGCGTGCAACTGACTATATATCTATCCATCCATCCAACCATTCATCCATCTATTTATTTATTGAGACAGTCTCACTCAGTCACCCAGGCTGGAGTACAATGGTGTGATCTCGGCTCACTGCAACCTCTGCCTCCCAGGTTCAAGCAATTCTCTTGCCTCAGCCTCCCGAGTAGCTGGGATTACAGGTGCCCGCCATCACGCCTAGCTACTTTTTTGTATTTTTTTTTTACTAGAGACAAGGTTTCACCATGTCTCCCAGGCTGGTCTGAACTCCTGACTTCAGGTGATCCACCTACCTCAGCCCCCCAAAGTGCTGGGATTACAGGCATGAGCCACCATGTCTATTTTATTGATTGATTGAGATGGAGTCTCATTCTGTCAGCCAGGCTGGAGTGCAGTGACATGATCTCGGCTCACTGCAACCTCTGCGTCCCAGGTTCAAAAGATTCTCCTACCTCAGCCTCCTGAGTACCTGGGATTACAGGCACACACCATCATGCCTAGCTACTTTTTTGTATTTTTATAGAGACAGAGTTTCACCATGTCAGCCAGGCTGGTCTGGATCTCCTGACTTCAGGTGATCCGCCCACCTTGGCCTACCAAAGTGCTGAGATTACAGGCGTGAGCCACCGCGCCCAGCCCAAACATTGTTTTAAAACTGATTCACTTAACAGTTTGTATTATATACAAGGTAACTTGAGGGCTACAAAAATCTTTCGGGTGCAGCCTCTATCCTTAAAACATTTTTACTCTAATAAAGGCAAAAAGAAAGTAATAGTTATACATAAAAGACAAGGCCGGGTGCAGTGGGTCACATCTGTAATCCCAGCACTTGGTGAGCCTGAGGCAGGTGGATCACCTGAGCTCAGGAGTTCGAGTCCAGCCTGGGTGACATGGCGAAACCCTGTCTCTACTAAAAATAAAAATATTAGTGGGGGCTGGGCGCAGTGGCTCATGCCTGTAACCCCAACACTTTGGGAAGCCGAGGTGGGTGGATCACCTGAGGTCAGGAGTTCAAGACCAGCTTGATTGACCTGGTAAAACCCTGTCTCTACTAAAAATACAATTAGCTGGGTGTGGTGGCAGGTGGTTTTAATCCCAGCTACTCAGGAGGCTGAGGCAGGAGAATCGCTTGAACCTGAGAGGTGGAGTTGCAGTGATTGCACCACTGCATTCCAACCTGGGCAACAGAGTAACACTCTGTCTCAAAAAAAAAAAGGCCAGGCTCTGTGGCTCACACCTGTAATCCCAGTACTTCAGGGGGCTGAGGCGGGCAGCTCATCCGAGGTTAGGAGTTCGAGATCAGCCTGACCAAAGTGGAGAAACCCCATCCCTACTAAAAAGACAAAATTAGCCAGGTGTGGTGGCGTAGCTACTCGGGAGGCTGAGGCAAGAGAATTACTTGAACCTGGGAGGCAGAGGTTGCAGTGAGCTGAGATCGTGCCATTGCACCACAGCCTGGGCAAAAAGAGTGAAACTTTGTCTAAAAAAAAAATTATTAGTGGGGCACAGTGGCATGTGCCTGTAGTCCCAGCTACTCGGGAGGCTGAGGCAGGAGACTCACTTGAGCTCCGGAGGCAGAGGTTGCAGTGAGTTGAGAATGCACCATTGCACTCCAGGCCTGGGCGACAGAGCAAGAACCCTGCCTCAAAATAAAGAATAAAAGACAGAAATGACTGATGCCATAAAAGGGACATAAAAGTGGTGGCATCAAGTGGAAATGGCTGGGATAGAAATCACTGAAATGAGTTCGGCATGCTGCAGCTGGCTATTGGGTGGAGATGTAAAAGCCTGCAATTTAGGGGTTTGGGAGTATTTTCTCCTCTAGTGGTTTCCTGTGAACCACTGAAGCAACCTCGGGAACTGTCAAAATGGTGACATGCCTTGCTCAAAAAGATGACAGATAATGCTCAAAAAATTGTTTTGATGGATGGAAAATTTTTATTCATCCATCTACCCTGAATCAGAATAGCATATGTTGTAGTTTCTCAAGCATGTAATTATTCTAGCATGTAACTTTGATTCAATGGTAACAGCAGCTGAAAACCCAGCAATATGAAAATCAAGCAACTGTCTACAATTCAAGATTTTAATTCTTTGTATTAAATTAAAAATATAGGTATTTACTGGCCTCTTCATATTTTTTTACATAGTGAAGGAAACTTCATGAATTTTCACACACACACACACACACACACACACACACACACACACACACACAGTGCTTACCACAAATGAGTTCCACTTGCTGGACTCTGTTCATGCTGCTAAGCGTGTCCATTAGAGGATCTCTCCTGTCAGCTGCCTGCTCAATCTTGCCTTTGTTTTCATAAGCCAGAACTGTGTCGTATTCATCTGTCAGGAACAAGATATCTAGATCTCCATACATTTTCTTCAGGAAAAAAAGAAGTTTCCCCATTAGAACCGTATATCATTCTCAGAAAGTCAATTTCATAAGAATAACAAAAATTTAATTTTTTTATATTAAGATCTAGAAAAACTGGAGCCTCTTAGCATAGAATTGCTAGAAGGATTTACACTTTTTGTCCAAATTTCTTTCAGAAATCTCTCAATTTCCCATATGGTCTATGAGATCTTTATTTAAAAAACATTGATTTATTGTACTTTTTTTTTTTTTTTTTTTGAGATAGAGTTTTGCTCTTGTTGTCTAAGCTAGAGCGTAAGGGCATGATCTCGGCTCATTGCAACCTCCGCCTCCTGAGTTCAAGCACTTCTCCATCCTCAGCCTCCCAAGTAGCTGTGATTATAGGCATGTGCCACCACACCCAGCTAATTTTGTATTTTTAGTGCAGACAGGATTTCACCATGTTGATCAGGTTGGTCTTGAACTCCTGACCTCAGGCAATCTACCCACCTTGGCCTCCCAAAGTGCTGGGATTACAGGCATGAGGCACCTCACCCGGTGGATTTACTCTAACTTTTAAGCAACATTTCCAAGCAACTTTTTGATATAACAAAGAACTGCTATTTGTCACTAAAATTAAGATAAGTAAATTTAAAATACTGCATAATTATAAATTTATTCCACAAACATTCCAACTGTAAGTACTATGTCATAAATTTGCTTAACGTAAAAATCTTGAGGGTCTCCTAAACTACATTAATTCCATAAATATATTTTTCAGGTGTTCTGTTTTCTTTTTTATGTTCTTTTATTTTCCTTTCTTCCTCTGGTAAAAAAATTGAATTTTTTTCCCAGGTGTTCTTATTTTGGGGCACCAGTACACAAACCGTGCTAACACTGAACTTAATCAGATACTTACCATACAGTCTTGGCAGGTGCACAACTTGCTACGCCAGTTCAGGGGCCAATAGGTGGCAGTGTCTTTTTTAATAAACTGCTTAGCTTTAAGCTCCTGAAGTTTGCAGCCAGATTTTGATTCTGCGTTGAGGCTTTCATTCTTAAACACTGTCTGAAATAAAATTAAATTTTGAAGCATATTTTTAAAAACTACTACAGTTTTCATAGTTTAGATTTTGTAAAGAGATTTGCTTAGGCAAAGTATAAAATTGAAATCCAAAGCCGTAAGTTTACAGAATTAATTCTGCCTTACTTTTATTTCTTTTCGAGGCAGAGTTAGTCTTGTTCTGTCACCCAGGCTGGAGTGCAGTGGCATGATCTCAGCTCACTGTAACCTCCACCTCCTAGGTTCAAGCAATTCTCCTGCCTCAGCCTCCAGAGTAGCTGGGATTACAGGCATGCACTACCACACCAGCTGATTTCTGTAATTTTAGTAGAGATGAGGTCTAACTATGTTGCCAAGGCTGGTCTCGAATTCATGACCTCAGGTGATCTGCCCGCCTCAGCCTCCCAAAGTGCTGGGATTACAGGTGTGAGCCACTGTGCCGAGCCCAGTTTTATTTCTTGATGGCTTATACTTCACACATTACCTGGAGATCAGATTCAGAACTAGAGCTAGCACATGGTTCACTGTTCTCTGCTTTAACCTCCTGGACATCCTTTTCCTGTTCTGGAGCAACCTCTTTGAGGGTACTATCTTGATGCTCTCCATTTTCAGGTTTAATAACTTCCTGATCACCTATTCCACCAATATTCCGCACCAATCCATCATCATCAGTGGATAGTTTGGTTACTGTGGGTTCAAAGAAAAAAAAGAAAAATACATACACACATATCCACTGACCTACCAGACAATACAATCCCAACAGACAATAAAATCACTTCTATTTTTTTCTTTTGAGACAGAGTCTCACTGTCGACCACACTGGAATGCAGTGGCATAGTCTTGGCTCACTGCATCTTGGCTGTCGTCCACACTGAAGTGCAGTGGCACAGTCTTGGCTCACCTCCATCTCCCAGGTTCAAGCAATTCTCCTGCCTCAACCTCCCAAACAGCTGGGATTACAGGCATGCATCACCATGCCTGGCTAATTTTGTATTTTCAGTAGAGTTGAGGTTTCTCTATGTTGGGCAGGCTGATCTCGAACTTCCAACCTTAGGTGATATGTCTGCCTCAGCCTCCCAAAGCGCTGGGATTACAGACATGAGCCACCACGCCTGGCCCTCTTTTTTTTTAGACGGAGTTTCGCTCTTGTTGCCCAGGCTGGAGTGCAATGGTGCGATCTTGGCTCGCTGCAACCTCCACCTTCCCAGCCTCCAGAACAGTGACAAATACATATCTATTGTTTATAAATTACCCAGCCTAAGGTATTTTGTTCTAGCATCCCAGGCAAAGACACCACCCCCTCCTTAACCAATACCATGTGTTATAATTAACCACTTATTTCAGTTCCATTTATCTTTCAAACCTATTCAAAAACTGCCTCCTCCATTTTCTCTAACTCTGGTCTCATCAATACTCTGCATTGTATCATTTAAATATACATTTGTTCTTGGTAGTATCCCAACCAATCTATGCACCTTGTAGAAAAAGAACATATACAATATATATATATATATATTTTTTTTTTTTTTGAGACAGTGTCTTTCTGTCACCCAGGCTGGAGTGAAGTGGTGGGATCTTGGCTCATCAACCTCCACCTCCTAGGTTCAAGCAATTCTCCTGCCTCAGTCTCCCAAATAGCTGGGATTACAGGCACACACCATGACACCTGGGTAATTTTTGTATTTTTAGTAGAAACAGGGTTTTGCCACATTGGCCAGGCTGGTCTCGAACTCCTGACCTCAGGTGATCAACCCGCCTCGGCTTCCAAAAGTGCTGGGATTACAGGCGTGAGCCACTGCACCTGGCCAGAATATATACTATTTTATATGCCACAGAGCCCAGTTAAAAATAGTTGCTAAAAATTCTGAATAAACATACAAATTTCACAAACACAAGTCTGTGGCACACCAACTTCACAAAGATACCTACCTGCCAATTGTGCAGCATAAGCCCACAAGAAAGAACAACGTTTCATGCAGGCCTGGCATACCATCTCTTGAAAATCCCCACTCTCAGGGGGAATGGCACCAAGATGCTGTGAATATAGAAAACCAAATATTTTCCTTGTGATTGCCAAATTGTCCAAAATGCCTATTATTTCATTTATACTGTAATAATACACTGATCATATTGTTGGAATTATTTTTAGGTTTTTTTTAAATTTTATTTTTGAGATAAAGTATCCCTTTGTTGCCTAGGCTGGAATGCAATGGTGCAATCTTGCTTACTGCAACCTCCACCTCCCGGGTTCAAGCAATTCTCCTGCCTCAGCCTCCCAAGTAGTTGGAATTACAGGCGTGCACCACCACACCCAGCTAATTTTTGTATTTTTAGTAGAGACAGGGTTTCACCATGTTGGTCGGCTGGTCTCGAACTTCTAATCTCAGGTGATCCTCCTGCCTCGGCCTCCCAAAGTGCTGGGATTACAGGTGTGAGCCACCGCACCTGGCCTTAGAATTTATTTTTAGAAGAATAATTATAATATAAAATATAACCTTTATCTTTTCGTGAAGACAATGGTTTCAAAAGGTGGAACATTTTCCTTACCCTTCCGTGGAACCAGTCTTCACAGACTACACACTGGATCATCTCATCTGGAATCTATCAGAGAAAAGCAGTTTATTAAGAATTACACTGAATTCAGGGACATGGAAGTAACCCTGGCACACAGTAGAATAAGATACTAAATATTTATTCTACATGAACTGGTAAACCAAAGGCTTACATTGAGATAAAATACTTTACAAACATCTCAAAGCTCTTTCACATCAGTTACTTAATATCTGATTCTCACAAAACTGTACAGACAAGGAAGGCATTCCCATTTTATACATAAACTCAGCCCCAGGCAAGTAATGTGAGTGGACCAATGCAGACAGTGAAACTGGGACTTTTTAGCACACCATCCTTTAGGGATAGTATACTCAGTTGTATTACTGTGTAAGGATGTTCACTCTAGCCTTCTTTATATTGAAAAATTAGACAACGCCTTTCGGCTGCAGAAAAACCATACTGCCAAGTAAACTGAAAAGTAAATGTTATGAAAAACCCCTCGAGAGATAACTCCTCTAATTTGAATAAATTAAATAATTAAATGCTGACCCTAGAAAAATAATATACCAAAGGACAAAGACTATTTTGGGGATGAGTTTCTTTTATTCGCAGGCTCTCATAACTACTAATTAACATCCCAATGTTGTTCTGTCCTTTTCCTATTGTGGCTTCTTAAAGCGGAAAAAAAAAAAGCACATATTGTGGAATGGGAGGAGCTATAACACTTTACCACATACCTTGAAATATCCAAGTTTAAGCTTTTATTTTTGTTAACTCAGAGACCTTCAATCTGTCCATCTATATAATTTGGTTCAATAACTATAGTTCCAAGGCAATTAGAAAGCAAGGAAGAAGCAGAAGGCTAATATCTCTAAAGACAAAGGGTACTCTTTCAAATCAGTAAATACCCAAACAAAACCCAAACCAATCAAAACATGGTCTGAGGATAAGAAAGGACAATTCAGAGAGAAGGTTATTATGGATGTCCAATGAACTCATGAAAAGATGCATAACTTCACTTATGATCAGGGAAAGAAAAAAAATTTTAAGATACTATTCTTCATTTATCAGATTGGCAAAATGAATTTCAAGAACTGTTAATATGCAGCATTAACAAAAGTTGTTGGGGAAAAAACACTATCATATACTGTTGGTGGTTCAATTTTTTTGGCAGATATGATTACAATTTTATTATTTATTATTATTATTTGAGACAGGGTCTCACTCTGTTACCCAGGCTGGAGTACAGTGCCACAATCCCAGCTCACTTCAACCTCTGCCCCATGGGTTCGAGTGATTCTTGTGTCTCAGCCTCCCAAGTAGCCAGGACTACAGGCATAAGCCACCATGCCTGGCCAATCACAATTTTAAATACCACAAATACACTTTGATCTGTTAATTCTACTGATCCATTCTACATAAATACTTGGAGTATACTCAGCTCTATTACTGTGTAAGGATGTTCACTCTAGCTTTCTTTATAATATTGAAAAATTAGACAATGACATTCTGCTACAGAAGAACAATTAGGCTGACTAACTTATGGCGTGTGAAGTTAGAGGATACTCTGCAGCAGTTAGAACAGGTAAGTGTGTTTTGTTGACATGAAAGAATGTCTATGATATACTGGTAAGTGAGAAAAGCCAGTTGCAGAAGTGAGTGTACAGAATTTTCACTTTTGTTAATAGAAAGGAAACTACACACTGAAATACACATTCACTCAAACACTTTCATGTGCACAGAAAAAGGCCTAAAAATATACACACCAACTGTTAACATGGTTATGCCTGGGAGATAAGAAGTACAGGAGTGAGGAAGAACTCATTTTGAATTTTGCATATAGTTCTCATTGTCATTTTTAAGAGGACACTGTTTGTATATCCTATTTCTTAAAGAGACACAAGAAATTGAAAGCCATTTCTTAGAAAGTGTTTGGGGGCTGGGAGGCAGTCAGGGAAGGAGAGGAAGGAAAGAAGGTCCGGCTTGGGAAAATCCTCTCCAGTATTTCATCTCATGATGTAAAAATGAATAGTTATGTTCCGATTATAGATCCAACCCACATTCATAAGAAAAGATAAATCTAGAACCCTTTCACCATCCCACACTCCCTCCCGAAGAGCCAGAGGCTTGCATATGACAAGAGGTTGAGTCCCAATTCTCTTACCTCATCTTCAGGATCAGGATAAGGTCTCTTGCAAATGCAGTATAATCCAAAAAAGTTGTCATTGTACTTATTGCCAGAATTTACCTTTGCTTTGTCCTGAAATATGATATTGACTTCAATAATAATATGGTCTAATTTTAAGTATAATTTCACATGTTATAAAATTTATGCATTCAATACATTTCCACATTATTTCCCCAAGAGGCTCATCTTTAATTTTCAAAGTAGGAGGAAAAAACTCACTACTTCTAAAGGGATACTTTTTTCAGGGTGAAGGGAAGATATAAAATTTTTTTGTACTTTTTCGTGGTAATTAGGAAAAATTAAATACACATATTCAATAAAGTGGAGATAAAAGTTAATCATAAATATTATCAACCTATGTGAACTGATATTGGCCTGAAATTTCAAAGTACTTCTTTTTTCTTTTTGATAGAGATGGGGTCTCACTATGTTGCCTGAGCTGGTCCGGGTTCAAGCCATCCACCCACCTTGGCCTCCCAAAGTGTTGGGATTACAGGTGTAAGACACCATCCCCAGCCTTATTTATGTATTTTTTTTGGTGGTGGGGAGTCTCGGTCTGTCACCCAGGCTGGAGTGCGGTAGCATGATCTCAGCTCCCTGTAAGCTCCACCTCCTGGGTTCAAGCGATTCTCCTATCTCAGCCTCCAGAGTAGCTGGGATAACAGGCGCGTACCAGCATGCCCAGCAATTTTTTTGTATTTTTAGTAGAGACAGGGTTTCACCATGACTGCCAGAGTGGTTCTGAACTCCTGACCTCAAGGGATCTGCCTGCCTTGGCCTTCCAAAGTGCTGGGATTACAGGTGTAAGCCACCAGGCCCAGCCTATTTATTGTTATTAAGTCATATCCTTTGCTTTAAAAGCCTCAGAGCACAAGCACAACCAATACAATTAAACCTGAATTACTTTCAAGTACATCTCTCCCCCAAACCTTTCATATTAACTACCATCTATCTTGTAGGCTCTCGACAGTTTATAGTTTTTCCAACTAAGTAAGAAATGAAATGCCCATCTGCAAAGAATAAGAACTTCTTTTTTGGAAAATATAGGTATTTGTTTTTTTACCCACTCTGGCAAATATCAACCTCAGCTGTTCTAACTACATTTATAGTTATAGTGCTTACTTACAGGAAATAATTTGCATTCCAAATTTTTAAACTTGCTGTTTCCACAATCACAACGAAAATTTCTGAAAAAAGGAGAAAAGGCCAATTCTATTTTTCGTCTTACAAAATCCAATTTAAAATTTCTTCAAGCATTCAAGCATATAATAAGACTACAATTCTGGAAATTAATATACACAAAAGCAAATATTTATATCATATACACACAAACACACACAAGTAAAACGATGGCAGAGAAAGATGATTAGTTTGAGTTTGTACCATATTATGTTTTTAAAGGCTCTAGAAACAACTCTTTCCAATTATATTATATAAAATAATTATAATAAATTTCACTACTAAAGTAGTGTACAACTGCTTTGCATGAAAAAACAAGATTAGGAAAAAAGTGTAGATGGAAAAGAATGCATACATTTAGAAAGTATTTAATAACAACCTCTGACTATGTTTACCTTTTTGTGTATAGCTCAAATAGTTTGTGACTTCCATGACATTCATAACTGCAAGCTAAACAAATTCCTGCTGGTTCTTCTCCCTCTGGGGTGCAGGTACTACAGGCATATAGTGCTTGTCTCTTTACTGAGCCCTAAAAGACAGACCAAAAATGGAAAAGAGAATTAATGTAATAGCATGGTTTACATAATACTCACACTAGGAACTGAAAAATAATTAAAATCAGATTATGTCTGGTCAAGATCATTCTGTAAAAACCATTAAGACTAAGAAGTTTACAATCCAGAGCATCGACCAAAACACAGTTGCACATTTCACATCTATACTAGTGATTTTCTCATGCAAGCACTTTTTTCTTTCTTTCTAATTTATTTTTTGCAGAGATGAGGCCTTGCTATGTTTCCCAGGCTGATTTCAAACTCCTGGGCTCAAGCAATTCTCCACCTTCGCCTTCCAAAGTGCTGGGATTACAAGCATTAGCCACAATGCAAACCAACATTTCTTAAAGTGATAGGAAGTCTGAATTTGTCAGCCAGCTGTGAATAAACCAATCTGTTTAATCATTTTAACATACGAAAACATAGGAGCATATGTATAGGTTTATATAATATCATACTTTCATCCTGGAAAATGTTTGTAAATCTACCAAAGAGATAATCAACACATGCAAAGAATCCCTTTGATTTTTAGGAGATGCATGCTTATTTAGAGATATAGAGTCATCAGGTGTGCAACTTATTTTTAAATAGTTCAAAAATTTAAAACAACAAATTGTAAATAGAAAAGGAGATTTAAAAATGTGACAAAATGTTAAAAGTGAATATGTATGCCGAGTGCAGTGGCTCACGCCTATAATCCTAGCACCTTGGGAGGCTGGGGGGGTGGGGGAAGGGGGGAAATCACCTAAGGTCAGGAGTTTAAGACCAGTCTAGTCAACGTGGTGAAATCTCCTCTCTACTAAAAATACAAAAATTAGCTGGGCATGGTGGTGGGCGCCTGTAATCCCAGCTTCTCGGGAGTCTTGAGACAGGAGAATCGCTTAAACCCCATGAGGTGGAGGTTGCAGTGAGCCAAGATTGCCCCATTATACTCCAGCCTGGGTGACAACAGTGAAATTTTAATCTCAAAAAAAAAAAAAAATAATGAATATGAATAAAAGGTATACAAGTGTTCATAATATTATTATTTCAATTTATCTGTAGATTAAAAATGCTTCAGGCCAGGTGGGGTCGCTCAGGCCTGTAATCCAAGTACTTTGGGAGACCGAGGTGGGCAGATCACCTGAGGTTGGGAGTTCAAGACCAGCCTGACCAACATGAAGAAACCCTGTCTCTACTAAAAATACAAAAAATTAGCTGGGCATGGTGGCGCATGTCTGTAATCCCAGCTACTCAGGAGGCTGAGGCAGAAGAACTGCTTGAACCCAGGAGGCGGAGGTTGCGGTCAGCTGAGATCGCGCCATTGCACACCAGCCTGGGCAACTAGAGCAAAACTCGGTCTCAAAAAAAAGCAAAACTTTCATAAATCTTAACAATGTTAAAAAAACAAACAAACAAAAAAGCTTAAAAATAAAAAGCTTAAAGAAAAATAGGCAAAACTTTCATAAATCTTAACAGTGTCACCTTCCTCTAGGGAAGGAAGAAGACAGACAAGGAGGCTTCTGGGATGCCAGTAAGGTTCTATTTCTTTTCTTTTTTTAAAGTTCTATTCCAATAAGCCTTTTGCACTCCTAATGTTCTAGTTGTTGAACTGGGTGGTGAGAACATGCACGCTTTCAAGTTGTGTACATGATTTGTGCAAATTTCCGTATTTTTAAACCACAAGAAAAAGAAAATATTAAGGAAATCCATTTTATAAAGGTAACTACACTTCAAAAATAGTTTACATGTAGATTTAGAACTTTTTTCCCCTTTTTTTAAGGAAAGCAGAGGAAAAATGGTTTTAGTGGTGAGCAAAGACTTTAAAATACCTGGGGCTATGTGTGGATATCAGGTTTATTCAACACTTTGCAGTCAACAATGACAACTGGTTATTATGATCTCAGTTCATACCACATAATGAATGCAAGTCTCTCCCCTCATCTCTCCAGTGTTCCAGTTCACCCCTCTGCCTAGGTAACACTTCTTCCTACCAATTCTCATCCTTTTGTCAGTTTTCTTCCTACCCATCCTTTTCCATTTTTGTACCTTGAAGTATAGGGTGAGTCACTAAACACCACGTCACACCCCCTCAAATACTTGCTCACTCACAACGTCTTCCAAATGCCAAACAGATCCTTTTCTCCTCTCTCCCCTCCCTTGCCAGAGTCGCTTGCTGTTCTGTTTCCGGTCTATTTCCAGGGGAGGGAGCGGACTGCAAATAGACATGGGTACTTGCTTCATTTTGCCAAAAAAGAAAAAAAGAAAAAGTACTAGCTAGCACTTGTCAAACTAAATTGCAGAGGAACAAGCTGTCAAGGAGCTCACCGCAAATCCTTATGGATTTGAAAATCTCTTTAACCTGACTCTCCCATTCAGTTCCCTAATAAATAAATAAATATTAGGATGGGAAGAGCAAAAACAAAGATGTCTGTGACTGAGAGGTCACGGGGTGGTTTCGTGAAAAGCAGTGGGGCACCAAGAAGAAGCTGGAGAGGAGGGACAGCGGCTCAAGGACCCAACCAGGCGGGCCGGACGGAGTTAGAGAGGGGAGAGGGGGGCCCCTGCTGGACACAGGCTGAAGGGGGCCCAGGAGGTTGGAGCTAAAAGGGCAGAGTGGGCTTGGGGTGAGGAAGCGGCAGACGAACGGCGGCCCCGGACCACCACTGAGGAAACGACCGTGGCAGGCGGGAATAGGGACAGCCCAGCCGCGAAGGGGAGGTTCGGCGGGAGCGGGGTGAGACGAGGCCCGGGCCGCACGCCCACCTGCGAGTAGGAGCATTTCTCAGAGTCGCTGCCGCCCAGGACAGCGCACGCCTCATTCTCCAGCTCCTCGTCCTCCTCAAGGACGTCGACCAACGATACGACGGGCTCCAGCTCCGACTGCCGCCCAGCGGCGCCCTCAGCCCCGGCCATCCTCAACTGTCACCCGAACAGCGGCTCGGCCACGGCGGAGGCGGGAAAAGCGGCCGCGAGGGGCGTAGCCGGAGGAGGCGGGGCCCGAGCGCCAGAAACCAATGACAAAGAAAAAAAGCGAAGAAAGGAGGAGGAGCGACCTCCGACAAACGGAAGTCACTCCTCTCCCTTCTCCCGCCTGCGCCGGTCGGGGGCTGATTTCCGCCTCCGGCTGGCGCTTTCCCGTGTCGCGTTCTTTAAGCTTAGCGGTCGCCATGGAGTTGCTGGGAGAGTACGTCTGGCAGGAAGGGAAGTCGCAGAAGTTGCGGGTGTCGTGTGAGGAGCCGGGTGGCGGCGACCCTTTTCAGGGCCTGTTGTCTGGCGTGGCCCAGATGAAGGAGCTAGTAACGGAATTATTCGGCCCCCTGGTACAGGGGGAGGTGCAGCACCGGGTGGCGGCGGCTCCAGACGAGGCCTTGGACGGTGAGCTCTGAGACTGTGCTGCAACGACAGGAGGGCGGGGCGGGCGCCCAGGGGAAATCGGCTTGGGGAGCCTGTGTAGAGTGACAGACTTGGACAAAGTGAGCCTCGAGGAAAGAAGAATTGCATCTAAAAATTTTTGGTGGGTCGGGGCAGGTGGCTTACGCCTGTAATCCTAACACTTTGAGAGGCCGAGGCAGGAGGATCACTTGAGGTCAGGAGTTCTAGAACAGCCTGGGCAACATATCGAGACCCCATTTATATTATTATTTTAAGAATAAATTTAAAAGATAAAAATTGTTGGCATTTTCAACATATTTATCTGGATTGCTTCTACTCAAGCATTTCCACGACTCTTACCACTTTTTGATTTATATCACAAAAAAAGAAATAGTGCCAAATGCCTACTATTATGTGCCAAACCCTGAGCTGAGCCCTGGAGGAAGAATGAGGTGAATGTGGCTGAGTTCCTACCCTCGTTAAACACAAGGGGATTAGACAGGCAGACACTCTATTAAGAGTGAAAGTGATTCTGTGGCCCTCTGTAACTATTGCAAACCCAGAGACCCCAGGAAGGCTTCAGAGATGACAAGACTTTTGAGCTGGGTGTTGAAGAAAATAGAAAGTTTTACCAGGTGTTAAACTATGTTTGGAAGAGTGCAGTGCAGTCTATCGCAGAGTAGGAACAGGTTCCAAAGATTGAGACAGACTTAATATTAACACGTATTGACTCCCAGGGACTCTCTTGCTATATTCCGGTTTTGTAGGTGCAGTTTGAAAGTAGAAACATGAAGTTTAACTGCATTAGTGTTTTTAAACTGTCTTGAATGCAAAACTAGACAGATTCATTTGGACTGTCCTGAACTGAAAAACCCAAAAACTAGATATTGGAGTCAGGATTTACAATTCTTTAAGAAAAGCCTAAACTACTTTCCTTCCATCTTGGGAATTAACATCTTGGTAATATGGATGTTGGCTATACTCAAAAAGAACAAGAAGTGTTGGCTGGAATGTGAAGAAATTGGAGACCTTGTACATTGTTGGTGGAAATGTAAAATGGTATAACCACTGGGAAATAGAGTTCGGTAGCTCCTCAAAAAGTTGACCTGAAGTTACCACATGACCCAGCAGTTCCACTGGTAGCCCTCTCAAGAGAACTGGAAACATGTTCACACAAAAACTTACACATGAATATTCATAGCAGCATTATTTATAGTGGCTACAATGTGGAAACAACAATTGGCTGGGCTTGGCATTGCACCTTTAGGAGGTGGAAGTGCATTAACAAAATGTGATCTGTCCCTACAATGGAATATTACTAGCAATAACATGTAATGATGTATTGATATATGCTACAACATGAATGAACCTTGAAAACATTATGCTAAGTGAAAACCAGATGCAAAGGGTACATGTTATATGATTTTGTTTATAAATGTACAGAAGGGGCAAATCCATAGAGATAAGTAGATTAGTGAGCCGAGTGCAGTGGTGGGCACCTGTAGTCCCAACTACTCTAGAGGCTGAGGCAGGAGGATCACTTGAACTGGGAGTTTGAGTCTAGCCTGGGCAGCATAGCAAGACCCTGTCTCTAATAAAAATTAAGGGGAAAAAAGGTAGGTTAGTGGTTGCCAAAGGCTGAGGGGAATGGAAAGTGACTGCTAATGGGCATATCATTTATTTTTGGAGTGATGAAAGTGTTCTAGAATTAGATAGTGGTGATGGTTGCACAGGCTAGTGAATATACTAAAAACCACTAAGCTGTACACATTAAAAGAGTGGATTTTATTATGAATGAATTGATATCTCCAAAAAGGAAAGTGATAGACAATAAAGATTTTAAACACTGAAATTCTCAAAATCATTTTAATCTAAAATGTGCATGGTTTTATTAGTTCCTAAAGTGAAATGGTTTTACTCTCAACCACTTTAGCTATATATATTTCTTTCAACCACAGAACATATTGTCATACAACAAATATTTATTTTAAAAGGTGATGATGAAGATGATGCAGAAGATGAAAATAACATTGATAACGTAACTAACTTCGATGGACCATCTGCAAAACGGCCAAAACCACCATCTTAACAATAGCCTTTATGATATTTAAAAGACTGCTATTCTATCCTAATTGTCACACTGGGACATTTAAGGAAGACTTATGCTCTAATTTGGAAAAGTGTTTGTGTTCTTCTCCTGGGACAATTTTGTCAAAGAGAAAACTAGTTTTTCTCTTTCTAGCAAAGATAGTAAAGGTTTGGAAATAAAATCCATTTTCTTGAGAAATAATTTCAGACCATGAAAAATAGAACATAATGTATAAAATCCTCTTAAGTTGGCAACTGAATTTTTATCATTGTTTTCTATTTTTAAAATGACCATTGAATTGTGTGATGTCTACATCTTTTAACTTCTGCTTCTGTTACAACGAGTGCATGTCACGGTTCATAGGCAGTAACATTTCAGAGAACTAACATGAACAAGTGGTGAAAATTGGGCATTAAATGTAAAAATAACAGTTCTTCATAAATAGAAGGAAAATGAGGAAATAGAAATACTGAAGAGGAGAGTCCTTGAAAGAGACCCAAGGAAACCCTGAATTCACACCCATATCTGTCCAGTATACAGATATGATGCCACTTAATGAATGTGCATTAATCTGATGTATTATGTACCTTAAGAGAGCCAGATGGGGTGGGTTATGTTTTTGTGCTGTGATATGGTATGGACACAGGTACAAATATAAGGCCTTAAGTAAGCAATCTGTGTTGACTACAATTTAGATATTTCCTCTCCTGTAGCCATACTTTGATTTTGCTTTAAAAAGATTATTTAGCCAGGCTAATTTTGATTTTGCTTTTAAATGGTTATTTAGCCAGGCCTGGTGCCGTACACCTATAATCCAGCACTTTGGGAGGCCAAGGCAGATAGATCACCAGAGGTCAAGAGTTCAAGACCAGTCTGACCAACAGTGAAACCCTGTCTCTCCTAAACAAAAAATTAGCTAGGTGTGGTGGTGCATGTCTGTAATCCCAGCTACTTGGGAGGATGAGGCAAGAGAATCACTTGAAAATGGGAGGTGGAGGGGTTTCCTCCGTCTCCAGATCAAAAAGGTTAACAGGCGGGTCGAGTCTGAAGAATCTGGTGATGAAGAAGGGAAGAAGCACAGCAGTGGCATCGTGGCTGACCTCAGTGAACAGAGCCTGAAGGATGGGGAGGAGGACCCAGAAGAAGAACACGAGCTGCCTATGTGAACCTATGAAAACCATCAACCTGAACAGAGATGCAGAGGATGTTGATTTGAATCACTATCACATTGGGAAGACTGAAGGATTTGAGATACTGAAGAAAGTGAAGACTCTCTGCCTCTGCCAAAATTTAATTAAATGCATTGAGAATCTGGAGGAGCTACAGAGTCTTCGAGAGCTGGATCTTTACAACGACCAGATCAAGGAGACTGAGAATCTAGAGGCGCTAACAGAGCTGGAGATTCTAGCTATTTATTTTAATCTGCTGAGAAACATCGAAGGGGTTGATAAGTTGACACAACTGAAAAAACTCTTCTTGGTCAACAATAAAATCAGTAAAATTGAGAACTTAAGCAACTTACATCAACTACAGATGCTAGAGCTGGGATCTAACTGCATCCGGGCAATCGAAAATATTAACACGTTAACCAATCTGGAGAGTTTGTTTTTGGGGAAAAGCAAAATTACTAAACTTCAGAACCTGGATGCGCTCACTAACCTGACGGTCCTCAGCATGCACAGCAACCAGCTGACCAAGATCGAGGGTCTGCAGAACCTGGTGAACCTGTAGGAGCTGTACCTCAGCCACAACGGCATTGAGGTCATCGAGGGCCTGGAGAACAATAACAAACTCATCATGTTGGACATTGCATCAAATAGAATCAAAAAGATTGAAAACGTCAGCCATCTAACAGAGCTGAAGGGAGCCTGGAGACAGTGTGCCTGGAGCAGAACCCCCTGCAGAAGGACCCCCAGTACCATAGAAAGGTCATGCTTGCCCTCCCCTCCGTGCAGCAGATTGATGCCATGTTCATCAGGTTCTGAGTCTTCCTTGCTCCGCACAGGGTCCCTGTCCTCGGAAGAACTGCTCAGCCACAGTTTTTTAACCCACCTGTTGCTCCTGAGGTTGTATCAACAGTCACAAACGCAGTGGCAATAAAGGCACTGATGATAGCTGATGCACAATGCCATGCATGTTTTCAGATGCCATTGCAATTAAACCTTGCCACACAGTCCTCCTGGGTGAGTGTTGACAGTTATTGTAGCCACAGAGAGAATACTGGACACGTCATATTCATTTGCTAGAAATTCCTTTATTTCCTCCTCTCAGAAGGCGGTTACAGGCCCCACCAGATCCGTGTGAAACACAGGGCCTGAGAGTGCTTGACGGCATTCACGTGCAGTCTGGGTGGCATTCAGGCAGGCCTGACCTGCAAGCTGAGGTTTTTTAGTCTTAAATCAGACAAGGCCAATTTTTAAAAATCATGTAAGTTAAAAAAGCATGGGTAAAGCTGCCTCAGGCCTGTGTGCTGTGTTCCTCAGAGCTCTCCTTTAACAAGCGCCAAGCAGGCTGACTGCTTTACGTGTGCCCCTCAGTTCTCGCCGCAGCTCAGGTGGGTGTGGGTGAAAGCTCAGGTGTGCAGAGGGCGCCCCATGTCCACGAGGTCTGTGCTGCTGCCAGAATGCGAGCCCAGTAAGTCTCCAAAGATGGCCTCCAAGGATCTGAACTCTTGGCCACTTGTGTAGTGGCTTCCTGTTATCACCCCATTGTTGTTTTGGATTTTTAAATATAAAATGTACATTGACAGACAAAAAAAAAAGGAAAGAAAATGGGAGGCAGAGGTTGCATTGCGCTCCAGCCCAGGCAACAAGAGTGAAACTCTGTCAAAAAAAAAAAATTATTGAATCCTTTTAAAAATATATATTCCTAAAATATGTATGTGTGTGTGTTTCTTTCCTGCTTCTCAGTGGGTCTAAGGCATTTTATTTACTATGCATCTTTCCTGATTTAGGTAGCTACAATGCAAAGAAATCAAGTAGCATGTATTTAGTAAAATACAAATAGTCATGAAATTTTAGAGTTGGAAGTAAGCTTACAAATTTTGTGATTTATTTCAGAGATAAATCTCAGGATAGGTATTTGCCCTCAGATTACAGAGCTAATCATTGACAAACTGGGTTACATAAGTAGCCCTTAGGTTTTTTTTTTTTTAAATTTTAATAGAGATATGATTTCACCATGTTGGTCAGGCTGGTCTCGAACTCCTGACCTCAAGTGATCCACCCGCCATAGCCTCCCAAAGTGCTGGGATTACAGGTGTGAGCCACCGCACCCAGCCTAGATATTTTTAAAGCTGATAAAAAAGGTCAGAGAAATCATTAATCAACTTTTTTTTTCTTTTTTCTTTTTTTTAGACAGGGTTTCACTCTGTCACCCAGGTGGAGTGCAGTGGCACGATCTTGGCTCAGTCACTGCAGTATCCTCATCCCAGGCTCAGGTGATCCTTGCACCTCAGCCTCTCAAATAGCTGGGAACACAGGCATGCACCAGCACACCTGGCAAATTTTTTGTATTCTTTGTAGAGACAGTTTTACCACATTACCCAGGCTGATCTAGAACTCCTGGACTCAAAGGATCTGCCCTCCTCAGCCTCCCAAAGTGCTGGGATTACAGGCGTGAGCCACTGTGCCCAGCCTAGTCAACTTTTATGAATCACTTTTATTATTAAAACTTTTAAGTGAAATTCATCTTTGAAATACTGTTTCATTTGGAACAGCAGGCTTCCATTAAGTACTCTTAGGCAATCAAAACAATGCCAACTAGAAAAAGTTACAGATGTTCCTGGACCTAAGACAAAAAACAAAAGTTATAGATGGTCAGAAATTATCTTTGTTTAGTTTATGATATTTCTAATATTTAACTTATTTATTATAGTACTATTATCCAATACAATCACTAAAGAAAAAAACCGGCCGGATGTGGGGGCTCATACCTGTAATCCCAGTACTATTATCCAATACAATCACTAAAGAAAAAAACTGGCTGGATGTGGGGGCTCATACCTGTAATCCCAGGACTTTGGGAGGCCAAGGCAGGCAGATCACCTGAGGTCAGAAGTTCGAGACCAGCCTGACCAACATAGAGAAACTATGTCTCTACTAAAAATACAAAATTAGCTGGGCATGGTGGCACATGCCTGTAGTCCCAACTACTCGGGCGGCTGAGGCAGGAGAATCGCTTGAACCAGGGAGGCAGTGGTTGTGGTGAGCCAAGATCACCCCATTGTACTCTGGCCTGGGCCACAAGAGTAAAACTCTTGTCTCAAAAAAAAAAATTTAACCTGTGTATATTGAAAATAGGTCACATTGTTAAATTGGTATCTGAACCTTTTCCCTGAAACATTTTATGTTTCCTTCTTTGGAATATGTGTTTATAAAGAAGAAATTTCAAGGTAATACTTGTGTTTGTGGCCCAGTGTTTTTAGGTTCTGATTTATAAGGTTGGTCTTTTAATTAATTTTAATACTGATTTCAATTCTAATACTGTCTTCTTCATAAGTAGGCTACATATTTGACAAAGATGGGCCAGTATAGAAGAAATGCCAAATTTTCTAATCTACTGCTGCCCTTGGGTCTCACTCTGTCACCCAGGCTGGAGTACACTGGCACAGTTAGCTCACTGCAGCCTGGAATTCCTGGGCTCAGGTGACCCTCCCACTACAGCCTCCCAAGCAGCCAAGTACTAGGTGTGTGCTAACACGCCGGGCTAATTTTTTTTTTTTTTTTTTTTTTTTTTGGGGGGATGGAGTTTCACTCTTTTTGCCCAGGCTGGGTGAAATGGCCTAGTCTCAGCTCACTGCAACCTCCACTTCCTGGGTTCAAGCAGTTCTCCTGCCTCAGCCTCCCAAGTAGCTGGGCTATAAGCACCCACTACCATGCCCAGCTAATTTTTGAATTTTCAGTAGAGACGGGGTTTCACCATGTTGGCCAGGCTGGTCTTGAACTCCTGACCTTAGGTGATCCATTAACCTTGACCTCCCAAAGTGCTGGGATTACAGGCGTGAGCCACTATGCCCAGCTGCCAGGCTAATTTTTTAATTTTTTGTAGAGATGGGGTCTTGCTTTGTAGCCCTGGGTGGTCTTAAAACTCCTGGCTTCAAGTGATCCCCCTGTCTTGGCTTCCCAAAGTGCTAGGATTACAGGCATGAGACACTACACCTGGCAAATTTGCTTTCTATGGTACAAACAGCCACAGGCAAGCAGAATAAAGTTACTCTTTGAAACACCTCCAACTTTAGTTTTGAACAGGAAAGTCAACAGCACAATCCTACCTAAAAATAAGCTTGACATTAGACTTAGATAAATCTTTTAAAATGTGAAACATATGGAATTTATGCAAGATAGATGTGTTTTCTAAAAGTAAGTCCTTTTGCATCACAGTAAGAAATGTTTATTTTAATAATAGAATTCTGTGGCCAAAGACAATAACTTTTACTCTCTTATAATAAGTTGTGGTTGCTTGCCTATAGTATTAGTTGGTGCAAAAGTAATTTTAGGATATTTAAACCTTTTTTTTTTTTTTTTTTTTGGAGAACAGAGTCTCGCTCTGCTGTCTAGGCTGTAGTGCAGTGGTGTGATCTTGGCCCACTGCAACCTCTGCCTCCTGGGTTCAGGTGATTCTTCTGCCTCAGTCCCCTGAGTAGCTGGGATTATAGGCGTGTACCACCACACCCGGCTAATTTTTGTATTTTTAGTAGAGGCAGAGTTTCAACATGTGGGTCAGGCTGGTCTTGAACTCCTGACCTTGTGATCCATCCTCCTTGCCCTCCCAAAGTCCTGGGATTACAGGCGTGAGCCACTGCACCCGCCCATTGAAACCTTTTTGGGAAGAAAAATTTACTTTGAAAAAATAGGGGGGAAAAAGGTATGGGAGGAAATCAATTCCCCCCACCTTCCCATTTAGAAATGGGCATTCAGAATCAGAGAATTTTTTTTCTTTTTTTGAGATGGTCTCTGTCACTCAGGCTGGACTGCAGTGTCATGATCATAGCTCACTGCAACTTTGAACTCCTAAGGGCTCAAGCAGTCTTGAGTTCAATAGCTCAAGATTTTTGAGGGCTCAAGCAGTCTTCCCAGTTAGCCTCTAGAGTAGCCAGAACTACAGATGCATGCAACCATGCTTGGCTAATTTATTTTTATTTTTTGTAGAGACCGCGGGGTGAGGGGGGGAGCCTCAATTACGTTGCCTAGGCTGGTCTCGAACTCCTGGCCTCAAATGATCCTCTTGCCTCACCCCAAGAGCTTGGATTACAGGCCTGAGCCACCACGCCCAGCTTAGACTCAGAGGATTTATGCTTCTGCCACTAGTTGCCTTTCAAATCCCAAGTGACCTCCTTTGCCTATCTACTTCTTATCCTTTAGCTTTCAGTTTAAACATTTGCTGTAGAAGAACTTTTAAATTTTTTAATTGAGAAGGCCTGTACTTTAAAAGAAATAAAGTTTATGTTTTCTTCCAAATGAGAAAATCAGTTGGAGATGTCTGTTGCCCTCAATTTGTTATGTAGTACTTTTATCTAGTTTCTATTTAACCTAAAGATACAACTGCTTCTCAGTGAAGTTGTTCAGTCAATTTAAGTGTAGATTATCATTTATTATATTGCAATAAGATCCATACATAAGACAACCTGAGGCCGGGTGCGATGGCTCACACCTGTAATCGCAGCACTTTGGGAGGCCAAGATGGGCAGATCACCTGAAGTCAGGATTTCAAGACCAGCCTGGCCGACATGGCAAAAACCTGTCTCTGCTAAAAATATAAAAATTTAGCTAGGCATCATGGTGTGCACCTGTAATCCCGGCTACTAGGATGGCTGAGGCAGCAGAATCACTTGAGCCTGGGAGGCAGAGGTTGCAGTGAGCCAAGATCATGGCCACTGTACTCCAGCCTGGGTGACAGCAAGACGTCTCAAAAAAAAAAAAAAAAAAAAAGACAACTTGAAAACCTAAGCTTTTTTACTCAGTTGTCAGCCTCCACATGTTATGACAAAACCTTTGTAAGCAATTCCTTATTTGAACTATTGTGATTGGTAGTTGAGCACCACACAGTTCAAAACTATATCCATACTGGTGATGGGTGCAGATAAACATGTTTGGGGAAATTAATAACATTACAATGCAAAAATCCAGAAACCGCAGTAGAAAAGATTAGTAGGCCGGGCGTGGTGGCTCATGCCTGTAATCCAAACACTTTGGAGGCCAAGGTGGGCAGATCACTTGAGGTCGGGAGTTCAAGACTAGCCTGACCAACATGGTAAAACCCCATCTTAAAAAAGAAAAGATTAGTAAATGTGATTCATAAGAACTAAAATTTCTGAACATTCTGTAAATGTGGTCAAAATAGAAACAGGGAAAAAGAATTTAGCATTTTTGAACCGATGACTAAGAATAAATTCTTTTATGTAGATCTCTTATACGAGTCAGGAAAATACAACAGAAAAATAGGCAAAGGAAAGGAACCACAACATTACAGAAGAAATACACATGACTTTTCAGTGAAAAAAAGTACACTTCAAAGTTCTAATACCCACAATGTAATACTATTTTTTACTTTTCAGACTAAAAAATCAACAGTTTTGATGCAGTATTAAGCTAGAAAGGTTATGAGGGCTATAATAAATTGATGGCAAGAGTGTAAATTGCTATAAACTCTTAGTCAAGTTGACAATTCTGATTAGAATGTTAAATGTACTTACTCTTTGACTCAGCAATTTCATTTACAGAAATTTGTCCTAAAGTAACACACATTCACAAAGATCTATTTATAAGACTATTTGTTGCAATGTTATTAGTAACAAAAGGCTAGAAAACCTAAATGTTCATCAGAAGACCATAATTAGATAAAAATAGAGGAATCTTAGTACAACAAAATTGTGCAGCCATGAAAAAAACTTAGGTATAGTTCTATATGCCATTAAGGACCAATCTCTGAGATACGTTAAATAAAAACTGGCAAGATATAGAACTGTATAAAATGCTACTTTTGGGAAATATAAGCTAGATATACATATATCTCTGAAAGAATAGCCCAACTACCTCTGGGAAGAGGGAGTAGCAGTTGGGAGTGAGGGAGATTTTTCATTTTATGCTCTTTTGTTCTTTTTCCATTAAAAAAATTTGTATGTAATTTTCTGCATGAATACAGATGTTATTTTGAAACTTTCCATTTTTAATTTTAAAAAATTATGCCTTAGATTTAATAAGAACAGGCCAGCCATATTAACAGTTTAAAACACTGTCATGGCTGGATGCGGTGGCTCACGCCTATAATCCCAGCACTTTGGGAGGCTGAGGTGGGCAGATCACGAGGTCAGGAGATGGAGACCATCCTGTCTAACACCGTGAAACGCCATCTCTACTCAAAATATAAAAAATTAGCTGGGCGTGGTGGCGCACACCTGTAGTCCTAGCTACTCGGGGAGCTGAGGCAGGAGAATCGCTTGAACCCAGGAGGCGGAGGTTGCAGTGAGCCAAGATAGAGCCACTGTACTCCAGCCTGGGTAACAGAGCAAGACTCCATCTCAAAAAAACAAACAAAAAACAACCACTGTTATGTTAGTAATTCAGAGAAAAAAATAACCAGTTCAGACTTAAAAAGCAAAACAAAAAAATCCACATTTTCCATTCAACGGCTTTGTCAGAAGAAGGAGGAAAAGCCCAGTGCGGGGTCTCACACTGGTGATCCCAGCACTTTGGGAGGTGGAGATGGGAGGATCCCTTGAGCACAAGAGTTTGAGACAAGCCTGTACAACAGAGTGAGACCTTGTCTCAAAAAAACAAGAAAAAGTATAATAATAAAGCAACTTCCAGAGAGAGAGCGAGCTGGGCTAAATATGAAATAAGATAGCATAAAAAAAGAGAAGAGGTATTTCTAAAACCAATGTGCCTAACCTTGAAAAAAATGATCCTATAGCCAGTATATTATTTTCAAAGTATAAAATGAATTTCACAATCTTGCTGTAAGTATTCCACTTCTCAGGTGACCTTTGAGATCAGAATCGCTCTATTTAAAGACATGGCCCAGGAAACTGAAGTTAGACAGCTTCTATTTAAATCTTTTAAAAAGTAGCAGCTGACATTGAGATTGTAACAAGCCATTGGGGTGCAGTTTTAAGTATTTATTCCAATGCCAAAAATTCTACTGGGGATGGAGTTACCTTCTAGAAACAGTAGTTTAAATGAGTGCTTTACAGGTCCAAGATATTGAACACCAGAGTACTGGACTTCTATACTATAGCTCTAAGAGTTGTGACACAGCTGGGCGCAGTGGCTCACGCCTGTAATCCCACCACCTTGGGAGGCCAAGGCAGGCCAATCACCTGAGGTCAGGAGTTCAAGACGAACCTGACTAATATGGAGAAACCCCGTCTCTACTGAAAATACAAAAAGTTAGCTGGGCATGGTGGCCCATGCCTGTAATCCCAGCTACTCGGAAGGCTAAATCAGGAGAATCACTTGAACCCAGGAGGCGGAGATTGTGGTGAGCTGAGATCATGCCACTCCACTCCAGCCTGGGCAACAAGAACTAAACTCCAGATTAAAAAAAAAAAAAAAAAAAAAAGTTGCGACATTTGGCCAGGCACAGTGGCTCACACCTGTAATGCCACCACCTTGGGAGGCTGAGGCAGGAGGATTGTTTGAGCCCAGGAGCTTGAGACTAGCCTGGGCAACATAGCAAGACCCCATCTCTTTTTTTTGAGATGGAGTTTTGCTCATTGCCCAGGCTGGAGTGCAATGGTGCCATCTCTGATCACCCCAACCTGTGCCTCCCAGGTTCAAGCAATTCTCCTGCCTCAGCCTCTCAAGTAGCTGGGATTACAGGCATGCACCATCACGCTCTGCTATTTTTGTATTTTTAATAGAGACGGGGTTTCTCCATGTTGGTCAGGCTGGTCTCGAACTTCCAAATTCAGGTCATCTGCCCACCTCAGCCTCCCAAAGTGATGGGATTGCAGGTTTGAGCCACCATGCCCAGCCAGATGTTAACTTTTAACCTTTATTCTATGTGGACAGTGAACTAGGTTATTTGGAGTCTAGCAAGTGTTCTGTGGCAGCAAGAATTACTCATTCAATAAAAAGTTACCGAGCAACTACTATATGCTAGGCACCATTCTAGGCATAGGGCCTGCAGCAGTGCAGAGAGACAAAATTTCTGCTCTCAATAGAGTTTAGATTCTGACAAAATGTGTAGCAGTACATAATGATAAGTGCTGTGGAGAAAAACAGGTAAAGTGGATGCTTAATTTTAAATAAGGGTCATCAGAGGTACCCTCACTAAAGTGACATTTCAGCAGGCCAGAGTGAAGCATCCAGGTAGAAGACACACTGAGTGTAGAGGCCCCAAATCAAGAATCAGCAGGAAGACCATTGTGGCTGCAGTGGAGTCAGAGGCAGAGGGATTAGTAGAAAATGAAGTCAAGGGCTGGGTGTGGTGGCTTGTGCCTGTAATCCTAGCAATTTGGGAGGACAAGGCAGGCGATCATGAGGTTAAGAGATTGAGACCATCCTGGCCAACATGGGGAAACCCCCTCTCTACTAAAAATATAAAAAATAGATGGGTGTGGTGGCACATATCTGTAGTTCCAGCTACTTGGGAGGCTGAGGCAGGAGAATCACTTGAACCCAGGAGGTGGAAGTTGCAGTTAGCTGAGATCACGCCATTACACTCCAGCCTGGTGACAGAGCATTACACCATCTTAAAAAAAAAAAAAATAGGTCAAGGGCAGGGCAGGGCCACTTATGGACTGACAGGACTTGCCATGGCAAGGACTTTGCCTTTCATTCTGAGAAGGGAAGCTATGGGAGGACTTTCTTTTTTTTGAGATGGAGTTTCGCTCTTACTGCCCAGCTGGGGTTCAATGGCACAATCTTGGCTCCCCGCAACACCTAACCTCCCAGGTTCAAGTGATTCTCTTGCCTCAAGATTTTTGAGAGGAGTAAATTTTAAAAGGATCCCCCTGTCCACAGGAATGATAATAGACTTGTAGGAAACTTGAGGAACAGATTTTGGTGAGTAGAAAGATCGTCAACTTAGATGTACATAGGTTAAATTTCATGTACCTGGTAGGACATCTTACCAAGCACCATGTCAAGGCCTGTCAGGCAATTGGATAGTCAAGTCTGGAGCTCAGGAGAGGGATCCAAGGTAGTGACATAAATTCATATATTTATTTATTTAGAGACAGGCTGTCACTCTGTTGCCCAGGCTGGAGTGCAGTGGTGCAGTCTCCACTCACGGCAACCTCCACCTCCCAGGCTCAAGTGATCCTCCCACATATGCCTCCCAAGTAGCTGGAATCACAGACACGTGCCACCATGCCCAACTAATTTTTGTATTTTCATTTATTTATTTATTTTGAGACAGAGTCTTGCTCTGTTGCCAAGTCTGGAGTGCAGTGGCGTGATCTCTACTCACTGCCACTTCTGCTTCCCGGGTTCAAAAAATTCTCCTGCCTCAGCCTCTCAAGTAGCTGGGACTACAGGCGCATGCCACCATGCCCAGCAATTTTTTTGTATTTTAAGTAGAGACCGTGTTAGCCAGAATGGTCTTGAGCTCCTGGCCTCAAGTGATCTGCCCACCTTGGCCTCCCAAATTGCTGGGATTATAGGCATGAGCCATCTCACCTGGCCAATTAGTATACTGAAAGCCATGAGCCATGGATGAGATGTCCAAAGGAGTATGCACAAAAAAGAACTGGGGCACACCAACATTTAGAGATTGAGCAGATACCCAACAAGGAACCAGCAAAGACTTAAGGGCTTCTGAGGGCCAGGAGTGGTGGGCTGATGCCTGCAATCCCAGCACTTTGGGAGGCCAAGGCAGGCAGATCACTTGAGGTCAGGAGTTGGAGACCAAGCTGGCTAGCATGGTGAAACCCCGTCTCTACTAAAAATACAAAAATTAGCTGGGCATGGTCTTGCTGTGGTCCCAGCTACTTGGGAGGCTGAGGTAGGAGGATTGCTTGAACCCAGGAGGTTGATGGAGGCTGCAGTAAGCCGAGATTGTGCCACTGCACTCCAGCCTGAGCAACAGAGCAAGAGGTTGTCTCAAAAAGGAAAATAAAGCTGGTGAGGAAGAAAGCAAACCAGGAAAATATCTAGGACGGGACCATCTAATACATGGTGCCACATGTGCTATTTAATTAGAATTTAAAACTTAATGCCTCAGTCACATTAGCCACAGGTTTTTTTTTTGTTTTTTTTTTTTTTTTTTGTAGACACAGGGTCTCACTGTTGCCCAGGCTGGGGTATAGTGTGATGATCATAGCCTACCACAGCTTTGAATGCCTGGGCTCGGGATCTTTCTGCCTTAGCTGTCCAAGTAGTCAGCATACAGGTGAGTCACCACACCAGGCTCATGTTATCCACGTTTCAAGGGCTCCTTTCAGGTGGCTATGGCTACTGTTTGGACAGCAAAGATACAGAACATCGCCATCATTGCTGAAGTTCTACTGGACAGTGCTGGTCCAGAAGACAACTGAAGAAAGTATCTCAAGGACAGGGAGTGTCAAAAATGGCTAATAGCTGGGTGCAGTGGCTCACGCCTACAATCCCAGCATTTTGGGATGCAGAGGTGGGAGTATCATGAGTTCAGGAGATTGAGACCATCCTGGCCAACTTGATGAAGCCCTGTCTCTACTAAATAAAAAAAAATTAGCAGGGTGTGGTGGTGTGCACCTGTAGTCCCAGCTACTCTGGAGGCTGAGGCAGGGGAATTGCTTGAAGCCAGGAGGCGGAAATTGCAGTAAGCTGAGATACACCACTGCACTCCAACCTGGCGACAGAGTGAGACTCCATCTCAAAAAAAACAAAAAACTGCTAATAGTAATTTGAGGACTGAGACCTGACCATTGGATTTGGTTATGTGTAAGTGACCAGCAACTTCCTGACGGGACAGCAGTTTTGGTAGAGTGGAGGCAAAAGCCTGACAAGTATCTTCAGGACAAACTGGAGGAGAGGACTTGAAATCAAGAGGCAACTCTGAAGATGTGCAATTAGGATGGCTAGGGTGAATTTAACTGGAATGTATTTGTTGAAGCTGTTGCAAAGATAGGCACAACTCTCATAACAGTTGAGTTTTTGGTAAATGGCACATAAAAACCCCATGGACCAGTGATTTGCAACCCAGAGAGAATCATTTGAAGATTGCTTGGGGTCCATCCCAGAAATGTAACTGGTTGGAAAGGGACCCTGGCATTGTTTAAATGTAAGTTTTCCTTGGGTAATTCTAATGTACATACAGCCACAGTCCAAGACCTACTCACTGCCTTAGACCAAAGCATAAATACGAATGCATGATGATTCCCAATCATGGTCCAAAATTATATTGAACTTCTTATATCGGAAAATTTATTAAATGATGACATATATTTGATACAAAGATGAGACATGGCATTGTAGTTTTTCTGACAGTAAGTGTTTTGGGGACTGAGAATGTTAAATCCATCAAATGGAAATCGACACTAGATAATCTTTTTTTTTTTGAGACGGAGTTTCACTCTTGTTGCCCAGGCTAGAATGCAATGGTGCAATCTTGGCTCACTGCAACCTCCGCCTCCTGGGTTCAAGCAATTCTCCTGCCTCAGCCTACTGAGTAGCTGGGATTACAGGCATGTGCCACCATGCCCAGCTAGTTTTGCAGTTTTCGTAGAGACACAGTTTCTCCATGTTGGTCAGGCTGCTCTCAAACTCCACACCCCAGGTGATCTGCCTGCCTCAGCCTCCCAAAGTGCTGGAGTTACAGGCATGACCACCAAGACCTACCAATAATCTTTAAAAAAAAAAAGACTAACCCTATTCACCATGAACAAATGTGCTGGTTTCATTTCTTTGTGGGTAGAGTTACTCATAGGAGCATTTTATCTGATGACTCAACTTCCCCAAAGAAAAGCTTTCTGTTAACTGTAAAAACTTTCAAATAGAATTCTAACTTTTAGGGAATCACAACTTTTACTCTAAAACTGGTATTATGAGCAATTTAATATTAAAAAAGAGACAACTTAAAAGCTGGTAACATCTTTAAAACCAGAAAATTTACATGGGGACTAAAGTTCCATGAATTACATTTTTCTGTCATTCCGTTTTCTATTCCTTATACTGGCACTTTTGAAAAAATAAAATATCTGGCATATTTCAGTGAAAAATCTCAACAGGATTACTTTATTTCACATATAGTTGCAAATAAAATCACCTATAAAATCATTGTAGGATATAGCTCTGTTTTTCTCATCTCTGGAAGTCTGAGTGTTTACTAGTTATGAATCCTTAGAATGTTTGTCCCCTCTTTAAAATCCCTGAAATGCTTACTATATTTGCCATTCATCTCACTACGTAATCCTGTACTCACTGCTTTTTGTACAGTGATGTGAATATGAAATGAATGGGATGGGCGTGGTGGCTCACACCTGTCATCCCAGCACTTTGGGAGGCCGAGGCAGGTGGATCACCTGAGGTCAGGAATTTAAGATCAGCCTGGCCAACATGCGAAACCCCATAACTACTGAAAATACAAAAAAGTAACCGGGTGTGGTGGCGTACGCCTGTAATCCTAGCTACTCAACAGACTGAGGCAGGAAAATCACTTGAACCCAAGAGGTGGAGGTTGTAGTGAGGTGAGACCACGTCATTGCACTCCAGCCTGGGCAACAGAGCAAGACTGTCACTCTGTCTCAAAAAAGAAAAGAAAAAGGAAAACGATGATCTACTATCATATATAGATCTCCTAGCCATCAATTTCAACCTCTTCCTCAGTCTAAGAGCTAACAGATTAAAAACTATATTTCACTTTTCCCTCTTTACCTAAAAAATGCTTTGAACTAGTAAATAGCCACAAACTAGAAATAATCCACAACTTGGATAAAGAGTTCCTAAATAATCAAAAAGCAGATTTAACCTGTAATCTGAAAATTAGTAATTACATCTGGAAATACTAAATTTACTATATTAATCCTACTCTAATTATTTTAGTATTTCTACTATCAAGGCAAAAAGCAATATAATGTTCAAAGACAGAGATGGACTGAACATTTGCTTACCAAATCCCAAAATACTAGAATTTGAAGGATAAAAAGAGATGATTCTACTTCTTTAAAAAGGAATTACTACTTTATAATACCAGTGGCAAACTCACAACTTTGCATTACATTAAGCATTTTTTTTGGGGCGGGGGTGGAATTTTGCTCTGTTTCCCAGGCTGGAATACAGTGGCACAATCTCAGCTCACTGCAATTTCTCCCTCCCGGGTTCGAGTGATTCTCCTTCCTCCGCCTCCCAAGTAGCTGGGATCACAGGCACACACCATCAGCCCCGGCTAATTTTTGTATTTTTAGTAGAGACGGGGTTTCACCATGTTGGCCAGGCTGGTCTTGAACTCCTGGCCTCTAGTGATTTGCCCGCCTCGGCCTCCCAAAGTGCTGGGAGTAGCATGAGGCACCCCTTTTTAATAGAAATGGGGTCTCACCATGTTGCTCAGGCTCGTCATAAACTCCTGGGCTCAGGCAGTCCTCCCATCTCTGCCTCCCAAAGTGCTGGGATTACAAGTGTAAGCCATCACACCCAGCCTACATAAAGCATTTATAAAACAAACAAAAAAAACCCTGAAATAATTTTTTCAAATCACTGCCTCAAGACTAATAAAACTGGAAATTCTCAGTAATTTTCCTCAAATTACTTTTTTGAGAAGCAGTATAGGATGATAAGCTGGAGATCAGAAGCTGACATCCTGGGTTCAAACCTTGGCTCTTCCACTTCCTGGCTGTGTGACTGTGGACAAGTTATTCCTATGTGTTTCAGGTTCCTTCTTCAGTAAAATACTACTAGTAGCAATATAATACCTGCCTCACAGGACTGTTGTGAAGAATAAATGTAAAGCACTCAAAAGATGCAAGTGATTTTGTCATCTGACCCTTACAGAAACAGGTATTTCAAACTGCTGCTTACTTTGATAATTCCATATATTGTATCAAAAGGTGTATCATTTCAGTAACTAGACCTTTGGAGGCAATGAGATAAATGGGACCAATTTATCTGAAGGATCTGATCTGCTACTTTTGCATCACAAAGGTACCTGCTTTATTTTTTAAGTAAAAGCTTATAATGGAATACTCAGCCTTCCTTTCTGGTTCAGTCTGATAGAGTAGAAAGATGAGATTGCTAGGAAACTTTCAGATTTCTAGTAGACAGTTGAAGAAAAACTTATCAATAATATTGCCATTTCCATTCTTTGGCATAATGGGCAAGCAGTACCCAGTGCTAAAACATTAGTCATTTGTGAAAAGCACTATGCCTCTGTGGTTAGTAATGAAGGCATGAGAAGGCCTGGTTATAACCCTGGCTCTGCTACTCGCGGTGACCTTTGGCAAGTGACTTGACTTCTCTGCCTGTTTCCTTATCTGTGAAATTTGGATAATAATAGACATTTCCTAGGGTTACTGGGAGGATTACATGAGTTAATTTCCATTATGTTCTTAGAATAGGGCCCAACAGAATAAGCACCAAGTGTTAAGATTATTAAAAGCATAAAATGTTTTCCAGTATTAATGACATAACTAAATAAAATTATATCTTGGGCTGGGTGCAGTGGCTCATGCCTGTAATCCCAGCACTTTAGGAGGCTGAGGTGTGCAGATCACGAGGTCAAGAGACTGAGACCATCCTGGCCAACATGGAGAAACCTGTCTCTACTAAAAACACAAACATTAGTTGGCCGTGGTGGTATGTACCTGCATGTGCCTATAGTCCCAGCTACTTGGGAGGCTGAGGCAGAAGAATCGCTTGAACCCGGGAGGTGGAGGTTGCAGTGAGCTGAAATCACACCACTGTACTCCAGCCTGGTGACAAAGCGAAACTCTGTCTCAAAAAATATATATATACACATATACATATACACACAAATAGATACATATATATATACATATATACACACACATATATATATATTGATCTCACACAGAAAGAATCAATTCTACTGTGTCCATGTATTAGCTATTTGTATTAGTACCAGATGTGAGGCAGTACAAATGCAAAGGAGAAGGTACAAGGATCACATCTTCATGTAATTAACCTCCTGCCTGAAGACCTGACTTTGGGTCAGAAAAGAAAATCAGAAAGATTATGACTTGAATAGTACATTTTAGAGCGGTCTCATGCATCAGATAAGGACTGGACAAAATTACCTGCTATAGTCTGGGCGTGGTGGCTCATGCCTGTTATCCTAGTACTTTGGGAGGCCAAGGTGGATCACTTGAAGTCAGGAGTTCAAAACCAGCTACTAAAAAATACAAAAATTAGCCAGGCATGGTGGTAGGTGCCTGTAATTCCAGCTACCTGGGAGGCTGAGGCAGAAGAGTAACATGAACCTGGGAGGCAGAGGTTGCAGTGAGCCGAGATTGAGCACTATACTCCAGCCTGGGTGACAGAGCAAGGCTCTGTCTCAAAATAAATCAATAAATAAAATTAAATGAACACAGCTGGGCATGGTGGCTCCCACCTATAATCACAGCACTTTGGGAGGCTGATGCAAGAGGATCACCTTAGGTGCGGAGTTTGAGACCAGCCTGGCCAACATGGTGTAAACCCATCTCTACTAAAAACACAAAAATTAGCCAGGCATGGTGGCAGTTGCCTGTAATCCCAGCTACCTGGGAGACTGAGACAAGAGAATTGCTTGAATCGGGAGGCGGATGTTGCAGAGAGCCACTGCCCTCCATCTTGGGCGACAGAGCAAGGCCCCATCTCTAAATAAATAAACAAACTGCTATATTCTCATTGAACACATTGCTTCCATCTTCTGTTTGTAAGTAATTTTAAGCCTTTCAACATTTAACATTTAGTCTCTTCCCAAATATTTTTTTTTTGAGATGGAGTTTTGCTCTTATTGCCCAGGCTGGAGTGCAGTGGTATGATCTCGACTCACCACAACCTCCGCCTCCCAGATTCAAGTGATCCTCCTGCCTCAGCCTCCCGAGTAGCTGGTATTACAGGAGCTTGCAATGAGCCCGGCTAATTCTGTATTTTTAGTAGAGACGGGTCTCTTCCATGTTGGTCAGGCTGGTCTTGAACTCCTGACCTCAGGTGATCCGCCCACTGCAGCCTCCCAAAGTGCTGGGATTACAAGGTGAGCCACCACGCCCAGCCTCCCCAAATAGTTTTCTAAATCAGTAGCATTGGGGCACATGTTCTTAGGGCCTCCTGAGGCTGTCACAAGTCATGGGAAAAAAATTTTTTTTTAATTAAAAATAGCTGGGCATGAGGGCTTACGCCTGAAATCCCAACGCTTAGGGAGCCAGAGCGGGGAGGAAAGCTTGAGCCCAGGGGTGTGAGACCAGCCTGGCAACACAGCAAGATCTCATTCTCCACTAAAATAAAAAAATATAAAAAACAAAACCAGTAGCATTAATAATAATTTAGCTAGCTATTACCAAGAGGAAGAATGAATTCTGCTTATCAAGACAGCCAACACCTCAATAACTTTTAGCAATTCCTCAAGCTGATAGCAAGTATAAACAGTTGGCTTAGCTACAACAGAATGAATTGGTGTGTTTTAGTGTGAAGAATTTTAAAGCAAACCAAGTAATTGTATAAAATTTAAATTTTATGATCATGTCTGGACCTTTTTACACTTAACACAATGGAAATGTTCATATGCATTTTTTTCCCCAAAGGAAAAATTTCTGAATCATCACTATGTTGCACAGTAGAATAGAAATATGAATTCAGGTACTTAGTCAAGTTTCTAAAGAATGCAAATAACAGATAAGATTTAACTTCCAAAGTCTAAAGTCATCAACATGATTTTGTAGTACTCTATCTCAGGCTTTACCTAAAAATTCATTATTCAGATAAAGATAGCCCCCCAATCACATGTTTTTAAAAAGCCTCTGCCCCACCACAACTTCCTGAGATCTGTGAAGAAACTACAGTCTTGTGATCAGACTCCATATAGTACTGGCAGTTTTGTAATCAGGGAAAAAACGGTGACTGATTTTATGTGTCAATCAGTTGTAGTCTGCTGATCTGATTAGATGCCTTGACAAATGCCTGGTGGCGATTGCAAATAACTGCCAAACATATAGGGATGATACAGTAGCCCACTGTTTTGGGATCAGCTCTTGTACAAGAGTAAAGGAACAAAAACATCTGTAAGTAAGGTACCAGAAAAATAATTGTCCACAGCCAAAAAGGCAAGGAGAGTAATCGAGCTTTCAAGGAGTGCGTCCATGTGGTTCCTTCAAGGGGCTCCTCAGGGTGCTGTTGAATGTGTTCCAATGCCAGCCTGTTGTAAGTCTCATTAATTTCAAAAACATAGTAAAATGCTGCTGCACTGGCTAACAGATATAATCCCACTCCAATCCATCCCATCCGCTGACGGAAGTTCATCATTCTCCATGCTCTGTGCCTTCAAATTAAAAAAAAAAATACAATTAGGGTCTAGTAATGCTGTCATGGCAACTATTCCAAATGTACTTGCTGTATCTCCAAGAATTCTAAAATATTCCACTAACACACTTAAGATTTAAAATAATTAAATGTAACACCTATTAAGAAATGTAAAACTTGCAGGTTGTTTTATGTAATAGTTACAAGCAAGTAAAAAAAAACTGATTTCAGTATACATTGAGTTTTTTTTTTTTTTTTTTTTTTTTTTTTTTTTTTTTTTTTTGAGAGTCTTGCTCTGTTGCCCAGGCTGGAGTGCAGTGGCACGATCTCGGCTCACTGCAACCTCCATCTCCTGGGTTCAAGCAGTTCTCCTACCTCATCCTCCCGAGTAGCTGGTATTACAGGTGCCTGCCCCCACGCCCAGCTAATTTTTGTAATTTTAGGAAAGACGGGGTTTCACCACGTTGGCCAGGCTGGTCTCAAACTCTTGACCTCAGGTTATTCTCCCGCCTCGGACTCCCAAAGTGCTGAGATTAAAGGTGTGAGCCACCGCCGAGTTCTGCTTTTTAATGGGAATCCCACAGAATAAACAGGTTCTACTTAAACAGGTTCAGAATACCCGCCCTCCAGAAACTGGAATTAAGCTAGTTTCCCACAGCACATTTCACTTTGACAGTTAAAATACTTTCTGGCTTAACAGTACTGCTTCAGACGTGAACACGGGGTGCTACAAGTCAAGACCCCAAGTTAATAACTCCTAAGCACTTACAATGGTCCCGAAAATCTTCCTGTTCCCACGGCAAGCGTTAAAGAGTCATTCAGCTCTGAATAATCGGGTGGCTTTGGCATTTCAGAGAAAGCCACCATAAAAATAAATCCCCTGGGTCACCCGGCTCAGAGAGAGGTGAGCGCCGCCAGCCCGAAGCACCAGCTACTAATGATTAAGAACGGCGTGACTGCGGCGGGTCACGCGCTGCCCGGTTCCCGTCGCCGCCGCCGGGGCCCCACTCTGGGAACCCGACCCGGCCGGGAGGCGTCCCAGCCACCTGGGCCTCCCGGCGGCCGGCCCCGCCCCCTACTGAGCTGCAGCACCTGCACGCAGCGACCAGGGCTGTGCAGGCGACGCCAGGCCGCGGCCTCGCCGCCCTGCAGCGCCGCGAGTTCAGCGCCAGTCAGCGGCCGCCGGCAGAGCCTGCCTGCAAAGCTGAGATCCCGGATCTCACCTTCCTGTCCCGGGTGGCCAGCCCGCCCGCCGTCCCGGATACCGCCGCAGTCGGGGCTTCCGGCTCGGGCCGGAAGCGCACGCGCCCCGCCCCCGGAGGCCCGCCCCGCTCATGACGTCAGAGCGCCTCTGCCAGACGCACAGCTTCTCGGAGCGAGAACAAAGCGGCCGAAGTTGGGGCTTGATACCCGGCTCTGGCGTTGCAGGTGGCAGCGCGTCCCTTCAGGCGGGCGGTTGTCTGGGCCTGGCGACTCAGCGCTCTTCAGCCTTGCCCTCTGGTTCCCGCTCGTGACTGTCATCGCCCCATCACTCCTTGCTGCGGAGAGCATCGCAGGGACTTGGAGGACCGGCATCGATCGCTTTGGCCCGCGAGTGTCCGTCCGAGCCGAGGGGAGCCCGCCTTCCCGCCCCTTCTCTGGGCCTGGCCAGGCACCTTGCCCGCCGTCGCACAGACGCGAGCACGGAGCAGTAGATCACGGTGAGGCGAAACAAGCCCGGAGCGGCCCTGTAGGCCGGACAACCGCTACGCAGTTGGGCTGGGCGGGGGGAGGGGCGCACGCCGCAATGCGGCAGACATGGCGTCGCCGCGGGGTGCAGGTCCCTCGGGGCTTAAGGCCTGCACGTTGGCACCTTTAGCTAACCCGTCTGCTCTGTCTTGCAGGCTGCTGGACCTCGCCACGTTGAGGAGATTTCTCTGGGGTACCGCGGAGGATTACTTTGAATTGCGGTGGCTACCTGTGGTCTGGAATATTTAGAACTTAAGTCTATTATTTCGGGCACCATGAGTTTGAGGCTTTTAGAAGACTGGTGCCGGGGGATGGACATGAGCCCTCGGAAAGCGCTGCTGATTGCCGGCATCCCCGAGAGCTGCAGTGTGGCAGAAATCGAGGAGGCTCTGCAGGCTGGTTTAGCTCCCCTAGGGGAGTATAGACTGCTTGGAAGGATGTTCAGGAGGGATGAGAACTGCAAAGTAGCCCTAGTTGGGCTTGCTGCGGAGACTAGTCGTGCACTGGTCCCTAAGGAGATACCGGGAAAAGGGGGTATCTGGAGAGTGCTCTTTAAGACCCCCGACCCAGATAATGATTTCCTAAGCAGATTAAATGAATTTTTAGAGGGAGAGGGCATGACAATGGGTGAGTTGACCAGAGCTCTTAGATATGAAAATGGCTCCTTAGACCTAGGGCAGGGCATGATCCCAGAAATGTGGGCCCCTATGTTGGCACAGGCATTAAATGAGGCTCTTGAGCCTGCCCTGCAGTACTTCCACTATAAAAAGCTGAGCGTGTTCTCAGGCAGTGATTCTCCAGAACCGGAAGAAGAAGAATTTGAACCCTGGCTGTTTCATACTACTCAGATGTTAAAGGTGTGGGAGGTGTCAGATGCAGAGAAGAGAAGGCGAGTGCTAGAGAGCCTTCGAGGCCCAGCACTTGATGTTATTCGTGTCCTCAAGATAAACAATCCTTTAATTACTGTTGATGAATGCCTGCAGGCTCTTGAGCAGGTATTTGGGGTTACAGATAGTCCTAGAGAGTTGCATGACAAATTTCTAAACACTTACCAGAAGGAGGAAGAAAAGTTATCTGATTATGTACTAAGGCTGGAGCCTTTGTTACAGAAGCTGGTACAGAAAGGAGCAATTGAGAGAGATGCTGTGAATCAGGCCCGCCTAGACCAAGTCATTGCTGGGGCAGTCCACAGAACAGTTCGCAGAGAGCTTAATCTGCCGGAGGATGGCCCAGCCCCTAGTTTATTGCAGTTACTGGTACTAATAAAGGATTATGAAGCAGCTGAGGAGGAGGAGGCCCTTCTCCAGGCAGTATTAGACGGGCATTTCACCTGAATCTCAGGGAATCACGAAGGGATATAGCAATGAGCAGAGCATGAAAGTAGAACAGTCTGTACTCTTGTGACACATAAAATCCCTGCCTTGTGCTGCCAAGTTACTCGTTTTTGTGCAGTTGTCAGTATAAGCCCTTTGTTATTTCTGTGCCTATTTAAGATCTAAAGGTGTCAGTGACCAGGAAGGATGTAGTTCTACACTGCTGTTTACCTATTTAAATTCATTCCTGTGAATATCTTGTTTGTTGTCGTTGAGACTGAGTCTTGCTCTGTCGCACAGGCTGGAATGCAGTGACGCAATCTTGACCCACTGCACGCTCCACCTCCCGGGTTTAAGTGATTCTCCTGCCCCAGTCTCCTGAGTAGCTGGGACTACAGGTGTGTGCTGCCACACCCAGCTAATTTTTGTACTTTCGGTAGAGACAGGGTTTCACCATGTTGGCCAGGCTGGTCTCGAACCCCTGACCTCAAGTGATCAACCTGCCTCGGCCTCCAAAAGTGCTGGGATTATAGGTGTGAGCCACCGTGCCTGGCTTCATCCCTGTGAATTTCTTATTGTACAAAAGTTCTTTAACTACCTGTGTACAGTGCTCTGAGGGGACAGACAAGGCTCAGGTGCATATGCTGATCAAATCTCATTGAACTGTCAGCTTGTTTGGTACCAAGTGCAAGTGTGCCATGTCACATGTGACCATGTTGGATCATTAACAATTTTTAGGTATGTGCTAACCTACATTTATGGTGTAGATTATGAGTGGAGGTTAAGATACTAAGTTATTATCTGTATGAATCAGAATTATATTGATTCTGTACAAAAACAAAAGACAGAATTGAATGCTGATTTAAGTTTGCAGTGACCATCTTTAACCACAGATTTCTGCTATGTGTTACCAAAATATCTAGTTCTGAGTATCATTTTCACAATTGTTATGAAATTATAGGTGTGAACTTCTAAAATAAAAGAATGCTAATAAAATGATTTTGTCTGTTTTGTTTATATCAGGGTTCCAAGAGAGATTTCATTTGAATAAAGAGTTCCCAGAGCATTAATCTGCAAACCACTGAACCTACACAGACTTAGTTCCCAGGATTCTTTCCACTTGGTGCTGAGGGGTAGGAAATTGTTTTCTAAGTGAGATTGCTGAGGGGACCTTCTGCTGAAGCAGTAAAACAATTATATTACTGCTTCTACTGTAATATTAACTGACATGCACTCTGAATAGATTAGAAGGTGTAATTCTGATCTTGTTTATATATGTGTAGTCATTTGGAGCATACAGGCACTGTGACATGGGCCACTCACTTGCCCCCTCAGTAGTGGGAAGCAGACATGGTGAATTTGTGCACAAACAAGTGTTAATATGTGTTGCACCTCTCCATCTGTGAGGCACTAAGCTGAGGGCTTAAGACTGCGTCATTACATTTAGACTACAGTCCCTGCCCTGGAGGTCAGTGATGATAGCTCTGTTGAACACCAGATACGGAGCACCAGTGAACACGTTTGGTGCCCCCACAAGCTCAGTCTTTTATTTTCCCCATTGTACGTATGAGACTGAGA